>NC_064920.1:542973887-544173887 GCF_023897955.1 Schistocerca gregaria | reverse complement strand
GGAAAAATGAAAGTTTGATTCGATGATTGAAATATACTGCGTACTCGTACTTAAGCAGATAAAAGTTTTACACTGAAATGGGAAGAAGCGAAGGCACTAGTGTTGATCATCAGGCTTCACTTGTTAACAAAAACATCAAATTTTTAAACAAAGGTACAAAATCATACAAAGTTGCCCACAAAGTATTCCTAAAAATTCTAGCGAAGAGAAAGAAAAATCTTTCGACCGATAACCCAACGAATATCAAAGTTCATTAGAAAAGGTAGACCGTCCCCAGAACCGATTTTCAATTTGAAATCACGAATTAACGGACTCTGAAGACGTAGTTAGAACGTTTGTGGATTTGAAGTGGGTATTTGCCTCTCTTGAAAGGGAAACTAGAGAAAAAATAATCTGAAAATTTTCTGTTAAAAATGAATTAGCAAATTTAATCTGTCAAATACTTGCAGATACTATCTGAAAAGTTAAGATTACAGACGAAATTTCCTACCCCTGTAATAAAACAGGTGTAAGACAAGGTGGTGCCTCCTATAAAGAGCTTTTCAACTGAGTGTTACAAGAACAGTAAGAATTCGGAGTGAAAAATTAAAAGAATGCCAAGTATTACCAATAAAATTGGGAAGAAAGAAAGAGTGTGCTGAGGAAAATTGTCTGACATCTTCAGACTATCTTACTGTATTATCTTAAAATCAAATAGTCGCATAAATGCAAGTGAGCCTGTTGGAATACATTGCAAGTAGACCAGATTTAAGAATCTCTCTAGAGAAAACCAAATTTACCACTAACATACAAAAAAAATGCATCAAAATTATTATTCACATTTGTCAAATAGAAAAGGCTTATACGTTCAAGTATCTGGAGAAGTAATTCAAGAAAATAGGATAAAAAATCTGTAAACAATGAAAGGTTACACATAATGAAAATAATATACTCTATATGGGAGATTTTTAGGAAAGTGTAACTCATGCGTAAAGCAGGACGCTTACAGATCACTAATGTGATCAATTCTTGAGTGCTACTCGTGTGTTTGGGATTACCTCCAGGTCGTAATAAAGGAAGATATCGAAGAAATTCAGTGACGTGTTGCTAGATTTGTTATCGGCAGATTCGATCAACTGATGTTTGTTAGGATGCTTCATGAACTGAAGTAGGAAACCTTGGAGGGAAGACAATATTTCTTTTCGCGAAACGCTTTTGAGAAAATTTATGACTGACAGCAGCGATTCTGCTGCCGCCAACGCACATTTTTTGTAAGGACAGCGAAAACATGATAAGAGAAATTAGGGATCGTATGGACCCTTGTAGACAGTCGTTTTCCCCCACCTCCATTTGCGAGTGGCACAGGAAAGTGAATGACTAGTAGTGGTACAAAGTATCCTCCGCCAAGCACCGTACGGTGCCTTACAAAGCTAGCACTTAATTATAAATTAGACACACTAAAAATGTTAGAGAAAAGAATCGTGTGGAAATATTATGTTCCAATAAGAAGCGCAAAATCCTGGAAACTGAGAAACAATGATGAAATATATACAAATATAGACAACGAAACGGAAACAATAAGGGAAAAAAAGACTGAAATTTTTTGGACATTTACACAGGATGGATGTCACTAAGCTGACGAAAGAAATCTTTAAGTATTTGTGGGACAAGAAGTTAACAAACAGCTGGATCCAAGAAGTTAAAAAGATTTAGAAATACACTGCATAAAAGCGGTAGAAGATGTAGAAAATGGTATTTTTAAGAAAAGTGCTAAATTTAGAAAGATTCCAAGACAGGGGGGGGGGGGGGGTGTTAGAGAACGGATCTGAAGTGGTGTGAGGAAATAAAAAGAGACATTTCCAGAAGGTGAAAGAATACAGGTAGAAAAGAAAAGAGCAAATGAGAAGGAACTGAAATTGGTACATGGTCTCCAGTTGACCAAAACGGAAGAGAGAAAAATACTCTGATAATTAGGAAGCCAACATAGTGCTGAAACTGGCAAAAGACCGATGCACGATTGATAAGAAGCGACAATGGCACATGACCCTGTACGCGATAGCGTCAAAGTTGAAAATGCACGCACATGATTAAATAGTCGACACGAGGGAGGAGGTACCCATGCAAAGTGACATAACGTTTAAGCCATTTCAGTCACATTCCGGAGCATCGTGGTTCCCGTAAATCGCTTAAAGAAAATGCCGAGATGGTTCCGCTGAAAAATAAACGGTCGATCTCCTTGTGCTCCTCTCGTCGTGGTCGAATACTGATCCGTCTTGGTTTTTTAGTCTGTAGAGGGCAACGAGAAACCTTGGGGGGCAAAGAAAAACAATTCCGAAAGAAGACATCTCGAGGACAATCAAGAGATTGAATTCTCCCGCTGAGCAGTATACGTCTTGAAACTAATCTTATTTTGGAAACGTGAACAGACAAAACCAATTCAGTTTCATAGTGAATCTATTACTGGATGAGTTTGGCAATTTATGGACTGCACTTTGTACACCTGAATCTTCATAGGAATTGCCACGCTAGAGGAAGCATTCCATAATGTAAAATGGTGCAAAACGTTTGTAACCCCTAGAATGACAGGTGTGCGTTGTACGGAGAATCGGGTGATGTACAGTACCCAGAAAAATAAAAAGGCGACAATAGCGAAGGAAGACAGAGAGACAAACGCAAAGAACTGAAATGGGCGTAAAATAAGGATGCAGTATTCTCCTGTATTGTTAAACGTGTATATCGAAGGAGAAATGAAGATAGTACAACAAAGGTTCAGCAATGGGAATAAAAATCGGTGTGAAAGGTTATCAGTGATACAGCTCGCGGACGAGATTGCTGTCCTCTGTGAAAAACGAATTACAGGACCTATCGAACAAGATGAAGAGTTTACAGAGCGTAGAGCATGGATGGACAGTAAACGGAAGGAAGACGAAAGTTTTAACGAGTAAGAGCAATCAGAATACAGATATACTTAACATCAAATTTGGGACTACTTAATAGGTGGAATGAAGGAATTTTGCACCCCTGGAAGCAAAACGTGATCGACGGCAAAAGAAGGGCACGAAAAGAAGTCTAAAACAAGCAAACAGAACTCGATAAAATAGATTTATTGATCTCAAACATAAGATTTAATCTGAGAAGCGAATTTTCATCTTGACAACATAAATCTATGGAAGCCAACCATGGGCTCTGGAAAAAAAGCAAAAGTGGAGAATCAAACGGTTTGAGATGTAATTTTGTGGAAGTAAGGCTGAAAATTAAGTGGAGTGATAAGAAGTGAGGAGGTTTTGTACAGAATCCTCGAGGAAAGAAGCAGGCTATATGGTAAACGCTAACTTAGGTATCAGGCAAAAAGCTCCTTAGGTTCCAAAATTTGAAAGCAGTGTATTAAAAAGAAACGGAAGAGTAGGAATTGGCTGAGGCTTTCTTTTTGCGAATAAAGCTGTGTTCAAAATTAAATTTACACTCTGTTTGAAAATGAGTTTGCAAAGAATGAATAATTCCAGTTTTGCACAATGGGACTGGGACATAGACATTTAATGTGAAAACTATTCAGAAAGTGATAGTGGTTGGGAATTACGAGGAGAGGCAGAAACGAATGGATCAGGGGGCAGAATGGAGCCGAGGAAGTGATCATGACTCTAATCCACATGAAACCTAGGTGAACGGGATGTAAAGCTAGATGAATGGATGTAGGACGGATGGTGGTGGTGGTTAGTGTTTAACGTCCCGTCGACAACGAGGTCATTAGAGACGGAGCGCAAGCTCGGGTTAGGGAAGAATTGGGAAGGAAATCGGCCGTGCCCTTTCAAAGGAACCATCCCGGCATTTGCCTGAAACGATTTAGGGAAATCACGGAAAACCTGAATCAGGATGGCCGGAGACGGGATTGAACCGTCGTCCTCCCGAATGCGAGTCCAGTGTGCTAACCACTGCGCCACCTCGCTCGGTGCTAGGACGGATGAAGAAAGTTTTTTGTTAGGTGTAGCGCATGAATAGTAGTCACTAAGATAGACTGTTCCAAATTTTTTTATATGTACATGCTGATGAAAACCTGAACGGAAAGAAACCAATTACTGAGTTGCTCAAACAAATACGCCTACCCATAACTAAGATCAGTTACGCTCTTCGCTTAATTGCTAGTTTTAGAAAAAAATTAATATCTTAACATATTTTGCATATTTTTACTCATTAACATCTATGGCATAATTTTCTGGGATAGCTATTACTTATAAAGAGAATATTGACTTGTCTTTACTCACAATCGCCTTGAAGTCACGTCTTCAACGAGTTTGGCATTTGACCCATTTTCTTCGCAATATACTACCTGAATGAGAAAGGTAATCAGACTGATTTTTTTTACCTACCTAGGTTTTTCATTTTTTTGCACAAGTATTGTCGCTTTCGTTCCGAGTTTTCGTAACAGTTCTGAAAGGCTTCAACTGGTAGTCCGTCTAATACGTTACTCACATTATTTTGAATGTTCTCAGAGTCCCCAAATGACGAGCCTTTTAGATATTTTTCACTTTTAACAAAAGAAGATCAGTGAATGCGAGGCTGAGGAACAGCAAGAATGCCTTTTGAGATAAAAAATCCCATGATGGAAGTGGCCGTGTGACACGGGACGTTGTCCTGATGCAGCATCCACTTGTCTCCAACTTCCGACGTCACTCGATTCACCTTTTTCCGAGGCATTTCAAGGACATCTTTGTAACACACTTGGTTGGTAGTTTTCCCAGGGGGAACAATGTTACCAGAGCACGCAGACGTTCGACGTTTTCGTCGGTCCTTGATGTTGAAAGTCTCCCTAAGAGAGGTTCATCTTCAACGTGTTCTCGGCCTTCTAAAATGTTCCCCATAGGTTAGTTTCAACTTTTCCAAGGTCACACTCACGTATTCCCCAAGTTTAACACAAAGGTTGAATGCATGACATGTTCTTCATTCCACTGTTGCATTTTCGTAACACACAACACAAACACAACTTCACTCTTGGCACTTTCAAAAATCACGTGATGGCTGTATGGAGCTGAAGCTCGGACGGAGCATCTGAAAGGGATAAAGACACTGGTATACACAAATAGAAGAATACAACGTTGCCACATTGATCTCAGTGTTACCAGTCTCGTTACTTTTCTCACACACCTCGTATATGTTCTCTAGCAATGTTCAATAATGAAGCAAAATTTATTAAGAGCAGTCATGTTGATAGCTACATCACTATACGAAGAAAGAAGTAACATTTATTACCAATTCGTAAAGCTTTCACTGGCTCAGAAAGGAGTTCAATATGCACGCACGAAAAATCTTTAATAATTAGACCAATAACACAAAACTCTGTCAAGAGAGCATCATAAATTTTAAATCAAGCTTAGAATCATTTCTCTTGGTTAATTCCCTCTACTCCACAGATGAATTTTCAATTAAAAACATGTAGCATATGTAGCTTAAAAAAACCAAATTCAATTGTATCACTTGCTGCAAGAGTAGAATGGAAGGCTAATTGACTGCTCATTACATATAAGGCAATGTGCTATTTAGTAACCTGCCATGCTCGCAAACAAATGATTTATGGGTAGGCACATCACTTGGATAACTGATCTATATAACACATCCACGATGAGCATGCTGTAGAATAAAAGCGATTGTCATCCTTTTTGAAACGTTACGGAAGATTGCAGCTAAAATATAACAATAGAATGAAATTCAGTGACGTGCGAGTGTCATTTGATCTGAACAGACAGAGCGCGCTGCCAGACAGTAAATAAAAAAGAGGGGTCCTCACCGGTATAAAAGTCGTTATGGCAGTGCCATTACACAGGCGATCATTGTAGGCAAAACCACCCCTTCCTTCCGCCTCCTTGATTTCTATCTCACCGTCTATGGCCGTCCTATCGCCCTCACCCCGACCCTCAAGTACCTTGCCGTCATCCTCGACCGTCGACTCTCCTGGACCCCACATCTCCGGACAATCCAAGCCAAGGCACGCTCCCGTCTCCATCTCCTCAAGCTCCTTTCCGGTCGTACGTGGGGTCTGGACCCCTCCACCATACTCCACACCTATAAGTCCCTCATCTGCCCTATCCTTTGTTATGCCCATCCGGCCTGGATCTCCGCCTCCGCTACCTTTTACAAATCCCTCCAAATCCTTGAACGCAATGCTCTCCGCCTCGCCTATCGCATCCGTCTCCCCTCTCCCACGTGGCTCCTGTACGATCTCATTCCATTCCCCCACCTCCTCCTTTTCCTTGAGAGGACACGGATCCAGTACACCTCACGCAAACTCGATCCTCCTCACCCACTTGTCTCGACCATCCTCTCCTGTCCCCGCCCGCTGCCGCGCCTGTATTCCCACATCCCACCCGGTCTCCATCTCTCTACCCTCCTTACCCTCTCCCAAGGTGGCTTCCGCCAGCTCCTCCTCCCTGGTGATGTCCTCATTCCCTCCATATACCCCTCCTACCAACTTTGATCCTCCTTCCCTCTTCCTGTCTCTGTTCCTTTGGGCATCCTCCCTCCCTCATCCCTTTCTCCCCACTCCTCCTCCAGGCTTCCCCTCCCCTGTCCCTCTACTCCTCCTCCCATCTCCTCAGCCATTGGCGTCTTTGTTCTCCCCTCTCCACCCCCCCCTTCTTCCCCTCTTGGCAGGTCCCCGGACTCGCACACGCTACGTGGTCTTTCGCGCGCTGGAGATCTTCGCCATCAGTGTCTCGTGTGTGCCGTCGTGTTTAGTGTTCAGTGTTCACCGTCGCACTCCATCGTTCACCTTTGCCATCGCTGTCTTCCGTGTTTGTGCGTCGTGTCAACAGTTTCAAGTGTGGACTATCGTCGAGTGTGAACAGCTCCGTGTTTGCCTGTCTGTGTCAACTGTTTTCTTGCCCACCGTTGTGTAACCTATGTGTAATATTTCTGTTTTTTTCTCATTTTGTATCCTCTGGCTGAAGAGCAGCATAGAACGCTGCTGACAGCCTGCCTGTTGTATAGGTTTTAAAATTACAATAAAGAAAAAAAAATAAAGTGCCATTACAGGCGACAGCATGCGGAGTTTAGTGCCCTCCATGACAAAGCGCCTGGAGCGACTTCGAGAAATACTGTCAAATGACAGACACAAGGCAGTCCGTCACACCAAAGAGGTTTTGGTCTGAGGTAAAGACGGTAAACACGTCTCAGTCACCTGTACACCCGTTCATCTGTCATGTTGGTACTGAAACCAAAGATGAACAGAGGATGCCAAAGTAGTAGATTAAGTCTTCCGAATTGTTACAGTGGCGAAGTTTGTAGTACAGTTCATTATTTGAATCGTGTCATGGAGGCTGAATCGATAGATATTGAGGTAAGTGATCAAGTAATAGAAAATCTACTAAAATCGTTCAACAAACAGTATGCTACTTGACCACGCGAGAAATCTGTACGACTCAGCACCTACTGTGCAAAATAGCTTTCTCTCATAATGGAAACAGTTTCTTGTAGGTACTGGAGTGAAGCAGCTTTCCAAACGACTGGATAAAAAGGTGCAGATCGTTCAACTAAAAGCGTTCAGTTGGCAGCTGGACGTTAAGGCACATTTACTCGGCCCATTGAAACTGCTTATGCCGACAATGTAGCCCGGCGATGTTCCCACACAAGTGGCAGCCACGCGTTCAGCAATATTTCGCCGGCCGCGGTGGTCTAGCGGTTCTAGGCTCTCAGTCCTGAACCGCGCGACTGCTCCGGTCGCAGGTTCGAATCCTGCCTCGGGCATGGATGTGTGTGATGTCCTTAGGTTAGTTAGGTTTAAGTAGTTCTAAGTTCTAGGGAACTGATGACCACAGCTGTTAAGTCCCATAGTGCTCAGAGCCATTTGAGCCATTTTGAGCAATATTTCCGGCAACTGTTGCCCGGCATTATTAGTAACGATATATTTCTGAGACAGATTTGTTTACATGGGTCACAGTACAAACTTTAACTCATGATATGATGCTAGGATACGCTCAGTTCCCAAATTTCGAATACACCGTAAAATCAGTTCTTCCGAAAACTGCTATAGCCAACACAAGTATGAAGCGCAGTATGCCAGTTACAGTTACTGGACTGGTAGTCACCTTCCTGTTAGTTGCTACTTGTGATTCGAACAGAAGTTTGATGTAGGTCATTAAATTACACTTCTCATAGATGTGCCTCTTGGTACTAGACGTTTCCAACGCTTTGTCTCTACGAAAGCGGACCACGTTCCTAGCTGAAGTGGAAAACATTGTTTCAATTCTCAGATTATATGACTTTATACTGCAGCGCTGCCGACGTGAGACATGAGGAAGTAATGCCGAGAGTAAGAAGAAAGCATTTCCAGACAAGGTCCGAGACAGATACATCTCCTGACCAAAAGTACCCGGAATCCCTTCTAATGCAAGTAAGGAATTAATCTGGGGTATATCAACCTTGTAAAGCTGCCTAAGCCAATTGTTGACAACGTCATTGTGAAGCGGCAGCGCGAAGCAACAACCGCAGCTAAACCAAGACCAGATTGACCTCATGTTCTGAAGCACAGGGATTGTCGAGCGTTGCGAAGTATGGCTGTAATAATTCGCATAAAATCATATTAGGTGCATTGTGTTACTGCCAGGTACTCCACATCAGCGACCTCAGGAGTCATTAAGCATCGTGAGAGAGCAGAATGGGGCGCACCGTGGAACTCACGGACTTCGAACGTGGTTAGGTGACTGGGTATCACTTGTGTCATACGTCTCCCTCTACCATATTTGGTATGACGGCATCTGATTTTCAGTATAGTTCATGTTAGCATAGTCTGCAGCTACAGTTCCATATCCTCTAATGTGCTAATCATTCCTCAGCTATTAGGGGGAAGACGAGACCAGCTGATCAACGGTGGTAGAATGGAACACCTACAACCATCATTACGACGTTATTTATTATATGGATACAGTTTCCGTGCTTCAGTGCACCATCTACAGGCCTTAACTGATGCTGAGGGTCTGAAGTCCATCCATATACACTATTCACCAGCGACCAACATCTATGAACTGATTTTCGCAGACAGCTTGTAACATCACATCGTTGTTAGAGGTAGTCTCCGAAAATCAGTTCATAGATGTTGACACTGACGACTACAAATGGATTTAACCCCCTCAGCGTCAGTTAAGGCCTGTAGACGTTACACTGTAGCACCGAAACTGGTAGCTATATAATAAATAACATCGTAAGGACGGCTGTAGGTGTTCCACTTTACTACATAAGTCAATAGCCGAAGTCCCTGAAACCTCCAGTTACAAGGAAGAACATACAACAACTGACGAACGTTTTGAATTGTCGAGAACCTGGGCATTCCTGTCACTGATAATGATAGCATAAATTACACCGAAAATGGTATATGGTGTGCTTCTTAGCAAGAAGATTTTAAATATTCTTACGCCTATTACAGAGTCGTTTTGTGAGAGCATTACGGTGGTTAAAATGTGTGGTCAAGTTGACTATAAAGGTCAACAGTAGCTACCATAAGATACCCATGAGTGACTGGGCTAAAGCGGATTTCAAAACAATTACAAGAACTTGCATGCATATTGCCCATGTAGAAGGTATTTGATATATAGCCAAAATGCGATTTCACTGTCATTTCACTCTCGAATAGCACGTGGGAGAAAATGAATAATATATGTTATTGTGTCACAGAAAGATACTTTCGTAATATACTAAGCAATGTATAATTAAAGGTATAGCAGCAATGCTTCATTGATCATTGCTTTGTAGAGGCCGGCCGGGGTGACCGAGCGGTTCTAGGCGCTACAGTCTGGAACCGCTCGACCGCTACGGTCGCAGGTTCGCATCCTGCTTCGGGCATGAATGTGTGTGATGTCCTTAGGTTTGTTAGGTTTAAGTAGTTCTAAGTTCTAGGGAACTGATGACCTCAGAAGTTAAGTCCCATAGTGCTCAGAGCCGTTTGAAACATTTTTGTTTCGGTATGCATAGAGGCATAAAAATAATATACATGCATATAAATAATAATTTTTACATAATTCATTGCGTGTGTGGAATAGGAGAGAAGATCAGCTATGCTGGTACGCTACAATAAGCGCTGTACGCTAGCTTGTAGAGTATGTGTTTGAGTGTAAGATTCTATCTATAGGAGATATGCAATACCAGGAGTGTCTAACGATTTGCAGCTCAACATAAACAAATGTAACAATTGGACTCAAAAAGGAGAAGAGACATGATACTGTTCTATTGCAATATTGACTACATATCACAAGAAACAGAACCAGTCGTAAAACATCTGGAAGTAAGAATATGGAGTGATCTACAGTGCAACGATTACATGTAGCAAATAATGTGAAAAGCAGATGCCATGATGAGGGAAATCTTATCCACCAAACAAGTGGCTTATAAAACACTTGTTCCACTGGTTTTTAAGTATTTCTAGTCAGCATGGAACCCTTATCAGTCAGATTAACAGAACATCTGTCGAATAACCACGTAAAATTATGCAATCAAATAATTTTGTTTGTAACGAGAAACATACCAACGCTTCCTGTCATATTGAAGATATGGTGAACAGTATCTGTTCCTAATGACTGCAGACAGAAACTGCAAACACCTGAAAAAACGCACCTGACGAATATTATGAGTGATACGTTATATCTCCGATTAGACGGTTTATGCAGATTGCACATCGCAAAGAGTGTGGGAAATTCACTCGGATGAACTTATTTATTATGCTGCTGCTACCCCGCTGCAGCCAGTTTATTGATATTCGTCGCTGATATTTTTCGTATCAGGGTGGGTCGGCAGAAAGTGAGAGCTCTCATAATAGTGGGGGCTACATGGGCAACACTGACTGCAAAGAAGTTGGGTGACGCCTTTGGTCAGTGTGTTACCAGTGTCCTCTCCGACATGTTGCGATCCGCGGCAACGGTGCTTGCTGTGATGTTTTTTTTTTATTTATTTTTTATTTTTTTGATGCTGCAGATCTCTCAACTGATCCGTTCCTTCCATATTCTACTACAATTACACCTGGTAGGGCAGTGCGACTGAATAAAAAAACACCTGCAGTAATTATAACTAGGAGCTATCACTGTAATTTTTCAGTAATGTCCTATGTGTATGTGTGTGACCTGCAATGAAAATGTGTCGGCCATATGATAATGGGCTTCCACAGCAGTGGCAGGCGACAAGGCAAGTTGCCTACACGGCTGATGCTATAGTGGCATCCCTATAACAATGAAGCGCAGTGTAGCGTTCAGAGGCGGTGCGACTCTCTTCGATGAGTTTATAGTGTACTCCATGGAGTGGTGCTTGCTTACTTAAAGACATTGCAATTACTCCTCTTCTACCCCAACAGTGGTGAAAGTTGTTCAGACATTAAATATAAGTATTCCCTGTGCTGATGATAATGTCTGACATGATTTGGAATTCCTTACATTTCTTTAAAAGTTCCTGCTTCATCATTAAAAAGTGGGCAGTTGGATGAGCTTGATAAATATCCGAGACTAGACATGCGAAAGCATACCACCCTCGCCTCCTACCTATATGCATCATAGAGTGTTATCCACTGTTTTTACAAGTAAGCCCCTGGTTAGTAAACGTCTAATCGATGTTAATTATTAATTTTCAAGACCATAGTAAGCTGCCCAAAGTTGATATGTGAGTTATCAGTGTAATTTCTTTAAATAATGCGTTACGATCATTGTTAGACATTAAAAGTCTCATATTTAAAAACTCGACAAGTGGTATATTCAAAAGTCTAAAAACTTGTAACAAACAATTCCAAAACTGTAGATGGCAGTGCAAGAATGTGGTCATACATTGGAGTGCTTGCAGAAAAGCCAAGGGAACAATATTCTGATTTAAAAAAGCGCATAAATATTGAAGCACGTATCTGGTGTTCAAATAGGCAGAATATGAGTGAGGGTTCTTTCTGATGCTAGCCATTAAACTTCCATTACACTGAACAGAACACAAGTGATGAGACTCGCAATTGGCCTAAAATTCTAGGCACGCATTTTGGAACATAAATCACGGTAATTAGTGAATAAATGACAGTGATAAAAGTGATATCCTATTAATTACAGTAAATGGGCAATAAATCACATAAAGTACGTTAATTGGACACTAAATTACGACAAGTCACACATAAAAGAGAGGAAGTAGCGGCTTCGGTCTCGGAAACTGACATACGGTCAGGAGAGCGATGTGCTCACCACGTACCCCTCCATATCCGCATCCAGTGACGCCTATGAGCTGAGGATGACGCGGCGCCCAGTCAGAACCGTTGGACCTCGATGGGCTGTTCGGGAGGAGTTAAGTTTATAACTAAAAGAGATAAGGAAGCTAAGTCAAGTGGCTGACTTGTAGAGACAATGCATCTCTTATCTCAGGGAGGAGGGATGGGATGGGGAGAGAACATTGGCTAAGGAAGACATTGACCTATCATCTTGATGATAAATCACGTAACTGCCTTGTACCAGTTTTGATCCACTAATTTTGATCCAATACTGCAGTGAAATGAGTCACATGTCCAAGCCAACTTCGTTCAATTAGAGTAACAAACGCTTGTGGTGAATCCAATAATTACAATCTATTACACTTTATAAAGAAACGTATCCAGTAGGGTACTGTATTTTGAGCATTTAATGTAAGGAAATGAAGGAAATGTTCCATGTAATCTGGTATGTTCTGTTTCTGTGCGTTTTCCATAATTAATGTTCAAATGTGTGTGAAATATTATGAGGCTTAATTGCTAAATTCATCAGTCTCTAAGCTTACACACTACTTGACCTAAATTATCCTAAGGACAAACACACACACCCATGCCCGAGGGAGGACTCGAAACCCCGCCGGGACCAGCCGCACAGTCCATGACTGCAGCCCCCAAGACCGCTCGGCTAATCCAGGGCTCCTTCCCATTATTAATTTGATTATGAAGAGAAGCAGAAAACGAGCTCAACACAGATAACACTAAAAAAAGAATGGGGTGGAAATCGGTAGGTGTCATGTAAATGTACAGACAAACAAATGACTACAGTTTCAGAAAAATTGGATGATTTATTCAAGAGGAAGAGCTTCACGAATTGAGCAAGTCAGTAACGCGTTGGTCCACCTCTGGCACTTACGCAAACAGTTATTCGGCTTGGTATTGATTGATAGAATTTTTGGATGTCCTCCTGAGGGATATCGTACCAAATTATTTCCTATTGGCACGTTAGATCATCAAAAATCCCGCGGTGGTTGGAGGGCCGTGTCCATAACGCTCCAAACATTCTTATTTGTTAAGAGTATTTGCTAAAGTATGAAAACAAGTAGTCGAAACTCTCGCCGTGTGCAGGCTGGTATTACCTTGCTGAAAGGTAAGCTTGCCATTAAGGGCAACAAAGTAGAGCGTAGAACATCGTCGGCGTACCGCCCGGCTGTAAGGACACCGTGAAAGAGATTGAGAGGGGTCCTGCTGTGGAAGGAATGGCACCCCAGGCGATCACTTCTGTCGTCGGGACGTAAGGCGGGCGACAGTCAGACAGGTATCCCACAACTGTCCAGCACGTTTTCGCTGGTCAGCGGGGCTCTCTTCGAAGCGGGGCTCATCGCAAAAGACAATTCTACTTCAGCCAGTGAGATTCCAGGCTGAAGACGCATCTGCGGCCCTCTTACAGCACAGCGGTACGTCGACGATATTCTACCCCTTATTTTCTTGCCCTTCGTGGCAAGCCATCCTGGGCGTACATTTCAACAAAACAATACCCGCCCGCAAACGACGAGAGTTTCTACTGCTTTCTTCGTGCTTGCCAAACCGTACCCTGGCCAGCAATGTCGCCGTATCTCTCTGGAGAATTTTGGGCATGGCTCTCCAACTACCTGGGGATTTTGACGATCCATCGCGCCAGTTGGACAGAATTTGGCACAATATCACTCAGGAGGAAATCCGACGACTCTGTCAATTAATGCCAATCCGAACAACTTCTTGCATAAGGGCCAGAGGTGGACAAACACATTACTGACTTGCTCGATTTGTGAAGCTTTTTCTCTTGAATAAATCACCCAATTTTTCTGACGCTGTAATCATTTGTTTGTCTGAACATGTAGATCACATCTACCGATTTCCGTCCATAATTTCTTCGTGGAATGTCGTTTTTTTGTCTTAGTGTGCAAAGGCGTTTCCAGGGGAATGTTCATATATGAGAGTTACCCAGAAAGTAGTGTACCGCATTTTTCTTCAACAATTATTTATTGAACCTAATGAGAAATACGCACACGAAACAATAATGTTTTATGTACTCACCCTATTTTTCCACGTAATCTCCACCCCCTTCTATGGCCATCCTCCAATGCGAAACACAGGTGTGTATGCACTGTCAGTACCAAGTGAAGCACTGGCTCCACCACCTTATCGTCCTCAAAATGTCTTCCACGAATGGCATCTCTTAACGGCCGAGGGGGCTAGGCCTTTGTTGTCAGGTGTGAGAGCAGTGATGGTCTCCCCGACCGCTGCAAATCGTGGATCTCCGTCGAACCGCTTTCTGATGACCTCACCCTCCGTGCCCAGCGACTAACTGTACTTCTTTCAACAAAAACGGAAATGAGCGTATGGCATCGTTGGCCGGGAGGCCCCATCTTGGGAAGTTCGGCCGCCGAGTGTAAGTCTTATTTCAGTGGACGCCACATTGGGCGACGTTGGCGCCGGTGATGAGGATGAAATGATGATGAAAACAACACAACACCCAGTCCCCGAGCGAGAAAGTATCCAACCCGGCCGGGAATCGAACCCAGTCCCACTTGTACAGGAGGCGAGCTCGTTACCACCCATCTACGCAGGTGGACTTCTTTCAACAACAGATGCTCCGTAGACTTTGTTTATTTCTCTACAGTGAGAATTTAATGATGGCACGTTGCTTGTAACGTACATCACCTACAGACGCCATTTTGAAACTGTCCTGCAGCTATGCTATCTGCCGCAAGTGACGGAAACTTGACGCGCTCACACCCTAGCTACTGCTTTAATACCATCGATCAGCGATAAGCAGTGGTATTAGACTATTCTCAGAAGCAATACTGCGTAGTCAAGGTACTATATACATACGTGCATCGGAAACCGATGTGTCGCAGAGTAAATGTTTATTCTTAGTATACCTATGTATCTACGACATAACTGTTAACAAGTACTGAAAATAAAGAATAACTCGACATCTGCCCCACCTTTTCTTCACTTTTCTATTTTCATTCATTTCTAGCAACAGGCATTCTTTACAAGGTTTACCTTCTTCCTCAAGATATCAACGTTTCCGAGGAAATTCTTCGCTTTTAACGCCTCGGTCGTCACTGAGCAGTTCAGCTTGTTTTTTCCAGAATACTCAGGATACTGTACATTCCAATGGAACCCTTGTAGTAAACATACACCTACAGAAATTTACGATTTCCTCAAAATTCCTCAGGGCTGACGTCATACAGCTTGTTTCTCTGCCAGACAAGTGACTAAGTGCTTGTTTACACGCGGGAACAACGAGATGCAGGTTGGTCACGTAACCGGTGTGTAGACTACCAAGCAAACGCTGACTTCGCTACTACGCCGGCAAATATGAAACTGGCGAGAGTATTTACATTCGGTAAATTCATTATCCGCTACATTTGCGGCTCATAAATTAGCCCAGTGACAAGACAGTGTTTTTTCTTTTTACTTACCTTCAGCAATACAGGCCCCCTCTTGCATCAAGCAAAAAGTTGTGTGTACAAAACTTTTTTCCATTGCAGTTTCGTTAAATAGTGATGATTGTATCATATATAAATAATTGAAATAATGATGATGATAACACTAGGAAAACAATTATTTTCATCAGGTGTATGTAAGGCAGTAACAATTAAAGAAGTCGCAGAAGCACTGCATAATTAATGGTGTTCAGTATAATAATAATACCAATAATAATAACAACAATAATAATAATAATAACAATAATAGTAAATATTCGCGTGTAAAGGAAGCTTGAGAAACGATGATATTACGCTAGTAATGACTTCTTCAGAAGAGAAAAATAAGGGAAGAATTAGATGGCAAACAGAATGTAGCCATTGGATTTTATTTTCTGGTACAATAGAACAAACTTTTTCCTGTCTAGTAATAGTAAGAATGTCTTGTACAAGATAGACTGTAACCAACTGTAATAGGTCAGGAATGTATTCAAACCTTTGGAAGACACAATTCGTGTTTTAGAAAATAAATCTTTGATTATATTTTGAAGGTACTAATGTGAACTAATTCTCCGATGTTGTGGGGGACATTATGTCCGAGTCGGCGGCTTCTACGGAAAAGAATCTAGAATAGGCAACTGCGTTATGAAGCTGGACGGTAATGTTTTTACTTTGATGGAAAATAGTGCTTATGCTGTTCTGTTCAAGTAAGAGTGTTAAGGTTTAGAGGGTATATGAGGGTATTGTGTACGTCGATCAGGTAGAAAATGAAATTGAATACATGGAAATCCTTCCATTTGTCTGGCATCAGCTGTGCATAAGATGGTTTATACGGTCAACTTACCGAACGTCAAGTATATACGCAGTCGAAAGCGATTACTAGGTCTCAAGCAACGTCAGCTCTTTTGAGAAAGACTGTGCACGATAGCAACAATGCAGGCAACAATTGAATATACATATCTTTCTACGATGTTTTTCCAGGTTTTAAGTTTTATTTATTTATTTATTTATTTATTTATTTATTTATTTTTTAGCTGGCAAAACAGGCAAATGCTGACCTGATTTCAGAGACGGGGATTAGAAAATAACACGATAACGTACAGAACAAACTTTTCACTGTTAACAGTTGGCGCACACGACTTCCGTCCCCTAAGCCGTCAGCACACAGACCGCGTATTCGAACGTCAACGTCGAACATGCCGAGTTTCTGACGTCACAGCGCAACAAAAGCATGTTAGGGAGTGCAGAGCAATATCCAGCATGTCCAAAATTCTGAACGTGCGTTCGAACGTGGGCCTATGAGATGGAAAAACGCCACCTACGTCACATGAAGCCATCTCTCTTCACTACAGAGTCGCGAGACGCCACATCGACTATAAGTTGAAGGGCTTATTTCAATAGTGGTACAAGTCCATTTTCGTTCATTCCGAGATACAGAGTCCTAAAGTTAAATGAGCCCTTCAGTTGAAACTCATATGTATATATGCTGTTTCCAAGCACCAGCAAATTGAGGCTCTCTCGAAAACCTGTCGTTAAACGTATTATTTGTTGTAATAAAATAAAGGAAAACCTTACGTAGGTGTTTAAAGCATTACTTTAATTGGCGATTATGGAAGTATGCCGTCTCAAGGCAACGGCATGTTGAGGATCCGTCAAAAATACTTTGTTCGTGGTACAATTTTTTATAATTAAATGTCAGTTACGTAGCTACGATTAAAGCTTTCGGGATATTTACAACGTTTGTCATTTTAATGATGCGCTTCTGTATGAAATGTCGATCATTAAGATCGAGCAAAGCGTTCAGATTTTAGCATTCAAGACTTTGTTACGAAACTTGTTGATTTCACTTTAACAGTAAATCCTAAACTATTATAGCTATGATCCCCATGGGATCCCCATGAAAATTTATGAAGGATGGTAGATTAAAATACGTGTGGCTTAATTCCCTGCATTAGTACAGAATTAGTTTACATAAATGTTTCACTTTATAGCCGATCTTAGGACCGCCATATTTAACACTACTAAGTCTCCTCGGCCACAAAAGGTTTCTTCTACTGGGTTTCCCTATGACGTAGGTTCTTGTCTGTCTCACTGACACACTACATTGTTTAGGCCTCATTCAGCACACTATACGGTTGCCCCATCTCGTGGCGAAGATGTTCGTTTCACAATTCCTGTAGGTTGTCTCTTTCGGCCATATACCTGGTGATCAAAAAGTCAGTATAAATTTGAAAACTGAATAAATCACGAAATAATGTAGATAGAGAGGTACAAATTGACACACATGCTTGGAATGACATGGAGTTTTACTAGAACCAAAAAAATACAAATGTTAAAAAAATCTCCGACAGATGGCGCTTCTTCTGATCAGAATAGCAATAATTAGCATAACAAATAAGACAAAGTAAAGATGATGTTCTTTACAGGAAATGCTCAATATGTCCATCATTCCTCAACAATAGCTGTAGTCGAGGAATAATGTTGTGAACAGCACTGTAAAGCATGTCCGGAGTTATGGTAAGGCATTGGCGTGGGATGTTGTCTTTCAGCATCCCTAGAGATACCGATCGATCACGACACACTTGCGACTTCAGGTAACCTCAAAGCCAATAATCGCACGGACTGAGGTCTGGGGACTTGGGAGGCCAAGCATGACGAAAATGGCGGCTGAGCACACGATCATCACCAAACGACGCCGCAAGAGATCTTTCACGCGTCTAGCACTATGGGGTGGTTCTAATAAAACCCCATCTCATTCTAAGCGTGTGAGTCAATTTTTACCTCACTATCTACATTATTCCGTGGTTTATTAAGTTTTCAAATTTATACTGACTTTTTGATCACCCGGTACTTAAATGAGAGCGAAATGTTCGTTAACTCACAAAATCTTCGGGTTTTATAATATATTGTTTAATAGTAGTATATTGCATACTACTCAATATTAGGTAAATAAAATACGCTCTCTCTGAGGAGTGAGTTTGTTCCATTGGCTGTTTCTACACGACAGCTTGCGCTACTTGTGGTTAGATATATTGCACTTTCTTGTTTCAAACCGTCTATTTCACGTGTTGTAAAGCTTCCGCTACTGAATGACCTTAGAGCTTTAGTAAAAAGCAGGAATTATGAAATAATTTTTATCTTATGTGGAGAACTATTGTACATTTGTATCGCGCTATCTGTAGTGGAACTTCTATAAGCCGATGTCCTTAATGACAGGCCATATTATTTTACTTTGTACATTACAACGTGATTGTGGATATTGAAATTTTTATTTATGCGTACTACAGACGCAACAACATGACTACCATAGGACAAGGGACGAAATGTGCATTTTAGTAGTGCTAGGCCAGAAATTTTGCGTCCGTCCATTTCGGAGACAGTGTGATTTGCGAGCCACATACAGCTGTCCACTGCCGCTGGAGCGCGCTGCGATTTCATATATCACGGTGAGGCAGGCACACGCACCGCATTCACAAATTGCATCGTTTCTGAGCCGTCGGCAGTACGTTGAACTCGTCACGTACGAAAGATCGGTCCGTGTGCCGACGCCTGTAGGTTACCTCGAATACTGTGACGACAAGAAGGGCATCCAGTGACAAAGCTAACGTAAAATTGAACTTCCCGAATCACAAAACTACAGCGGCCCAGTACGACGAGATGGACGTTATGGAACAGCGAGCCTCTTCGTTGAAAAAGAGAAATGTATGTCTATCTGTCCGATTTATCACTAAGATAGGAAGCATGCCTGGAGTATTAGGGCAATTGAGCCTTGAATCACCGAACAAAATCCCTTAAGTTTCGGAAGCTAATACTGTTCCCATTCTGTTAATAGGCACAGGTAAACAATGAAATCCTTTGTGGATGCTCTCAAATTAACTGACTTCGCATGTAAATATGACTGCAGTTCATCGTCTTGAAAACGCGATTTTCAGTGGGGTAGAAGCAATGAGAGGTCACCGGTGGGTAATGAGTCGATTATCGCACCTATCCTCAAAAGCAATAGGATCGATTACATGTTTATATCGGCGTGCAAAACATTCAGAACGTTGTTCCGTATTTGTGTACTCTGTTTAACCCATACAAGAACCAAATACTAAGGCGACTGTCCTATTTGCTGGTAATACGTTACAAGTTTCAAAATCGTAACAATGATTGTGACTATGGATTTCGGGTCTCATGATGACCAAAACTTAGACGAAAGTACGGCGTGGTTATAACTAAGCTTTCGCAACTTAAGAGAGCACCTGTGACAAACGAATGATCGTAGGACAATGAAACTTTGTGGAAACATTTACTAAGGACAACCGGAAAAGTAATGACGAATAACGTTTGAAAGAAATACATTGTAATTTCCTTATAAGAGGGTAACATTCGTTAATTACGTACCGTGTTTACGTTTCAGCTTACAAACGTTGCTCAATATGATGACCATCTGCGTACACGAGAACCTGGAACAGCACTACAGACTGCTGCACAACTGCTCGAAACAACGGAGGACCATGAAGGTTCAGCTGTCCTTCTACAGCCCGTACACTGCTTGGAGATCGCACTTTGCGTCCAGAATTCTCAGCCAAGGCAGCAGTAACTTCTTCAACAATTTGTGGCACAACTGCTCGTCGGGCTTCCAACTTCCAAATCATGTTGTTCAACCCCGGTGCAGAAAGAGGACTGCTCAATATTCCTCTAATGTATCAATACTCTCGAAGAGCCTCAGAACTGTTGCTGTTGTTTCGATAAAACAGTTTTGAGAGTCAAACCCCGGACATCTTCTCCAGACCAGTGTTGACTACCTGTAGCTTTAATGCAACTCATGCTTGTGTTTAAACCACACGTCGCCGTACCAAGCAGGAGCCTAGAGGCAAGTCATGACACTAATACAGCTAACAACGGGAATTCTGGAGTGCACAATCTGAATACCATTTCTATAAAGTTGGGTAATTTTACGAAAGATAGTTTTCCGTCTGCTCAAACAGCGGAAGTTTAATTATAACCACTCTGTACTTTAATTCTTCAAGCTTAACAATGAGATGCTTCGAACTAGTGAACTACGTAAAGTAAACGATCTTTTTATGTTTGGATTTAACTGCAGTTCGAAAAAAGGAATTTCAATATATATGACGGAACTTTACTTTGTGTGTTGCAGAGTGGTAATAGAAGTGGGAATCACCAAATGGTCACTCTATCATATAATGATGACATGCAGTTTGTTTATTGAAGTCGTCTAACGCTATTGACTATATCTGTAGCTTATAGCACTTTACAAACGGCATATTTCATATTAATACGGGCTGTTCAAAAAGTCTCTCGGCAGTGCCGTATGATTGTTAGCCGCGAGTTCAGTATGCCGCAGTAAATACACTCCTGGAAATGGAAAAAAGAACACATTGACACCGGTGTGTCAGACCCACCATACTTGCTCCGGACACTGCGAGAGGGCTGTACAAGCAATGATCACACGCACCGCACAGCGGACACACCAGGAACCGCGGTGTTGGCCGTCGAATGGCGCTAGCTGCGCAGCATTTGTGCACCGCCGCCGTCAGTGACAGCCAGTTTGCCGTGGCATACGGAGCTCCATCGCAGTCTTTAACACTGGTAGCATGCCGCGACAGCGTGGACGTGAACCGTATGTGCAGTAGACGGACTTTGAGCGAGGGCGTATAGTGGGCATGCGGGAGGCCGGGTGGACGTACCGCCGAATTGCTCAACACGTGGGGCGTGAGGTCTCCACAGTACATCGATGTTGTCGCCAGTGGTCGGCGGAAGGTGCACGTGCCCGTCGACCTGGGACCGGACCGCAGCGACGCACGGATGCACGCCAAGACCGTAGGATCCTACGCAGTGCCGTAGGGGACCGCACCGCCACTTCCCAGCAAATTAGGGACACTGTTGCTCCTGGGGTATCGGCGAGGACCATTCGCAACCGTCTCCATGAAGCTGGGCTACGGTCCCGCACACCGTTAGGCCGTCTTCCGCTCACGCCCCAACATCGTGCAGCCCGCCTCCAGTGGTGTCGCGATAGGCGTGAATGGAGGGACGAATGGAGACGTGTCGTCTTCAGCAATGAGAGTCGCTTCTGCCTTGGTGCCAATGATGGTCGTATGCGTGTTTGGCGCCGTGCAGGTGAGCGCCACAATCAGGACTGCATACGACCGAGGCACACAGGGCTAAACCCGGCATCATGGTGTGGGGAGCGATCTCCTACACTGGCCGTACACCTCTGGTGATCGTCGACAGGACACTGAATAGTGTACGGTACATCCAAACCGTCATCGAACCCATCGTTCTACCATTCCTAGACCGGCAAGGGAACTTGCTGCTCCAACAGGACAATGCACGTCCGCATGTATCCCGTGCCACCCAACGTGCTCTAGAAGGTGTAAGTCAACTACCCTGACCAGCAAGATCTCCGGGTCTGTCCCTCATTGAGCATGTTTGGGACTGGATGAAGCGTCGTCTCACGCGGTCTGCACGTCCAGCACGAACGCTGGTCCAACTGAGGTGCCAGGTGGAAATGGCATGGCAAGCCGTTCCACAGGACTACATCCAGCATCTCTACGATCGTCTCCATGGGAGAATAGCAGCCTGCATTGCTGCGAAAGGTGAATATACACTGTACTAGTGCCGACATTGTGCATGCTCTGTTGCCTGTGTCTATGTGCCTGTGGTTCTGTCAGTGTGATCATGTGATGTATCTGACCCCAGGAATGTGTCAATAAAGTTTCCCCTTCCTGATACAATGAATTCACGGTGTTCTTATTTCAATTTCCAGGAGTGTATACCAAAATGAAACTCAGTGAAATACAAGTTATTAATTTATTGAATATTCGTTTTTACTTACAAATTTTCACATTAAACATTGAAAGTGTCCCCCCTGTTGTTGAATACACAATTCAATTTGTCTAATCATGTTCCCATATACAAGCTGTGACATTTGTTCTGTAACAGAAGCAGTGAAAGTGGATATTGCAGTTTTCACTTCATCGATGGATTTTGGACGATTTTTATAGACAGTCACTTTCGCTGCACCCCAGAGGGAAAAGTCGGGTGGTGCTCGGTCAGGCGATCGTGGAGGCCAAAGTCCCTGTGAAATTATGCGATCACCATAAGCATCAGCAAGCAGTGACATGGAACGCGAGCTGTATGCGCGGTTTCACCATCTTGTTGAAAATAACCGTTCAGTATTCCACTTAACGCAAGTTCTCCTATGAATGGGTACAGAATATCACTGCAGTGTCGTTGTTCGTTTACTGTTTAGTTGAAAAACATGGGATCCACAATCCGACGCCTAGAAATTGCAATCCAAACTCCTATTTTCACATAATGATGTGGTTCCTCGTGAATACACAATGGATTTGTAGTACTCCACATAGGAGAATTTTGCGAGTTCATGTACCCGGATAAATGAAACCACGCCTCATCAGTGAAAAACGTTTCATTAAGAATATCCCTTCCATTCTGTTGAATGAAATTTTTGAACCATTGACAATAATGCAGTCTCTTGCCATGATCAGTATTTTCAGTTCTTGCACGACTGTCACTTTGTATGGTAAAAGTTCGAGTAGTTTATCCTCAGACAATACGCTAGGACGACAACATCTCGGTGCATCTGCCACTGAACCCGTACTTCCAAATTTGTTAATCAAATCTCGCACAGTATCACGATGTGGGAGTGTTGTCTCCGGGAAAAGTGAAGTGAATGTTTGACGAACTGAAACTGTGTATTTACCTACTAAAAACACACGTTCTTCAATGTTTAACATTTAAACACTGACAAAACCGAAACAAAAGAACAAAGGAACTAAGCTTAAACGTTCACGTCAACACGTAAAGACACACACCAACGACACTACTGACGCTGGCTGAGACAAACGAAACAGTGGAATGCTGGGAGAGTAACCCAGGCAGGCGAACAATCATACGGCACGAGCGGCTAACAACCATAGACACTGCGGAGAGATTTTTTGAACACCCAGTACATGAAACAAAGTCACAATTTCATTACAGTGTTGATGGCATAGTCTTTTGCAATTACTGCATACACTCTTCCACATCATTTCATGTTTCCGTATTGTGTACTTATTAGGTTGGTGCGTAAGTCCACGTCGTTTTGCCGTAAGTTTAATAAATGCAACACCTACTAATAACAGAGACTTCAGTCATCAATGATATATTTTTCACTATTTACAACGGTCTGCCAACGCTATAGTAAATTTTCGTTCTGCGATTGTGGAAATCACGTGGTTCTGAGAACTCGTTAGAGCTATGTTCGGAGAGCAATTTCATCCGGCAAGAAAGTTCCTTCAAGGTTGTTCGATACAGAATGGGAAAGGTGAAAATCTGAAAGCACAAGATCACGTGAATCCCCAGCCCAACTCCTGTGTAGTGTTTTTTATCAGCCTAGCAGAATGCGGTCGGGTACTGTTGTGGAGTAGCATCACTTCACACAGTCTTGCTGGTCGTTGTTCTTGGACTGCGACTGCAAGACATCTCAATTGTTAACAGTAAATGTCAGCAGTGATGGTCACGTGTCAGGGAAGCAATTCGTAGTAGACTACGCCTTCACTGTTCACCAGATGCATAACATTATCTTTGGCAAATGCGCGCAGGTCTTTGCTCCGGGAGTTGCGGCTTATTTTGGGCTCAACCATTCCTTTCTTTTTCTTGTGTTAGCAAAAGATACCATTTCTCGTCAACAAGTACGATACAGGATAGGAATGATCGGTGTTGTTCAGGAGCCAATTTGTGACGAGCAAGAAGAGATACACATGCGTTATCTTTTGTGATTTAGTCTTATAGCACGCAGTACACCATACACCAAACTTTTGAACCCTCTCCATTGCATTAAAATGTTGCACGATTGTGGAATGATGACAGTTCATCACATTTGTCGGTTCTATAGTACACTAACATGGATAATTGTGGATTAATGCGTTTAAACGATCTTCATCAATCCTCGAATATCTTCCTGAATGTGCAGAGCCACTAATGTCTTAACGATCCTACTTAAAACGTGAAAACCATATTCTTGCCATACTCTGTCGAATGGTATTATCCCCATACATGGTGCAAATGTTACTGGCTGCCCCCATCGCTATCACCCCTCTAATGAACTCAAACAGAAGACTATGTGGGAAATGATCCTATTTCGCCACTTGACACTTCATGTTCATGGTAACGTTCAGAACCCGTGTTACATTGACGTTGATGTTACGGTTCATATTACGTGTTATCTGGGACAGATAAGATTGAAAAAACTTATAGAATCATGAGCTTCCTTTTCTTACAGTGCAAGATATTCACTACGGTTATCACCAATGGCAAAGAAAAAGTATTAGATTTTAGTCAGGCAAAGGAAGTTGGCTTTAGAAGTGGGTACACCACAACGGACAATTTACTAGTCTTGGGAGAACTTACCTAATGGAGCAAGAAGCATTAGTTATCACGATTTCTGGGTATCATAGTTTTTGAGAAAGTGTGTATCTTATTTTCAACTAGGTCTATTCCACACCACCAAAAACTATTCTCATCAATCCTGAAGGAAATTTTTAGGTATGTAAACTGGGAAAACCGAGCCTTCGTTTTCCAGGTGACAAATTTAAGAATACAGAAGAAGTTTGAAAACTATCCCGCAAATAAATCATGGTTAAATTAATGTGTAATCAAACATCGAAATTCCAGTGTTATAAATTAATAATGAAATGATAGACAGTGGTTAAATGAATACCAGAAGAAATAAACAGAACAGTAAAAAGGTACTGGAATACTTTTGATAAATCATTTAGGTGTTTCCGATCTAGGCTTCCGATGTGTCTGAAAGGGAACGTTTACGCTCAATGTGTATAATCATGTTTCTTTTATGGCAGTAAGATGAGGACTTAAATAAGGAGAATACCATTCAAACCTGAGTGTTACTCGACGAGCAATGGAGAGACACATATTGGAAAATACCGGGACAGATATGAAGGCAAACCAGTTTATCGGGCATCGGACAGGGCGTGAAATGCAGCCAGCCAATCGAATGTCTGACTATGAAACCGCCAGCAGCTTGCGACACTGGTAACACCGGTTCCCGGCAGATCACGGAAGTTAACCGCTGTTAGACTCGGCTACCGCTTGCGTCGGTAACCGTCCAGGTCTGCCGAGCGCTGTTGGGAAACGGGGTGGACTCAGCCCTGTGAGGCCAATTGAGGATTCACAACTAGCGCCTCGTGTCACAAAAGCAGACAAGGGCCGGGAGCGCCGTGCGCTGACCTCGTGCCCCCTACATTCGCATCCTGTCACGCCTATGGGCTGAGGATGACACGGCGTTCGGTCGGTAACCGTTGGGCCTTCCGAGGCTCGTTCGGACGCACTTTCGTTTCTTTAGTGGCTTAAAAACACAACACCCGACAACATCTACACCTACATCAACATCCACACTGTGCAAACCACTGTAAATTGGATGAGGCGGAGTACTTCCCACAGTAGCTGTTACTAGCTCTTCTTCCCGTTCTGTTCACGTGTGGAGCACGGGAAGAATTATAGATTCAAATGCAACTGAGCGCTCTGAATGAGTGCAAGGCCAACTATGTCCTCGCGATGCCCGCGGGAGCGAAACGTTGTGGGGTGTAGTGTAGTCCTAGATTCATCATTTAAAGCTGGTTCTTGAAACTCAGCAGCTAGTCAAGCATCTGCCAGTCCATTTACCCTTCCACGGGTCAAACAAACTTGTAACCATTCGTGCTGTCCTCCTCTGTGTGCGTCCAGTGTCCCCTGCCAGTAATATGTGGTATGGGTACCACACACTTGAGCAGTATTCTAGGATGGGTCGCGCGAGTATGAATGTCAGCAAACTCATTTGTCGACTGATTACATTTCTCTAGCATTCTACCAATAAATGGAAGTCTGCTATATGCTTTACGTACGACTGAGCCTATGTGATGCTTCCATGTCATATCCGCACAAACTGTTTATTTTTATTTACTTATTTACACGTCAAGTTCTGTGGGACAAAATTGAGGAGCAAATCTCCAAGGTCATGGAACGTGTCAGTACATGAAATTACAACATAAAAGTAATAACAGATAAAAATAAATGTTCATGAACCTGAAAAAACTCAGTCCATAAGTTTAAGTAAACGCTATCAGCAATAAAATAAGAATCAGCTTAATTTTGCAAGGAGCTCCTCGACAGAATAGGAGTGACCCATGAGGAAACTCTTCAGTTTCGATTTGAAAGAGCTTGGATTACTGCTAAGATTTTTGAATTCGAGTGGCAGCTTATTGAAAATGGATGCAGCAGTATACTGCACACCTTTTTGCACAAGAGTTAAGAAAGTCCGATCCAAATGCAGATTTGATTTCTGCCGAGTATTAACAGAGTGAAAGCTGCTTATTCTTGGGAATAAACTAATATTGATAACAAGAAAAGACAATAAAGAATATACACACAGAGAGGTCAATGTCAAACTACCCAGACTCGTAAACAGAGGTCGACAAGAGATTCGTGAACTCACACCACTTATTGCCCGAACCGCCCGTTTCTGAGCCAAAAATATCCTTCTAGAATGGGAAGAGTTACCCCAAAACATAACACCATACGACATAAGTGAATGAAAATAAGCCAAGTAGACTACTTTTCGTGTCGAAGTATCACTCACTTCTGATACCGTTCGAATTGTAAAAATGGCAGTATTAAGTCTTTGAACAAGATCCTGAACGTGGGCTTTCCACGACAGATTACTATCTATCTGATCACCTAGGAATTTAAACTGTTCAGTTTCACTAATGATATGTCCGTTCTGTGAAATTAAAACGTCAGGTTTTGTCGAATTGTGTGTTAGAAACTGTAAAAACTGAGTGTTACTGTGGTTTAACGTTAGTTTATGTTCTACAGGCCATGAACTGAGGTCATGTACTGAGCTATTTGAAACCGAGCCAATGTTGCACACAACATCCTTTACTACCAAGCTAGTGTCATCAGCAAACACAAATATTTTAGAGTTACCCATAATACTGGAGAGCATATCGTTTATACAAATAAGGAACAGGAGTCGCCCCAACACTGATCCCTGGGGCACCCCCCCCCCCCCCCCCCCCCCGTCTCACTTGACAGTACCTCACTCAGACCCCACATCACAGCCATTATCAACATCGTCAATAATGACCTTTTTCTGCCTGTTGCTAAAGTAAGATGTAAACAAATTGTGAGCTACTCCCGGTATTCCGTAATGGTCCAACTTCTGGAGCAATATTTTGTGATCAACACAATTAAATTCCTTAGTTAAATCAAAAAATACGCCAAGCGTTCGAAACTTTTTGTTTAGCCGATCCAGTACCTCAGAGAGAAAAGAGAATATAGCATTTTCAGTTGTTAAACGACTTCTAAAGCCGAACTGTACATTTGATAGCAATTCGTACGATATAAAATGATCAATTATCCTTACATACACAGCTTTTTCAATAACTTTTGCAAACACTGATGGCATAGAAATAGGTCTAAAACTATTTACATTATCCCTTTCTCCCTTTTTATAAACGGGCTATGCTACTGAATACTTTAACCGCTCAGGAAACTGGCCACTCCTCAAGAAAAAACTACAAATATGGCTCAATACAGGGCTATCATGTGCAGCACAGTACTTCGATGTTCTGCTAGACACACCATCATATCTATGAGAGTCCTTAGTCTTCATTGATTTAATTATTGACTCAATCTCCCTCTTGTCTGTATCACAGAGGAATATTTCAAGACATCAATCCCGGAAAGGCATTTGCCAAGAAAGTTATATGATTTCCTGTAGAAACTAAATTTTTATTTAATTCGCCAGCAATGCTCATAAAATGATTGTTAAATACTGTACATATATCTGATTTATCAGTAACAGAAATATTTTTACTGCGAACTGACTTTATTTCGTCGACTTTGTGTTGCTGATCAGACACTTCCTTCACAACTGACCATATGGTTTTAATTTTATCCTGTGAATTAGCTATTTTATTTGCATACCACATACTCTTTGCCCTCTTAATAACATACACCCAAGTATTTATACGAATTGGCCGAGTCCCGTTATGACTTGTCGATACTGTAGTCATAGGATACCATGCTCTTTTTTCGGTTTTTGGAATGCACAGTTTTACATTACTAAACACTGAAACTAAGCCGCCAGGCTTCCATCATTTTTAAATATAGTTCAACCGCAAATTTGTGCCGTACTTTTTTTTTCAGACGGTGCTTCGTTATAGATAACCGTGTCTTCTGTGAAAAGTCTGAGTTTACTATTAGCGTTGCCTGCAAGGTCATTAATATGCAACATTAACTTCCCTGGGGCTTAACTGAAGTTACAGTGTGACAATTATTGACCTATATGAAATAAAATCGTCATAACTTCTGAACGGTATGTCTAAGGGCATTCAAACTGCACGGTTGGCCGCGGGCCATGATGGGAATTAGTATACGAGTGTATGGTTTCGTTTAGCGACGAAGCCCACTGTCGTTTGGGTGGCTTCGTCAATAAGCAAATCTGGCGCATTTGGGGGGAATGAGAATCCGCATTTCGCGATCGAAAAGTCTCTTCATCCTCAACGGGCGACTGTGTGGTACGCAATTTCCAGACACGGAATAATCGGTGCGATATTCCTTGACTGCACGGCAACTACCGAAATGTACGTGAAGATTTTGGACGATGACTTTATCCCCATTATCCCTGATTCCTACAAGATGTACTTCATGCAAGACCGGGCTCCGCCTCATCGAAGCAGGAGAGTGTGAAATGATTTGGGTGAAGGTCACGGTTAAAGCAGGCTCAGACATGGTAATTGGATGTCTCTATAGGCCCCCGGGCTCAGCAGCTGTTGTGGCTGAACTCCTGAAGCATAATTTGGAAAATATTTCGAGTAGTTTTCCCCACCATGTTATAGTTCTGGGTGGAGATTTTAATTTGTTGGATATAGATTGGGAGACTCAAACGTTCATAACGGGTGGCAGGGACAAAGAATCCAGTGAAATTTTTTTAAGTGCTTTATCTGAAAACTACCTTGAGCAGTTAAACAGAGAACCGACCCGTGGCGATAACATATTAGACCTTCTGGTGACAAACAGACCCGAACTATTTGAAACAGTTAATGCAGAATAGGGAATCAGCGATCATAAAGCAGTTACTGCATCGATGATTTCAGCCGTAAATAGAAATATTAAAAAAGGTAGGAAGATTTTTCTGTTTAGCAAAAGTGACAAATAGCAGATTACAAACTACCTGACGGCTCAACACAAAAGTTTTGTCTCAAGTACAGATAGTTCATAGTTCAAAACCATCGTACAATATGCGTTAGATGAGTACGTGCCAAGCAAGATCGTAAGAGATGGAAAAGAGCCACCGTGGTACAACAACCGAGTTAGAAAACTACTGCGGAAGCAAAGGGAACTTCACAGCAAACATAAACATAGCCAAAGCCTTGCAGACAAACAAAAATTACGCGAAGTGAAATGTAGTGTGAGGAGGGCTATGCGAGAGGCGTTCAATGAATTCGAAAGTAAAGTTCTATGTACTGACTTGGCAAAAAATCCTAAGAAATTTTGGTCTTTTACTTTCAACAAAAAACGTCATCTTTTCGAAAATTACTAACTTCTTAATGAAAAGGAACAACAGTCTGCAAGAAGTCATGGAACAGTTACGTTTCATTAAAAAATGGTTCAAATGGTTCTGAGCACTATGGCACTTAACCTCTGTGGTATCAGTCCCCTAGAACGTAGAACTACATAAACCTAACCAACCTAAGGACATCACACACATCCACGCCCGAGGCAGGATTCGAACCTGCGACCGTAGCGGTCACGCGGTTCCAGACTGAAGCGCCTAGAACAACATGGCCACACCGGCTGGCTTTACGTTTCATTACTAGTTATTTAGTATCTCACGCATGTCCTTACATCACACATAGAACTGATAATAAAAATTAAACGGTATGTAATATATTTAAGTTTCTACGTCATTTCTGGTCTGAGAAGCTTCCTGTACTTCAGTTGTCCTAATTATTCGTTATTTAATAAATTCGGCCCCACCTATAGAGCGTGACACTACGTGAACAAGTTCTTTAACGTATTCCAACAGAAACGAAAGACCGTGACAACAATCTAATGGAGGGTAGGTAAACTGACGTTCAAATGGTTCAAATGGCTCTGAGCACTATGCGACTGAACTTCTGAGGTCATCAGTCGCCTAGAACTTAGAACTAATTAAACCTAACTATCCTAAGGACATCACACACATCCATGCCCGAGGCAGGATTCGAACCTGCGACCGTAGCGGTCGCTCGGCTCCAGACTGTAGCGCCTAGAACCGCACGGCCACTCCGGCCGGCAGAAACTGACGTTAGAAGATATCCAGGGCATAATCATGATGATCATTAGATATACTGCAGCGCTTACAGAAGGGTGATTGGTTAGTCGTCGTGAAGAAGTCAATTGACTATGTATTCTGAGACCTACGACAAAACCAGAAAAATACAAATAGAACGGTAGTCAGAGTCGTTTCACGTTAGTGGTTCGGAGAGACCTCGTTAGGCAGTTGGAAAAATGCTTCAAGTCAGCGAGTGGTTCGAGACTATGTAGGTAGGATGAAGTACTGTTTGCGTGCAAGTGGAAACCTTCTTGGTGGGGAGGGGATGAGGGAGGGGGGGGGGGGGAGGGAGACCGTCGATCTTCTAGTTTGATGCAGTCCGCTAAGAATTCGTCACCTGTGCCAGTCTGTTCACCTCATTTCCACCCAAAGTTTCTCAGTTATTTGTTGAACATACAACTCCCTCTAGAAGCATGGAAGTTATTCCCTAATGTATGAACACATGTCGTATCATCCTGCCCCTCGTTCTTGTCAATGGTTTCCACATGTTGTTCTCGTCGCGGCTCTGCGGAGAGAATCCTCACTCCTAATCCTATCATTCCACCTAATCTTCAGCAGTGTTTTGTAGCACCACATCTCAAACTCTTCGATTCTGTTTTGTCCCAGTTTCCTCACAGTCCATGGTTCACTTCCCTTGGTTCAAATGGCTCTGAGTACTATGGGACTTAATATCTGAGGTCATCAGCCCCCCAGAACTTCGAAGTACTTAAACCTAACTAACCTAAGGACGTCATACACATCCATGCACGAGCGGTCGCGCGGTTCCAGACTGAAGCGCCTAGAACCGCTCGGCCACAGCGGCCGGCCCTCACTTCCCTAAATGCTTTGCTCCAAACGTACATTCTAAGAAATTTGATAATAGTTGGCTTCTTTCAGTCAGGAATGCAGTTTTTGCCTATTGTAGTTGTTTTCTATGACTACTTTGCCTCCTCCACCATGGGTTATTTTGCTTCAAAATAAGCAGACTTTCTTCACTTCGTCTACTCCATAGCCCCAGTTTTGATATTACGTGTTCGTTAATCCTATTTCTGCTACCCTTCATTGCTTTCCTCTTTCATCGATTTTCTCTTAACCTATCTTCCGTGCTAACTAGACTTCATTTCATTCAATATGCCCTGTAACTCTTCCTCAGTTACATTGAGGATAGCAATATCGTCAACGAATCGTATCGTAGGTATTCTTTCAGTCTCAGTTTTAATCTTACTCTTGAACTTTTTTTATTTCCCTCAATGCTTCTTCGATACATAGATTGAACAGTATCCCTGTCTTACATCTTTTTTTTTTTTTTTTTAAATCTGAGCACTTCGTTCTTGTTCCTCCATTCTTGATGTTCCTTCTTGGTTCTTGTACGTGTTGTGTTATTACCCGTCTTTCTCTATAATTTACGTCTAAGGTTCTGAAAGTTGTTGTCATCTTCACCTTTTTACGTAGTCTACACTTTATCTAAGTCGACAGATAATATGAAAGTGTTTTAATTTTTCTTAGCTCTTGCTTCCAAGACCAAGTACAACGTCAGGACTGCCATTCTGGTATTCTTACCTTTCTAAAGCCAAACTAATCGCCATGTAACGGACGCCTAACCTTCTCCACTGGACTTCAGAATTTTGAGCTACACACACCTTTACTTTCCACTGGTTCTACAGTGGTCAAAATAAATGTTGTGTATTGCCAAAACTTTAAAATTTAGCGCTGAGATCCAGAAACACGTTATGTCAATACACTAGTTTGTTGGAATGCAATTCTAGCAGAAAAATTACATGTTTCTACCGTGAGAGGACAGTATGTGCAGTCTATGACAACCGTATCACCTGTCAAGTTTGCAGTAACATGACGAGAGTTACGTTGCTTCATGATGGTTTCGATAACAATGACTTAATAACAAAGACGTATTATCCGATATCCCGTTTAGTCACTCCAATGGGGCAGACAAATGTCGCAGTGATGTCGCTGTGAGTCAGAGTTATGTCTCTAGAGAGCCGGCCTGTGTGGCCGAGCGGCTCTAGGCGCTTCAGTCTGGAACCGCGCGACCGCTACGGTCGCAGGTTCGAATCCTGCCTCGGGCATGGATGTGTGTGATGTCCTTAGGTTAGTTAGGTTTAAGTAGATCTAAGTTCTAGGGGACTGATGACCTCAGATGTTAAGTCCCATAGTGCTCAGAGCCATTTGAACCACTTTTTATGTCTCTAGAATTTGGGAAAAGTTTCTAGTGACAGGAACAATTGAGGATCTACACAGTAGTGGCCGCTGAAGAAACGCAATAGGTGTGCAGGACCGACACCTGCGTATAACAGCAAGTAGATACCCTCAACAAAATGCGACACTTCTACGGCGGCAGTTGCAGACAGTCACAGCGGTGCAGCTGTCAAATGATACGGAATGGCATCCACGAGCAGCGATTACGTGCCAGCAGACCTCTCAAGGCTCGTCCTCGAAATCTAGTTCGGAGAGGGGCTTGTGTGAAATGGGCACAGGACCACTTTTTGTGGGCTAGACGGAAATGGGACACTGCACTATTTTTTGACGAAGCTCGTTTTAGTCTCCACCCTGGTAATACTGATATTCGGGGGTGGAGGCGACGTGAACAACGTTTACACCCCAACTGTATCGTAGACCGCCACCCTTATCAAGGCGGTTCTGCCATGTGTTGAGGTAGAATCATGTATGGCAGCACGACACCCCTTGTATCAATACGTGGTAAGGCGGCTGGCGTGAAGTATCGGGGCGACATCTTGGCACCCACTGCAACTCCATTTGGTGAACATATTGGAGTGGAATTCACGCTGATGGACAATTGACGCCCCTATCGCCATAATCTTGTGAACAGCTTCCTAGGGATGCATACAAACAGTCGGTTGGAACTGCGCCCATATTCCCTTGCATTGAAAATCCATATTTTTGTTTGTTTTTATCAAGTGTAAATGTATTTATCTTCTCAATTTTCGTTTTCTTGTGACTGTATCTGTATTGACGACAAAGCAACATTTTTTTTAACACCATAACATCCATGGTGTGTGTAACGACGCCGGCCGCGGTGGTCTCGCGGTTCTAGGCGCGCAGTCCGGAACCGTGCGACTGCTACGGTCGCAGGTTCGAATCCTGCCTCGGGCATGGATGTGTGTGATGTCCTTAGGTTAGTTAGGTTTAAGTAGTTCTAAGTTCTAGGGGACTGATGACCATAGCAGTTGAGTCCCATAGTGCTCAGAGCCATTTGAACCATTTTTGTGTAACGACATTAGAGCGCTGCCATGAAGTCGCGTGGAGGCCTGCGCGGTACGCTATAGCCGTAAACAGGTCTGGGCTACGAGCCTCCGGCCCGTCAGTCCATTCACGGATGAGCCCCCCGCGGTACGCTGCAGAGCGTGTTTACGTTGCCGCGGAGTCCCTCCCGAACTCGTGTGGCGCTGTCGGCCAGCGAAGTGCTCAACAGCTGGCAGACTGCCGCTGAAAACATTCCGGGCCAGCGGGTTATCGTGACGGCCTTCGCCGGAGCGGGCGAACAATAAAGCCTTTGTGTTCCATCTGCCCTGCTCTGTAAAGGCGAAGCCTCGCATTCCTGCACGCGCTCGGAAGCAGATGATCCATCGAAAACTTCCAAACCTTTACTGCAAAGCTACACTAGAGTCCAAGACAACTAGCCGCGAAGCTCCTACGCGTTTTCTGCAGCTTCGCTACTTGAAAAATTGGAAAAAAAAGCATATTTCGGCCTTAAGCTGTTGGTAAAATTCTTTATTTACACTACAACTAGTTTCAGTCTGGCCATCATCAGATTCATAAAAGTATTCACAGCATCATGCTAGGAGAAATATAAAAGCGATACCGTCGTGTTATAACGATACAGGCCCCAGGGCTCATATGAAATGTCCGATACCGCCTTTTTTTATATGTATCCGGACGATTATCGGACAATTCAGCGCTTCGTAAGGCCTTGTATGTGTGTCTTTATATATACCATTCTGTCCTATTTGATAAAAAACTTGATATTCATTGCGAAAGCATATGGAATGTTCTGCAAGGTCGTGCGTTGTCCTAATTATCGGTGGATTCTTGTCATTGATAACAGTATGTACATATACCACATTAAGTAACTAATCCAGAAATTGAAGTAATAAGTCCGTAGCAATAAACAACTAGAGACTACAGAGATTTTAGCATGAAAAACCAATGCTTCTAATTAACAAAATGGCAATCTAAAAATCCAGTGAGAGAAGACCTCACTATCTTGAGAAACAGCTTAAAAGTTATTACCAAGCGATGTATTTTCATTCGTTATCTACTTTTATGTCCTCCTCTGTAATTAATATTCTTTGTCATTACATTTCTAATTAACTCTTCAGTTGTTTACATCTCACAGTTTTCCAGTTTCCAGAGTTTGAGGCCTTATTATGCATTTTATGTATGTAATCGGATAAAGCAAAGCTCTATACTATCATTGAATATTACTAATCAAATCCTACCTGTAATTAACTACATAACTAAAATAATATGAGAGACATTATTGTAATTAAAGTTCAGAATGACTTTTTTATGGAAAACTAAAGATATTACTATAAAAGATGTCATTCCGTATTCTATTTTATACCTTATTCGGCTGTAACGTCAGTTTCTTTACATATCGTAAATTTTAATTGTAATATCAAAATTGTACAAAATTAATAATGCTTTATTTTAGAAGTTATTGTTAAAATTCTGTATAAAGCAATGCTGCGACTTACTTTTGGAAGTCAAAGAGATCAGTGAAGTTCGTCCGTGTTTTGTTTACATGACGAGTGTGCAGTTCGGATGTCAATTAATGTGAATAAACTTAGTGAAGCATGAAAATTTCGCGTTCATTCATCAATGGACCAGCAGAAGAAACTTAAGTAACATTCAGAATGAATCATTACAGTGTGATAAAACCATGAAAACACTGGACATAAAAATATACCATAATACAGTGATGCGACTAATGAGTCGCACAGAAGCGCAAACATTTGTACAGCTACCGGCCATGATATCGTAATATGAATTACGTTGACGATCTATAAAAACTGTGCTATGGAGTCTACGCGTCCGTGTTAAAACTGTAATCGGCGTTAAGGCTCATACATAGGAAAAGAAATCTACTACTGTACCGCTACAGTAATGGTGATAAACAGCTGGAAAGAGCGTCTGCCATAAAATGTCTAGGCGTCACTATCGAGAACGACCTTAAATGGAATGACCATATGAAGAAGATAGTGGGAAAAGCAGGCAGCAGACTCAGGTTCGTCGGAGGATTCTTAAGGAAACGTAACTCATCCACGAAAGAAGTGGATTATAAGGCGCTTATTCGCCCAATTCTGGAGTATTGTTCATCTATCTGGGATCCCTATCAGGTAGCATTGATAGAGAAGATAGAGAAGATCCAACGAAGAGTGGTGCGATTGTCACAGCATCGTTTAGCTGGCGAGAGAGTGTTACGGAGGTGCTAAACAAACTCCACTGGCAGACGTTACAAGAGAGGCGTTGTGCATCATGGAGAGATTTACTATTGAAATTTCGGGACAGCACTTTTCAGGAGAAGTCAGGCAACGTATTATTACTCCTCACATACATCTCGCGTTTTGACCTCGAGGAGAAAATTCGAGAAATAGAGCAAATACAGAGTCTTGCCAACAATCATTCTTCCCCCGCGCACTTTTCACGAGTGGAACAGGGTTGGAGGGATCAGATAGTGGTACGGAAAGTATCCTACGCCACACACCAAATGTGCGATTTGCAGGGGATCCTCCTCCCCCCCCCCCCCCCCCTATGCATCACACCATCCCCTCCTCTGGATTTAGTTTATGCATCCCAACCTGGGATGTTTATTTCCCACGCATTGGAGTAAAACTTTACATTTTAAATTTGTGGAGCCGAACACTGAAAGTTTTTAATACAGTCTTACTATTAACATCTTTGCTTATTAATTTTGAAAAAGTGTTATTATGTAGTAGTTAAGCATTTCAAAGCATTTAGAACTAAATCATCATTCTCATGTTGTCATTGTTGCTTTCGTCTAAGGTGCGTCATCCGTTTACTTGCGAGGAAAGTAGTGTGGCAGTCATACCGCAGCAGTCGGGCCGCAGAGTTGGGTGAGCTGGGGGCTGAAATTCCCACCCCGGGCCCTGACACAGGGTGGTGACCGGCCCGGTACCTGTGCGAACATTTACCGTTAGGCCAGCTTTTGACAATGGACTGACGCGCCTGGGACGAAAGCACAGAGTAGTGCGAAGTGATCAACGGTACCTGCCAGACGGGATCGGACAGGCTGACTTCACTAGCCGCGAACCACGTGGGTGGAGCTTAACACAGGTTCCCCACATCGCACACTCCAGATTAATTGTTGCTGTTCGTTCGTTGCCTCGCGTCCGCCAAGCACACGGCAATCTTCACACGTTCCCGCTTCAGTAGCTTCATTAATAAGTTGAGTGCGTCCGTGCCTGTAAGAAATACGGAATTTCAGGATGTCATTCAAACAAAGCAAAATTTCTGATTTCCTTAAGAGCAGTGCAATGCCTGATGCGTGTATAAAATCTGGCAGTCAGGATACTAACAATGGTGCTAAAAGAGTTAAAATAGACAGTGCATGTAAAAAAGAAAACGCTAAAGATGGTGCTAATGAAGGGGAAGAGACTGAATTTCCGCTGACTAAACACTGTGACGCGTCTCAAGGTACGCATGGGAGTAACAGTACTCTTGAGATTATAGTAGGAAATATGTGTTGCCTTATCACGTTTTCAAAACTGGCAAAAGAATAAGCCGTGGCTGTCCATAAATGACAAAAACTTATTAATATGCGCAGTGTGTTCACAATAGAGGTCTGCACGGGTAAGAAAAGTGCAATCCACATCCGCATATATTTAAGGTTTGAATGAGTAATTAATAGTAATAGACAGCAGTACTTAGAATTATGGTATGTAATGACATTGTTATTGTTAGGGTACCATTTCTGCGACAACTTAACTACTTTTGACTTCTTAAATCACAGGAAATGCTCTTTACCTACTCTAAAGCAGATCGTTCCAAACAATAAAAACACTGGCGCTCCGGAGCCCACACAGTAGCGGCTCGGATCTCGTGAGATTGGAAACGCTACTTAAATAAATAAAATTCAATGTAATAGTATTAAATGATGAAAATATGTGTATAGAAACAATTATATTTCGCTGCTCTTGCCCGCATCTCGTGGTCGTGCGGTAGCGTTCTCGCTTTCCGCGCCCGGGTTCGATTCCCGGCGGGGTCAGGGATTTACCCTGCCTCGTGATGGCTGGGTGTTGTGTGTTGTCCTTAGGTTAGTTAGGTTTAAGTAGTGCTAAGTTCTAGGGGACTGATGACCATAGATGTTAAGTCCCATAGTGCTCAGAGCCATTTGAACCATTTTCGCTGCTCTTGTGCCAAGGCAGCTGAAAATGATGGTTTTAAACTGTTACTAGCACAGTGCATCATTTACCGACAGTTTTTTTGAACTCACTGCTTGGATGTGTCAAATTTTGAAGCCATTCATGTCAGCTGATGATTATATTGTAGCTTACGCGTTCAGTCCTCGTCATTTCCATGTGAAAATATTTACAGTATTAGGCCTACACTGCAAAACGCTGGCGCTCCTGCGAAAAAGTTAAACTACCAGCAATAATTGACGTTGTCTGGAAGAAATAACTCGTCTTCCGAAGAATGACAACAAAATCACTGGTTATAGAAATTAGGAATCCATTTAGGTTTAGCTCAAAATACGATTGAAATCTCGAACCTCACCTTTTGGCTGATTTATCGAATTAAGACCTAGCGATAACTCAAATGTCTGTTTCATTCTCAACTAAACAAAGTTTTTAACACTTTAAAACATCCTCAACATTGGTCTAAATTACTAAGACAAATTATTAGTCGCTGCACGTCACTGTTCTCATCATTCGCGTCTCCTCGAGTCGTGTGCTCCAGCACAATATTAAGAATGTGTGCTGAGCACGAGAGCCTCTTGTATTGGCGAAGTGCTGCTACGATATTTGGACCTCTATCCGTAACGAAGACGATGTTAGTCACAGCAGTGAATAAATCGAACGACCGTAGTATCTTAACTAATTCAAGTTCAATGTTTTCTCCTGGTGTTTTTTTTTATCTCACTCTCAAAATTTCTGGTGTACAACACTCGATCCTCAAGTTTCACTTCTTCATAATTAACATAATGTGCAGTCACTCCCATATAGTTTATTTTACGGTACGAATCAGTCCATAAATCGACAGTTACTGCTCCACCTATATTTCTGAATATATTCTTCACTTCTGCGGAGACAGTTTCACGCAGACGATCGGCCGTTTCCTTCAAATTTCTGGATATGGTGGTTGGATGCGGTAGCAGTTCCTTAGCACTCACTGCACCGTACTTGGCCCCCACATCAGTAAGAAACTAAGCCGTCTCGAGAAACCCAGATCCACAAGCAATTTCGAATGGTAATATGTCTTTGCTGACAAGATTGATACGTTTTTCTGTCGCGGCTGTCTTCAAATTTGGCGGAACTTCAGGAACTTTCACGTCTCTCTTGGTATTTAAATAAGTAATTATGATACTTTGTCCAGCCTCACACGAATGTTTTAGCAAATTTGAAGTACCACTTTTGTGTCCAGTGTAGGAATATACTTTTTTTACATATTTTATCTTTTCGTTGCCATCAAATACGTATCCGAATTTTTTCCAAATAGGCGATTTCAATTTTTGTCCCTTCACTAATGTAAAATCACCTTTTTTCATCTTACACGAAATTGTATCCATCGATATGGTGTTCATTTGAAGAAAGAACTCTCACTGATATTTGCTACGATGCACGTTGTCACTCGGTCACTACAAAGCGCCAACTAAAGGCAGAGGAAAATTGCAACGGGCACCTGTCTGGTAGACAGTGGGCAGGTTTGCTACCCAGAGAGGACTTCACAGGCCACACAAAAGACACGGATTACGAGCAGGTCTCTTGGGTAGAGCTACGTCGGTCGTAGCCAGGGGCCGAGGACAACAGACATCCGATCTACCCGGGCCCTGCAATATTCCAGGAAAGTCAAGAGACTTGAAGTTTTCAGCTAACATTGCAACATACGTACTGCGCAGATGCCTTGCTCATTATCCGCAGATGACCCGCGGATATCCGCGCCCGTCGCGATTTTATCCGCCAAGTAACAAATACAGCGGATATATCCGCGGATATCCGCATCCGCGCAGACCTCTAGTTCACAAGTTCGTGAACTTAAGGTCGAAAGCAGTGAACGCGTGCGTATCGATAACGCGTTTTTAGCTGGTGTTTCTGCTAATAACATCAAAAACTAAATGATAAAATCGGGGATCATGCAAAGTGAAAATCACACATGAAGTGCGTAGAAATCATGAGCATAAAAGAAAAGAAAAGTTTAGAAAACTGCGTGAGTGAAAGTGAAAAGTTGTGGGGAAACCAGCATCAAGAAAAAGTATTCGCAACTGCTTCGTTGTTCAGATCTGAATATGTAATAGTTAAACAGAAATTATCATTCAAATCGTAACCTGCAGCAATCGAACTACAAAAGCTTAATGGTTTATCAGTCGGTAACATGCTTCATTCTGACCATGCATGCCGAAATATCATTATGTTTGTAGGAGAAGAAATGAAAAAGAATCTTGCTCACTTCCTTGTAGAATCGGGTACAAACTTTAGTATCATGATGGACGAAAGTGTAACGGTTTCCTATAAAACTTGTTTAATAATATATTTACGTTTGTCCTTTGAGGTAGTTGCTTGTAATTATTTTTTGACATTGTTGAATTAGAAAGTGAGACAGGAGAATGCATTTTAAGCACACTGTTAGCAAAAAAATGGCTCTGAGCACTATGGGACTCAACTGCTGTGGTCATTAGTCCCCTAGAACTTAGAACTACTTAACCTAAGGACATCACACACATCCATGCCCGAGGCAGGATTCGAACCTGCGGCCGTAGCAGTCGCACGGTTCCGGACTGCGCGCCTAGAACCGCGAGACCAACGCGGCCGCCACACTGTTAGCACCTCTTGAAAAGTATGACATTACAAATGATGTACTAAAAAACCATCTTGTAGGTGTCGCAACAGATGGTGCCTCAACAATGCTTGTACATTACAAAGGCGTAGCCGCTCTACTGCGTAGTCATTTAGATAAGGATTTAACTGTCGTTCAATGGATGAACCACAAAATGGAATTAGCTGTCCACGATGTTATGAATGATGTAGCAGATATATACCATATACAGATTTTTTTATAGATTCCTTATAGTCTGTGTTTTCTCAAAGTCCCAAAAATCAGAGACTACTACAAAGTGTTTCACAAGAATTATCATCGCAGCTATTAAAACTAGGCCGTATTTTTCGCGTACGTTGGGTTGCTCCCACATTTAATGCTGTTAGAGTACTTCTTGAAAGTCCCAGGTCTCTTGTCCATCTTTTTGAAAAACTGAGACATGAAGGTTCCCGATCAACTCAGGAGAGATCTAAATTTGAAGGTTTACTAAAACATCTCACAAAGTGGTTGCTTGTAATGGAATTAGTTATTCTTTATGAGGCCCTAGAAGTTCTGCAAGCATTATCATTCTTTATGCAGAACAGAAATTCTTCAGTCCTTAAAGCAAAACAGGAAACTGAAGTGGCTATAAGAACACTTGAAACACTGGAAACAAATGACTCGCCACCAATTAGGATGATAGTACAAGAGTTGAAGGAAAAGCGCACATTCAAAGGGGTGTTAATTAAAGAACCATCTTGTGATGAATATAACAGATTTCAGGCATTTCGGAAGAAATTTTTTCAGTCTTTGGTAGACAATACAAAAAACCGCTTTGAGGCCCTGGATTTCTTAAAGGATGTAGCAGTATTAAATTCAGATGCATGGCCATCAGATGATTATGAACGTGTGTTTTATGGTGACATGTCAATTTCTCGCTTGTGTAACAAGGTGGATTTTAAATTAGGTGAAAGCACGTGTGCGTCACTAGTTAAAGATTTTCGAATCTATAAATAAAATCCTCAACACATGCCCAATTCTGTGAAGGAACTTGTGAAAGCAGTCGAAGTTATACCTATATCTACGGCTGAATGTGAACGCGGATTTACTGCCATGAATTTAACACTGACTGATCAGAGAAATCACTTGCAAATTCCGACACTTTCAAATACACTTTTCATTTCAATAAATGGACCTCCACTGCATTGCTTCGGTGCAGGAAAATTTGCAGCAAGCTGGATCAAGTCTAAGCACCATAGCGCCCTTGACAAACGAACAGGCAAACCATCGAATCTTCAGGAGCAATCACATTCATCTCATCTCTTCAACTAAACTCTGTAAGTTAAAATGACAATTATAGACTGTAGTACTAGCTGAACCGGCCACACTTTGCCGTGGCTTTGCCATAATACGATGATTTAACAAATTAACATTCACTTATAATTTCAGAGTGTTAAAATTAAGCACAAAACAACACAAAAATTTTAATTTTACATTTTATTCGTCTCATATTTTAGTATAGTTTGAGTATCGTATATTAAATGAATCATTTACAAAGTAGGAGTTTTCACTCTTTCATAAATTTGCAATCAGGGATAGAACTAGAGCGTTAAATACCGGGTGACACACGGATAAATCGGATGACTTCGTAATCCCGTGCGAGTCGAGTGTTGGCGCTGAGTGGAGTAATCGTAGTAGCATGGGCCAAGCCAGGGAATCGCCACTGACACAATTACCCAGAATGGTTGTCACAATGTTTGCGAGTACAGAAATTAACTTAAAGTGTTGCTGAAAAAATGGCCAATAGACTAATAGAAGGAGTCCAGTCCACCTTATCATCATCATTTAAGACTGATTATGCCTTTCAGCGTTCAGTCTGGAGCATAGCCCACTTATAAAATTCCTCCATGAGCTCCTGTTCAGTGCTAACATTGGTGCCTCTTCTGATGTTAAACCTATTACTTCAAAATCATTCTTAACCGAATCCAGGTACATTCTCCTTGGTCTGCCCCGACTCCTCCTTACGTCTGTGAAAATAAAGTTAATCTTCCGTGCATAGTGTTATAATATTCACGTCAGATTAAGCACAACCGTAAGTTACACTTAGTGCCCTTGCTATGGTAGTTCCGCAAATCTCAGAATCACTAATTCATGAAATTGTTACTGAAAACTGAAATTTCGAAAACTTTGCTCACGTTGGGTACCCAAAATTCTTAGTGGACAACACAAGAAACAATGGATGGGCAGTGCACTTCAGTTTCTGACACGCTTCAATGAAGAAGGCGATGATTTTCTTTCTCAGATAGTCACGTGGGATTGGAAGATACATTTGAAGGATGCAAGAAAGAAGGGACTTGCTACTAATTTGATCATTCTGAGTAATTACCAAAAACAAATTTGGATCAGGATATTTTGTCCCTGATGTCAGCAGCCACCTTCACGTAGCTGACAACCGAATCCACCAAAGTGAACATCTGAGGTCATCAGTCCCCCAGAACTTAGAACTACTTAAACCTAACTAACCTAAGGACATCACGCACATCCATGCCCGAAGCAGGATTCGAACCTGCGACCGTAGCGGTAGCGCGGTTCCAGAATGAAGCGCCTAGAACCACCAAAGTCAGTTAATGTTAAAAATACAATAATATATTGATCTGTGTGTTAATGTCTTTGCTTGTTGTTGAGTAGGAAAACTACACTCACAAGCAGCTTTTTGCTTCCGGCTATTAGTTGCAGCTTGTTATGAAATGTGGTTGAGAACAGCGGGCCTCACGAATACTGGTCGAATGCGGCCAGCGGCTGACAATTTGACGACCATTGGTTTAAAGGCTTGTACATTTGCTACTTATTCCGAAATGATGAGATGGTTCTTGACTATCAGCAGTATCTCCAAGACAATCATAGCACACCTGTGCGCGCTCTTCGCTATCAACAGTTCTTCGTAAATTATTTGCGCAATGTCTTCGTAAATCCCGCTCACAGTTGGGATGACCCGGAGAGGGGACGACCCTCAGAGTGGACCTTGACACGAAGCGATATCACTGTCGACCTGGTATCAATGAACACTGTCCGCGGATGGTAGCGCGTGGGATAGCCTGCACGATGCTGTTTGTATAATTGTTTTTCCTTCCTGCGGCTGCGTGGTCGTTGTCCATTTCCTAATTTGTTCTTGGATGTTTTGCGCTAACCCGTGTGCTGGAAGGTGGACACATGAAGTACGTGTGCTTACATTTCATTTTCTGTCCATGAGATTTATATTATTTACAGTGTTAACAATGTCTTCTTTACTACAGAACAATTATATTAAAATTATATTCTAAAATTCGGGGCAGAAGAGAAAAAATGCGCAGCGCTCTAGCTTTAGAGATAAGGAGGTAAGGCACACCCGGATAAAGTCCGAGTGATGGATTAACGACCGTTGGTCCGGTACTCTGGCCAGACTGGTAATGAAAGTAGTTCTTAGGGTGGTTTTGCACTCTCGTTTTGGCAAATGCTGGGCTGGTCCCCCATTCAAAAACAGTTCAAATCTGATTACACGGTGAAGAAAGTCCACACGAATCCCAGAGAAATGGAGAGCATGATTTCCATCCTTTAAATTATATGAGGACTATGGCGACAGGAAATACATCCCTCTGTGAAGCTAAAATAAGACAAAATTTGTCAAATTATAAAATTATAGTGGACCCACGATATGGGATAAAAGCCCGGAGAGAGAGCGAGAGAGAGAGAGAGAGAGAGAGAGAGAGAGAGAGAGAGAGAGAGAAAGAGTGAGAGAAATGAATTCTATGCTGAATATTTTGAAACGAGCAACCGATAGACGAAAACCAATATTTCAATAATTCAGACGAGACGAGCTCCTGGGTGAGCAATGAGCGCGAGGCACATGTTTGTGAAATGCTCATGTTTGGTAACGACAGCCTACCGCGTCGTTGTCGTCGGCTCTATAGCTCGGACAGTTTAACGTGGTAGTCGGCCACGAACGTTAACAAGAACTTAAACTGCCTGAGAGGACTTAAGCCGGCAATGAGCATATTGTAGTGATTAGTGGATCTTGATGTAATAAATTATTGTACTACAATGTAGTAGAACTGGGTGGAGGGCCGTACCCATATTGCTCCATATGTTCGGCGACCTCGCTGGACAAGATAGGGTTTGGAGACAAGCACTAGAATAATAATTTATCACATCAAGATCGGCTGATCACTACAATATTTTCTTGCACTGCAAAGCAAGATTCATGAACTACGCCCAACGACAAACACGAGACTGTGGCAGCGAATTTATGTACTTACGAATTACGTTCAACTAGAAAACCCGCCTCCAGTTCTTCAAAGAATCGAACTCCCGTATAGTTTCTAAGACGGAAATCACTAGATGTGATGTACGTGTGCAGATAAATAAATCATTATAATTTCATAGAAATTGGACGATTATTCAAGAGAAAGAGCCTCACGAATTGACTAAATCAATAATGCATTGGTCCATCTCTGCCCCTCATGCAAGCACTTATTCGGCTTGGCATTCATTGAGAGTTGTTGGATGTCCTCGTGAGGGATATCGCGCCGAATCCTGGCAAATTGGCCCGTTGGACCGTCAGAATCACGAGCTGGTTGTAGGGTCCTGCCCGTACTGCTCCAAACGTTCTCAATTGTGGAGAGATCTGGCGGCCTTGCTGACCAAAATAGGGCACGGCAAGGACGAAGACGAGCAGTAAAAACTCTCGCCGTGAGGGAACGGGCGTTATCTTGCTGAAACGTAAGCCCACGGTCGCTTGCCATGAAGGGCAGCAAAACGGGGCGCAGAATATCGTCGACTTACCGCTGTCCTGTAAGCGGCACGCCCCCACCATCACTCCTGGTTGCTGGCCGTATGGCGGGCGACACTCAGGTTGGTGTCCCATTCCTGTCCAGGGCCTCATCAGACATGACTTCGCTGCACATCGGGACTCCGTTCGAAGGGGGACTTATCACTGAAGACAATTTTACTTCAGTCAATTAAATTCCAGGCCAAATGTGCCGGACGCCATTGCAAACGGGCTAGTTCGTGTACAGAGGTGAATGGCAGTCGGTGTACGGGGCGCCGTGAGCTCAGATCCGCTTCTGTGAGCCGTCTATTAATCGTCCTCGTGGTCACCGAAGCACCTGTTGCACGTCGGATAGGTGATGATGAACCAGGGGCTGTGAGCGCCACTCTGACTGCTCGGTCCCTCACGTTCTGTCATCTTTCAAGGTCGACAGCTTCCTTCGTAACGCTGCGTTCGGCCATCGACCACTCAATCGTGATAACATCGTCCAATAGAGACATAGCTCCTATTCAAATGTAGAACGATTAGTAGATTGCTCCTACCGGATTTTCCGAGCGCAACTACGCGTCCTCTCTCATACTCTGATATCTGTGTATACATGGTAGTCCATTGATAGTGACCGGGCCAAATATCTCACAAAATAAGCATCAAACCGGAAAGAACGAAACTCGTCTAGCTTGAAGGGGGAAACCAGATGGCGCTATGGTTGGCTCGCTAGATGACGCTTCCATAGGGCAAACGGTTATCAACTGCGATTTTTAAATAGGAACCCCCATTTTTATTACATATTCGTGTTGTACGTAAAGAAATATGAATGTTTTAGTTCGACCATTCTTTTCGCTTTGTGATAGATGGCGCTGTAATAGTCACAGACGTATAAGTGCGCGGAATCACGTAACATTCCGCTAGTGCGGACGGTATTTGCTTCGTGATACATTACCCGTGTTAAAATGGACCCTTTACGAATTGCGGAAAAGGTCTATATCGCGTTGATGTATGGCTGTTGTGATCAAAATGCTCAACGGGCGTCTGCTGTGTATGCTGCTCGGTATCCTGGACGACATCATCCAAGTGTCCGTACCCTTCGCCGGATAGTTACGTTATTTAAGGAAACAGGAAGTGTTCAGCCATACGTGAAACGTCGACCACGGCCTGCAACAAATGATGATGCCCAAGTAGGTGTTTTAGCTGCTGTCGCGGCTAATCCACACATCACTAACAGACAAATAGCGCGAGAACCAGGAATCTCACAAACGTCGGTGTTGAGAATGCTACATCAACATCGATTGCACCTATACCATATTTCTATGCACCAGGAATTGCATGGCGACGACTTTGAACGTCGTGTACAGTTCTGCCACTGGGTACAAGAGAAATTACCGGACGATGACAGATTTTTTGCACGCGTTCTATTTAGCGACGAAGCATGATTCACCAACAGCCGTAACGTAAACCTGCATAATATGCACTATTGGGCAACGGAAAATCCACGATGGCTGCGACAAGTGGAACATCAGCGACTTTGGCGGGTTAATGTATGTTGCGGCATTATGAGAGGAAGGATAATTGGCCCCCATTTTATCGATGGCATTCTAAATGGTGCAATGGATGTTGATTTCCTACGTAATGTTTTGCCGATGTTACTACAAGATGTTTCACTGCATGACAGAATGGCGATGTACTTCCAACATGATGGATGTCCGACACATAGCTCGCGTGCGGTTGAAGCGGTATAGAATAGCATATTTCATGACAGTTGGATTGGTCGTCGAAGCACGTTCACCGGATCTGACATCTCCGGATTTCTTTCTGTGGGTAAAGTTGAAGAATATTTGCTATCGTGATCCACCGACAACGTCTGGCAACATGCATCAGCGCATTGTCAATGCATGTGCGAACATTACATTACGGAAGGCGAACTACTCGCTGTTGAGAGGAATGTCGTTACATGTATTGTCAAATGCATTGAGGTTGACGGACATCATTTTGAGCATTATTGCATTAATCTGGTATTTACAGGTAATCACGCTGTAACAGCGTGCGTTCTCAGCAATGATAAGTTCACAAAGGTACATGTGTCTCATTGGAACAACCGAAATAAAATGTTCAAACGTAGCCACGTTCTGTATTTTGATTTAAAAAACCTACCTGTTACCAACTGTTTGTCTAAAATTGTGAGCCATATTTTTGTGACTATTAGAGCGCCATCTATCACAAAGCGAAAAAAGTGGTCCAACTAAAACATTCATATTTCTTTACGTACTACACGAATATGTAATAAAAATGGGGGTTCCTATTTAAAACAACGCATTTGATATCGGTTTGACCTATGGCAGCGCCATCTGGCGGGCCAACCAAAGCGCCATCTGGCGGACCAACCAAAGCGCCATCTGGTTTCCCCCTTCAAGCTAGTTAAGTTTCGTTCTTTGTAGTTTTTTCGTTCTAAGCTTATTTCGTGAGATATTTGACCTCGTCACGATCAATGTACCACGCTGTATTGTTCAAAGTGCCTGTCTGCGAAGCATAGTTACTGTCCATCTGAGTGCACGGAATGAAATTCGTAAAGAGTTGGGTTGGGTTGTTTGGGGACGAGACCAAACTGCGAGGTCATCGGTCTCATCGGATTAGTGAAGGACGGGGAAGGAAGCCGGGCGTACCCTTTCAAAGGAACCATCTCGGCATTTGCCAGCAGCGGTTTAGGGAAATCACAGAAAACCTAAATCAGGATGGCCGGACGCGGGATTGAACCGTCGTCCTCCCGAATGCGAATTCAGTGTGCTAACCACTGCGCCACCGAAATTCGTAAAGACTTTATGCCCTAGTATCGAGATGTCCCCTGTTTCCTATCCTTGCTGGCTGCACGATTAAATGAGTTGTAGCGTCACACATTCGTCTATCGGTCGTCGACGTTTACAACTTTATATTTTCCGTCGATATCTATATGAATATCAGTTTGTGAATAATTTGCATGACTCCATGATGCGTCGTTTCTTCTTTACTGTAAGTCAAACGGTAGTAAAGAAGTGATAAATTATAACATCGTGCCTGATGCTCATGTTTTACGCGACGAATAACGAAAATGCAGTAAGCGATAAACTTATTTCCTTTCATCATTTTGAAGGAGGTGTCAGGGAGAAAAATTTTCGGAGAGGTTTGTAATTGTGTGTAGACTCTGAATGAGGTCGCTAAGTGTTTTCATTATCAAATACTAAAAGTAGATATTCTTGGTAATTTACGTGCCGGGAATTAGGGTGCCACAAGGCATGAACACAGTTTCTAACTTAGATACGGACTTATTGTGTTAAACGTTTTACGTAGGATTATACCTTTTAGTGAGTACACTATGAAAGCATTGTACATTTTTCAATTGCCGGTACTTATAAGAAATACTGTAAATCGTAGTTTTGTTGTCTCTGGAAACCGTTAGACGGCCACTCTGCAACTACATCCGGGTGATCGCAACCTGTTAATAATATACACTATCTGACCAAAAGCATCCGGAAGCTCCTACGTAGTGCAGGTTTGACCACCAGATGTCACGAGAGACGCACCCACCAGTACAAAAGAAGGTGGAGAGCATTGTGTTGCTAGCTAGGGCATAGCCACCTATGGTAAACTAACATACGCAAACAGCGACAAACGTCGGTAAGCCCCTGCATATCAGCAACACTGACTGGCAAATACCACCTGTATTAGAGCCGACCAACAGGCCACAGCAGGGACACCGACGAGCTCGCCCACAGGCGCACAAACAAGCAGCCAACATTCCCTCACACTGTGTCCCCGGTATATGACCTATCGGACACAAGATCGATACCAAACCTAACTGTCACAGGCTGCTGACGCTGAACGAGGACTCCGTACCAGCACCCAGCGCCAGCCGCCGAGCAGCACAACGCACAACGCCAAGGTATCGACATGCATGATACCCACTACTAACAAAGCCTATCCTTGCACAACCTATCGCAGGCAGCAAGACAACCGCTACTGCTCTTACCACCCGACCTAACTATCGCAGAGCTTTTTTTCCCTTGGCTCTTGCCTTGGCACTTTTTTTTCCTCTGCCCTTAAAACCGCTACCCTCCGTCAGACTTCTACCAATCTATCTCCAGATGAGCGCGTATTGATGGTTAACCTTAACCAGACGTGCGCAAACATCGCAGCACCCACATCCTGCGACACCTCACTTTAGTGAATACTAACCCTTATGCAGAGATGGCAGTAGACCTTTTGTGTTGGCCATCATGCTGGTGTCGGCGTGGAGGGGCTCCACCTCTATTAAAAAATTGTGTTGCCAGTTGAGAAACCGTAACAATAAAGCGTGTCGGTCAGGAGCGTGTGGTTTCGAACGTGGACTAGGCACTGGATGTCGGCTCTCAGCAAATCCATCAGGGACATTTAAACCGTTCTAAAGCGGCCGAAGTTGGCCAATGTTGATGTGATGATGAATTGGAAACCCCTAAGAAGGATAGCACAGAAACCAAGATCAGTCCCGATAGCACAACGGTTGTGCATAGGGAATTAAAAAGGATGGGTCACAATGGTCGAACGGCTCCTCATAGGCCACACATTTCTGTAACAAAAGCTAAGCGACGTTTGGGAGGCTGTAAAGAGAGACTCCAGTGGACAGTGGATGACTGGAAACGAGTCATTTGAATCAGAATTACGCCATACCCTGTGGCATTCCGATGGGAGGTATTGGGTGTAGCGTAACAGTGAAGCTCGGAGGAGGCAGTTTTACGGTTTGGCGGCGTCTTTCATCCAAGGGGTATCGTCCTCATCCTGCATCCGCTAAATGCAGACGGATGTGAACACATTTTAGAGCACTGTGTGCTCAGTACAGTAGAGGAACATTGCACCGGCATTAGAGCGCTGCAACGCTCCATGTTTGACCGGTCACGGCTCTCCTGTTGACGGGGGGACCGAGCCGCTCTTGTCCGGCCCCATACGACTCGTCTCGGTCACGTACTCGCCCCATGTCTGTTGTCCGGATTCCGGACACGCGGATAACCGAGCATGACCGGTCACCGCTGACGTCTCACCTCGCCTCGCCCCGGCTCGCTGCAGTGTACTGTACAAATACAACGCCTCTCTCTCTCTCTCTCTCTCTCTCTCTCTCTCTCTCTCACACACACACACATACACACACACAATGTATTTATCTCCATCTCTCTCTCTCTCCTTTAATACAAAAGTAACGTTTCCAAGAACGGGTACGTAACACAGCTAAATTCATAGAGCACTTTCTACTATAATATTTACTCCTGTCTTCCTAACGTCCGGGAATTTTGTTGCTAATAAAACATTGATCACAAGAGACCAACCTTTGTTAATGTAATGTGTTTTAAGCGTCAAATAGTGCGCCTGATTATGCGAATCAGTCCACATATCAACTGTCGCAGCACGTGTTCTATTAATAACTTCCGCAATAACAGAAGGCATTATGCTGTTTCGTATTGCATCAGCTTGTTCTTTGACATGTCTGCTTATAGTAGAGAGATGTGGCATGACATCTGCCACGTTAACTTCTCCATAATGCGCACCTAGATGTATTCATTCTTGGCCTAGTTCTCTGAAACCTTCACTGGAAACAGCATTAAAAGGTGTCATATCTTTAGCACACAATGCAACACGCGTTGCTGTAGTACTATTTTTTATTACTGCCGGTATCCCTGAAGGATCTGTATCTTTGTGAGGTTTCATGCAACTGTGTTTCTTTAAATGAGTGGTTCCCGATTGGAAACACAATAATGTGGAGCAGTTTATGCACGATACATACCCAGTAGACGCACTGTTTTCGTCTACAACCAACAAAAATATGCTCCATACTTGGCTTTTTAGACCTTCCCGTCTCTCCAATGTGTAAACATTGGTTTCAATCTTACGTCTTACTGCACTGGCTTCCTCGCACTGCATGATTACAGAGAGAGAGACACCACACAAATGAGAAGCCCGTACTGGCTGCAGTCTCACACGGATACTGACACGTGTAATGTGCTCGAAGTTACGTGCTACGTATTAGGTCACGGCTTCTATGCTCGGTCACTAGAACTTGTGTGGGCAGCCTATCCAGATAGGGTGTGCTCGCCCCATCTCGTATTTTGTGCTCGCTTACTCGGTCATGCAGGACTCTAATCGGCATGACATTGTACCGTGTTATGGTGTGGTATGTGTGCAATACAATTCCTGAAATGGACTGACCTGCCCAGAATCCCGACCTGAACGCAGCAGAACATCTTTGGGGTAAATCAGAACGTCGACTTCACTCCAGACCCCAGCGTCCAACATCACTACCATCTCTGGTTTCTGTTCTTGGGGAAGAATGGGCTGCCATTCCTCCACATACACCCAAAACCTCACTGAATGTGTCCTGAACAGAGTTCAAGCTGTCACAAACGCTGAAGGTGGGCATAACTCATATTAATCACTAACAGGTGTGTGACACTTTCCGTCAGGTAGTGTAGATTAATCCTCTCCAGGTGGGGATTTGCTCGAGTCCGAGAACTTGCCTCTCGCAGGCAACGTTCTTACAGACTAAGGCTCACAAGTATGATTCACGACCTCCCCTCCAGTGTTTGGATAGCTCAGCCGATAAGAGCACTGACCACGAAATGCAAGACTTTGCGTTCAAGTCCCGGCCAGGCAAAAATTTAATCTAAACAACAAAGTCTGCTGCAAAATGATAGGTACGTCCTATGCACCGTCCGTGTTGTATCCTCCAAAATGGGATCAGTCGATTCCACACACTCTGCATTCGTTCCATCCGTTGCTCAAAAGACTTCTTCTTTCGTTTTCCGAGACACCCCACAGTTTCTGCCTTGCACTGGAGCGCAAGACACAGCAGTAGTGCCTGCTCGCCAGACGGTAAAGAGCTGCCTGATTCTCAGAAAACTTGTCGTAGAGTAACGACACTGTTCAAGGTAAAAAATAAGTCGTGCATAAATACGCCGCAACATATAGTTGCTTTAATCATCTTGGTATTGAAGCTATTTTTTTCCGTGTTTGCTTTAACAATACATATATTTGTGGATCGGGTCCACCTTTAGCAAAACACAGTTTTGTTTTATAACCCAAACATGTTTCACTGCAGTTGCAGCATCCTCAGTGGGCTTTTATTTTCCATCTGTTAAAGATAAAGAACGTTCTTTGTTGTTTTGTATACATGTAGCTATTAGTTTTAAAAAAATGTAATTACAGATATTCTCTGCCCTCAAAGAATTAACAGACAAAACCAACCTACAGAGATCTTAACCCCCCTCCCCCATACACCACAAAAAAAATCAGTCACCTCTGAAAGGTTCAAAACAACCGCCAGGAACACCTTCAACTGTTCCACTGTCAGCCATCTTGTTTTTACACCTCCAGCTGTTCCACTGCCAGCCATGTTTTGTTTTTACAGCTGATAAACAGTGAAACAGTGAGTGACAGTGACAGTGGCAGTGGCAACTCAATATTCAGTGTTTGACAGTGATGAAGACGAAAAAAGAGTAAGTGAAACACTATGTAAATAGACACTCACTCACACACACACACACACACACACACACACACACACACACACATAGAATTAAATAATTTCGGGCATAGTAATAACATAGTTCTTCAAATCGTAAATTTGGCTTAAACAATTTATCTACTTTAAGGTATAAGTGGTTGCAGATGACAAACTGTGGAACAAACGGTCACTGTAGAAACACAACACATCAGAAAAACCACACCATGTGGTAAAAAGGTATGAATTTTCATAATTTATGTGTTTTTTCAAGTATCTGTAATTACATTTTTTTAAAAACTAATAGCTACATGTATACAAAACAACAAAGAACGTTCTTTATCTTTAACAGATGGAAAATAAAAAGCCCACTGAGGATGCTGCAACTGCAGTGAAACATATTTGGGTTGTAAAACAAAACTGTGTTTTGCTAAAGGCGGACCCTATCCAAAAACATATGTGTAGTTGCTTTGTATTTAGAGCCGTATCTTATTTTATATCGAGGTAATAGAAGCTGCCCAGTCACTACCAAATGCACTTGGCGTCAAACATATAATGGTGGCAGGAGTAGAACCTCCACCGTTATGAGATGGCTTATCCGCACACAACAATTATACAGTATTGTCGTACGACCAAATAGAGTTAGGCAACAGCTATGGCAAAAATAGAGGGCAACAAAGGTTAGCAACAATTTACAATGATTTATAGAAAGACGTTTTACAATACTTAACTTTCGATTGTGCTTGTTAATACACGAGTTGATCCAAAATAGGTTAACATTTGAAAATTCAGTACTTCACGGAATAATGTAGGCAGGGAGGGAAAAATTTAGACACATGTTTCAAATGACATGGGGTGTTATTGAAACCAAAACAAGGTGCACAAAATGACCACCAGATGACGCTTCATGTGACGCAAAGCAATAATTAGCATTATTATGTCTGCTGTCATTCATCAACAACACCTGTAGTGCAGGGACAATATTGTGAACAGCACTGTACAGTGTGTCAGTAGGTACGGTCAGAAACTGCTGTCGGATGTTCTCTTCTAGCATCCCTAATAAGTTCGGGCGATCGCTGTAGACTTGCGGTGTCACGTAAACACAGAAACAGTAATCACACGGAATGAGGTCTGACGGCGCGTGAGGCCAAGCATGACGGAAATACCAGCTCAGAACGCGGTCTTCACCAAACGATGCGCACAAGAGATATTTCACACTTGTAGCAATATGGGGTGAAGCTCCATTCTGCATAAAGGTGGCATCTTAGAGCAGGTGTTTACCAGCCAAGACTAGTGCTAAGAAAAGCAGCAGCCCGATTTTCCACGAAGGAAAAGAGTCTTATCATGATGGATGTGGTAAATCCACACCGCACCCTGTCTTTCTCGTCAGGTGATAGTTTTCCTACGATAGCTCTAGGATTTTCGGTAGCCCAAATTCTGTCATTGTGGATGTTGACAGACCCTCGGAGTGTGAAATGGGCTTCTAGGATTTTCGGTAGCCCAAATTCTGCAATTGTGGGTGTTGACAGATCCTCGCTGTGTGAAATAGGCTTCACCGGTCCACAACACGTCAGACAACTAATCGTCGTCTTCCCCCAATTTTTAAAGTGCCCACGCCACAAATGTTCTCTGCTTCCCAAAATCGGTGGCTAACACTTCATGACGCCGCTAGAGTTTGTACAGATAGCACTGGAGCGTACTTCTTAGTGCTCCCCAAACTGTAGTGCGTGGATTGGCGGTGCGGAGATGAACCCGCTAAGGTTTCCATTTCTATCTTAACTCTCCTGTCAGGAGTAGCATTTGTGTCGTTCGAAAAACACGTGGCTTCGAATTTCGCGATTATTTGCCACAGGACCTTTACTCGTTCGTATACCCTCCTCATGGCAACCGATGAATAAATGTGTCGACTTCAAGACTGTTGACTGAAGAAACCATCAAACTACTGTTGAGAAGCATCTGTCTTAACGGCCAAGTTCGCTTTAAGATCTTCGGGTAGAAAATATAAATCCTGAACGCCTGAGAACGCAGTATCTGGAGAATACAGAAGCTGCGAAATCACTTACGAACTGAATTCCCGAATAATTGGCTTTTTCTTGACCACACTGTGCATTTGTGCATTATCGTGTTACGACATTCCCATCCGGCGTTTTTTCTGAAACTGCTGACGCAAAGCGACCGAGTTGTCACGCAGTCATGATTGCATTCCTGGGAAGCAGTTCAAAGAAAACGACGCCTTCTTTGCTGCACGACACTCTTGCCGTTGTGTGTGTGTGTGTGTGTGTGTGTGTGTGTGTGTGGAGGGAGGAGGGGGGGGGGGGGTCAGACACTGTTATATGGTTGTTGCTTCTTGAGAATGCTTTGTCATCCGTTCTTTTTTATGTTAATGTAGATACGCCAGTTTTCGTAGCCGATAACAGCCTTAGAACAGAAATGGAAGACGTTATTTGCGAGCTAACTATCAGCAAAGCAGAGTCTCCAGATGAATTTAGTGAGCTGAATTTAACACAGATTTTTAACTGTGTCACATGGAACGCAAGGTAGTGGACCATGCACAGTTCGTCACCTGTTCTAATTCTCGCGCTGAATATCGCGAATATCTCTTAGAAACTGCTAAAACCACTCTTTACCCGTACTTTTTTCAATGGTATTTCTCGGTAGATATATTTATCACTACCGATGGAGTATATTGTAAGTTATAATTTTACTTACGAGCAGTATATTCACAGAATTGTTATGGTAATGAATATATGTATACGCCATTTAGTTTTTTAAATGTGGAAAGATAATATTATGCGAATAACAACACGCACAAACATATATAAACTATCACTTACTACACGATTCATCCGCGAACGGAAAGGGAAGAAACACTATCTGATGGACGTTTCTATCATAAACTTGACAGTGATACGAAAAATACAGCTGTAGAGGGTTATCAGGGTGATGGTAACAGCAAAATCTTCCAAAAGAAACCTGCATTAGGTGTTTGAGCTGATCGACCACTGGAATGGTCACAGTGTTTTCAATCACAAAACCAAACTGAAAAAGTTTTTCCTTGACAACCCCTTTTATTGTGTAGAAGAATTTCTATTATTGTAAAGTGTAAAAGGTGAAGGGTAGGGATTACTAACTCCCATCTGTACGTTTAAAAAAACAAAAAATAAATAAAAAAATTAACTATCTTGTAACTGTTCAGAATATAGCCATATTTACAAATTAATTTGCTGTGTGAATGTAAAATGGGCATCAACATCATTAAGAAACGACCCATGGAAAGCGACTAACTAACACCTAGAGCTTTTGGAAAAATGTTTTAGATGCCTGCACGTACTGGTCTGGAGCAAAGACGTCGAAAGTGCAGCGTCAGAAAGCCAAGTAATGACACGGAAACTTCTGGAGTAAAACTGAAAACAATAAAGTGTAAGTAAAATAAATTTGACATCAATATAGGGAAGCTGTGTACTTCTAACGGGAAATGTGAATTCACCCGGAGCTCTTCCGTAGCTGATAGTACCGGTGATCAGTCGGCGTATATCCAAGTGTTGGATCATGCTTAGTTTCGTTTCAGTTTCGGCTTAAGGATTGCATCTAATTTCTTGCGTTATCCGCTGAATATCTGGTAAATCCCTATCTTCCCCTCCCACTTCTCCAGTCAAGCATACCCTACATTTCTTCCACTTCTCCAGTCAAGCATACCCTACGTTTCTCCTCTCCGCCACCACAGCTTGCATCTCGCTGGCTTCTCCTGTCTCGAGATGTATTTCGTTATTTCGTATCATTCTGCTTTCTGCGTTCATACAGACAGCACACATATTTCCCTGAGACTGATATGTTTCTTACAGTATCAAAAATGGTACAAATGACTCTAAGAACTATGGGACTTAATATCTGAGGTCATCAGTCCCCTAGACTTAGAACTATTTAAACCTAACTAACCTAAGGACATGACACACATCCATGTCCGAGGCAGAATTCGAACCTGCGACCGTAGTAGCAGCGTGGTTCCGGAATGAAGCGACTAGAACCGCTCGGCCACAGCGGCCGGTTCTCACACTATCCATTATACTTGTCTAAAATAGTACACTGATGACAAACGGCAACAAATAGCCACGACTTCGGAACTATAGCGATTTATTCCGCTGTTATGTGTTTCAGATCTACGCCAATTTTTAGATGGCAGAATATGGGGTGTATTACAAAACGACCCTTCATTATTAACGAAAACTAAAAAATTTTTCAATAATCTATTGCATTACCAAGTTAACTGTATGCACAAAATGCCTTCTTTCTGTTAGTCATGGAATCCCTTATGAAATACACATATAGCCTCTATCATGAAAAAAGTGAGGTATAGCACGAATACTAATGTTTGTATATTTATAAACAAATGAAGAAATAACATCAACTAGCCATGTTTTTCGTAGAATGAACAGTTGAAAGGAAAAACAAATTCTTCATTAAATGAGAATTGTGGCTTGTGCCGCGTATTTTCTCATGCTACACACAAGCACGACTGTGGAGTTCTCTAGCCATCATTGTAACATAATGTTGCTACAGCTGTCCTTGTAAAAAGGAGACTATGACTAATATGTCGAACATTCTCGCTTTTATATTAGGGTGCAACAGCTCCACCAAAAGTGAAATGAAGTTACATTTTACTCTTCAGCTTTATATCGGCAGCTGTTAATTCCAGACTATTCAGGGAATCCTGAACACAAATATAAAAGTTACCAGAGACCCAGTACTTCCCTATCCAACTTATTTACATATTGTGTGATTATTGTTCCATTGTGTCCTTGATTCATATTTTATATAAATATATGAATAAATATCAAATGCTCACATCTACTTAAAGTAATTTCTGGTTCTGTTGCGATCTGTATACCGCGTCTAAAAATACTTGCTGTGTTATTTCATCCTAATTCATTTTCCCGTTTTAATTTGGGGAAAAAAATTGCTTCCCTTTTACCTCTCCCTCATTTAAAATCAGATTAGTTCGAAGTTAAACCTTACACTTGTTTCTCAACTCAGTAGATTGGTTATTTTAAAGGTGTCACCGAGAAGACTTACTATTAAATAAAATTCATGTTCTTTTTCGGTTCACGTTCTTTATTGCTTGTCGCTTACTGTATTCTCAAAATCTGAGTGTAGTTTCAGATTTTATATCTTATGGAACAGGAACAATTTTTTTAATCAGCAGCTGGAACCAAATTTTAACAATCTCCTACAATATTGCAAAAATAAACAGAAAACAAATTCACAAAAGTATATTAAGAAAAAAGGTAGTACTCATTCAGTGCAGAAATATGAAGTCCATGTATCACTGTTATCTGCTGTAGAATTTATCTGTAACTATGTAGTTCAAAACGTCTGGGTTAATTACCATGTTCTTCTCAATTTTCTGTCGAACCACACCCTGGGAATTCATGACGTATTCAGATCAAACAGCCAAATACTTTTGACAAGGACGAATACAGAATCATTGCTGATGCCACAATTTTTACAAACGCGAATAAGGGGAAAAAATATTAGCATACGATAGGATTCAAACCTACTTTCTTCTGTTCTCTAATTTAGTGCTTTTTTTACCACACATTCACGCTGAACACAAGTAACATTTAACAATATTATTACCTATTTAGCGTCCCCTAAAGGCTTTCACCGGTGATGCGACTTTAACTGATACTTGATCATAAGAAATCGTACCGAAGATGACTTATTATGACGAATCTTAAGTGCAACAAAAACTACGTTAGTATTATAAACTTGCACGTTGGTGAAACTACCCTCCGTTTCTGATTTTTCATTGGTAGCTTGGTTAGAGCTCAGACTGCATGGGGAGGATATTGCTGGATCCCATGTTATTTCCGTTCTTGCCTCTAATGACGTTGTCCTGTGAGGATTGTAGCACTGTTAGTGCTACCAGGGATGACGTCACATCCGAGCGCAGTCTAATACAGACAGCTGTGTCCCATCTCCGAGCACATTTAGTTCGGCTGAAATAATTACAGGATTCGACGCTGTGGTTTCTAGTTATGGCGAGAAAGCTCTGCAGAATATGTTTTCGTCCGATTCGTTTCTATATCAGCAAATATTCGAAGAGAAATGGCTTAATTTTAGTGTGATTTGTGGCTCACATTCGAGAGATAATTTTAGCGCATATTTAAGGTCACTGGCCGTCTCTTACTTCCCTCCTTCAGTTTTGCTCATTATACTGAAGTCCACTGTAAGCAGTCCAGCTGAGATAATGGCGATAGTGATGGGAAGAGTTTATTTGGCTTACGACTATCTGTAGCTGTGGCACTGGCCGCTTCTTACTCTATGACACTGTCACTGTAGCTATATTGAAGTGTTTCGTACAATATAAAATTCAACACAGAGGGAATGAGTGGGTGCTGTACCATCGACTAGGATAACACAGATCTCGTGAACCTGTACTCTAGTTTGTAATGATTCTTTCACAGAGCTGCAATATACACATGCTGCTTTTACACATGCACCTGAGAATAATTTCGATCGTCATGGTTCAGTCTAGCAGCGCGGCAGATGAACACGGATGTAAGTTTATATCACGCGGGATTCGGCTTAACTTGTGCATTAAATGTATCCTCTGCGCTATTACGCAGTACACATACATACACCCGCATTATCAGTAAACTGCTTTCAATCGCCTTACCAACTTTTCGGTGAAAAACTGCCTGTTGGCTTCTGTCTCGGATTCTCCTGCCGTTGCTTTGTATCGGTGAATCCCAGCGCGCGCGCGCGCACACACACACACACACACACACACACATATATATATATATATATATATATATATATATATATATATATATATATATATATATTTCACGCGCCCATAGACACCGCTTGAACGCTAAAGAGAAAAAAATGCAATTTAAACAGGTCTAACGCTATTGTCAATACATACGGTATGTAATTTATACAGATTATCTTTACCACAATCCATATATTTCTTTAAAACATTACCTTCTGCTGGGTGTCTTCTGGAATACACAACTCAACGTGCATTCTTTTGAACCGCTTACACTTTCACTGAAACTGATGTCACCCTCTACGAAATTGGTTGCGCTCTTCCTTCAGCACCGTCATCGAATGAAGCACCTCGTATTAGCAGGTACGGTACGAAACATGTGTGTGTTAATTGCATTTCTTAGAATTGTATTCTGGGTCATCTCCTTTAGGTTAAGGAACTTGCTTTTTAACTCATACATTTTAAATTCGATTTTCTTGATGATCTATTAATGATGAATCTTCTCTCACGCGGTCCAACACCAGCTCCTCATATTGTAAATAAGTCTTTCTAAAAACTTTCTAAAGCCAAAATGGCATAAATATTTCTTTATTTAAAAAATCCTGTTTCTACAGGCTTTGCTGTCATCTTCAGGCAATAAAAAATCTTTTTGTTGTGGAATGTGTTCATTTTAAATTGGACCTCATGCTAAGGTGCCATGCGGATAAAAACTGCACATTACAAAAGGTTTGATATGACTAAAACATTTAAAGACATAAAGCATCTTGTGGGAATACCCATGTCCATATATATATCACTCGCAGATGACTTACGTCACAAAAACACAGTATACGGTAGCAGATCTGCTCACTCATACATAAGCTCGACATATTCTAAACATTGAAAACCACCTTAAACGGCATGTAAGGTGCAACCTTATACCTTACATGTTCTGTAAACGGATGTGCTACTGTGTATCGCGTTTTTGTGACTTAACAATAACCTGTGAGCGGAGTATACATATGGACATGGCCATTTGTACAGCGAGATTTATAGGTATTTTTAATTGTTTTAGTTATGACAAACCTTTCATAATGTGCTTTTTTTTATCCACGTGACAACTTAGCGTGAGGATCAACTTAAAATGAAGAGGTCTGATAACAAAAAGATTTCTTAAGACCTGAACATAACAGCGAAGTCTGTCGAAAAAGCTTATTTTAATCATAGCTTTAGGAAGGCAAGTAAAGCAGATCGCTCTCTCTGCTTTCTCAAAATGAGAAAATTCAATCAAAAAAGTGTTTGTCGAGAATTTCGACCAGACTCGGGTGTCTGGGAAGATGCAGTTATCGTCAATAGTCGTCAATAGTAAGTTATAATGAGGCCAGTTGCGAAATTTTTGTCAGCTCATTCGTTCGGATATCTGGGCTCTAGGCGCTTTCTTACCTGACATTTAATGAATGCCTGCGAGCTCCTGAAACACGTAAAGTGTCACATCCGACAGCCAGTTAACAGCGGTAAACTACATTTCAGATTCATCACAGACGACAGGGATTGGCTTGTTAAGATATAGTACTGACACTATAGGGCGGGGGGAGGGGGGGGGGGGGGGGAGGAGGATTGAGGTATGGTTGCGTAAGACACCGGTACGGCCCGCGCCTGAACTACCTCCTTTACGACCGGTTGATTTATGTACCAGCTTTACTTTGAGCTGGCGTTTTTGTTATTTTCTTATTTATTATTGAAATGAGCGAAGAAACTACTGCAGATCCATCACACAGTTCGACTATGATTCTGACGACACCAGAGGGGATTGGCGATCCCTATGACCAAGAGTCAGGAGCACAGAGCAAGGATGTAGTCTGCCAGCCCAGACAGTGGGAAGCATGTGACGATCTGATGTATAATGCACTCACATATTTTATAGCATTTCAAGACGTTCAGAGAGCATAGCTTGAGTTTTTATATCATGAAGAAGCTGTTGTTGGATTAATTATCACACCTGAGATGGCAATAACTTACCGAAAATGGTAACGTGAATACTGTGGTAATCAGGCTAACTTGGTATAATAAATAATTATACACTCCTGGAAATGGAAAAAAGAACACATTGACAACGGTGTGTCAGACCCACCATACTTGCTCCGGACACTGCGAGAGGGCTATACAAGCAATGATCACACGCACGGCAAAGCGGACACACCAGGAACCGCGATGTTGGCCGTCGAATGGCGCTAGCTGCGCAGCATTTGTGCACCGCCACCGTCAGTGTCAGCCAGTTTGATGTGGCATACGGAGCTCCATCGCAGTCTTTAACACTGGTAGCATGCCGCGACAGCGTGGACGTGAACAATATGTGCAGTTGACGGACTTTGAGCGAGGACGTAAAGTGGGCATGCGGGAGGCCGGGTGGACGTACCGCCGAATTGCTCAACACGTGGGGCGTGAGGTCTCCACAGTACATCGATGTTGTTGCCAGTGGTCGGCGGAAGGTGCACGTGCCCGTCGACCTGGGACCGGACCGCAGCGACGCACGGATGCACGCCAAGACCGTAGGATCCTACGCAGTGCCGTAGGGGACCGCACCGCCACTTCCCAGCAAATTAGGAATACTGTTGCTCCTGGGGTATCGGCGAGGACCATTCGCAACCGTCTCCATGAAGCTGGGCTACGGTCCCGCACACCGTTAGGCCGTCTTCCGCTCACGCCCCAACATCGTGCAGCCCGCGTCCAGTGGTGTCGCGACAGGCGTGAATGGAGGGACGAATGGAGACGTGTCGTCTTCAGCGATGAGAGTCGCTTCTGCCTTGGTGCCAATGATGGTCGTATGCGTGTTTGGCGCCGTACAGGTGAGCGCCACAATCAGGACTGCATACGACCGAGGCACACAGGGCCAACACCCGGCATCATGGTGTGGGGAGCGATCTCCTACACTGGCCGTACACCTCTGGTGATCGTCGAGGGGACACTGAATAGTGCACGGTACATCCAAACCGTCATCGAACCCATCGTTCTACCATTCCTAGACCGGCAAGGGAACTTGCTGTTCCAACAGGACAATGCACGTCCGCATGTATCCCGTGCCACCCAACGTGCTCTAGAAGGTGTAAGTCAACTACCCTGGCCAGCAAGATCTCCGGATCTGTTCCCCATTTAGCATGTTTGAGACTGGATGAAGCGTGGTCTCACGCGGTCTGGGAGTCCAGCACGAACGCTGGTCCAACTGAGGCGCCAGGTGGAAATGGCATGGCAAGCCGTTCCACAGGACTACATCCAGCATCTCTACGATCGTCTCCATGGGAGAATAGCAGCCTGCATTGCTGCGAAAGGTGGATATACACTGTACTAGTGCCGACATTGTGCATGCTCTGTTGCCTGTGTCTATGTTCCTGTGGTTCTGTCAGTGTGATCATGTGATGTATCTGACCTCAGGAATGTGTCAATAAAGTTCCCCCTTCCTGGGACAATGAATTCACGGTGTTCTTATTTCAATTTCCAGGAGCCAGTTCTTCTTCATCTACATGGATACTCTACAAATTACACTTAAGTGCATGGCAGAGGGTTCATCGCACCATATTCGCCGGCCGCGGTGGCCGAGCGGTTTAGGCGCTTCAGTCCGGAACCGCGCGACTGCTATGGTCGCAGGTTCGAATCCTGCCTCGGGCATGGATGTGTGTTACGTTCTTAGGTTACTTAAGTTTAAATAGTTCTAAGTTCTAGGGGACTGATAACCTCAGAACAGACCCATAGTGCTCAGAGCCATTTGAACCATTTCGAACCATCTTCATAATACTTCTCTATTTTCCACTCTTGAACAGCGCGCAGAAAAAACGAAGACCTGTATCTTACCGTGTGAGCTCTGATTTCCCTTATTTTATTATGGTGATAGTTTCTCCCTATGTAGGTCGATATTAATAAAATATTTTGGCATTTGGAGGAGCATATTGGTGTTTGAAATTTCGTGAGAAGACCCCGACGCAAGGGAGGAACGCCTTCGGTTTAATGATGTCCATCCCAAAACCTGTATAATGTACCTGACATTAACTCCCCTATTTATCGATTACAAAAAACGTGCAACCCTTCCCTGAACTTTCTCGATGTACTCCGTTTATCCTGTCTGGTAAGGATCCTACACTGCGTAGCAGTACTCCAAGAGGGGCCGCACAAGCGTAGTGTAGCCAGTCTCTTTAACAGATCTGCTGTATCTTCTAACTGTTCTGCCAGTGAAACGAGGTCTTTGGTTCACCTTCCCACAACAATTTCCAAGTGCTACTCTCAATTTAAGTTGTTCGTAATTGTAATTCCTAGGTATTTAGTTTAATTTATGGCCTTTAAATTTCATTGATCTGTCGTGTAACCGAAGTTCAAAGGACTCCTTTCAGCATTCATGTGTATCACCTCACACTTTTCATTATTTAGGGTCAAGTACGAATTTTTGCACCATACAGGTATCTTATGTAAATCGTTTGGCAATGGGTTTTGATCTTCTGATGACATCTAGACGATTAAATGACAGCATCATCTGCAAAAAAGCGAAAACGACTTCTCAGATTGTCTCCTAAGTCATTTATATAGCCGTCCGGTGTGGCCGTGCGGTTCTAGGCGCTTCAGTCTGGAACCGCGTGACCGCTACGGTCACAGGTTCGAATCCTGCATCGGGCATGGATGTGTGTGATGTCCTTAGGTTGGTTAGGTTTAAGTAGTTCTAAGTTCTAGGGGACTGATGACCACAGATGTTAAGTCCCATAGTGCTCAGAGCCAAGCCATCATTTATATAGATAAGGAACAACAGAGGACCTATAACACTACCTTGGGGAACGCCAGAAATCTGTTTACTCGATGACTTTACGTCAGTTGCTGCGAACTGTCATGTCTCTTACAGGAAATCATGATCCAGTCGCATAACTGAAACGATATTCCATAAGCAAGCAATTTGATTGCAAGCAACTTATGAGATGCGATGTCAAAGACCTTCTGGAAATGCAGAAATCTGGATCAATTTGATATCGTTTGTCGATCGCACTAACACTTCGTGCGAATATAGAGCTAGGTGTGTTTCACAAGAAGGATATTTTCCAAATCTCTGATAACTATGTGTGAATATATCGTTGTCTTCGAGGTAATTCATAATGTTCGAACGGTATATATGTTCCTAATCCTGCTGCATATCGACGTCAATCATTTAGTTTAGTACTCCTATTGACGTTTTTGAATATTGGTGTGACCTGCGCAACTTGGCAGTCTTTGGGTAAGGATCTTTCATCGTGCGGGCAGTTGTTTAGGGTTATTAAGTATGGAGCTATTGCATCAACATAATCTGAAAGGAACGTAACTGGAAGACAGTCTGGACCAGATGACTTGCTTTTATTAAATGATTTAAGTTACTACACTGCTCCGAGGATATCTGTTTCTAAGTTACTCATGTTGGCAGCTGTTCTTTATTCGAATTCTGGAATGTTTACTTCGTCTTCTTTGGTGATGGAATTCCGGAAGTCTGTGTTTAATAACTGTTTTTTTAGCGGCTCTGTCTTCGATAGCATTTCTATTGCTATCGCACAGAGAAGATGCTGATTTTGTCTTGGCGCTAGCTTGCTTTACATACCACCAGAATGTCTTTGGATTTTCTACTGAGATTCGAGACAAAGTTTCGTAATAGAAACTAATCTAAGGATCTCACATTGACGTTCAAGCTAAATTTCGAGCTTCTTAAGAAACATCTATAGTAAGCAGCTCGTCCAATGTCACCCGGAAGATACGTTTGTATGAAACTAATGACTCGCCCCGGCTTCGAACGGGTAGCACGAAGTATTTACGACCGGACGACTTATCTGCTGTAGCGGTAATAAATCACATACACAAACGTTCCTCGTGGATCTGTCTATCTACTAGTGAAAACCGTACCTCTACAGACGTTCCTGTGATTTGTCCTCAAATACAGACAGAAATCGCGGCATGGGACTTTGACTTACAGTGATCCCATGTACTCGGAGATTAGTCACAGAGTAAGGACACTTCAAGACCGAAAAATAATCGGGCGCTAATACGGCACAGCAGACATTTCCTTATTCTAACAACTCTTTTGTGTAGGGGCAGTAAAATCTGTCCTCAGTTCTAATGTTGCTTTGAATACCGCTGTGCTTTACGAGGAATGGTCCTTTTGAATGTGGTCTGTCGTTCCCTTCCTCCGCCCTTTGATCTGACTTACCGTGCCAATTACAGGGAAGCGCGCAGTTTAAGGTGGACTGCGAACCACAGAGAAACTTGACATTTTTTGTTTACACAGAACATTCCTAGACCAGAAAGTGATGACAATTGGATAGAAACAGTCGCAGGACCGATTGCCGATTGAATCCTGAGCTTCGGATTTGTAGTGTGTCACTTACCTTCTGGGGCAGCAAAGCAAATACAGCTCAGCGAAACACTTAGCTTGTTAAAACATTTCCATCTTGACATTCAGATCTCCATTTACTTTTTATATCTAAACCTGTGATTCCTAAAGAATCACATTGGTGTACGGTTGTGAGTAAGTTTTTCTTTATCTGAACAAGTACCGGAAAAGAGAACAAAGGTTAGATTTCAACGCCCCGACGACCATGGGAACTTACAGGCACGAAAATAACACCGAAGGATAAACAGGAGTAGTAAACCTGAGACTTTTCCATGATGTATCGCGCACACGAGGAGAAGCCTGACCGGACATGTCGTCTAGTCCTTATAAACAAACGGTACTTAATTATTCAATTATCAATATTTGTAGTCAAATATTTATACAAAAGGCAAATAACAAATTCATTGGCCGCAATAAAGGGCCGATTGCGTACTTATTTAACAGTCCGATAATTTAATATGCTTATCTCTATTAAAATATCAGTTTTTTCTTGATATTCTGAAACAGTTGATGTGTTGCTTCGATGCAGGACCATCAAATGTTGGGGAAAAGGTTTAAGAAAGTCACAGTGTGGTGTAAAACGTTAAAGAACAGAGCCCTTGATTTCAAATTGGAGCTGCAGACGTGCTACTGGGACGCTTCCTTTTCGCAGGAGTGCCCACCCTGCACTACCAAACAATGACCAACCTAATCACTTGGAAGTATCTGGAAGTATCTGGAGTGTCTGTTATTCTGGCTAAAAAATCGCAGTGGCTGTCAGTGTCCTCTTCCTGGTAAGGTTCACTACAGGAACCATTTTTTTCCGGCGTGTCTGAAATAGAAGCAGTGGAGCAAAATAAATGATTCAAGCTGAATTTAAAAAATACTTTTAGTGTTCGTAGTACTTTTATATTATACTGCAAATGACCACAGAACATTGTAGTATATCATGATTGCTCTTCGCAAATTACCGTCAACCAGAGTTGTTAATGTTGACACAGCAGTGATTTTTCGTGCTCCGTGGAATTGCTCATATGGTTATTATCTCTAGTTCATGTTGCTTTATGATAAACAAACAGGGCTCTGTAAAAACTGACATAGCATACAGACTCACAAATGATTCTGGCTTGAATGCCCCGTCTTGTCAATTTTAATAAATTGTGAAAGTATAATTGAAGAGGAGTAAATGTCCCAGTTGACATATATGGTAAGTCTTGAATACAAATTAACGTATATTAATGCTATAATTTATATCTGAGAATAACATGGATTTCCACTCTTGTCATCAAGTCTTGGCATGGCATCTTAGCAGTTAATGTGCAGCTCTACAATTTGACTTCGGTGACAATTTCCTTTCCTACTACAGGTTAACGCAGATGAAAGTGTCCCGGAGAACAGAGTTCCAGGGTACAGAGACACCAGAGGAAAGGATATAGAGTTCTATCCTGACTATAGCAGATGTTGTAACTGGCCACCATTCATCTCTTGGCGCCGGCTGCTCTGGCCGAGCGGTTCTAGGCGCTTCAGTCTGGAACCGCTCTGCTGCTACGATCGCAGGTTCGAATCCTGCCTCGGTCATGAATGTGTGTGATGTCCTTAGGTTAGTTAGGTTTAAGTAGTTCTAAGTCTAGGGGACTGACGACCTCAGATATTAAGTCCCATAGTGCTCAGAGCCATTTGAACCATCTCTTGGCACTTTTGGATCCTGGTAAGCAATTTCATGAAGGAGGATCGAAGTTGGACTTCTGGAACTGCTAAATGCTAACTTTGTAAACTCTTCGCATGCCGCAGTATACCGTACATAGCAAAACCTGCGCCGGGGCAACTGCCGTGTACCACGGCTCATAAATAACATGGGTGAACGACCGCAGTAGAGATGTGTGCGGGTGAATAGAGCGTAGCTGTTCAGCAACTGACAGTCCTGATGAACCAAGGGGATACCAACAGTGTCTACTGAACTACTGTTCAGCGAACGTTGCTGCATATGGGCCTCCGCTACAGGCGACTGGTTCGTGCACGCATGCTGACTACTGTTCGTCGGGGATGAGGACTTGAATTTGCACGCCAATACCGCAAGTTGACGTCCAATGAGTGGCGGCATGTATCATTTTCAGAAGAATCACGTTTTATACACCAGTAGACAGATGGCACCGTTGACGTGTGCGCCGTGAAACGTCTGAGAGCAAACTCTATGCAACAATCGTTGGGAGGGTCCAGGCCATAAGAGTGAGCGTTATGTTCTGAGGAATGTTTGCGGCGCATTCCATGGGTGATCTCACCGTTCTGGAAGGCACAATGTACCAATACAAGTATTCATCTAGCCTTAACGACCATGCTTACCCCTGCATGCAGTTTTTTTTTCCTCGGAATGATGGCATCTACAAGCAGGGTAATGCAACGTGTCACACAGCTCGCACTGTAAGCACGTGGTCCGAAGTATCAGTTTACCGTACTCCCCTGGCCACCAAACTGCTCGAATTGAAACCTGGTCGAGAATCTGTGGAACCACCTCAGTCGGGTTGCTCACGCCATGGACAGTCAATCGAGAAACCTAGCGCAGCTGGCTGGCCACGCACTGGAGTCAATATGGCTCCACATCATAAAGATTTTGTACCTTCCGTATTGATGCCTTCCAGAACCTCTCTGACACTCTTCCTGCACGTCTCGTACACAAAAATGTGGTTATTCAGTCATTTGACAACTGGTCACATTAATGTGACCGAGCAGTGTTTACACACAACGGGAATCTAATACTCGGTTGACTATCGTATGATTGCTTACGTAAGCCACAACTGTTCAAACTAATCCTAGAATGGAGGTTTCGGAACATCCCAGAATTGACGTTTCGCACCTCCTCAATAACAATATCTATGTATTTCAAAAAAATTTCCTTTCTCTAGTCCTCAGACAATTTTTGAACATTACAATGTCTGAGCAATGGTTCTTTTGTCATATTTTGAAACGTTTATTTCTGTTAGTGGCACCGAGCAAACTGTAGCTCTAACTTCCGAGCGAGTTGTGAAAATAGAAATATGGCAGGCTGATGAAATAGCAGATGACCCTACTTAATCACTACCAAGGTCGATACGTTTGGCACAACGTCTCTCAAAGAAAATGACAGTTGTAAGAACGATAGAATAGCACTCAGTGGCTGCTATCGCCTCTGCGTCCTTAGCAGAGAAAAATAAACCCTCCATTCAGTTTCTCCGACGCTTGTGATAAAACAGTTCGAAGCAGTAACAGCTGGTGACAACCGAGGACAACCGAAGTTTCTAAAGTGTGGCCTCCTCAAAAGATACATCCTTCTGAAAGGTTTATCGATAGACGTTTACTTCAACAAGATAAGCTCACATTTCACTTTTTCACGTCAGCTGCATTTTATAGTTGATGCGGAAAGACAGAATGGCATTCGTTTAATCTTGGTACATTTCCACGTCTTGAATTTTTGGCCGGTGAAGAGTGCGCGCTTTGGCTGCTGCTCCGTTCAGCGAGTAACTGCCAAAAATCTTCCACATTAAAAGCCACTTAAAATAGCCGTTAAAACGTTCGTACGTCCACTGACAATATGACACCGGCAGAAGAATTTAATGGAAACTAACCATGGCAAGATAGTCTACGAACTTAGATGACAAAGAATGTTCGAATTTAACGTCGTGCCGACATCAAGGACGTTACAGACTTGAGTTGCATAAGCTTAGGGAAGGGAATCAGTCGTGGTTTTGTTGAACAAACAAATTGAACATTCATCTCAACCGATTAAGAAAGTAACGAAAAACTTTAATCGTGACGCCAGTCGAATATTTGATTCAAGTTCCTCGCAATATTGATTCCAGTTTTATAACCACGACTCTATTCGTTATATTTACAGGGTAGTACTGCTTTAACCAAGAGCAGTGACCATGAATGTGAAACTGCTCTAAATGTTTTTGTCTCTACCGTAATCAGCGTTAGTCATGTAGGCACTGAACCGCCAACGCTGCATACGCCCCCCCCCCCCCCCTCCTCCTTTCCCCGGGTGCAATAACAAGTCACGGCTTGCTTACTAGGAGATCTGGTTAAGCAAGCTGTCATCATCTTCGTCTGTTTTGTTGCTTGGGTCACTTTTGCCATCTTCCTCTGAGGTGTCTGACAAGTTGGTTGTTTGATGTGCCCTGGGTCTCAGGTCAGATCTATTCTGTCGTTCTATTGTGTACTAAAGGTGCAGGACCATGAACACCTAGTCTGCCGTATTATCGATTCCATTCGATGCTGTTTCGCCTCTCATCGTATTGTATGTGTGCTCTAGTCTTCTGTCCTGTGCGAGAGGACTGCAGTGTATAACTACGTGATCTGAGAAGACACACTCTGTACTAGTACATTTTTGCATTTCACTGCTATGCTTTCAGTGTGAGTGCATCGGATAAGGGTCATGTTCCGTCAGGATATGGACTGTGCCTCTGCTAAAGTCGATACGTCTCATTCCTAACCATTCCCTGATACTGGGGAGCAAGGCGTAAAGTCTCCAGCCTCTATCACTATCCCGTTGTCAGTTACCTGACCGCCACCTCTTTAAAAAGTGGCGTCTGTCTCTTATTTATTCCGCTTTTGTGGTAGTTATCTTGTCCCGTCTTCCCATCTTGATCCAATACGCTGCGGCCCGATATCTGATGGTGTAGTCCAATGTTTTTCAACCTTTTTGAATTCGCGACCCCTTTTCAAGTAAAAATATTCTGACGATCCCCCAGAATCATAGTGAAAGTATGCCAGCGATTTCGAAGGCATACTTTCTACTGATACTATACTGATCGGGAAATCAAATGCAATGTGAAAAGAGGTCGCAGTGCTCTTCAGGCAGAGATATAATTACATTCTTTGCTGCAATAGAGGCATGGGGATGAGAAGGGGTCCAGCGTGTTCGGTCTCTACAATCAGTTGCCCGAGTACGCTAGCAAGTTGTCTTCGCGCTTCGCTCTGAGCGAGCATAAATTGGACAAGTCCCTTTAAAGATCTGTGCAGCCCTCCGTGTCTGGTACAAGTGGCAGTGGCGGAAGCGAATCAAAATCGAAAAAAAATATACTTCATGACGACAGTTATCTGAAGTATGGTTTTACTATCATAAACAATAAACCTCCATGTGTAATTTGCGGCGAAGTATTGTCACGTGAGAGTATGAAACCATCAAAGATTCTACGTCACATCTCAACTACACATTCCGAGGAAGCTCATAAACCGTTGGATTTCTTCGTAAAGAAACTGAAAACACTTAACCAGCAGCAAAGTACTACGAGTCAGGCAAAAATGTAATAATGTTATTTGTTGATTTAAAATAGTATTAATGTTTCTGATTTTTTAGTCGTTTTTCTGATTTAACAATATTTTTTATCTTATTTTAGGAATCCAGTGTCAACGAGAAGGCGTGACTAGCTAGGTACCAAGTCGCTTTCCGAGTCGCTAAAGCAGGGAAACCGCATACGGATCCAGAGAACCTTATTTTGCCAGCAGCCCTGGATATAGTTGAAATTATGTTTGGTAAGCAAGAGGCAAACAAGCTAAAAAGCATACCCCTCTCTGTTAACATCATTGAACTCAGAGTAAACGATATGGCCGGTGACATTCGAGCACAGTTAGTCGAAAAATTAAAGAAGATCCCACATTTTGCTTTGCAGTCTGATGAATCTACTGATTGTTCAGATTGTGCTCAATTTATAGTATTTGTGCGCTTTGAGCCGGCCGCGGTGGTCTAGCGGTTTTTTTGTGCGCTTTGAAGTAGATGAAAATATCATGGAAGACATTTTATTTCGCAAAGCGCTCCCTGCGAACACTACTAGCCAGTGTTTTTATGACATGTTTTTAGGAAGCACTTGTAACTACGAGATTGATTGGACAAAATGTATCACCATTTGTAGTGATGGTGCTACAGCTATGACTGGCAGTAAAAGTGGGCTCGTCGCGAAATTGAAATCAATAATGCCAAATTTTTCTTGGACCCACTGCTTTCTTTATGAACAAGCTCTGGCAGCCACGATTTTAACTTCTGATTTAAGTGATGTGCTTAAAGAGGTGATCAAAGTTGTAAACTCTTTTAAAGGTAAAGCGTTGCAAACGCGACTGTTTAGGATAATTTGTAAAGACATGGGTTCGCTGTATCAAAATCTCCTTTATCACACACAGGTCAGGTGGCTTTCCAAAGGAAAGGTATTGACACGAGTTCTGGAAGTAAAAAGTGAACTGTTAATGTTTTTACAATATTTTACATCTGTAAATACGTATTACTTTTGTGACCCTGTTTGGCTATTAAAATTAGCATTTCTCGCGGATCTTTTTACCCACCTAAATATTTGAAACAAAAGCCTCCAAGGGAAAGAAGAAAACATTATAACATCTAAGGACAAAATCAAAGGATCCCTCGCAAAACTTATTTTGTGGTCAACGTTTTTACAAAAGATGATGTTTGAGTTTTTCCCTTGTATTCAGACGATTGTCGAAGAAATTGCAATGGACAAGTCGGTGGTACAAAGTTCTCACATTCCTTGCATGATACAGAGTTTGCATAATTTGTAACAGAAACTTTCCAGAGCTGAACTCTGACGCTGACAACGGTCATAGACGTATACGAAATCCTTTTTTAGACATGTCAGTACAACTGGCTGATCTGAACACGATGACGAAAGAATCATTTAAAGATTTAGCAACTGACGGGGTGCTTAAAATGTAATTTAATTCACAAAAGATTGATATCTTCTGGATGAAGAGAAAAAAAGAGTATCGACAGCTGGCAAAGGAAGCTCTGAAATTATTAGTGTCATTCACCATTTCCTACCTTTGTGAATTAGCGTTCTCTTCAATGGTGAACATAAAAACTAAGAAGAGAAATAGACTTCAGCTACAAAATGATTTGGTGATCTGTGTCTCAAAAATAGAACGACGATTTGACAAATTATTAATAAAGAAATAGGCACAGCCTTCTCATTGAAACCGTTGTATTTTTGCATATATATTTTCTATAACCCTTGCTTACTTTCATATGGCTAAGTGGCACTCGTGCCAGATATTGCTGGTGTCGTCCTATGAATAAAAACTGTTCAAAACAATAAAATCTTAATAACTGTTAAGTATGCTTTTTAATAATACAAATGCGATACATTAGTCATCAGGCATGAAACTGCAGTTTTGCTGATAAAGCGCTGTACATTTGCCGGATCGCTGGATGGTACCTTTATTATTATTATTGATCTTACTCTTGATAATATGGCTTATGCTCCACTGGAAAGAAATGACAATTAAATAACAGAAAACGCGTAGGAAAAATGAGCGTAATGTTTTACATCATTGTTATTATTATTATTATTACGACGAACAAAATACATTAGACGCTCCGACAAAGACAGCGCCGTCGACAAAGCAGTTTTCAACTATATTGTTATGGACATTCCTCACGTTGTAATTGTTGTAGCCGACACCTCGAGCGCTCGAGTCTCCTTGACGATGTTACCAAATTGTCTATGACGGTGTTACAAGCAACACTCATGTTACTTCAAGACCCTGAAATACTTTTGTATGAATCCCATTTTAGATATGTCGTGGTTAACTAACACGAATTCAATAACGCTGCTCACTAACCAATACGTAGGTAGATGTTTCATTCAGCTAACCGTCTACTGTGTTTATGACTCACTTTGAAGAGAAGGTAAAAAAAACTGTCTTTAGACGACTTTTTGTAAAAAAACGATGTGCATTTTATATACGGTATTAGTATTTTCTCGGAATGGAATACCTTATCATTTTATAAGTGAATTCCAACAGAAAAATGCGTTTCTCATAACGAGTGTTTCACAATACAGGTAAGACTCAAAAGTGAATTATCCTCGTTAAAAGAGTTTCCACTGAATAGTCAATATGTAAAGAAGAAGATCTTTTTCTCTAATTTCTCACAGTTACTTATTGCATCTTCTTCATTTACTTACCGATCGGTTCCTGATAACGGTTTCCCAGTTTTGCGTTTATTTATCGTTAACACGGCGTATTGATTATAAAAGAATCTACATTATGCTCACTTCAGAATTAATGTTAAACAAGGAATTACGTAATTTTAATACAAAATAAATACCATTTCCCATAGGCCTATTTTTTGTATTACAGAACCCTTAGTTTTGATACATATAGCAGAATAGTTATTTCATTTACTTTCATTCAGTTTCAAAAGAAGACAACATTTCTTTTTAATTAATTGCGAGAATATGTATTATATATTTCTTACAAATGATGGTACTAGTTTTTTGTAAGATATTTTTTAACTCTTTTATAAAGCACTATCAAAAAACAATTATTCACTTCACAGCAATCACCACAATGATCTACACGGAAGAAATGAGAAATTAAGCAGGTGACCAGCAACGACTATTTTGTGGGAATCCCGATGAAGCTACAGAACTAGGAAAATTTAAACAACATCGACATGCAGTGTTTGGATTTAAGACTGAGTTGAGCTCAGGCATCCTAGATCTGCTCGGTACAAATTGCTGGACTTCGCGCCTTGTCTCACCACTGCCAATCCTAGCGATCTATTGTTTGGTTCGAAGCTTGTTGCTGAAATGCATTCTAGTAACTGTGGTGCCAAATCTTGCATGTGAGCTGTGTGCGTGTTGTTGCAGCCATTTTGTGTCACATTTGAACTTGAACATTTTTTTAATGCGCTTTCTTCAATTCTTCTCGTTCCGTGTGGTATTTTTATCACAGCAGATGATCGGCACGTAAATTAAGTTGTTAGTAATGCACAAGACGCTGTCACTGCACCGCCGCTCCATCCCGGAAGTTGATGTGGTCCTTTCCCTCTCCCTGCAAACCGCTCAGAGGTAAATATTGTGTACAACACTTAGTGACTCTCGTTGCCCTAGTTCCATTCCGCAGAAGTGGGAAGAGATCGATATATATCGTGTGGTTTCTCATTGCTGTAAGTGTTTGCGCATTTGAACTGTTGAACAGGATTAAATTAAATTCGTATTCATTATTATAAATAAGTAATAGATCTGAACGGGAGCGAATTTGCAATGTGGTTCAGTAAACCTTGTCACTTCCGTGTGACATTTGTATCATAGCAGATGATCGTCATGAAACATACGTTACCAGCCATGTTGCAACTGCATTCTCCCGAGGCCTGAGCAGCACACTTCTTTGTTTTCGTCTAACAACTGTTCTGTTAGTGACAAAGCTTCGGCGGTGTGCCTACGTACTAGCCGCAAAACATACGAGCGCCTCAAGGATCGCGCAGTGATGTGTGCATAGTGTAAGAGGGGATGTTCAGGGTATAGCCTGGCTGCTTTATATAATTGTAGTTCGTCCTTGTTGTATGTGGGTAAGAAAGCTTAGTCATTCGTCCTTGTGTATGCCAAGGTATCGTGTTATACTGCGTGTTACGAAGATGATTTTGGACAGGCAGAGTTGTTTATGATGCATGAAGTTCGCCTTCCCTCCCTAGTGCTTAATGGATGAGGCCCGACCCTGCACACTGGTTTCGGTGTTGGCGAAGATGGTCAAACCTAGGGTTGCCCTGATGTCAGTATGTAAAATACATTGTAACACCCCACCCGTCACTTATCTGGTTTTTGGCGTGTGTTCACCCAAGCTAACTAACAGATCAACAGAGAGTGAAAAACTGCCACAATATTGGATAACGCAAAGAAAGTAATAAGGCCCTGTGACTCCTGATTGAACTGTGGTGGCAGTGTTGACATTAATTGATTCAGAATTGATCACTTTTAATTAAAAAGGGGTGCACATTGGTGTTATATGCAGCTATTGAAGACCAGATGAAAATGTTGAACATAAAATTAATTAAGAAAGTGACTTGGGATTTCAACTACTTGATTGAAAACAGATGCAGTCAGTTACCACACATTTATTTTAACTCCTGACCTTCAATCATTACGTTACATGACTGTCCTACCAGGCAGTGGTAATAAATTGCTTTTGCATGGAGTAAAGCTTGATAGCTCAAAAGTAACTCCTATCGACTGACCCAGGCTTAATGTGAAGTGCGAGAAGAATTCTACAGTACATGGCCCATGAAACACTCGTGGAAACTTTGCCGACGTGATACAACAAAATAATCAGTGGCCGGAGTGGGCGCAATATCACTGAATACAGCGTGGCAGAGCGGCGTCGTTGTGTGGATGTCGGCTGACCTCGTGGTACTGCAAGGCTGCACTCGACTATTCACTCTTAGCTATCTTGCTCAGTACATAGCTGAACCAAGACTTTCTATCTCCAAGCTCAATCGTTCCATTTGCTAAGGCCTAAACTGCAGAGATGCAGCTGAGTAAAGAATGCCACGTCCGCACTCTAGGCAAGCTGGTAACGGAAGACCTCTACTGAGACTTCTGACAGTCCACTCTTCGCCTCGGTTTCCCCTCCAGTAAAATCACTTACGCCAATTGCAGTGCAAGTCGCGTTAATTATGCGTCGCTTCCCAGCACTGACCAATGCCTGCTCTGGGAAGTGAACAAATTACCACAAAATTTCCCTTCCTCTCAATTTCTTCTATTTAGCTCCCTCCAGGCCACCCATCAAGGTTAGCGTCTGCACAAGCACGAAGATTTTCGGAATTCTGACTCCCAGAAGAGTACTTCAAATTCCTTATCCCTACATTCCCATCAGAGACCGGCGTATTTCATGCTGTCGCACTTCACCTAATTAACTTCAGGTTCTGCGGACCGTGAATTCAGCGTGAAGTTGCTATAGTCCCGAACATGCATATTTTGAACTCTGTTGACCGCTCCATCTTAGCTTTGCGTGGCTTTGTCACATGTTTCACAGAAAACGGGACGACGGGCATTTATCAACAGGTGTACAAGTTCTCCATCTGTTTCCCAGTACACCGGCATAGGGTTGGGGTCAGCCACCCAATCTTAAGGTGGCTGGAGGCTATGCACCATTACCGCTTTCTCAGAGCTTGAGCCGACCTAAGCTGCCTATTGTCGCTTCCCTTAGCCGCTCCCCCGGCCGGCCACGGTCAAATACTTCCCTGGGGTAAACTAGCGCCGAGTAAAGTGACTTGTTTCCACAAAGTTTTCATGTCGTGTGAATTACTTTAAAGCCATCACCCGACATTAATTATCCCACTACGTCCATACTATACCCTCAACAAGATGCATTGTGCCTTGTCAGTAATTTTTGTTCAGCCCTGCTGTTCGCTCAATGTAAGTTAGGTGATCTTTAATGACTTCATGTAAGGGGCATAGTTCTTGCCATCTTACATAGTCCCTCGCTTCAAATCAATTTTGTAGTACAGGTGATGACTCCTAAGGTGTTAACACCTGTGGTACAAAATTAATATCTCCATAACTGTTATTGTAATCCACTTGCGTGGTTAGTTACGGGCGATTGATTACCACTGCCTCCTCTCTGATGCAAACTCACATTCATTCCTAGGGTAACTGCCTTCAGTGACTGGATTTAGTGTTAAAGAGATGGTCATTATTTAGTCTAATTTTACTTTAATCTCTGCTGATTCCTGAGAGAATTATTGGTCAGAGTACTCAAAAGAAAACTACAATTGTATTACAAGGACACACGTCGCAAAGGGCAAATACACATCTTTAAGCACCTCTGTGCTTGTCATTTGAATGGAAAGACCCGCAATTATAACTTAAGGTCCATTCACACTCAGTTATCCATTCCTACTTGACTTAAATTACTAAAAACATACATGAACAATAATCGTGTAACATTATGTGAAGTTGATAGTAGTTGCTCTCATTAAATTATATGTGAATCTCCCCTTTGACATTTTATAAATAAAGGTTTTTTTTGTCTGTCTCTGGACGTTTATATTGTGCATGGTGTGTCATCTTTACACAATTCAACAAGGTCTGGCTCAGTCCAGGGTCTGGATTGTGTACACCTATATATATAACACAAACCACCTCCACTAGGACCTTGCCTAGTGCAGCAGTGCGGGTCTCCCGCCTTGTCCCTTATGCTCCTCGGAGTATGGGAGCTCATCATCATCATAAAACACAAGCAAAATGGCAAGAATCATTGCGTATTGAGCAACCACTGTTGTGTATTTGTAACAACGTATAAGTATGAAATCTTATTCTAACACAAACAGACGTGGCAGGACAAATATATGACGTTTTAACAAATGGCACATTTATAAAATCATAACCTTCTTATAACATAATTCATAAACAGAACAATTGAGTATGTTCGTTGAACCGCATGTTATTCATTGGAATCCACACTGACACACTCACACTCACGGGACAAGTTTCTTGCAGGAACGGAAGTGGCAATAGTTCTGACTAGCAAGTTGAGGGATGGCTAATGGCTGAGAAGAGAGCAACGTCGGTTACAGAGATGGCACCACATTCGCCTGCATCTTTTTGAGGCAGGATGGCTCTCAACTAATAGCTCATTGTTGATATCTTGTCCGACAGACACAAGACCCCATTGGTGCATCTATGATCGGTGACCTCTCGCGGCTCAGCCACAGGTCATTGCTCGTTCTATAGACGTGTTAGGGCAAGGGAGGGACCGTGATAAGACAAGAGCCTATTTTTTGCTCAGGCCCTCAAAGTTGGTGTCATTAGGCACAAAAGGTCAGCTGGGCTGTGGCTCCACCTGATTTGGAGAGGAACAAATATAGAAACCTTCTTGTACCTCTTTATTGCTGCCCCCGATCCGCACTGTGTACAGAGACCAGGACCGACCTCTTTGTCATACACAGAGTGCTGGATCTCACCTCTCCTTGGCTGCTGAGTTGACCACTGGCCCGTCAATTCAGGGCGTGGTCTGCATGTCATCACCATCGTCAGCTGTGTGCTCCCCTCATTGCTGTCGTCCTCGTTCCTTGTCAGCTCGTGTGTTGTGTGCCAGGTGTGGTAGCATCAACTCCCTCTCGCTCAGTTACGCCACCTTAACAAACTTGAGAGGCACCCACATGCTCATACTGTGGCATCAAGCAGTCAGGCCTGCAAGATGAGTGGTATGCCAAGCGAGTGGACTCATTCTTATTTATCGAGTAACAAGAACTCACAATTAAGTTACAAGTTATTCTCCTGTTTGAATATTACGCAACGGAAACGCACATCTGACTATTAGTAATTTACACAACACTGACTGTTCACTACGCACTGGCAATACCACATTTTCTTTCTTATTTAACGGCTTTTATCAACACGTGGCCATCGCACTGAATATGAATGGCGCACACATTATAAATTCTGGATATCATGACAACATACAAATCGAAGGGAAAGGCCACCAATCTTTTTCTTTTCACTATCGTATTTATTCCGATAAATTCTATAACCTAAACACACAAATTCTATAACCTACAACAATAACACATGAGAAATTCCGCCCAGTGGGCATGGATTTACATAGGTGATTCTCTATCTTATGGTCTCGTAATTATTTAATGCTACAGTGCAGTTGATGGATAGGATGTGGATCTTTTGCTATATCTCACACTTCGACTCTCTCAACCATTATCACGAAACTTTCCTCCAGACCGAGCGGTACAAAAGGAACATGCATAACCCACTACCTCTGAAACTACCATGCTACTCTCCCATGCAAACCACACATACTTAAATTACATGACATACACCACACTGCAACATGGAATACAACACAAGGAATAGTCACAACATTATAATCACATCACTTTCAGCTTTCCCACTTCAATTAGTATTTATCCAAGTTTCACACGACACTGCCCCACTTCGTAATTTTTCTTTCCTACTATGAACTCTGGAGGATATATGCACGTCTTCCTGTGCAATGCAAGCCAAGGGGCGTTGCTGGATAGACGGCCGACTCACCTTGCTTCTCTCTCAGAGTATTATAGTTTGAATCAAGCGTCACATGGAAACATAACACGCAAAGTAATATTAAGAACATATTCATCACACACGTGAGTCCTCAACTGATACCATGGACGAGCACTTCTCTTTATCCTTTATCTCATACACAGATCGAGACTCACTCAGTACTCACCACATGGAAGTACTCGTCTCTAATTTCAAGTCCTGCACACGCCATTTCTTAAATATTTCCAACTTATAGTACACACGCTTGTAATTCAGCTTAACTTAAGCACTCGGAAGTATTTCAACTTATTGCTACACGTGGTTTCATTGTGACCGTTGGTCACTTCCGAAGATTACTACGATCCCCTTAATATTACGTGCCTGACATTTAATTCTCCCCACAAAAGTTCCTGAAATAGAGAAATTATTATTCTAAACTAATCTTAAGTATTTCACATGCATACCATGTCTCCACTCCTTTGTCTTTATGGAGCACACCTAAGACAGGTCTTACCAACACTAGATCCAGCGGCAGAGTGCTGAAACATGGCCGTTCTTCAGGTCCTCTCGCACCTCTGCCGAAGTGGGGGAGCACCTTGCTACCGTATTGGTCAGCCACATTTCAGGCGCTCAAAGCTCCGGTAAATTTCATCTCCTTGGTTCCACCAAAGGATCGTCTCAAAGATGATCATATATTCACATTCACTATCTGCAGTTAGCAGACGACCATACATTCATTCATTTCACAGATCTCACAAACTGGATGTAGGGATTTATTTTGTGGGAGTGCACATGTGATCAATTAAATAAATAAATTGTCATTCATTCCCACACTGGTATCCGGCTTCGCTGTATTAATTGAAATTGAGTTATTTTTACAAAAAATATGTTGTTCTGACAAGAATAATGAAGTATGCTGTACCTATTTCCAATGTCGGGCGGTACTGTACCCTTTCAAACTAAGATAACTAATTTTAGTACATGGAAAGTGCTAATGTTTAAGCATCAGTATTATACTTTTTTTATACATAAATATAAAAAATGTGCAAGACAACTTGCTTCACAATCATTCACACATACACACAATCAAGGGATAGGGAATCAAGATTATCTGGACAGGATCCCATCACCATTTCTAACTACCAATTCCTACGACTAACACGCTGTTGGCCAACCTGACTACATATTTACTATTTACTACTTTTTATCTCTAATCTTTTCTTTTAGTTCCGTATGTGGCAGACGTCCCTCTTATTGTACCTGCGAACATGTATAAAACACAACAAACTTAGACATGTGTCAGTCTTACCAAGATTGTTGTTGGATGTTTGGATAGCGTCCATTATCATGTTCTATTGCGACACTTATTCTCTCCTCTGTTTTCTTCCCGTTTTCTCCTTTTGTCACGAATGGTTTTATAAGGCCTGTGAACATGTTTCGGATTAGCAATGTCATAATGGCACAACACAAATATAGCTCACTGCTCACACTCGCAGTTATTACACTATCTTGGTATCAACAAGTATTTCTGGCGTATCAATGCCGTTGTTCGCTCTGTAGATGATAACATGCGATTCATTTTAACATGCAATGGGTGCGCTAATTCACGCAACTGCGCATAGCTGTCCACCTCTTACGTATTCAGGGGCACACGAGATGCGTCGCTGCGTCATCGTAACGACCTACGGGACTGACCACCTTAAATATGTTCTCCAATGACGGAGATACAATTACGGGGATCTTTTCTGTAATTTACAGAGTTCCTAATCAATCTTTTCCTAGCGGTACGCCCAGAAATACTTGTTTTCCATTCTTTAATCATGTGTCTTTACAAAATACTCAAGTGCACTTTACTTTTTTAACATCGAGAGGCGAGATATCATTATTAATAATAAAAACACAAAATATAGACATTCTATCATTAAGATCAGTACATACACAACAAACAAGACTTTAGAAAAAAATACTTATTCTAAGCCTATATTTACTACGTCCGCGCTCAGGTCTAGTCATTCACAACCCTGCTCGTTAATGTGGGATGGACCAGGCTTCGGAGGGCGGACTTCGACCTCTTCCTTGTTCTTATTTTGGTAACCCTTATTCCTGCTCCTTCCTGATTGCTGATTACCGCCTCTAGTCCTTTGTAATTTATTATGTTGCACCGGAAAGTGTCTCTCTTCTTCCGTGTACATTCTTTTCGAGTTGCCATTACTCTTATCTTGATTGTGGCCGTTGTAATTCGGTACTGGCCTACTATCCCACTAAGGTTCATTATTGCGACGGTTGTTATTTTGTTCAGGATGTCGGCGTTTCTCCCGCGCGAATTCCAGTTCGCGCAAAATGCCCTTAAATACCTCAGTATCGCTACCACAACGACCAGCAAGTGATTGTTGATACGAAATGGGAAGTTTCATGTAGCGTAATCTGATGATTTCCGCACCGCTACATGGGTTGTCTAGGTACTGGTTCCTTTTTGTTATATTTTCAAAAAATTTGACCGGACTCCGGTACCCTGTCCCTTCCATGTCTCTGGACATCATAATTTCTTGTTTGATCCTTTCTTGGGTTTCTTTAGACCAATACTTGCCCAAGAAGTCATTTTTGAATTCTTCTAACGAGACGCTCGTTTTCACTACATTTCTCATGTACTCAGCGGTCGCGCCCTCCATATGGGAGCACACAAAATCCAGCTGGTACATCAATGGCCAGTGTGGGGGCAAAGATAACTCGAATAGTCCCATAAAAGTTTTTGGATGCAAGCTATTACCTTCGTCCTTGTAGTGATGGAACTTTCGGATTGATACAAAATGCTTGTAGTCAATCCGGTCATTATTCCAGTTATCATTTCGCCCGTTCTTGCGATTCGTATGAACTTCGGGACGTGGGCTAATTCGTTCCGAGACGCTATCGTCTTCTCTCCCCCTCTGTATGCCCGACAGTTGTTCGGTACATCTAATCGGCCGACAGCAATTGTGCTCACTGGACTGCTGGGCGCTGTCCGTGTTTACCTCGGTCGTTGACTCACAGCTGCTTATAGTGTCAACTTTGTCACACCGTGAAGCGGTTATCTGTGTTCCAGCAAGTGACGGTTCAGTCGACGCAGTAATTACACCCTTCTTCTATCCTAATGTCTCTGTAATGAGACGTTTTACCTCTCCTCTTTCAACATCTCGTTAGGCCCTATGTCCGGTTGCTCTTGTTGCTTTTCTTCAACACGTTTTATCCGGCTTTGTAGCCTTGATAACATGACCTTTCCTGCGTTTGCCGTGCTTTGCGTGGAGTCCCGAGCTTCTCTCGTTATTTTCCTGGCACCTTTCACAATTAATTTGGCTTCAATTGGCGTTCGTTTGATGATGTTAATCTCTTTCTCTACTTTGAGGCCAAGATTCTTTACCTTCTCTTTTACTTGCTCTTTCAACTCCGAATTCGCCTTTTAAATTTCGGCATTAAGGTTGGCGCTCTGCTCTACGAGTAAGTTCACCGTTTGCATCTGTTGCAACAGGTCCGTAATGTTTTTGAGATTAGCCGCATTTTGATCCTCGTCCTTTTTTGGTTGAAAATGCGACTCTTCTCCTCTGTTCTGAGAAACCCTTCGATATCTAGACAAGTACCGTCTCCGCACCCCCGTCGGATCACTTGTGAATGAGTCGATTGATAATCGTCGGACACCGTTTTATTCCAACACACTCTGACTTCTTAGGCTGGATCTTCCATACTTATGGATTAATCCTGTACCCCCTGTGTCCCCCGAGCCCTCAGTATCACTGCCTGAATCAACGTCCTTGCTATTCAGCGGACTAAACCAGTCGTGAGACGCAGTTTCAGGAAGTTGCAACTCGCGTTCGTCATGCTCATCGGTAGAGCTGTCCCTACTATCACCCATGTTCTCCCGAATAACAGTCTGTTTATATTCTGCCGTTGTCTTGGCTTTTCCCCTTGTTATCATTTGCACTTTTATGTTACATGAAAACTCAAAACCCAAGTACCCCTTCCAGTCAATAATTAGATAACGCAAAACATATATCAGGACACAAATTGATACACTGGGTGTGAGCAGTGACCCGACAAATAGTTCATGAAGCATTCCCCCAAAACGGCTAGTACCAATGATTGTGTTCTGTGTGCTCAGTATCGGCTGATTACGGCACTGCACATCATCAGTACTCCAACAAATCACAAATATAATGCATAGGCACCTATAAATGTCAATTTGAAAGGACAGCACATGAAGAAGACAATGTAACTTATTGTAACTAATGCTACCCGTTTTTTTTTTCTTTTTCAAGACTACTTCCTAGCAAATCCCGAAGTATCGTATCCTGGCAGGGTCGCCGTATGTAACACCCCATCCGTAACTTATCTGGTTTTGGCGTGTGTTCACCCCAGCTAATTGACTAACAGATCAACAGAGAGTGCAAAACTGCCACAATATCGGGTAACGCAAAGAAAGTAATAGGGCCCTGTGACTCCTGATTGAACTTTGGTGGCAGTGTTGACATTAATTGATTCAGAATTTATCATTTTTAATTAAACAGGGGTGCACATTGATGTTATATGCAGATATTGAACACCAGATGAAAATGTCGAACATAAAATTAATTAAGAAAGTGACTTGGGATTTCAATTACTTGACTGAAAACAGATGCAGCCAATTATCACAAATTTATTTTAACTCATAACCTTCAATCAGCACATTACATGACTCTCCTACCAGGCAGTGGTAATAAATTGCGTTTGCATGGAGTAAAGCTTGATAACTCAAAAGTAACTCCTATCGACTGACCCAGGCTTAATGTGAAGTGCGAGAAGAATTCTACAGCACACGGCCCATGAAACTCTTGTGGAAACTTTGCCGACGTGATCCAACAAAATAATCAGTGGCCGGAGCGGGCGCAATATCACCGAAATCAGCAAGGCGGAGCGTCGTCGTTGTGTAGATGTCGACCAACCTCGTGGTGCTGGGAGGCTGCACTTGTTTATTCACTCCTAGCTATCTTGCCCAGTACATAGCTGAACCAAAACTTTCTATCTCCAAGCTCAATTATTCCATTTGCTAAGTCCTAAACTGCAGAGATGCACACTCTTTCACAGGCAAGCTGAGTAAGGACGCCACGTCCACACTCTAGGCAAGCTGAGAACAGAAACCTCTGCTGAGACTTCTGCCAGTCCATTGTTCATCTCGGTTTCCCCTCCAGTAAAATCACTTACGCCAATTGCAGTGCAAGTCGCGTTAATTATGTGTCGCTTCCTAGCGCCGACCAATGCCTGCTCTTGGAAGTGAACAAATTACCACAAAATTTCCCTTCCTCTCAGCTTCTTCTATTTAGCTCCCCCCAGGCCACCCATCAAGGTTAGCGTCTGCACAAACACCAAGTTTTCCGGAATTCTGACTCCCAGGAGAGTACTTCACATTCCTTGGTCCTACGTTCCCATCAGAGGATGGCGTATTTCATTTTGTCGCACTTCACCTGATTTACTTCAGGCTCTGCAGACCGTGGATTCAGCGAGAAGTTGCTATAGTCACGAACACGCATATTTTGACCTCTGTTGAGTGCTCCACCATATCTTTGCACGGCTTTATCGCATGTTTCACAGAAAACGAGACGACAGACATTTATCAACGGGTGTACAAGTTCTGCGTCTGTTTCCTGGTACACCAGCATGGAGTCGGGGTCAGCCACCCAATCTTAAGGTGGCTGCAGGCCGCGCACCGTTACCGCTTTCTCAGAGCTTGAGCCGCCCTAAGCTGCCTATTGTCGCTTCCCTTAGCCGCTCCCCTGGCCGGCCACGGTCAAATACTTCCCTGGGGTAAACTTGCGACCAGTAAAGCGACTCGTTTCCACAAAGTTTTTATGTCATGTGAATTACTTTAAAGCCATCACCCAACATTAATTATTCCACTACGTCCATACTATACCCTCTACAAGATGCATTGTGCCTTGTCAGTCATTTTGTTCAGCCCTACTGTTCGCTCAACGTGAGTTAGGTGATCTTTAATGACTTCATGAAAGGGGCATAGTTCTTGCCATCTTTCAACATATTGGCAAAACATGTCAAGCCGAAAGCAGCACGCCACAAACTTTACAGGATGGTGGATCCTCCTGTTGGAGGATTGCGTTTTATGGTAGTGTTATTTAGTTTGATCACAGGGTTTCTTTTTAGTTTGCCTTTTAGAATTAGGTAGCCTGTTTTGTTGGTAGCTATTTTTTATTTTATTGTTGTGGTTAACCAACACTAAATACTTATCTGTTTTAATACTGTGTTAGATCTGTTCTTGAGTGGACTGCTACTATCGCCAGTAAATCTTCTGTAAAAGCAACGACTCCACAGTGTGTTCCGCTCCCTCTATCAGTTATAGCAGTAGTAGTTCAAAGGCAATATTCCAAAAGATTGGCCCACAGATACAGCCAGTGGCGAACCCAGGATTTTGTTTTGGGAGGGGCTTGACTCAACTGAGCGTTGGCTTTCTCAAGGTAAACAGTAATAGACTAAAAACACACACATAATTGTATTTTACTCATTTAACGCATAGCGATTCTCCTCGGATTACGATTTGCAAATTGTTCAATGAATTTGACAGGGTGTAGGCTGCCTGATACACTATGTAAGCTAAGGTATCCAGACACCTCCAAAAACGTCCGTTTTTCATATTAGTTGCATTGTGCTGCCACCTACTGCCAAGTACTCCAATCAGCGATCTCAGTAGTCATTAGACATAGTAAGAGAGCAGAATGGGGCGCTCTGCAGAACTCGCGTACTTCGAACGTGGTCAGGTGATTGAGTGTAACTTGCGTCACACGTCTGTACGCGACATTTCCACACTTCTAAACACCCCTAGGTGCACTGTTTCCGATGAGATTGCGAAGTAGAAACATGAAGGAACACGTGTAGCACAAAAGCATACAGGCTGACCTCGTCTGTCCGCAGCTCGTGGTCGTGCGGTAGCGTCCTCGCTTCCCGCGCCGGGGTTCCCGGTTCGATTCCCGGTGGGGTCAGGGATTTTCTCTGCCTCGTGGTGACTGGGTGTTGTGTGATGTCCTTAGGTTAGGTAGGTTTAAGTAGTTCTAGGTTCTAAGGGACTGATGACCATAGATGTTAAGTCCCATAGTGCTCAGAGCCATTTTTTTTGACCTCGTCTGTTGACTGTCAGAGACCGCCGACAATTGAAGAGGGTCGTAATGTGTAATAGGCATACATCTATCCAGACCATCGCACAGGAATTCCAAACTGCATCAGGATCCACTGCAAGTGCTATAACAGTTAGGCGGGAAATGAGAAAACTTGGATATCATGGTCGAACGGCTACTCATAAGCCACACATCACGCCGATTAGCGCAAAACGACGCCTCTCTTGGTGTAAGGAGCGTAAGAATTGGACGATTGAACAGGGGAAAAAATGCGTGTGGAGTGACGAACCACGGTCACAATATGGCGAGACGATGGCAGGGTGTGGGTACGGCGGCTGCCCGGCGAACGTCATCTGCCAGCGTGTGTAGCGCCAGCAGTAAAATTCGGGGTGGTCGTGTTTTTCATGGAGGGGGCTTGCACCCCTTGTTGTTTTGCGTGGCACTATCACAGCAGAGGCCTACATTGACGTTTTAAGTCCCTTCTTGCTTCCCGCTCTTGAAGAGCAATTCGAGGATGGCGACTGCATCTTTCAACACGATCGAGCGCCTGTTCATAATGCACTGCCTGTGGCCGGAGTGGTTACATGACAATAACATTCTTGTAATGCACTGCCCCGCACATAGTCCTGACATGAATGCTACAGAACACCTTTGGGAGATTTTGGAGCGCCGACTTCGTGGCACGCCTCACCGACCGACATCGATACCTCTCCTCAATACAGCAGCCCGTGAAGAATGGGCTGCCATTCCCCAAGAAATCTTCCAGCACATGATTGGACGTATGCCTGCGAGATTGGAAGCTGTCATCAAGGCTAAGGGTAGGCCAACACCATATTGAACTCCAGCATACCGATGGAGAGGGCCACAAATTTTTAAGTCATTTCAGCCAGGTGTCCGGATACTTTCGATCACACAGTGTATATCCCGGTGAATATACATGACAGCCAAACTATTCAACCAGTCATCCGTCATTGTCGTACGAAGATACGACTTTATCATTTTAAGCAAAGAGAAGCTACGCTCCACACTACAAGTAGACACTGGTAATGTAGTGAGAATTTGTAAAAACAAATTTATATTAGGGAAAAATTCATTTGTTTCTTTATGTGCCTCTGCTGCTGTTTGGGGTGGGGGGTGGTTCCATGTCCCTCCATAGCTCTTTCCAAAGGTCACAGAAGGAAGTCTTTCACGACCGGACGACATAGCTGCTGGTAAACTTTTCGGGATGTGAGGTCGTGGTCCAAGAAACTCTTCTGTCCCTGACGTTTCGTCCAGGACTGCGCGGGACCACGACCTCACATCCCGAAAGGTCCTTCCAAAGAGTTATTTCTCCCGATAACGAGAATGTATGAGTCAAGTTCCTGCTGTAAACATGTGCAACTGCCACTAAGGAGTTCAGATTTTCTGTTTCTACGATGGCGCTTGGTATAAGGGTGAACAGGTCGAGAATTGAAGAATACTCTGCTCTCGAAAAGCGAGTCTTCAGCTGTCCCAATACAAAACCGATGAAAGGAAGAAATAAATTCAATCTGTAGGAAAACACGACGTGCCATTTTTCTCGAACTCGAGAAAACGGAACAGAAAGAAAAGCTTCATCAAGCAAAAAGCGCGTGTATGTATCAAATGTTTATTTTACTTGTAGTATTCCTTAGCATCAGGTGCTTCTATATTTGGGCGATGAGCAGAACGGTTGGCGATTCTGGGTTCCTGCATTGGGATGTCCAAATGTTCTATAATATGACATGCCTCTTGGAAAATTTCTTCATATTTCATTTCTCTGTATCGTTACAGTGTTCTTATTACGCTGTTTACATTCTCATATGAAAGATTGAGATCTAATGCAACAGCCTGGAGTCGCCGTGAAAGCGAAACAGTAATTTCAATACAGCGGTGGTTACCGTTAAAGTTAAGACAAAGTCATATCGTTGAAGAGAAGCCAGAAGACTTGCACTTTCCGATGACGAGCTCTTTGAATTGAAGGAGTGCATCTTGCCTTTCAAGCCAGCGTGTATCACTAAGCCTTTGTAACTTTACTCGTTTCAACTCTGGGTGTTTTCAAGGATAGCTCACTTGATAAGTTCCAACCTTTTTGCTGACACGCGTATAAAATTGGTAATACTACTTACAACTGCCGTCATATTGTGAATACTAGGCAATCTACAGGCCCTTACGATAGCTAGGTTTAGTTTATGTGCTGCACAATGCATGAAAAATCGCTAGCGGTTGTAGCTGCTTTTCTCGGGACTGTAAGCCACTGAACTTTCCAGACATGTTGGCACCTGCATCATAATCTTGACCTCCCAAATTCTTAACTTGTTGGCCGACTGTACTTAATTCTAGAATGACTTGATCGCTTAATGCAGCACCAGTCATATCAGTTGCAGATAGAAGGCACATGAAGTCTTCGTGTTTTCTGTTTTTTTTTCAGATACCTGATACATACACTGAGTTGTTCTGTACCACTAGCATCTGTTGCTTCGTCGCCAAGGACCTTTTTCATAATGATAGAATGGCAACAATCAATCAGCTGATTCTGAGTTGTTTTGCTCAGATATGTAGCATTTATGGCGTTTTCTCTAAATGTTTTTGGGGAGATGAATCATCTGAGTCGATGCGAAATTTTGAAAGTGCTCCAAACTTTCCTTGGCTGATTTCATCACTCAGTGTACCATCATCTCGGTGGCCTCTTAACGGTTTGTTTTATCGGCCACATAATATGATCTTCTTCACTGTAGGAATCAGTTTGATTTAATCACTTTCACTTTCTGAATTTCGATTAAATTATTTACAACTTTTTCAGGGTTTTCATATGGACTTTTGAAATTTGTGCTTTGTAAAACTGCCATTTTGTGATAATCTGTAACAAAATGGTTTCTGAAGATTTCTAGTGCTTTTTTGTATTTGCAAAGTGGACGAGTGACTAAAGATCTTAGAGCTACAGAATGCTTACTCCCACTATTTGGACCAGAAAATAGTACCCAAGGCAAACAATGTGCACCGTTCTGTTGTTGACTACCGACTAGCCAAGCGTATTCCTTTAGCCAATCGGAACGGAACTTTCATTTCAGTGCAGCCTCTGTCTGCTCCGCATATTCATAATTAAGAGGTTGTTCTGAAGACTGCGTCAGATGTTTGTACTTTTCCTCGTCACTGAGTACTTTTCCTACCAAACAAGAAACACCAAAACGAGTTTCAGCGTAAGTAGTCGTCGTACTCTCCACTCCCACTGACACTGGTTCGGGTTCTCCAACAACAGCAAACAGAAACTACAGCTCGTATACCAATCACAGAACCATACATAACCAAATCAACAACTAAAGTAACTGTTCGGAACTATATTGCAGGGTTATTTAAAAATCCCAAAAATCATTTAAAGGTTTAAAATAGGACTCCTTAATATGAAGCTTTTCTTTTATTATGGGACAAACTTGAAATCAACTAGTCCCTGTAAAAGTTACATACAAACTAACCTAGTCGACCAAAATGTATGAAACAGCTTATTGACGAGTACTTTAACCTATTAAAAGAATATTTACCGATTTCAGATAAATAACGCAGTATAAAAGTATGAAATCACGGCCTCACCGGAATGCGCACATAGGAAGCTACTTTAAAAAGAATTCAAAACCGAACAAACCCGATGATTAGGGCATTCAGAGGGGATCGAGTACTCAGAGCATTATTTTTGCCAACAGTGAAATGAGATTTCCCGATAAAAAAAAACTTACACAAAACCATTATATACCACTATATTTTTTATCGTGCCTTTAACGAAACTATTAGATTATTATTTTTTAAGCACTGAGTATGTAGAGTAACCAAAAGTATGAGACAATCCAATTTATCCCTTTGTTTAAAGCTTGAACAATATTATGAAATGTGGCACAGCGAACAACAGAAGAGAAAATGAAGGGTTCGGGGTTATCAATGCCTTCCTTGACAGATGGTTCAACACCAGAGGCACAGGTAGCACAGGATAAAGTATGTTCAGATGCTTTACATGTCGTTAACAGTTCCTGTCAGGTCACATGAAATTGAATGAAACCGCAAACAGCTCTTAATTGATGGTCTATTAACACGATCAGTTTCGCTGCTTTAAAGCAACATCTTCCGGTGTAAGTGACGTCACATAAATTAGCACATAAACACACCCCAACTGTTCATAGTCAGAGAATCCAACCCCTTTGAAGAGGGGACGTGCTGAACGAATAAAAATCGGCGAACATTGGGGTGAATAGTGCAGGGGATGCGGCAACTGTAGTCATAATTCGTAAGGGTAGAGCACTAGTGCATGCTATGAGTCAGCCTGAAACTCTCCAAATGCTGTCTTGCAATTGTGTTTGTACGTAACTGTCCCAGAGTAAAGGCCTTGTCTCCAGGAGTAGATTTTTCTATCTGAATTAGTGTTCCTATCTGTGTTGAGTCTTGCTTCTCTGTTTTTGGCTTCTGGAACTGGTTTTGCATCTTGTTAGTTTTTGTAGCTTTCTTAGGTCACGTCTCAATTAGTGCTTCGCCGTGCATTGTATGAAGTTGGCACCACACCAATCTGTGCTTTCTATATTGGCCCTGTTAACTGGAGAATTTTAAAGTCGATGCTTCCTCGGATACTCTGTAATGAGATGTCCTCTATCTGTCTCCTTAGTCGTGCTCGATTAGCCTTATTCAGATGTAGACTGTTCTTGTTATCGAAGCTTGTGTGTCTGTGAGTTTCAGCCTCTATAGGCATGGCAGTGTGGTTGTTTTATACTGGACAAGAACACGACTGTACGAGAACGATTATCGAACACCAGTGGCGCACCCGTCTTATTCACCCGTACAAAGGCAGGAGTGACTCATCCCAGACATCGTCTTAATCACCATGAACATGATTAAAGCCGGCTTCTGTGACCGAGCGGTTCTAGGCGCTTCAGTCCGGAACCGCTCTGCTGCTACGGTCGCAGGTTCGAATCCTGCCTCGCGCATGGATGTGTGTGATGTCCTTAGGTTAGTTAGGTTTAAGTAGTTCTAAGTCTAGGGAACTGATGACCTCAGATGTTAAGTCCCATAGTGCTTAGAGCCATTTGAACCATTTGAACATTATTAAAGATAATATTGCATGTAAAGGACAGGTAGGGAGCTTGCAACAGTTCTCAAATAAGAAACGCGTTCATACTAAAATAGATATATTGAAGTCTTTACTAACAACATATATACCATATTTGTATTAAAATCAGTATAAATTTGCATCTATTGAAAAGGGTCTCCGAATTTCTGGACCATGATAGCTTGAGACAAATGTACAGTACTTCGGAGTGATACATCCACATCTTCCGTATGGAACTGAGATATGTGGTGAGGCACCAGCTGTCTATATACACAGGATCTTCAGAGTACAAAAAAAGGTAGTAAGAATGGTAGCCAATGAAAACAGGAGAGAGCATTGTAGAGTAATCTTCAGAAAATATAAAATACTAACTATCTACTCTACTTACATCCTGCAGGCAATAATGTTTATGACACATAATCCAGAATATTACTTGACAAACAGTAATTACATAGGTACAATAGACGGGAAAGGGAAAAATTTCACAGAACTGCAAGTAAAAGAAAAGGCTGCAGACCGTACTCCACAAACAATAGGAACCATCTTTTACAACATACTGCCATCTGACCTCGAGACAACTAATTTAAGCACTTTGAACAATAGACTTAAGTATTTATTAATAGAGAAAATCTGTTATTCAATAGAAGATTTATAGCCGTAATCTCCTTTGTAAAACAGTGAATATAGCATAAGTTTGTTTTTGCTACAAAATATGATGGTTTCTGACCTTCGCTATTTATAGCAATGTGTGCTCTTACGTATGTTAACTAAACTTTTGTATATGTGAACTAAAATCTATGACAATATCTGAATACTGATTGTCATATAGACAGCAAATACACAAATAAACAAATAGATAAAATCAAAGAGACTTACTCCAGAATGAGATTTTCACTCTGCAGCGGAGTGTGCGCTGATATGAAACTTCCTGGCAGATTAAGACGGTGTGCCGGACCGACCCTCGAACTCGGGACCTTTGCCTTTCGCGGGCAAGTGCTCTACCATCTGAGCTACCGAAGCACGACTGACGCCCCGTCCTCATAGCATTACGTCTGCCACTACCTCGTCTCCTACCTTCCAAACTTTACAGAAGCTCTCATGCGAACCCTGCAGGGCTAGCACTCATGAAAGAAAGGATACTGAAGAGACATGGCTTAGCCACAGCCTGGGGGATGTTTTCAGAATGAGATTTTCACTCTGCAGCGGAGTGTGCGCTGATATGAAACTTCGTGTTGAGGAGAGATCCGGCGACATTGCTGGCCGAAGTAGGGTTTGGCAAGCACGAAGACAAGCAGTAGAAACTCTCGCCGCGTGTGGGCAGTCATTATCTTGCTGAAATGTAAGTCCAGGATGGATTACCATGAAGGGCAAGAAAACGGGGTGTCAGGGTGCCGCGAATGACAATCAAAGGGGTCCCACTATGAAATTAAATGACACGCAGGACCATCACTTCCGGTTATCGGGTCCGCAGCGCGTGGTCGTGCGGTAGCGTTCTCGCTTCCCGCGCCCTGGTTCCCGGAATCGATTCCCGGCGGGGTCAGGAATTTTCTCTGCCTCGTAATGCTGGGTGTTGTGTGATGTCGTTAGGTTAGTTAGGTTTAAGTAGTTGTAAGTTGTAGGGGACTGATGACCATAGATGTTAAGTCCCATAGTGCTGAGAGCCACTTGAACCATTTGAACCGGTTATCGAGCCGTATGGCAGGCGACCGCCAAGTGGTGTCCCTCCGCTGCCTGGGGCGCCTCCAGATACGTCTTCGCTGGCCACCAGAGATCCGTTCAAAAAGGGAATTGTCACTGAAGACAATTCTAGTCCAGTCAATGAGAGTCCAGGCCGAACCACTGCAAACGGGCTTGTTGGTGTACAGAGGTCAATAGCAATCGGCGCACGGGGCACCATGAGCTACGCCCCCCTCTGTGAGCCGCCTATTAATGATCCTTGTAGTCACTGAAGCAGCAGTCGATCGATGATAATGATGAATAAGGGGCTCTGAGTGCCTCTTCGGCGATATCTCCGTCCTCACGTTCTGCCATCTGTTTAGGACGACCGCTTCCTTCTTGTAGCTGTGTTCATCCATTCCTGCCAACATCATCGAATAGTGGCATAGCTCCTATAGAAATGTCGAGCGATTCGCCGATTACTCCAACCGACTTGTTTGAGCCCAACTATGCGTCCTCTCTAAAGGTCTGACATCTGCGTAAATTGTTCACGCACCTGTCTTGAGTCATAATTACTGTTCACCTGAGCACACGAAATGGAATTCGCAAAGACTTGATGCCCTGGTGCCGACATGTACTCCATTTTCTGTCCTCCGACCCCAGGTTCCCTTCCTCACATTGTTCAGTGGAGCATTCTCTATGCCCTGTTACATTTCTGCATGCTCTTACGGAAACACCCTGTATAATCATATAACAATGAGTCTTACCGCCTATATAAGAGAAACACGTTTAATTTGTTCATTTGTTTATGTTGAAGGGACGTTGAGGAGCGGGGGGGGGGGGGGGGCTGTTGTGGGGACAGCAAGGCCACTCTGCCATTAACATTGACAAATCTATAAATTCCCTTTGCGGCCCAGTAAGGATACGGGATAAAAGCCAGAAAAAAGAAAAGAAGAAGGCAATCAACTAAACAGTTTACAACATACTACCAATTTCAAAAGTGGTTCAAGTGGCTCTGAGCACTATGGGACTTAACATCTGAGGTCATCAGTCCATAGCACTTAGAAATACTTAAACCTAACTAACCTAAGGACACCACATACATCCATGCCCGAGGCAGGATTCGAAGCAGCGACCGTAGCGGTCGCGCGGTTCCAGTCTGAAGAGCCTACAACCGCTCGGCCACTCCGGCTGGCTACCAATTTCACACAAAATTTTATTACACCACTGGCACCTTCATATTTAAGGGGAATTGGCGCGTTGACCAAAAATTTGTGTAAGGATCTGCATATAATAGCGACAATATGCATCAAAAGAGGTCAATTCACTTTTAATATATCTCGCGTCAGAAAATTTGTGGAATCACAGCGATTTATACAAATGAAAGGGATTAGTTGGCGTCCACTTGTTCATCGAGTTGGTGGTGAACGTGTATGATGACGCAAACAAGGTTGACGACCACGCATGAGAAAGGGGCTCTGAACATTGGTGGTTGTAAAAGTGATGCAGTGATAGCGAAGGGGACATTTGTGGTAAGCTCTTCTCCTACTTCAAGGAGACTCCTCCTGTTCTCTTTACCACATTTCCCTGGCTGAAGCTTTAACTCTTCAATTCGGCAATGACGTCACTGCAGAAGGAATTTCAGCTTAGGTGGGCAAGACGAAGTCCTGGAAATTAAAATAAGAACACCGTGAATTCATTGTCACAGGAAGGGGAAACTTTATTGACACATTCCTGGGGTCAGATACATCACATGACCACACTGACAGAACCACAGGCACATAGACACAGGCAACAGAGCACGCACAATGTAGGCACTAGTACAGTGTATATCCATCTTTCGCAGCAATGCAGGCTGCTATTCTCCCATGGAGACGATCGTAGAGATGCTGGATGTAGTCCTGTGGAACGGCTTGCCATGCCATTTCCACCTGGCGCCTCAGTTGGACCAGCGTTCGTGCTGGACGTGCAGACCGCGTGAGACGACGCTTCATCCAGTCCCAAACATGCTCAATGGGGACAGATCCGGAGATCTTGCTGGCCAGGGTAGTTGACTTACACCTTCTAGAGCACGTTGGGTGATACGGGATACATGCGGACGTGCATTGTCCTGTTGGAACAGCAAGTTCCCTTGCCGGTCTAGGAATGGTAGAACGATGGCTTCGATGACGGTTTGGATGTACCGTGCACTATTCAGTGTCCCCTCGACGATCACCAGAGGTGTACGGCCAGTGTAGGAGATCGCTCCCCACACCATGATGCCGGGTGTTGGCCCTGTGTGCCTCGGTCGTATGCAGTCCTGACTGTGGCGCTCACCTCCACGGCGCCAAACACGCATACGACCATCATTGGCACCAAGGCAGAAGCGACTCTCATCGCTCAAGACGACACGTCTCTATTCGTCCCTCCATTCACGCCTGTCGCGACACCACTGGACGCGGGCTGCACGATCTTGGGGCGTGAGCGGAAGACGGCCTAACGGTGTGCGGGACCGTAGCCCAGCTTCATGGAGACGGTTGCGAATGATCCTCGCCGATACCCCAGGAGCAACAGTGTCCCTAATTTGCTGGGAAGTGGCGGTGCGGTCCCCTACGGCACTGCGTAGGATCCTACGGTCTTGACGTGCATCCGTACGTCGCTGCGGTCCGGTTCCAGGTCGACGGCCACGTGCACCTTCCGCCGACCACTGGCGACAACATCGATGTACTGTGGAGACCTCACGCCCCACGTGTTGAGCAATTCGGCGGTATGTCCACCCGGCCTCCCGCATGCCCACTATACGCCCTCGCTCAAAGTCCGTCAACTGCACATACGGTTCACGTCCACGCTGTCGCGGCATGCTACCAGTGTTAAAGACTGCGATGGAGCTCCGTATGCCACGGCAAACTGGCTGACACTGACGGCGGCGGTGCACAAATGCTGCGCAGCTAGCGCCATTCGACGGCCAACACCGCGGTTCCTGGTGTGTCCGCTGTGCCGTGCGTGTGATCATTGCTTGTATAGCCCTCTCGCAGTGTCCGGAGCAAGTATGGTGGGTCTGACACACCGGTGTCAATGTGTTCTTTTTTCCATTTCCAGGAGTGTATAACCAACCTAAGATTCACTCAAAGCAAACTCGAGAAACAATAAAAAGATCTAACACCGATGTCTGAAAGGGAGCAAATAACCTCTTCCTCTCACAGAGGAACTCATTGACTTAAACACCAGGCGGTATCACTCAGTCAGGGCCGGTTTCCGTGTAATGCGTATGATGAATCTTCCGCGGCACCTTCATCTACAAGAACAAAAAGTTTGTTGCTGGCCCAGAATTCCACAGTCTAGAATTCAACAGTTTCTGTAGAAATGGTCTAAGTCGGTGCACAAAAATAGGTCATTTATTTAGTGTTACAACCCGTACCACGTAACTTCCCCCAACTTGCTGTACATATCTTCAAGGGGAGTAGCTGCGCAAAGCTAAATTTCTTTCTGAAGAACGATAATCGAGAAATATTCAGCAACACATACTGTCCATTCCAACTGCTACGTGCTATTACTTATTTTTTCATTGTGGTTGTAATTGGTGCATTTCGTCTCTAGCCTCTCAGCATATTTCGCTATCTATAATATTTTAACGAAAGTGCGTGTTCTATTGGTTTAAAATTGGGATCCTATCCATAGCTTGAGTATGCAACTATGAAGCCCCACTTGAAAAGGGGAAGAGGGGTACGACGAAGTGACTAATTGTATAAAGAGAGAAAAACATACACTTAACGTCATTTAAAAGACAAAAATGTAAAATGGGAGATGTAATTCCACAATGATGGTGCATCAAATGATTGGTCATTCATCCTGTCAGTCACAGCAAGATTAGACTCAAAATTCATTTGACGTCTGCTATTCGCATTTCTATCGCTTCTTAAACCACAGAGAAGCAAAAAGATGAGGCTGCGACCAGAATCTAAATGGCAGTAGAGACAGTGTGTGTGATGCCACACAGAGGGTTGGCGACATCGATGTTATAATCTATAATTATCTACAATTAAGCCGTTGAGACCAAACTTTACTAAAAATATATATTAATTAAAGAGTGCGAAAATTTAAAAATAAAATTTATATATGACTACGGGGCGACTGAGGTATAATAGTAATATAATGGTGTTCCACAGATATGGATTTCTCCCTGATTTTTTGACTCGATGCACCGGGTGGTTATAGTTAAACTTTCTCTGTTTAACACGTTTTAAAACTGAAACTAATTACCGTACGAGTACCGAACATGGTAGGGTTAATTTCAAGGACATGGGGAAGACAAATAATGAAGAATCAATTTAATCCCAGATCAGTCTAATCCCAGATAACCTCAATAATGTTCATGTCTGGGGAGTTTGGTGGCCAGCGGACGTGTTTAAACTCAGAAGAGTGTACCTGGAGCCACACTGCAGCAATTCTGGACGTGTGGGGTGTCGCATTGTCCTGCTGGAATTGCCCAAACCGGTCGGAAGGCACAATGGGCATGAATGGATGCAGGTGATCGGACAGGATGCTTGCGTACGTGTCATCTGTCAAAATCGTATCTAGACGTATCAGGGGTTCCATACTACTCCATCTGCACAAGCCCCACACCATTACAGAGCCTCCATCAGCTTGAACAGTCCCTTTGCTGACATGCAGGGTCCATGGATTCCTTAGGTTGTCTCCATACCCGCACTCGTCTATCCTCTCGATACAATTTGAAACCAGACTCGTCCGACCAGGCAACATGTTTCCAGTCATCAACAGTCGAGTATCAGAGTTGACGGGCCCAGGAGAGGCGTAAAGCTATGTATCGTGCAGTCATCCAGGATACAGAAGGGAGCATTCGGCTTCGAAAGCTCATATCAGTGATGTTACGTTGAATGGTTCACACGCTGGCACTTGTTGACAACCCAGCATTTAAATTTGTAGCAATTTGCGGAAGGATTGCACTTCTGCCACGCTGAATGATTCTCTTCAGTCGTCGTTGCTCCCGTTCTTGCAGGATCTTTTTCCGGCCGCAGCGATGTCGGAGATTTGAAGTTTTACCGGATTCGTGATATTCACGGTACACTCGTGAAATGGGTGTACGGGAAAATCCTCATTTCATGGCTACGTCGGAGATGCTGTGTCCCATCGCTCGTCTGCCGAATATAACACCACCTTCAAATTCAGTTAAATCTTCATAACCTGAAATTGTAGCAGCAGTAACCTATATAACAACTGCGCCAGACACTTGTCTTATAGCCGGCAGTGGTGGCCGAGTGGTTCTAGGCGCTTCAGTCTGGAACCGCGCGACCGATACGGTCGCAGGTTCGAATCCTGCCTCGGGCGTGGATGTCTGTGATGTCCTTAGGTTAGTTAGGTTTAAGTAGTTCTAAGCTCTAGGGGACTGATGACCTCAGATGTTAAGTCCCATAGCGCTCAGAGCCATTTAAACAATTTTTGGACTTGTCTTAATAGGCGTTGCCTACCGCAACGCCGTATTCTGCCTGTTTACAGATCTCTGAATTTGAATACACATGCCTAGACCAGTTTCTTTGGCGCTTCAATGTAAATGTGGGCAAGCTTTCAGACGATCAGTGCGTGCGACAAAAATTGTCAGCTGTTTGCAATAGTATATATATGTCATGTAATGCGCTTAAGTAGACGCCACGATCAGGTATCGTTTGACTATGCTATCGGCGTATCATTACTCGATTCATTTGCAGCTTTCAAGTATCTAGCAGTATCTTTATGGAGCGATGTAAGGTGAAACCTTCACATAAATCTAGACTTGAGGAAGATAGAGTTACTGGAGGAATCCCGAGGAAGAGGAAGTCATTTCCGGTACACAACGGTTTAAATTCCGTCGTTCGAACAATTCTTGATTACTACCTTTGGATCCTTACTAGTTGCATAAACAGATATAAATAGAAAAAATTCAACGAAGGACTAAACAATTCGTCACAGGTTCTTTCAGTCAGTGTGAGTGTGCACTGTCAGATGCTGCAATAAAGATGTTACGCCACACTGCAGGAAATAGTGCAACCACCCACAAGTTTTATTGAAATGATTTTATTGTACCATTACCAGTTTCCAGCTTGAGTCCATCGTCAGTTGGTAGCGTTGACTTCTTTGAAACTTTAACATTTGTGTTCTCATGAAAATCGCTCCTTTGTATATTGTAAGATAAAGGTTTGATTTTCTTTTACTATCCCTGCTGATCAATGAAGAATTCGAAAAATTTCACGGGACTCTTTTCTCCTGAATTTTCAAAATATGGGTTCTGTAATAATTCGTACTTCACTCTGTTCTGTGCTTCGCTGGACCAATATCGTGAGAGAAACTTCTCTCTGAAATCTTCGTACGATCGGCATGTCGCTGCAACATTCTACACGGTTTCTGCGACTGTTCCTGACATGTGTGCACATATAAACTCTAATTTGTGTGCTAGCGTCCAGTGTTCTGATAATCCTACTCGGAATTGATCAATAAAAGTTCGTGGATGTAATGAGTTTCCTTCTCGCAAGTGTTGAAATTTTCTGACTGTGAGGAAATGATCGTTGTCGTACTTCGTCATAGTTCCATATGAAATTCGCGATTCTTCGCCACTTTTGTTTCTGATCATTTCTCCCGTCGTACTTTGCTGTTGTGGTAGATCCATTGCATATTGTCCACTGTAACTTTCGCCTACCCTTGCGTAGTATCGTTGGAGTGGTACGCAATAATTTTCTTCCATCGGTTGTGAAAGTGTAGCTGAATGCATTGCACTGTACTCTTCGCGACCTGGCTTTCCATTGTCACGTATTGGTTGGGTATCTTGTCTGGCTAACGTTGCTGCTTCATTGCACTATCCAGACTGTCTTGAAACATACATTTTTCGTTCCGCATGTGTTTGTGATGACGTTTGTTCATCAAGAATTTCGAAACGTGTTTGTTGCTGTGCAGGCTGTCTGATTTCACGTATGTTACTTTCTGCCTGTGATTGGAATCGCAAATGCGTAATATCTTCGTTAATTGTTTGTTTTTCAGTGCTGTTACAGATACAGATGTGGCTGCAGACTCAGTACTTGTTCGATCTTGGTCACTACGCTCTTCAATGGTTTGCAACAACTCTGTTCGCAATTTCTGAAATTGTCGCTTCGTCTGCGCTTCTATTTTGACTATGCGATTATTATATCTTTTCAGCGCCGCTTTTGTGATACGTTTATCTAACACACTGTTTTCAACAATTTCACGCGGTGTACCTGCTGCTTATCTAGTAATTACGTTTATCTGTTTCTTTAGTTTCTTGACTTCTCCCTGGGTGTTGTTACGTAATGTTTTGATTTCGTCCTGAGTGTCATTACGCAATGATTGTATGTCCACTTGTACCTTGTCAATGTCTGTTCTCAACTGATTGTGACCTGTTATTAAGTTCCCTATCACTTCTCGAGATTCTTTTGCCTCGTCTTCAATACGACTTAGGTGTAACTGATTTTTTGTTTGTTTTGTTCTTTAATCTCACGCATTTGTCTCGTGGTTTCTGCATTCTGAATTTGAATTTGGTTCGCTATGTCTCTATTTTGCCTTGTCATGGTTTCAGTAATTTGTTGTAATAATTCTGCCAGATTGGTGGGTCCTATTGCGTTTTGTTCCGACGTCCTACGCTCTGTGTTTTCGCCCAAGTTGAAACTTCCCCTTACAAAAATTTATACACGACTGTGCTTAAACTGACACACAATATTTTTAGCGCAACGCAATCTGACTTCCAAAAATCCCTACGAAAGAATGGCCCTGACTAGCATTAACCTATACGTTTCACAAATCACTTACCTCACAAAAATCTTCATTACTCAAGCTACTGCAATACAGCGAGCGCCACTACTGCCAGCTAAATAAAAGATTCAAACTACTGAAGGCACTAACTACTGATAGGTATAGTTAGCAAATGAAAGATTTTAATAGAGAACAAACGATGTATTTACCTTAGTAGTCATAATATGTATATCACTTCATGACACCAATTCTTACAAATTTCAAAACTCCGCCATCTCTCTCCCCACGTCCACCACTGCTGGCGGCTCACCTCCAACTGCGCAACGCTACGCGCTGTTAGCATCCAGCTGCCGCTGCCCGACACTACAATGGCGAGTATTACAACAATGCCAACCAACCACAGACTGCACACGGCACAGCCAGTGATTTTCATACAGAGCGCTACGTGGCGGCGGCGTTACCAATAAAAAAACCTAAACAGCCTACTTACAAAGTGTTGATTCGCAACCGATTGCATTGAACTGTGCTGTGACACGTTTCTGCTCGCATCCCTTGTACTCTGTGGCGAGGGAGCTCTGATTACTTGTACTATGGGTTCTACGTATTCAAGACGCAAGTTAGAATCCTCATCGATTGTCTCTCTACTTTCCTGCTCCTCTGTCGTATGCTGACCTAGGTTTTCTGTGCTTTGGCGTACATTATCCTCGTTATGGTGCGTTATCTGTCCTATTTCTCGCGATACTGCATCGTCTGTTGTACTTTCCTCTATTCTCTGTCCATTTTCATGCTGGGTCTCTACCTCAATTCGGTCAAGGTCTCGATCTGCCATTGCTAATCTTTCCGAATCCCTTATTTTCTGTTTTAAAAGCAATTCACGCACCCTACTTCGCGTCAACATGCGCTCATACGATCTCACGCGTTTCATAAACTTTTTGTTCACACGACTTGACAAACCATTCACTTACTTGTTGGGTCAGAACCAACTTGTCAACGACGTATCCGCCACCTGTGCGCTTGCATTGGAGAGAAAACTTAATTCTAACAATATTAAAATTCATAACTTAATTATGCTATTGTTTCTGCTAGACTCATTTCTATTGAATACTTTCTTACTATCTATCGCTGCAGCTACTGTTTTCGACTGTGTATAACTTTAAAAAAAAAATTTTAGTACGAAAATTTTTCAGCCGGTATTTTTCTGACCTAGTTAGGCATGTGGTCGACCTTCAATCATGGTATTTTACCATCCTGGCAGGGTCGCCATTTTCTAAACATTCATGGTGGTGTCTGTTCGTTCTATATCGTGTCTCCCTACCACTTTCGCGCAACGTCAGCTCCACTGCACTCCCTGTAAAAGAATCTTAACTAAATTTAGTGGAAGTGGTTCAAGGCTTTCCTATTTTTAATTAGCTGGTAACATAACGTCGAAAAAGCAGTTAAGTTTACCATTGGAAATTTTATTCTACTCACAATACATAGTTTATAAATTTCACTATTGATAAAAGGAAATGTTTTAATACAGGATGGTAAAAACCAACTACGTTCAACAAAAATGTGAACGAATATTCCCTGAATGGGTTTCCAAGTTCTACAATGGATCGAAGGATGACCTATGCCATATCACATCTATAATCTAGGTTTAAATTAAGTTTCACAAAAGAGCAAACTATCAAAATGGTCTACAGTGACCCTCAATTATCTTTAGTTACTTATCTAACTTGTCGTAAATTACAGTGGCTGATGTGGCTTCTCAATAATTATATAGCAGAGAAACCATCGCATTTCAGATTTTTACTTCAAGTGGCAAATGTGAACACCATGAGATTTAATTTACGATCGACACTAGTATTACGCAAAAAAGGGGGTGTAACAGATGAGACGTCTGCAGTTCTGAGTGAAGCCTTATGCGCTCACAAATGCGGCATCGCGTGCGTTCATTACCTTGTCGGTGTTTAGGAAGCGTCAGTGCGGCAGCGGGCAGCACAGCTCCGCTCACCTCGCCATCTCGAAAGCAACTCTTTCTTAACTTCTCCTTACTACCATTTACCGAAGTTGGTTTAAAAAAAAACAATCTGGCTGTGTTTTCATCTGACCAATCAGGGTCTCAATGTTAACCTTAAGCTCCGCCAAAAAAAATTCTGTCTATCCAATGAGAAACGTTATACTTTTCGTGGTAGTGGGGCAATGTTTTTAAAGTTTGCAACATAACAGAGACGCGAAAAAGTCTCACGCTAAAACTTGCAGCTGGTGTGGTCCTTTTAGCGTTATCGTAAGATCTATACTGTTCTTCTGGAGGGCTCTATCTTTTAACATGGGCTGGGGGGTGGTCCTAATGTAACAGACGCGAAAAAGTCTTACACTAAAACTTGCCGGTGGTGTGGCCCTTTTTGTGTTATCGTAAGATCTATACTGTTTTTCTGGAGGGCTCTAGCTTTTAACATGGGCTGGGGGAGGGGGGGGGGGGTGGTCCTTGACGTAACAGGGACGCGAAAAAGTCTCACGCTAAAATGTGCGGATGGTACACTTAGAGGAAGGCTGGCGACGTGGGTGTCCAGTCCGTCCCTTATCGTAGGGCCTTCTAGCTTAACACGGTTCTGCTCTCAGCTTCTGTTCTCGTTTCTCCCCTCGGAACTGCGTCGGTCTCACGGTGGGAAGGTATGACATGCATTTAGGCATTCTTGTGTTAGTCTGTGGTATTCCATTTGCTCACTCTTTACTCGTATTACTTTGGTTAATTTAATGTCACGATTTATTCGGAGCTATGTGACATACTACTGGATTTGCTTATCATGTCAGGGTTTTCATGGAAGGTGTTGGATTTGCCTGACACCTTACACAATATTTTAGCAAAAAAATGAAAATCTTAGATTTTCGGTATTAAGGTTTATTTTTACTCTAAGTATGACTTCATGACATAGCAATGTTAGCAAAATTATGTACATGACGGTAAAATATTGATACTGGGTTTTCACTACTGTGAAGCGAAATTCCTATCTATTATAAGGTTCTTTAGTGGTAAGGTAATTGATGACCCTGTTTGGTGGTCGATAAAAATACAAACAAATTAATTACGCTAAAATACACAATGAAAATACCCAAAACTGAATGGGGGTCGGTAAAGAGCAATCAAAAAGACGTACATAATTAAAACAATTCAACAAATCACAGTATAAGACATTCTACAATGGCAGATCAATCCTTTCTGTTAGATCGGATATCTCGCGTTTCTGCTTCAATTAGGCCCGACAATCGTGAATATGTTTAAATACAGGTCATAGTTGAAAGAACAAAAAAAGTTAAGACAGAGATGACCACAGTTCTGAGTGTCAATTGAATATCACTTGCTGGTGTAAGGCTGCGCGGGTGTTTACGTTACGTCGGCGGCGGCAGTGGCGGCTGTCAGCGTGAGCTGTGAACCTGAGAATCTATTCTAAATCTCCCTCAACTGTTAGACATCAGTTGTATACATTTCCTACGTCTTTGGTGAAGCCGAGACTCCTAGTTATTCCCTATCTAAGTTAATTGGCATGGCTATTTGGCTGGAATAGCGCGTAAACCGTTGCTCTCAAATCGGTCACAAGCGTTAACCGTCAGTCCTCAGTGCGATTCTCCATACTAGGAGACTTTGCAGCTTAACTCCTTATGAGTTAAGACGAGCCGGGGAACACGTGTTTACATAATGACTCTCGCAAATCGTCTCAGTGCAGCGCGGGTCGCCTTGCTCAAACACTCTGCTGCAAGAGAAGAGCTAATTGCTCTGTCTGCAATTTGCAATGACCGGTATATTTGAAACGGCCATAAAAACTAAACGAGCAACGATAGAAATGCACCGTTTGTTGCAATATGCTTGGGACAACAGTACATTTTCAGGCGGACAAACTTTCGAAATTACAGTAGTTACAATTTTCAACAACAGATGGCGCTGCAAGTGATGTGAAAGATATGGAAGACAACGTAGTCTGTGGGTGTTGGAGTTCCACCGCCTAGAACACAGTGTTGTTGCAACAAGACGAAGTTTTCAACGGAGGTTTAATGTAACCAAAGGACCGAAAAGCGATACAATAAAGGATCTGTTTGAAAAATTTCAATGGACTGGGAACGTGACGGATGAACATGCTGGAAAGGTAGGGCGACTGCGTACGGCAACCACAGAGGGCAACGCGCAGCTAGTGTAGCAGATGATCTAACAGCGGCCTCGGGTTTCCGTTTGCTGTGTTGCAGCTGCGGTCCAAATGACGCCAACGTCCACGTATCGTCTCTTGCGCCAGAGTTTACACCTCTATCCATACAAAATTCAAACGCGGCAACTCCTCAGCGCCGCTACCATTGCTGCATGAGATACATTCGCTAACGATATATCGAACAGGATTGATGACGGCGATATGCATGTGGGCAGCATTTGGTTTACTGACCAAGCTTATTTTTACCTGGACGGCTTCGTCAATAAACAGAACTGGCGCATATGGGGAACCGAAAAGCCCCATGTTGCAGTCCCATCGTCCCTGCATCCTCAAAAAGTACTGCTCTGGGCCGCCATTTCTTCCAAAGGAATCATTGGCCCATTTTTCAGATCCAAAACGATTACTGCATCACGCTATCTGGACATTCTTCGTGAATTTGTGGCGGTACAAACTGCCTTAGACGACACTGCGAACACCTCGTGGTTTATGCAAGATGGTGCCTGGCCACATCACACGGCCGACGTCCTTAATTTCCTGAATGAATATTTCGATGATCGTGTGATTGCTTTGGGCTATCCGAAACATACAGGAGGCGGCGTGGATTGGCCTCCCTCTTCGCCAGACATGAACCCCTGTGACTTCTTTCTGTGGGGACACTTTGAAGACCAGGTGTACCGCCAGAATCCAGAAACAATTGAACAACTGAAGCAGTACATCTCATCTGCATGTGAAGCCATTCCGCCAGACACGTTGTCAAAGGTTTCAGGTAATTTCATTCAGAGACTACGCCATATTATTGCTACGCATGGTGGATATGTGGAAAATATCGTACTATAGAGTTTCCCAGACCTCAGCGCCATCTGTTGTTGACAATTGTAACTACTGTAATTTCGAAAGTTTGTCTGCCTGAAAATGTACTGTTGTCCCAAGCATATTGCAACAAACGGTGTATTTCTATCGCTGCTCGTTTAGTTTGTATTGCCGTTTCAAATATACCGGTCATTTTTGAAACACCCTGTATCAAAGGTGGTGGCCACGCGTTTTCTTTCTGGCCAATCAGAGCGTTCGTACTTTGTTATAGCTCCACCCACTAGTTTTTGTAGCCTATCACAGGCGCCGTTTCTTTCGTACGGCAGAGTTTAACTTCAGCTACGTAATACTGAGATAAACAGGTTTTTCTTTCATGTGAGTTTTAAGGCAGCTGGCCACAATGAGTCACCAATGTTTTGAGTTAGGTTTCTCCAGGCGTTTCATCTTCAGTCGTTTCATCTGGCATCTCTTGTCAAGTTACTGTAGAAAGGCTTTCTGAAGGGTCATCATTAAAAGCAGGGACAAGGGGCGAATTTTGCTGACGGCCTACACAGTGGCTTGGTCATCTCATTGTGTCCACTACATGTCCCACTGTGGGTTTCAGCCTCGCATGGGACGGTGGCGTACCATCGTAAATTCTCCTTTCTCTCAGAACTGCGTCTTGTAGCTTGGGTCGGGGAAATTACTTACGTGCAATTACTAGTGTGTGTTAATGGTTTATATTCACGAAATTATGGCTTATTTCTTACCTCGGCATATTAATAAAATTCGTCCAATTTCATGTAACTATGTCGTGTGACGTAGCAAGTTAAATTGTTTCAGGAGTTCAGTGTAAGATGTATTATTTGTTTGACACATTACAAGCCATAAGATTAAATACTATGTTGAAAGTAGCGGTATGATTGTAAAATAAACATACTTAGAGAAGTATGAGCATGCTTACTGTTAATTGTCTATATCTTTTAACGACAATAAACAACAAACAACGGTTTCCATGATAGAATTTACGCGAAAACTAGTGACTGTAATACAAAATTGGAGGCAGCAATGAAAAGCTGAGGAAATTTGATTGCAGTTCATGTATGATATATGTGTATAGTGATACATTTATAGTTTTTATAAACACCGAAGGATAAATGACATGTCACCGTGGCCACAGAGGTTTGCACCATCAAGGCAGAAAGCGAACTCCTTGGAGGTTACAAACAGTGTAGGACATTCAGCGAGGTAGCCATTCTTAAGGAATGCATTTAGAGTAACATTAGTGTAACTGGGTGATGAGAAATGATGGAACGTGATGACATGCAACCGAATTCGAAACAGGCTGTCATGGAGCTTGTCGTGGAAGTGGCTATCCTCTAAGGCGTAGCTGCATACACATATGAAAAAACAAACTTTCAGAGGCTGAATTTTCCCAGTGGTTGCAGGTGGTATGAATTGAAATGTCACACACTTTCCAGAAGGGATAGTTTCCCCTAAATGAGTATGAGTTTTGTACACAGACCAGTAATCAAGCAAAAGCTAGCTACACTGGAGAGCCAAAGAAACCGGTACACCTACCTAATATCGTGCAGGGCCACGACGAGCACGCAGAAGTGCCGCAACACGACGTGGCGTGGACTCTACAGTAGTGGTGGAGGGAACTGACACCATCAATCCTGCAGGGCTATCCACAAATCCGAAAGGGTTTCCTGAACAGCACGTTGCAAAACATCCCAGATGCTCAATAATGTTCATATCTTGGGCCAGCGGAAGTGTTTAAACTCAGAAGAGTGTTTCTGTAGCCACTCTGTAGCAATTCTGGAAGTGTGGGGGTATCGCATTGTCCTGCTGAAATTACCCAAGTCAGTCGGAATGCACAATGGATACGAATAGATGCAGGTGATCAGACAGGATGCTTACTTACATGTCACCTCTCAGAGACGTATATGGATGTATCAGAAGTCCAATATCACTCCAACTGCACACGCCACACACCATTTAAGAACGTCCACCAGCTTTAACAGTCCCTGCTCACATGCAGGATCCACGGATTCATAAGGTTGTCTCCATACCCGTGCACGACCGTCCGCTCTATACAATTTGAAAAGAGGTTCGTCCGACAAGGAAACATGTTTCCAGTTATCAGCAGTCCAGTGTCGGTGTTGACAAGCCCTGACGAGGCTTAAAGCTTTGTGTCGTGCATTCATCAAGGGTACACGAGTGGGTCTTCTGATCTGAAATCCCATATCGATGATGTTTCGTTTAATGGTTCACACGCTGACACTTATTGATGGCCCAGCACTGAAATCTGCAGCAATTTGCGGAAGGGCTGCATTTCATTTGTCGTTGGTCCCGTTCTTGCAGGATGTTTTTCCAGCCGCAGCTAAGTGGGAGATATGATGTTTTACCGGATACTCGTGAAATGGTCATACGGAAAAATCCTCACTTCATCGCTACGTCGGAGCTACTGTGTCCCATCGCTCGTGTGCCGACTATAACATCAATTTCAAACTTACTTAAACTTTGATAACCTGCCATTGTAGCAACGGTAACCGATCGATCTAACAACTGCGCCAGACACTTGTTGCCTGACATAGGCGTTGCCGACGGCAGCGCTATATTCTGTCTGTTTATATATCTCTGTATTTGAATATGCATGCCTATACCAGTTTCTTTGGCGCTTCAGTGTATTTTGACCAGCTATTGGCCAAAAGCAGTTCTCATACCACAGCTGTAATTCTCTTACACCCATTTTCCCACTCTAGCATGGTGTGAAGTAAAGAAAGAACCGTTTGTGTTTCTCGCAGCACAATAAATAACGTTCCAGCCAACTTATCATCCAAAGTAACAGTCGGCATAACTGTCTACGAGTGCGTTAAGGTATTGATGTTACTTGATATTGATAGTACTCTCTTGGTACCTCTAATTTCCAGGATTCCTTTCATATGCATTTCTTCTTCAAATCCCGATTGGTCGCAGTTGAAAACAAATTCTTTACTGAACCATGGGATAAGTTTGTTTATCTCATCTACAAAGTGTTGGGCTAATTCAGCAGTTCGCTGTGCATTGTCAGGTTGACGCTTTGCTTAAAATTTCGCTGTCTTACATCTTCCAATTCTGTAGCGCTGTTTTAAGTTATGCAACCATTCACTGGTGCCTTTGAAATCACTGTAATCTATGCCGAACGCAATTTGATGTCCACAACATAGTAGGACACTACCACGTACACCCTGTGAATTGTATCGAGCATTCTTGAAACGAACGAGGTCAATAATTACGCGAAACATTGAAATTCAAGTTTTTGTTGTCCCTGCAAGCCGTTAGATAGGCAAACTGCAGGTGGAACCGATCTCCGGGTTCGGGCACAGTCGGATATTAATGTAGATTCCAAGGCGAGTCAACAAACGCATTGCTTCGCTCAATATACGCCTCACATAATTACCACTTTGCTAAAATCGGAGAAATTCATATTAACACTAAGGCTTACCGAGAGTGTTTCTACCACGAATGGAGGAAGTCATGGTTATACCCTATGTACAATCTGTATAGTGGCTGTATAGCGGTATGTGTAGAAGAAGGTAGACCTAAATTACGCAAACGAGGAGTCAAAGAATTAAAACGATTACACTGAAGCCATTTTAGGATTAAGGAGATACCAACACTTAAGCTAGATCAAGAAGGAAAGAATAAATAAACCACGATGCAGAGTCAAGGAGGTAAACAGAACAGCCATGGGGGCACCGTAGTAGGACGTTGATTGGCTACATCCTCCGCACTGCAGCTGATGCTGCGGCCTTGATGAGCGGCCAAAACAAAACGAGGAGAGTGCCCCTGGAACGGCAGTTAGTTCCTGCTTACTCCGTGTCCCCCAGTGCCGGCGTGACGCAGGCGAGAATTCTGCCAACCAGCTGTGACGTCACGCGAGGCGCCCAGTGTGTGAAATCTGCCTCGCCGCTGCGAGAAGCGGCAATTGACCTCTTACAGCGGGTACGTGCCCAGAACTTGCAATGATAGCTCTCGCCAACCGGTCGACGCTTTGACGTCTGTGCGAAACAGCTCTTATTGCAGATAATTTACGGGGAAAGCCTTCCCAACGAATTGACTCCAGGAAACGGTGCCTGGTACGGTGTAACTGCGGTGTTTCTTAGTTCCGCGAAATGGTACTTTTCTTTGGAACATCATTCCGAATGTTTTAATGCAGGACGCCAGCGTTTCCTCTCCTGCGTCGATTTCTTCGTCTCAAATTGGCATCTATAACGTTCTCAGTTATTTGTTCCGCACAAGACGTAAACGATAACTGTTTACAACATACTACAGTAGTGTAGGAGACGAGCAGTTTGATGTAAGGCACTTGTGGTCTATCAAGCCGGGAACAACATCAAATTAGCCTACAAAAGCCTCCCAAGATACAGCGCTTGCGCGTCGTGCGAGATTTTGAATATCCCTTCGCCCTCTTTCGTAGCCGGTTATACCAAAAACCGAAATTATGATCTTCCTGTGTCAACTGAAGTTTGCAGCAGCATTCCATTTTAACGAAATTTGCGAACCCTTCTATTCTTAGGGCTCCGGACCCCGACTGGGAAAAACTTAAACTTTGCAGGATGACTTTGTTGTTATATTTATGCATATGTATGAAGACGGTATCCGTTCTTACGGACATCTGTTCTTACAGTTACCATGTTCATGTATATTTAGTTAAGGCTCACCTTCCATTTGACCATCTTCTTCTGTGCGGATGCACGAACAGTGCCCGAACTCTTAAGGAAATCGGCAGTAAAGCCGCGAGTAATGAGTATAATGGGCAGGGGCACTATGAATATAGTGCGGGACAATAAGATGGGAATGTGGGTCTCACGGGAGGCGTGCCAGAGATAAGTCCCTGCAGTCGCACTCTTCGTCTATGTCCTCGGTGGCTCAGATGGATTGCCGGCACGGTTGCTCAGCTTGGTCGGTCAGAGGCTGCCGGCACGGTAGCTCAGCGTGTTCGGTCAGAGAGCCCGTTGGCCTCTGTAATAAAAAAAACTGAGTGGAAGGATCAACCGTCGAACTTGAACAGGATGTCTTGCGACGTCCGTAACGACCAAACACAACGATCGATAACGAACAAAATGAAAAAAAGAGGGTTAGCAGCCCTCTGTAATAAAAAAAACTGAGTCAATCGATCGACAATGAATTTAAACGGATGTCTTAAGACGTCCGCTCCGAGCTGATGCAACGAACAAACGTGAAAAAAAAAAAGATGGGTAGAGCGTCTGCCGTGTAAGCAGGAGATCCCGCGTTTGAGTCCCGGTCGGGGCACACATTTTCAACTGTCCCCGTTGACTTATATCAATGCCTGTAAGCAACTAGGGGTTTTCATTCCATTGTAATTTCATACTTTGTCAGTCTTTCTGTCTGTCCGATTGTTAAGAACCCTCTTTCTCAGGAATGGGTACACATATCAAGCTGAAATTTATGAAAAATACTGAGGTCTACTGTGCATTGGCGGTGTAAAAACTGGAAGCTTCTAAATCAGTGCACTCACATGATACAGCCATTTATGTCGTATATTTTGATACTCGAAAACTCACTTATCAAAACCTACAGGGTACTTCCAGTTGACCTATCATCATAAAATTTTGCAAGAAGCAAGATTTCACACTACAACTCAAGTAAAAAATCCGAAAATTTTTAATTCGTGATTATGGTTAACGAAAATTAATTTTTTTTGCATTTGTTATCGGACTGTCTGTATGCCTGTCCGTCTGTTGTCAGCATTTTTTCTCAGGGACAAGTAGCCGTGCCAAATAGAAATTTATGATGCTAAGGTATATGATCTCTTGGCGTTATAATTAATGTTAGGTTCTAAGTCAACGCAGTCAAAATATACGGCTATGTACGTCTCATACATTGATACTATGAATTACTAATCAGCCAACGGCCTTGCCGCAGTGGTAATACCGGTTCCCGTCAAATCACCGAAATTAAGCTTTGACGGGCTGGGCAAGCCCTTGGATGGTTGACTATCCCGTGTGCCGAGCGCTGTGGCAAGCGGGGTGCACTCAGCCCTTGTGAGGCAAACTGAGGAGCTACTTGAGTGAGAAGATCAGAATTTAAACTGGAAGACACACATTGACAATCTACTGAAACGATTGAGCTCAGCTACCTATGCTATTAGTGTCATTGCAAATTTTGGAGACAAGCACATCAGTAAGTTAGCTTACCATGCATATTTTCATTCGTTGCTTTCTTACGGAATCATCTTTTGGGGCAATTCATCACTAAGAAAGAAGGTATTTATTGCACAAAAACGTGTTATCAGAATAATGTCTGGGGCTCATCCAAGATCATCTTGTAGACAATTATTTAAAGAATTAGGGATATTGCCAGTAGCTTCACAATATATATACAGCCTAATGAAATTTGTTGTTAGTAACCCAGATCACTTCAGAATTAATAGCACAGTCCACAGCTACAATACTAGGAGACAGGGTGACCTTCACTACCGTTCATTGAATTTGACATTGGCACAAAAGGGGGTGAATTATACTGGCACAAAGATTTTTGGTCAATTGCCAAACAATATCAAAAGTCTGACAGACAACCAATCGGCATTCAAAAGTAAGTTAAGGGAATTCCTGAATGACAACTCCTTCTACTCCATAGATGAATTTTTAGACATAGGCCAAAGAAATACAGTAACAATTGTACCGTATATAAGACTAACAATGATTATTTGGGATAAATGAATCTTGTGTACTTTGACACGTTCCACATCATTACGAAAGAATCGTGTTCATGATCCATGGAACAAGTAATATAACTAACTAACTAAAATAAACTGACATACGCCCGGGGCAGCGGTGTGCTGACCACATGACCCTCTATATCCGCATCCAGTGACGCCTCTGAACTGCGGGTGACACGGCGGCCAGTCGGTACCGTTGGCCCTTTGTGGCATGTTCGGGCGGAGTTTTTTAAACTACTCATCAAAATCTGTCTCGCATCTGGTCAGTATTTTTAGGCTATGTTCAATCGGCCCACTCCAATCCCAGATGTAAAATATAGGACACGTGTCTATTGGTTTCCTACCCTACTAAAGTATTTATGAAACTCCCATACGTTTCAAAGTCATTTCATAATATACTAAAACATTACTTTTTGACCATACAAATTAGTTAGCCTATAGCTTCAACTTTGCATGAGCATATAAATATTCGAAGCGCGTGGATTGGATGTTACACGAGTTACATCAAATCCTCATGCTTCGAATATTTTTCCAAATGTAATTTACTTAATTTTCTATGTTACACAATCCTTCACAAGTGGTCTATTTTAAAATTATTAAATTTATTTTCGTAACTACGTAGCTACCTTTTGTTTATATTATATTTCTGAGAATTTTGTAATCATATACATTGTAATTTCATTTAAATTTGTCTGTATTCTTGAAAGCAGAAATTGTTCTGTTTATCAGTTTGACTAATAGAAGCTTCTAGATGCTTCCGGAAGTTACATGAGATTCGTACCAAAACGAACACTACACTTCTGTTCCTCATTTCAGCTCAAACACTGCTTGTGTGTTGTATATCAGACTGCTGACATACTGCGTAGTTAATCTTTGTTTTATGACTGTGAAAAAAACCGCGTGTGAAGAAGCTCTTTTAGTGTCGGAAGATGAATAATTTAATATTTTACTGTCGTGATAAATCAGGATATGGAATAAATCTCATGTAGTGATGGCATGAAGATGCATTTTCGCTTGGTTATTTATGACGCAGACCTCTGATCGACCCCTAGAGGGAACACGACGAACCTGAATCATGGACTCCTTAAAAGATGAGTACAACATTTAGTTACATTATTATTCATCGAACTTTTACTTAATAATGGTTCTTTCCTAGCAGGGCAAGTATTTACTGATATCAGTGGCAATTCCTAGAAGAGGGCATTATTAAATAACGAACCCCAAGAATTATTTGTACGTAATGTTGGAAAGACCAACGCTACACGTTTTTCTCTAATGTTAGTAAGTTTACATTTACTGTGAGGATAATGACAGTAAAGACTTTTGGAAACTATAATGTTCGACGCGATAGGGTCTGTAGCTGTGATGAATTTTTTTAATGATATCGTGATGCCTTCAGCTGTCATTTTCTTTATTTCATGTACGATTGTACATTTCCCAATATCCAAAACGGAAGCATTGCACATTAGATATGTTACTGATACTTGAGATTCCGACACAATCAATAAAAAAACTTTTGAATTCTTCACGCCAAAACCAGTTTTGTTTATGATTAGATCTGAACTTAATCTTACTAGTATACTCGTCTCGTGATAAGAAGGCCAGGAAAACAAAACGATTACTTGTTAATTTTAAGTTGTTAAAATTCACAAAATTACGAGAAAAGTTTACGTAAACGTCGGTTTTACCATTTGTATGTCCACGACTACCTCGGTGGTGTAAGAGGGTGGGAGGATATTAAAAGCCGGCCGTTGTGGCCAAGCGGTTCTAGGCGCTTCAGTCTGGAACCGCGCGACCGCTACGGTCGCAGGTTCGAATCCTGCCTTGGGCATGGATGTGTGTGGTATTCTTAGGTTAGTAAGGTTTAAGTAGTTCTAAGTTCTAGGGGACTGATGACCTCAGATGTTGAGTCCCGTAGTGCTCAGAGCCATTTGAACCTTTTTTTTATATTAAAAGTATCACATGGCGCGCATGTGCGCTGTGGTTTAGATGGCTTTTGTCCGCTAATTTGAGGCTGTTTCCCGGTTCAATAGACCACAAGTGTCTTACACCAAATTGTTGTTTTCGACTTCACCTACACCACTGTGGAACGTTGTGGACAGTTATCGTTCACAGCCTGTATATTCCAGCACCTGTCTTCCCTTACAATTTTTGCCCTCTATGGCTGCCTCCAGCATCATGGAAGCTGTAGTCTGATTCATTAACTCTCTTTACCTATCATGCTGTCCCTTGTTCTAGTTTCCGTTTTTCACATAGTCCTTTCCTCCTCATTTCTTGTCTAATTTGTCTACTACATTTTCAGCATCATTCAATAGCACCAGATGTCAATTACTTTATTTATCTTGTTTTCTGGTTTTCCTACTCTTTTATGATTCGTTTCTATATAATGCTGCTTCCTAGGCACTCCTTTCGCAGGTGAAGGTCTCTGTTTGAAACTACACCCTTTTTAGTCAGAGCAATTTATTCGATATTCTCTTCTTATAGTCCCTTTTCTGTTTCTGTATGTATGGTATATTATCGATCTTTTCCTGCATCTCATGCCTATTTTTCTGGGAATTTGAAACCGAAATGGTGGGGAGCTAGGATCTAGGAGCGGTAAGGCGCTGAGCGTAAATAAAATAATTATTTTAACGTATTTGTTTACAACAGATGTCATATTTAACGTCAACAAAGCTGAGCAATACTTTAATGCTCAAAATGCCTCTGAGCACTACGGGACTTAACATCTGTGGTCATCAGTCCCCTAGAACTTAGAACTACTTAAACCTAACAAACCTAAGGAGATCACACACATCCATGCCCGAGGCAGGATTCGAACCTGCGCTCGTAGCAGTCGCGCGGTTCCGGACTGAGCGCCTACAACCGCTAGACCACCGCGGCCGGCAACTGTGAAATGTTAGTACTTTAATAACCGGCGTGACCAGCAGAATGTTAAGGGGTGCAAACGTGCAAGTATTGTGTTGTACAGGTGCTGTATCTGCATCTACATGGATACTCTGCAAATCACATTTAGTTCTCTATTATTCCAATCTCGTATAGCGCGCGGAAAGAATGAATACCGATATCTTTCCGTACGAGCTGTGATTTCCCTTATTTTATCGTGGTGTTTGTGGGCTGGAGTTCCATGCCTGTTGCCCTCTGTCGGTCGATACAGGGACGGTTAACGCTGGTTGCGTATGACGCTGGAGCTGTTGTCCGATGATGTCCCATACATCTGGAGAAAGATATGGTGATCGAGCAGGCCAAAGCAACATGTTGTCACACTGTAGGGCACGATGGATCACAACAGGGGTATATCAGCGAACATTATCCTATAGGAAAACGTCCCCTGGAATGCTGATCATGAATGGCAGCACAACACAACGAACCGCCAGACTGCCTTACAAATGTAAAATCAGGGTGCGTGGGACAACGGTGAGAGTGCTTCTGCTGTCACACGCAATCGCACCACAGACCTTAACTTCAGGTAAAGGTCCAGTGTGTCTAGCACTGAGACAGGTTGGTTGCAAGCCTTCGAGTGACTTCCTTCTAACCAATACACAGCCATCACTGGCAAGAGCCAGAACCAGCTTTCATCAGAAAACCAACAGACCTCCACTCCGTCCTCCAATGAGCTCTCGCTTGACATCACTGAAGTCGCAAACGACCGTGCTTTTTGGGATAGGTGGAATGCACGCTTCAGGGCGTCTGGCTCCGACCTGTCTTTGACGTAACCAATTCTTAATGCCTCTTTGTGTCAGTTTGGTGCGAACTGTAGCTCGAATGCTGCCGTCCGGAACCCGGTCTTATTGCTACCATATATTCCCGTGACCACCGCTGCCATAATCATGCTCAGTACCTACATCCCTGCCAAGTTTTTCTGCAGTATCACAGAACGAACAGCTAGCTTTTCGTAGCTCTGTTATATGACCACGTTCAAAGCTGGTGAGCTCCTGTAATGGAGTCTTCGTCGCCCTAAAGGTATTATTGACTAACGTCAACTCACTACGTCCAACAGCAAAAGTAACTAACGTTCACGGCCGATACAGCGTGTATGTAAAGCAAACTTGATTTGCATGCTCATAGTGCCGCTATTAGCGCCGCACTCATGCGGCGACTGACGCGAAAATTCAACAGACGCCATCTTTCAGGTCTAGAAATACGGCTACCAACTTTTAGTTAACTCACAGGACTTCTTGGTGTTGGGGTTTTTCTCAGTCAGTGTATTTAGCTCACGAAAAAATGGTTCAAATGGTTCTGAGCACTATGGGACTTAACATCTGTGGTCATCAGTCCCCTAGAACTTAGAACTACTAAAACCTAACAAACCTAAGGACATCACACACATCCATGCCCGAGGAAGGATTCGAACCTGCGACCGTAGCAGTCACGTGGTTCCGGACTGAGCGCCTTAACCGCGAGACCACGGCGGCCGGCTTAGCTCGCGGAAACAATCCAAATTAACAACTTTAAATTACAGTCTCTAATAACACAGGGAATTCCTTTTTTGTAATCAAAACGAAGCAAACTCTTTGAACTCTATAACCACTAGAAAATCGCGCGGATACACTTACTGAATCTGACAAGAGTTTTGGCCACTTGTAAATCAATATTACAAATACCAAAGTGAACATAAACCTTAAACATTTAAAAAATTTCAAGGTAGCAGAACTACTATGCAGGCTTTAAAATAAGACAGTAAGCATTACGAAATCGTTAAGCATAAGACATTATAGACGAGAGGAAGCAAGGACACATCCAAACCAAATAAAGGGGATGAAACACATGGATTAACCATACACCGAACTGTTACCCCATTCAGCACAGATTCTGAAATATGTACATCTAGAAACAAACACGAAAATACGTTACATTTATACAACATATGGCTCAAATGGCTCTGAGCACTATGGGACTTAACATCTGAGGTCATCAGTCCCCTAGAACTTAGAACTACTTAAACCTAATTAACTTAAGGACATCACACACATCCATGCCCGAGGCAGGCTTCGAACCTGCGACCGTAACGGTCGCGCGGTTCCAGACTGAAGCGTCTAGAACCGTTCAGTATACAACATATAAACGACAAATAGCACATGGACTTTTAAATCTTAACTCACAAGGAAAAATATTAAATACACCTAAATCCGGAATCTACAGGCAACACTGATGCAGGAAAAGGCAAATCAACGATAAATCACAATGAAAAATTTTAAAGGTACCGAAACCTAGGAAATACATGCACCAGTAGTGCAGGTAAAGATCAGTCGTTGTAGATGAAGGTTAACAAACAATGAGAAAGAGTTTTAAAGATACCTAACCTACAAAACACACGCACCAATAGTTCAGGTAAAAGCAAATGGAGTCCCTCTTAGAACCAAACGATATTTGACTCGAGCATGTACTTGTTACCGGGATGCTGACCCACGTAAAGGCCTTACCCCAAAACAACGGCGTGCAGTACATGACGTATCAAGTTACGGCAAGAAATCAAACTAAATTCAGTTACAAACCGAGGAGAACAGTTTACGGCACATGAGAAATGATGCTCACCGGTTAATCCCGCGTCAGGCCTAAGAGAATCAGATACTGTGTATACGGACATGTCTACTAACAGTACTCGCCATTAAAATTGCTACACCAAGAAGAAATGCAGATGATAAATGGGTTTTCATTGGACACATATATTATGCTAGAACTGACATGTGATTACATTTTCACGCAATTTGACTGCATAGATCCTGAGAAATCAGTACCCAGAACAACGACGTCTGGCCGTAATAACGGCCTTGATATGCCTGGGCATTGAGTCAAACAGAGCTTGGAAGGCGTATACAGGTACAGCTGCCCATGCAGCTTCAACACGATACCACAGTTCATCAAGAGTAGTGACTGGTGTATTGTGACAAGCCAGTTGCTCGGCCACCGTTGACCAGACGTTTTCAATTGGTGAGGGACCTGGAAAAGGTGCTGGCCAGGGCAATTTCTGTATCTGGGGAGGCCCGTAGAGAACCTGCAACATGCGGTCGTGCATTATCCTGCTGAAATGTAGGGTTTCGCAGGGATCGAATGAAGGGTAGACCCACGGGTCGTAACACATCTGAAATGTAACGTCCACTGTTTAAAGTGCCGTCAATGAGAACAAGAGATGACCGAGACGTGTAACCAATGGCACCCCATACCATCACGCCGGGTGATACGTCAGTGTGGCGATGACGAATACACGCTTCCAACGTGCGTTCACCGCGATGTCGCCAAACACGGATGCGACTATCATGATGCTGTAAACAGAACCTGGATTCACCCGAAAAAATGACGTTTTGCCATTCGTGCACCCAGGTTCGCCGTTGAGTACACCATCGCAGGAGCTCCTGTCTGTCAAGGGTAACCGCAGCCATGGTCTCCGAGCTGATAGTCCTTGCGGCTGCAAACGTCGTCGAACTGTTCGTGCAGATGGTTGTTGTCATGCAAACGTCCCGATCTGTTGACTCAGAGATCAAGACGTGGCTGCACGATCCGTTACAGCCATGCGGATAAGATGCCTGCCATCTCAACTGCTAGTGATACGAGGCCGTTGGGAGCCAGCACGGCGTTCCGTATTACCGTCCTGAACCCACCGATTCTATATTCTGCTAACAGTCATTGGATCTCGACCAACGCGAGCAACAGTGTCGTGATACGATAAACCGCAATCGCGATAGGCTAGAGTATGACCTTTATCAAAGTCGGAAACGTGATGGTAGGCATTTCTCCTCCTTACACGAGGCATCGCAACAACGTTTCACCGGGCAACGCCGGTCAACTGCTGTTTGTGTATGAGAAATCCGTTGGAAACTTTCCTCATGTCAGCACGTTGTAGGTGTCACCACCGGCGCTGACCTTGTGTGAATGCTATGAAAAGTTAATCATTTGCATATCACGGCGTCTTCTTCCAGTCGGTTAAGTTTCGCGTCTGTAACACATCTTCGTGGTGTAGCTATTTTAATGGCCAGCAGTATAGTAAGGCAGCGGGACATGGGTCTGGTCGAACGCCAGGCTATGACCCGCTGCCGCACAGTCAGACCGCAGACAGACTGGCGGATCTCCGTTGCTAGCAGGCTCAGTGCGCGATGCAGTGAGGCTCCTTCCCAGACAGTCAACCCTGGCTGACACCCCACAAGTGTGCGCACTTCAGACCTTCTGCAAGGGAAAATATTGATATGAGTGCGAACACGCCTCAGGAACATCGTGCAACAGTTTACACTGTCGAATGTGATTTATTTATCAACTCTTACTTGATTTTTCTTAAATCTTGCCTCTATTACCAAGCGTAACTTCAAAATAGTATTTCTTCTGCATTTTCCACTCATAAAGGCAAACTGATATTTATGTAATAGATCTTCAGATTTTTTCCTTACTTTGCATATTATTCTAGTCAGAAACTTCTGGATGAACAGTAAAAAAGCACACCAAGGGTTTTTTCGATGTAGTGTTTTGGTTGGTGCATCGATGTTAGAACGAGACACCGAAAAATACATCGATGTTTCCAACACAACGATTATTTTTAGAATTGAATGCGAATATGATTTAGGCATATTTGAAACTAAAAGAAAACTGATGCTTTCATGATATCTGTAAACCTTTATTAGGAATTCCAAAAACAGATATAACAAAAATATAGTTTTTCAACAATTAAAATATCTCTTTTCCGTGATTTTTAAAAACAAAATTTTACTCAGTCTTTTGTCCTACAGCCGATTTGGTTGTTGGTTCAAAATTTGCGCTGCCTGTCGGAATACTTTCCCAAATGGAGCAGAAGAGTCGACCATTTATTTATTTATTTAGTCGAATATCTCTTTTCGAGGTTAAGTTAAATCAACTATGGGTTCGTTTATTTGTGTTTAATTTTCGTTCCTCCCAGACTTCCTTCATCCTTCGATAGTGTCATTCCTTTTCTTCTTTGGTCCACTTTCTTCTTTTCACATACTTATTTCTTTCCTAAAATCCTGCCTTTTGTGTTGCTTCTCTAAAAATTATTCCGTTATCTATTATATCCATTCTACTTCCTACGTTTTTCATATGTTTGTCCGTTTCGGTGAAACATGTGGCTTTGAATGTGTAGCCGTTTACTAAGCTGAAGATCTGCTTTCTTAGGTTTCAATAATCCATTCGGTCTATATATTTCCATAAATCTGTAGTCTTTTCCTCATTACATCTGTTAGCTTTCCCATTTTCAAATCGAGCCCTCTACTTGATCTTAATTTGTATTGAACGTTACTGTTACTTCTAAGTCCCAGTATTTTCCTTAGAATTCTTCGTTCAACTTTTTCCGGTTTTTTCAAGATCCCTAAATATTATTCCTTTAAGTGTTTCTGCTGCATGCGGTGTTTCAAGTATTACCACCGTTTGATAGTGTCAGTTTTGTGTTCCAGTATAAAGTTTTTTGTTATAAAAGTTTTTCGTCATTCAGTATGCCCTTTCCATTTTATATACTCTACTTTATATGAATATCTTTTCTTTTGTGTTGCTTGTTACCCATTCTTATAGATATTTAAAGCAGGACAGTTTATTTTGGAAATTTTGCTACGAACTTTAATATTCGGAGGGGTATCATTGATATTTGTCATGAAATGTGTTTCTTCAAATGATATTTATTAGTTCTATTTTGTCAGCTTGTTTCTGTAGTTCTGTGATTTGTTCCTTGGCACTGCGCAGTGAGTCAGTAATTAATTTCACGTCATTTACGAAAGCTAGACATCTGTGATGATTTTGTTTCTATTTCTTTATACACACATGAAAAAAGTTTTGCCTCACGACGGTTCCGAGAGTGCCGGAACCTGTACAGAAAATTGAATAGAGGACAATATAAACATCATTTCCGCCCTTTTTCTTGCTCATGAAAACCACACATTGCATGTTGAACCATCGTAACGAGACCTTCAGAGGTGGTTCTCCAGATTACTCTACACACTGGTACCTCTAATACCTAGTAGCACGTCCTCTTGCATTGATACATACCTGTATTCGTCGTGGCATACTATCCACAAGTTCATCAAGGCACTGTTGGTCCAGATTGTCCCACACCTCAACGCCGATTCGGCGTAGATCCCTCAGAGTGGTTGGTGGGTCACGTCGTCCATAAACAGCCCTTTTCAGTCTATCCCAGGATAGTTCGATAGGGTTCATGTCTGCAGAACATACTGGCCACTCTAGTCTAGCGATGTCGTTATCCTGAAGGAAGTCATTCACAAGATGTGCACGATGGGGGCGCGAATTGTCGTCAATGAAGACGAATGCCTCGCCAATATGCTGCCGATATGGTTGCACAATCTGTCGGAGGATGGCCTTCACGTATTTATCGTACAGGCGTTACAGCGCCTTCCATGACCACCAGCGGCGTGCGTCTGTCCCACATAATGCCACCCCAAAACAGCAGGGATTCTCCACCTTGCTGCACTCGCTAAGGCGTTCAGCCTGACCGGCTTGCCTCCAAACAGGTCTACGGCGGTTGTTTGGTTGAAGGCATATGCGAATGACTGGAATGAATCGGCTGTCGAACCCCCTCCGTCTAATAGGCGCTACTCATGCATCGTTGCATCGCCGCTTACATCTTTGGGCAGTTTTACTGACATCTCTGGACAGTCAAAGGAACTGTGTCTGTGATACAATATCCAAAGTAAACGTCTATCTTCAGGAGTTCTGGGAACCGGGGTGACGCAAAATTTCTTTTTATGTGTGTTTTTGGACATCGTTAGTATTGACGCATTTTCTCCTTTTCTCATTACCTTCTCAATGTGCAGTTAAAAGGTAAGGGTGATTAACGATCTCCCTATAGACCATTATAAAATAGTTAAACGTGATTTGCATGGTTTTGTAAATTATGTTTTATAGGCTTTCCAAATTTCCAATGAGTTTTCGTTCAATTTCCCCGCAAGAGTTCTTACATGATTTAAAATTTCACCAGAAAAACTATTTTCAGACTATTTGAAAGAGAACTTACAACTGACATGGCTTAAAGCCAAAACATATGCACTTGTTAATGACCTAAGGACGAAATTGCAATAGTGGAAACAACTGGCGTAATCATGATGTCTTAAAAAAAATCACATGACTGTGACTCCCAGTTACGAAAAGTTAATATCTCCAGAATAATTACGCTTCCAGTCTTTATGGACTGATTTACTAAGGTCATTGCTTAATGAGAAGGTCCCTTCAATTTGATCTGGCTTGTCAGACTCGGTCTCAGTATCTTCCGTTTGACACATATCACTCTTCATGAATTATATATACCGCTGTCAGGACAATGATATTTGCTCATACGATGGTGTATTGTTAATACCCTTCTTCCTGCACACATAGCTCAGTGATATGAATTATACAGTGTTGGAGAGAGGTTTCTGCGATTTCTCAATACGAACACAATTTTTTCCCCTGCTCGCATGGGAAATGTCTGGTCAGAGTTTTATCTCCTGTTACTTCCGTTTTACAAATGTTACGTAACAGCGTCTGCAGATTTATCATTTGTGCATTCGTCACTAATATTAACATACAATTTACGCGTAAGTGCTATTTTTCGTGCTGCTGTTACAATCGCTAGTCAACATATAAAATGGAGATGTGGCTATTTAAAACTTTGGATATGCATGAATATTTGGACACAATTACATAACAGATAACACGAGAGGGTATGGCATAATGTTTAGCTTACGGTGAACAGAGTGTTCCTTATGAACTTTTCAAGCCGAATGATTTAGAACTAAACAGTGAACAACTAAGTGCTCACTCTGCCCTTTCAACACAGCTTGCAGTTACGAGAGCCGGCCGGAGTGGCCGAACGGTTCTAGGCGCTACGGTGTGGAGCCGAGCGACCGCTACGATCGCAGGTTCGAATCCTGCCTCGGGCATGGATGTGTGTGATGTCCTTAGGTTAGTTAGGTTTAATTAGTTCTAATTTCCAGGCGACTGATGACCTCAGAATTTAAGTCGCATAGTGCTCAGAGCCATTTTTTTGCAGTTACGAGAAAAGATAGCGGAATCAGAAGCTGGTGAAAGTATTGTCAGTACTCATCAGGACAGTCTCCTTCTCGTTTCTGTGTCTTGCACATGTGCATCAGCACATCAGGGGTTCCGTGCGACGGAGGGTGGATGCATGTATCCTCGCTAACGGAGGATATTTTGAACATTTCCTATAACAAAGTGAAGTCACGCTGGTACGTTCTGTTGCTGTGTGTTTCCGTTCCATGATTAATGTGATTTGAAGAGAAGTAATAAAATGAGCTCTAACATGGAAATTAAGTGCTTCCGACACATGCCCACATAACATCTTGTCTTTCTTTGTGTGTGAGGAATGTTTCCTGAAAGTTTAGCTGTACCTTTTTGCAACACCCTGTATAGATAACGGTAACTGTACTGCCTTATGGTGTGCAACTCGATGAAGAAGAAGGTGAGACAACATTCCCGTTATTGCGTGAACCGGACAGTGTCGTCGACTCTGTGTGAGGCGTCGCACCCTCGTGGCAAACGAAGCACGTCGGAGCGGAGGATGCTGGCCTTCTAGACGGGAGGAGACAACGCCCGTCCTTGACGACGCAGGTGGGGTACAGACTGCAGAGCGCGTCCTCCATTCGCCGCACATCGTAAAGCGCACACACGGACATTCGGTCTGCCGGCTTCCCGATATAGCGGCGAGGGAGACGCGTACCGACTCTGTAAGCAAAGACACAATGCACGTGACGTCAGGCTCATGGCAAGATGGAGGAACATTGTAAAGCCGGCCGTGGTGGCCGAGCGGTTGTAGGTGCTACAGTCTGGAACCGCGCGACCGCTACGGTCGCAGGTTCGAATCCTGCCTCAGGCATGGATGTGTGTCATGTCCTTAGGTTAGTTAGGTTTAAGTAGTTCTAAGTTATAGGGGACTGATGACCTCAGAAGCTAAGTCCCGTAGTGTTCAGAGCCATTGGAACCATTTTAACATTGTAAGACAGTGTGACAACAGGCGTATAGCTTAACAACATTCAGTGGGTTTCGTTTTAGAAAAGCGTCTATACAAATAAAGCATATCCCCACTGTATGGAACCGTCCTAGTGACTTCTGTAGCCAATCTGGCGAGCTAGAAAAGAGATTTAAAATTTTTTGGAACATTATTACAGGAAAAAGAACACGGTGGATTAGGACTCGGGTTTAGTGCTTTTGGGGAAGTAATTTATTCAGTGTTTCTATTACTGTAAGGTCCTTGTGGGCGTGTGATGAAAGCCTTTGGGCAAATTGAGTGCTGACGTTCCTGATTTCTTTTTTAAAAAAATGAGGGTTTAATTGTCGTTATAATAGTTTAGTTAAGAACTTAACTTGATTTATGTATAACAGCGCGAGTCATTTACGGGATTCCGTATTCTGAAGACTTCCCACACCGACACTTCTACAAAACTGTGGTAGTATACTCTAAAAAACAACGTAAGTGCGTAAACTAGTTATGTGGATTATGACCAGTAACGAGACAATCATCACAGGTTGTGTACAAAATGACTACCGGTAGTGGCAATGCACTCTTCCAATGTGGCGTGGAATGGACTACGCCACCAGCACACGCTATAAGTGGGCTGCTTCTGTGTTGGCAGCGCTGTGTAGCGCTTTGCATTGGATCTCTGACAGCGCTTTCTTTGTAAGAGACTCTGTGGCTGGTTGGACTCGCTGTTGGAAGTTAATCACCAGTAGTGTTGGACCGTTGGGAGTTAGTCGCCAGCAGTGATGGAAGTACTGTTGGACAGTTGGAGGTGAACAGCAAGCAGTGATGGATGTTAGATGTGAGAAGTTAGCATTGATGGAGGGTAGAGGTCTGAAGTGTTAGCGTAGGCTAACGATCTGTACGTGTTCGACTTGGAGATTGAGTATTATTCATGATTATATACCTTTGTACTAGATGTCAATGACTATTTATATTCGTGTCTGAACTGGATGTCACATTATTAAGGTAAAAAAGACATTATTTGGTTTGCAACAAAATCTTTCCTTTGCTAACCACATGCCTATTAGTACTTAGTGGCTTTAGTAGTTAGAATCTTTTATTTAGCTGGCAGTCAGTTTTACTCAGCTGTTTCAGAATTAAATAACATAGAAGCTTCAACTTGCCATTTTATTCAGCAACAAAAGCAGAAAACAATTTTAATAAAGAAGTTTCAACACCTCCGCCACCGCCCGCTCCCGAAGACGCGTCGTCTTCTCGCGTGTGATCGCGACTGCTGCACACGTGCTCACATTTCAGCGAAGACGTCCGAGCAGGCTGAAGTAATGCGTCATTGCATATCATCGGGTGTCCGGTGTAGTTGGTATGTCCCTATAGACAGCGCCTTCAGCTTTACCCACAGAAAATCCGAGGAACGGGCCGGCCGAGGTTCAGGCCCTTGAGTCCGCTCCAACTATTTGGAAACAATTCGTGAAAACACGCTGTACTACTTCGTGCATTACGTGCTGGACAGCCACAATGGTGGTACCACAGGTTCCTCCTAGTCTGTAGAGGAACGTTTTGTACCAGCTGTGGAAGATGGTCTGTTAAGAGGCTGCGATACTTGTGCGTGTTTAGTGCTCAGTCTATGAAAAACAGGCCTATGAGCTGATGATTCACTATCCCAGACCACAAGTTCACACTTCATGGACGCTAACGTTCCATCTGATGAAGCCAATGGGGGTCGTGAACAGACTAATAGTACATGTTTCTGTGGATTACCTGGCCATGATTGGTAAATGTATCATCACTAAACAAGATACGTGGTACTTCTTGAGTATCCTGTCTTAATTGGCCATGTACAGAAGTTAATTCGATTCTTACAATCACTTCCATGCAGCTCTTGATGGAGAGAGATGTGATACGGATAGAACCAATGTCGATGGAGAATGCGTGTGTGGATGTGTGAAATCTTGTGGGACTTAACTGCTAAGGTCATCAGTCCCTAAGCTTACACACTACTTAACCTAAATTATCCTAAGGACAAACACACACACCCATGCCCGCGAGAGAACTCGAACCTCCGCCGGGACGAGCCGCACAGTCCATGCCTGCAGCGCCCTAGACCGCTCGGCTAATCCCACGCGGCGGAGAATGGGTACGACATTCTCCAGACTCATGCCACTTCCTCGTGCGACGGCGCGGGATCTAACGTGCGGATCGACTGCAACAACAGCAAGGACATTAATTTCCCCCTCTTCTGTCGTCAGTTGTTTCCTTCTGTTAACGTTGTCTAGCTGTTGCACTACCACTTTCACGTAACTGGTTGAAGCAGTTGATAAATAATTGCCGGGATGGTTGATGACCAGTGGGCTATCTTGCTGCATATACCTACAGGAACGAACTGCATTCTTCCTACACTCTCCATACATCTTGACCATGTCGGCTTCTGCACTGGTAAATCGCATCGTCCACCCACCACGTACTACTTGAACTGCCACGTATTAACTGACTAGCAAGTCGCAATTGCACTCAAGGAACACAGAAGCACACTGTAAGCAAACGTAACAACATCGTACCTAGCAGTACACACGTTGAATAGCACAAAGAAGTGTCGATGTGGAAACATTTCAAAATACAATATCTCGTAAACGGCTCGCACCAGAATTCTGCAACAAACATCACTGAGATTATAATTTACCCTATTTTAGTTTGCTAATATGAATAGGCACTCTTACATTTAAAAAGTTATATGTTTGCACAAAAGTACACTTTCTAAGTGTTATTACAATCTGTTTCTCGGTTAAGAATATCAGCCCTTGACTGCCAATCTATTCTGAGAAAACTGCACGTCAATAGTACTTTCCATTTTAGCAATATTTGCGGTACAAGTTTTTAGACTCTATACATTTACACGCCATATATATATATACAGGGTATTACAAAAAGGTACGGCCAAACTTTCAGGAAACATTCCTTACACACAAAGAAAGAAAATATGTTATGTGGACATGTGTCCGGAAACGCTTACTTTCCATGTTAGAGCTCATTTTACTACTTCTCTTCAAATCACATTAATCATGGAATGGAAACACACAGCAACACAACGTACCAGCGAGACTTCAAACACTTTGTTACAGGAAATGTTCAAAATGTCCTCCGTTAGCGAAGATACATGCATCGTCCCTCCGTCGCATGGAATCCCTGACGCTCTGATGCAGCCCTGGAGAATGGCGTATTGTATCACAGCCGTCCACAATACGAGCACGAAGAGTCTCTACATTTGGTACCGGGGTTGCGTAGACAAGAGCTTTCAAATGCCCCCATAAATGAAAGTCAAGAGGGTTGAGGTCAGGAGAGCGTGGAGGCCATGGAATTGGTCCGCCTCTACCAATCCATCGGTCACCGAATCTGTTGATGAGAAGCGTACGAACACTTCGACTGAAATGTGCAGGAGCTCCATCGTGCATGAACCACATGTTGTGTCGTACTTGTAAAGGCATTTTCTAGCAGCACAGATAGAGTATCCTGTATGAAATCATGATAACGTGCTCCATTGAGCGTAGGTGGATGAAACTAAAATGAGCTCTAACATGGAAATCAAGCGTTTCCGGAGACATGCCCACGTAACATCTTCTCTTTAGTTGTGTGTGAGGAATGTTTCCTGAAAGTTTGGCCGTACCTTTTTGTAACACCCTGTATATATAAAGATATGTAGTGTACGTCTGTTGCCCGCATCTCGTGGTCGTGCGGTAGCGTTCTCGATTACCACGCCCAGGTTCCCGGGTTCGATTCCCGGCGGGGTCAGGGAGTTTCTTTGCCTCGTGATGGCTGGGTGTTGTGTGATGTCCTTAGGTTAGTTAGGTTTAATTAGTTCTAAGTTCTAGGGGACTGATAACCATAGATGTTAAGTCCCATAGTGCTCAGAGCCATTCGAACCATTTTTGTCTACGTCTGTTCGAACGTTTATTAGAGTATCGTGTAAAAATTTGTACTAAATCGGCTTAGAATTTTTCGAAATTTTTTGTAGCAACGTTAAACATGCCTTGTCTTTATAATATAGTAGTACAGAAGTACAGATTTTTTAATGTATGCTCTGTCTCTCTGCATCTGTCAAACTTACAGCTACATATTTTGTTGAGTTTGGAGAGCCACAAAATCTGAATTTTACAGTGTCCAAGTGGACAAAATTCACTAAGCCATCTCATGCCCGAAGTCCAGCAACAGTTTAAAGGCCTACGTGATAGGCGGAGATAGTAGTGCGCCTGAGCTTTTAATACTAAAATACACTCCTGGAAATTGAAATAAGAACACCGTGAATTCATTGTCCCAGGAAGGGGAAACTTTATTGACACATTCCTGGGGTTAGATACATCACATGATCACACTGACAGAACCACAGGCACATAGACACAGGCAACAGAGCATGCACAATGTCGGCACTAGTACAGTGTATATCCACCTTTCGCAGCAATGCAGGCTGCTATTCTCCCATGGAGACGATCGTAGAGATGCTGGATGTAGTCCTGTGGAACGGCTCGCCGTGCCATTTCCACCTGGCGCCTCAGTTGGACCAGCGTTCGTGCTGGACGTGCAGACCACGTGAGACGACGCTTCATCCAGTCCCAAACATGCTCAATGGGGGACAGATCCGGAGATCTTGCTGGCCAAGGTAGTTGACTTACACCTTCTAGAGCACGTTGGGTGGCACGGGATACATGCGGACGTGCATTGTCCTGTTGGAACAGCAAGTTCCCTTGCCGGTCTAGGAATGGTAGAACGATGAGTTCGATGACGGTTTGGATGTACCGTGCACTATTCAGTGTCCCCTCGACGATCACCAGAGGTGTACGGCCAGTGTAGGAGATCGCTCCCCACACCATGATGCCGGGTGTTGGCCTTGTGTGCCTCGGTCGTATGCAGTCCTGATTGTGGCGCTCACCTTCACGGCGCCAAACACGCATACGACCATCATTGGCACCAAGGCAGAAGCGACTCTCATCGCTTAAGACGACACGTCTCCATTCGTCCCTCCATTCGCGCCTGTCGCGACACCACTGGAGGCGGGCTGCACGATGTTGGGGCGTGAGCGGAAGACGGCCTAACGGTGTGCGGGACCGTAGCCCAGCTTCATGGAGACGGTTGCGAATGGTCCTCGCCGATACCCCAGGAGCAACAGTGTCCCTAATTTGCTGGGAAGTGGCGGTGCGGTCCCCTACGGCACTGCGTAGGATCCTACGGTCTTGGCGTGCATCCGTGCGTTGCTGCGGTCCGGTCGCAGGTCGACGGGCACGTGCACCTTGCGCCGACCACTGGCGACAACATCGGTGTACTGTGGAGACCTCACGCCCCACGTGTTGAGCAATTCGGTGGTACGTCCACCCGGCCTCCCGCATGCCCACTATACGCCCTCGCTCAAAGTCCGTCAACTGCACATACGGTTCACGTCCACGCTGTCGCGGCATGCTACCAGTGTTAAAGACTGCGATGGAGCTCCATATGCCACGGCAAACTGGCTGACACTGACGGCGGCGGTGCACAAATGCTGCGCAGCTAGCGCCATTCGACGGCCAACACCGCGGTTCCTGGTGTGTCCGCTGTGCCGTGCGTGTGATCATTGCTTGTACAGCCCTCTCACAGTGTCCGGAGCAAGTATGGTGGGTCTGACACATCGGTGTCAATGTGTTCTTTTTCCATTTCCAGGAGTGTATATGCGCTGAAAAAGGAAGGACAACGAAGTCATTAGAGATCGATCACAATGCCCGAATTTTTGAAGCATAGGGAATGAAATCGGGCGTGCCCTTTCAAAGGAACCGTGCTGCCATATATAGAAAACTTTAATCTGTATGAGGAGCGGAGATGAAAATCAGAGGGAGCCACAGCCCCGCTGTATGGCGAGTGATCAAACACGTCCCATCAGAAACCCTGCAGGGCGTTCCTCATTGCCCCTGCAGTGTGTGGCAGAGAAGAAGGACACGGATGACTGTTATGTTGTGTGGGCTGCATGAAATCAGGCGAAATGTCTCACAGGCATTCATCCTTGACTGGAGATACTATTTTCTAGGAATCTTTAGGTGCTCACTGAGCTGTCAGAACTGGAAAGAGCGACAGGCATACTAGGTACACTGTCCAACACATCTCTGAAAAACTTCATCAGAGTTTCACTGTGGTTTCCGTTTCCCCATCGATCGGATCTTACCTTCCCAATAGTCCTTATATAATGGTTGTGTAGCATTTGCAGAAGATCTCACACAGTTGTAGCTCTATTAATTACACCCATACTAACTGTAATGTGAATCGAGGATACTCTAAACCTGTTTAATGATTCTGTATTTTCTCAGGGATGTCACAATAATTTAATTGCCTTGGTACAAAGTGAGCCACTCCACTTTCTCACAAACACACTGCAAAGAGTACGCATGAATGACAAACGCATTGTCGCGCTATGTACATCTCAGAGTAACCTCATCGTCCTAACTCTCCTTACCAACCTGAACTTCCAAACTGAACGCCGAAAGTGAACTTTCAAACTGAACTGGCGCCACGAAGCTAATTACAAGGTATTCTGGAGTCTCTGTCCCAGACGTTTAGACAATCAGATGACGCATCACGAAACAATGTGTGTTGTCCAGTAGATTTAAGCCATATTGCACCACATTACGTTTTCTGCAAGGGGCAGTTACCCTTAAATATAAAAATATGACATGATGCATTTGGTTAACTGTTGTGGATGGTCTTCAAAGTAGGAAGGAACGGCAATTAGGCATTGGAGACCACTTGATACTATCCGTATGCCGTGTCAATTTCCGCCATTTTTATCCCAGCTGTTGTCAGCTTTCCGAGCCTTCCTGCGGTTACTTAATCCTCAAGAAGCTCCTCTATTGGCTTCATAAGCTTAATGCGACTCATTCCAGTCCTCTCATAGCGTAAAAAGTCCTGGTGGTACCGGGAATCGAACCAGGATCCTCCAATTGGTATTCAGAGATCCTGACAGCTCAGCTATGGAGGCCGATCTGATCATCAGAGTGGAGGTCTGTAACTCCAGTGCCCGAACAGCTCTTACACACTGTGCGATTCTCCTTTCCCCAGCTGTTAGCACGTGACACCCACCTCAGTAGCGCCCGCCTGTGCTGTAGCGCTCGACTCGGGGGCTCGTCGGTTGGGACCCTCGTATTGAATGAAATTTTCACCGATGGTTTTTGGTAGGCAAGGGGAGGACAGGTCTTGGTATAGAGTTCTTTATCAGCAGTCTTCGCAGCAATGTCCTGTATTAAACCCCAAAACTCTCTACAGTGTCCCATGATGTGAGGCATGTGAGTCTGTCGATGATGATCCGTCCGTCAGATGGGGAAGTCAAGCTCGACGACCCGCTTCGTGCTGTTCGAGAGTCGTAGGCTATGTGTTGGCACCGTGTTTTACCGTCTCACTTCTCTCATTATCAACATACATCACAAACATAGCTCTACATTATACAGACATACATTTTGATAACCTACGCTCAACAAATGCAGCTACGACACAACACTTATACAGGGTGGTCCAGTGATAGTGACCGCGCCAAATATCTCACGAAATAAGCATCAAGCGAAAAAAATGTAAAGAACGAAACTCGTCTAGCTTGAAGGGAAACCAGATCGCGCTATGGGTGGTCCACTAGATGGCGTTGTCACAGGTCAAACGGATATCAACTGCGTTTTTTTGAATAAGAACCCCCATTTTTTATTACATACTCGTGTAGTACGTAAAGAAATATGAATGTTTTAGTTGGACCACTTTTTTCGCTTTGTGATAGATGGTCCTGTAATAGTCACAAACGTATAAGTACATGGTATCACGAATATGTAATAAAAAATGGTGGTTCCTGTTTTTAAAAAAAACGCAGTTGATATCCGTTTGACCTATGGCAGCGCCATCTAGCGGGCCAGCCATAGCGCCATCTGGTTCCCCCCTTCAAGCTAGACAAGTTTCGTTCTTTGTAGTTTCTTCGTTTGACGCTTATTTCGTGAGATATTTGGCCCGGTCACGATCAATGGACCACCCGGTATATCCACATGGACAGGGGCAAATGAGCGCGGAGGAGAACAGACGGCTGAACCCACCCCGCGGGACTTTCTAGCCAAAATTTACATTATTCTGTACCATATGACGACTGCTGCGGGAAACCTGTGCTCATATGTCTACCAATCAAACGCTCCTTGGATGACTGGAGACAACACGTCACGCGTGGCAGCTTTTGAGTAAGCTTCCGCTCTCTTCCTTTGTACCATCAGCCTTTCGACTGAGTTTGTGCCGTTCTCCATCTTTTCGTATCTTGTGCTAATCCTTTTCATTTCGAAAGTGCCCCTACACACATCTTCTGCAATCTTCCATCTTCTAGCAAGAATCTTCCATAGACTCCTTTCCTCACTTATTCTTCTTAATAATTCATTTTGTATTTAATCTGGCCACTATATTCTAGTCTTTAGCTGCCCCTACTGCTTTCCACCTCTATTGGTCCTTCCAGTACCAAATTAAGTATTCCTAGACGTCGTAGCAAGTGCCCCATTGACCTCTTCCTTCTTCTGGAAAAAGTTTTCCACAGACTCATTCCCTCATCTACTGTTTTTAATACTTCACTTCGAATTTAATCTTTCCACTTACTTTTAACATAGCACCACTTCTGAAATAGATGCAGCTTCTTCTTTTTCGGATTTCAGTTGTCAAAGTTACATTTCCTGAGAGCCTGACTTATACTGTAAACCTGCTATTCCTTTTGACTTGGTACCTGATTGTTCATGCCTGGTTATGAACCCTGTTTCTACCCCGAAAAATACACCTAGAGACTGAATATGGCCCATTAATAATGCAATATGATTTCAAAGTTAAAATTTTGGAGATAGAAAAACTCGCGCAAAGCGCAAGGAAAAGGGAAGGAGGGGTTACTCAGAAGTAATACAAGAGTTTTGAACTACAGCACTGACTGCACACGTCACGCTGTAATGCTTAAAAGCGTATTAAAACTGGGGTTTAGTATGAATTTGCGCAGGACAAATATGTTTGTCACCTGATAACCTGAAAACAGAGAGATTGTGTGGTAGAAGGAATAATTTACGATGAGGCCTTCTACATCGCTGCATAACTCGAAGAACTGCACTAGCGATACCTTACCTGGATAGCTGGAAAGTTCTTATGGAAGATAAGTGCAGTCACTGTAAGCTTATGTAGCGTAGCACTTGGGGAAATTACGGTTTCCAACCCTGCAAGTACAGCGCGAATGCTTCCATCTTGCTGCCATCTCACCGTTTTGGTGAAAGTTGGTGGTCGAATGCGCCCATATCAAATTCACAAGAACCTGAATCACTTGAGCTAGGTGTCGTGCTCAGGACGAAAGACAAGACAAATGTGACTTGCTTAAAAGTGCATGAGGCGACCAACTGAAATATACTCGTACAAGCTAATTTGCTGACACCGATAAAAGCTCTGGCGTTGCTACAAGAGATACCTCCTCTTTCCTGTTTGAGAGGATGCAGTGCTCCCGTGGGAAGAGACTCCTCGCGACACATCGTCCCTGAGTCGACAAGTGGCTTATTCACGGCACGTGGGTGCACGATTTGTGAAAGGCGCTAGCAGTGAAACGTCTGCTTTCCACACTTCTGTGAACTTATACATTTCCATGTCAGCATTCGTCATGAGTAATATAACGAATCACTAGATTTCGCTAAAGTCGGCGGTAAAAATTTGTGCTTAAAACATAGTTTGTCTATGTAACGAATTAATAACTTTTTACTTTTGATTGTAGTTTGGTTTTAAAAAATACGAAGATCGAGTTATCGTCTTGTTTACCTTTTTACCCGCAGCCATTGGACTATCAGGTTATGTAAGAAGTTTACTCTTAAGAATTGTTTGAAATAATATGTAACTGAGAGTCAATTATGTTTCATTTAAATTTGCTATATATGTGACCCTATGATACTATAAATGATGAAATCGTTTACGTATTTTCTAGACTGATAAATTATTTGGAAACGATTGGTTTGGTGATGCAACGATCGTACGCCATAAGCGGGCATTCGTTTCCAGTTTCAACGTACATCATTCAAGCCTGCAGTTTACAAAGTTAACGATGCTCGATCATTATTACTGTTATGATGCTAATCATTCTTTGCATTAAAACTTAACATGAAACACGGTTTTGTCACCAAGACACTACGATCACCGTCATCGACTTCTGTGTGTGATTTCAGTCCGGAACCGTGCTGCTCCTACGGTCGCGTGATGATACAGTTAACAATTTAGGTTTAATTAACTTTCAGTAATAGACACAAATAGAAGATTTACATTTCAATTCATTAATTGTAAAGCCTACGTTTTCATGATTTCATTGACCTCTTGTTGTCGTCAATGTGATGCGTCCTTGTTTCATGAACGTGTAACTTCCAATTCCAAAACATTTAAAAAATACACACCGGTCGAAACAAGGCAGCATTACAGCAGGGCTCTGTCAATGTTTTCTTCACATAAACCAAACTACTTCTGACCTAGCATGAGCCATCACGCTGTAATCTACATTACTACACAAGTGAATTCTTTCACTGCTTCCGCTACTACATAACTTCAAATTCTGGTAGTAAGCGAGTCATTGTCAAGTTTCTCGCCCGGTAAGAAATTTGTACACGAGCATACCTAAACTGACGGAACCACCAGTCCGAACCTTACCAAACATTGTGGAGATGTTCGTGGTTACACTTTCATTCAATTTAGAACGGATCTCTGTGATCACAATCAATACGAAATTTGACCTCCACGGGCAGGAATACATTCTTGTGTTCGTTGTGACATGGAAAGAAACAGCCTGTGAATGTAATCTTCAGGAATTTCATGCCTGAAACACGTAGTGTCAGTTCGGAAGACTGCTGCATGGAGGCTGGTATGAGAATATGCACTGATCAGCCATCACTCTTCTGACTGGTTTGGTGCGGCCCGCCACGAATTCCTCTCTTTATCTGAGTTGCACTTGCAACCTACGTCCTCAATTATTTGCTGGATGTATTCCAATCTGTCTTCCTCTACAGTTTTTGTCCTCTACAGCTCCCCCTAGTACCATGGAAGTCACTCCCTCTTGTCTTAAAAGGTGTTCTATCATCCAGTCACTTCCCCTTATCAGTGTTTTCCGCATATTCCTTTCCTCTCCGATTCTGCGTAGAACCTAATCATTCCTTACCTTATCACTCCATCTAATTTTCAACATTTGTCTGTAGCACCGCATCTAAAAAGCTTTGATTCTTTTCTGTTGGCGGAGTGGCCGTGCGGTTATGGGCGCTACAGTCTAGAACCGCGTGACCGCTACAGTCGCAGGTTCGAATCCTGCCTCGGGCATGGATGTGTGTGATGTCCTTAGGTCAGTTAGGTTTAAGTAGTTCTAAGTTCTAGGGGACTGATGACCACTGCAGTTAAGTCCCATAGCGCTTAGAGCCATTTGAACCATCTTCTGTTCCGGTTTTCCCACACTCCATGTTTCATTACTATACAATGCTGTACTCCAGACGTACATTCTCATAAATTTCTTCCTCAGATTAAGGCCGATATTTGATATTAGTTGACTTCTCTTGGTCAGGAATGTCTTTTTTGCCATAGCTGGTTCGCTTTTGATGTATTCCTTGCTCAGCCTGACATCGGTTATTTTAACGCCTAGGTAGCAGAATTCCTTAACTTCGTGACCATCAAACCCGATGTGAAGTTTCTCACTGTTCTCATTTCTACTACTTCTCATTACCTTTGTCTTTCTTCGATTTACTATCTATCCATACTGTGTACTCATTAGACTGTTCATTCCGTTTAGCAGATCATGTAATTCTTCTTCACTTTCACTCATGATAGCAATGCCATCGGCGAATCGTATCATTGATATCCTTTTACATTGAATTTTAATTCTACTCCTGAAACTTTCTTTTATTTCCATCATTGCTTCCTCGATGTACATGAAGTCACTAAGGATCACTAAACTCACGTTGAGTGAACAGTAGGACTGAACAAAAATGACTGACAAGGCACAATGCATCTTGTAGAGGATATAGTATGGATGTATTGGAATAATTAATGTCCGGTGATTGTTTTAAAGTAGTTCACATGACATGAAAACTTTGTGGAAACGAGTCGATTTACTGGAGGGTAGTTTATCCCACGGAAGTATACAGAGTTGACCGTGGCCGGCCGGCGGGGGAGAGAAGAAGGGAAGCGACAATAAGCAGCTTAGGGCGGCTCAAGCTCTGAGAAAGCGGTAACTGGGCGCGGCCACCAGTTGCCTTAACATGAATGACAGTGAGTGGGTGGTTGACCCCACGCATGTGTACCGGAAGCAGATGGAGAACTTGTATGCCTGTTGATAAATGTCTGTCGTCCCATTTTCAGAGAAACACGTGAGTAAGCTGCGGTGGAGCAGTCAACAGAGGCCAAAATATACGGGTTTGTGACTATAGCAACTTAATGCTGAACTCACGGTCAACAGAGTCTGAAGTAAATCAGGTGAAGAGAGACAAAATGAAATACGCATGCCTCCAATGAGAACATAGGGCCAAGGAATTTGAAGTACCCTCCTGGGAAATTCCGGAAAAAATGGTGTTTTGTGCAGACGCTAACCTTGATGGGTGGCCTGGGAGGAGCTAAATAGCAGAAGTTGAGAGGAAGGGAAATTTTGTGGGAATTTGTTTGATTCCCAGAGCAGCCAATGGTCGGCACTGGGAAGTGATGCATAATTAACGCGAATTGCGCTGCAATTGGCGCAAGTGATTTTGCTGGAGGGGAAACTGAGGCGAAGAGCAGACTGGGAGAAGTCCCTGTAGAGGTCTTCCGTTCCCGGCTTGCCTAGAGTGCGGACGTGGCGTTCTTTACTCAGCTTACCTGAGAGAGAGTGAGCATCTCTGCAGTGTAGGACTTAACAAATGGAATAATTGAGCTTGGAGATAGGAAGTTTTGGTTCAGCTATATACTGAGCAAGATAGTTAGGAGTGAATAGATGAGCGCAGCCTTACAGCACCACGAGGTCAGCCGACGTCCGCACAACGACGCCGCTCCGCCACGCTGTATTCGGTGATATTGCGCCCGCTCTGGCCACTGATTAATTTGTTGGATCATGTCATCAAAGTTTCCACGAGGGTTTCATGGACCATGTATTCTAGAATTCTTCTTGCACTTCGCATTATGCCTGGGTCAGTCGATAGGAATTACTTTTGAGTTATCGCGCTTTGCTTCACGCAAACGCAATTTATTACCACTGTCTGATAGGAGAGTCTTGTAGTGTGATGATTGAAGGTCGGGAGTTAAAATAAATTCGTGCCAATCGACTGCATCTGTTTTCAGTCAAGTAGTTGAAATCCCAAGTCACTGTCTTAATTAATTTTATGTTCAACATTTGCATCTGGTGTTCAAAGCTGAATATAACATCAATGTGCACCCCTTTTTAATTAAAAGTGATCAATTCTGAATAAATTAATGTCAACACTGCCACCGTAGTTCAATCAGGAGTCACAGGGCCTCATTACTTTTTTTGCGTTATCCGATATTGCGACAGTTTTGCACTCTCTGTTGATCTGTTAGTCAATTAGCTGGGGCGAACACGCGCCAAAACCAGATAAGTGATGGGTGGGGTGTTACAAAATTTCGAACATCTTGCACCATTTTACATTGTCGAACGCTTTTTCTAGGCCAACAAATCATATCGATGTAAGCCTTCCCAGGCAGCAGCAGCAGCAGCTAACCTAGCGAGGAATGACTGCTAGTCAGATACACGCACGGTGCATGTACAGTGTTGGCCATTAAAATTGCTACACCAAGAAGAAAGGAAGATGTTAAACGGGTATTCATTGGAGAAATATATTATACCAGAACTGACATGTGATTACATTTTCACGCAATTTGGGTGTATAGATCCTGAGAAGTCAGTACCTGGAACATCCACCTCTGGCCGTAATAACGGCCTTGATACTCCTGGACATTGAGTCAGAGCTTGGATGGCGGTACAGGTACAACTGCCCATGCATCTTCAACACGATACCACAGTTCATCAGGAGTAGTGACTGGCGTATTGTGACGAGCCAGTTGCTCGGCCACCATTGACCAGACTTTCCAGTTAGTGAGAGATCTGGAAAATGTGCTGGCCAGGGCAGCAGTCGAACATTATCTGTATCCAGAAAGGCCCGTACAGGACCTGCAACATGCGGTCGTGCATTATCCTGCTGAAATGTAGGGTTTCGCAGGGAACGAATGAAGGGTCGAGCCACGGGTCGTAACACATCTGAAATGTAACGTGCACTGTTCAAAGTGCCGTAAATGCGAACAAGAGGTGACCGAGACGTGTAACCAATTAACCAATGGCACCCCATAATATCACGCCGGGTGATACGCCAGTATGGCGATGACGAATTCACGCTTCCAATGTGCGTTCACCGCGATGTCGCCAAACACGGATGCGACCACCATGATGCTGTAAACAGAACCAGGATTCATCTGAAAAAATACGCTTTGCCATTCGTGCATCCATGTTCGTCGTCGAGTACACCATTGCAGGCGCTCCTGTCTGTGGTGCAGCATCCGGGGTAACCGCAGCTATGGTCTCCGAGCTGGCAGTCCTTGCTGCTGCAAACGTCGTCGAACTGTTTGTGCCGACGGTTGTTGTCTTGCAAACGTCCCCATCTGTTGACACAGGCATCGAGACGTGGCTGCACGATCCGTTACAGCCATACGCATAAGATGCCTGTCATCTCGACCGCCAGTGATTCGAGGCATTTTTCAACTGGAGGGTGTGCCGTGTCACAAGGAGTTCCTCGTAACATGGCGCATTACCTTGCTGAAAATGTCACTGCCGTCGGGGAATATGATCGTCACGAAGGGGTGTACGTGGTCTGTAACCAGTATACCATACTCCTTGGCCACCCTGGTGCCTTGCACGAGCTCCACTGGATCAATGGACGTCCACGAGGATGTTCCACAGAGTATAATGGAGCCGCTGTCAACTTGTCTCCATCCCGCAGTAAAGGTGCCAGGGAACTGTTCTCTGGAAGAATCCGGATTTGCGCCCTCCCTTTGGAATGACGAATAACGTATCGGGATTCATCAGACCAAGCATCGCTCTGCCACTGCGCCAACGTCCAGTGCCGGTGGTCACGTGTCCATTTCAGTCGTAGTTGCCGATGCCGTGTTGTTAACATTGGCACATGCGTGAGCGTCCGGCTGCGGAGCCCCATCGGCAAGAGCGTTCGCTTCGCTGTGACCTCAGACTCACTTGCACTCCGCCCAGAATTTGAAGTCTGTTGTTAGTACCGCCACAGTTCGCCGCCTGTCCTGTGTTACCAGTCTCCCCAGCCTACAACGTCCGACATCTGTAGTGGTAGCGGAACAAACACCGGTAGCAGTTACTTCTGTAAAATATCTGGGAGTATGCGTGCGGAACGATTTGAAGTGGAATGATCGTAAATTAATTGTTGGTAAGGCTGGTACCAGGTTGAGATTCATTGGGAAAGTCCTTAGAAAATGTAGTCCATCATCAAAGGAGGTGGCTTACAAAACACTCGTTCGACCTATACTTGAGTATTGCTCATCAGTGTGGTATCCGTACCAGATCGGGTTGACGGAGGAGATGGAGAAAATCCAATGAAGAGCGGCGCATTTTGTCACAGGGTTATTTGGTAACCGTGATAGCGTTACGGTGATGTTTAGCAAACTCAAGTGGCAGACTCTTCAAGAGAGGCGCTCTGCATCGCGGTGTAGCTTGCTCTCCAGGTTTCGAGAGGGTGCGTTTCTGGATGAGATATCGAATATATTGCTTTCCCCTACTTATATTTCCCGAGGAGATCACGAATGTAAAATTAGGGAGATTCGAGCGCGCACGTAGGCTTTCCGGCAGTCGTTCTTCCCGCGAACTATACGCGACTGGTACAGGAAAGGGAGGTATGGACAGTGGCACGTAAAGTGCCTTCCGCCACATACTGTTGGGTGGCTTGCGGAGTATAAATGTAGATGTAGAGGAAGGTCGCGCAAACCCAAGGGTTTCACCTTCGTTTCGCCCCGTGCTGAAGACACTCAAAACAGCACTCCTCAAATACCCTACAAGTCGCGCCGTTTCCGAAATGCTCTTACCGAGCGTGCGGGCCATCACAGTCTGCCCTTGGTCAGACTCAGATAGCTTGCCTTCCGCAGTCTACTCAAAGACAGCACGCTCACTGGTACCACATGCAGCGTGCGTGTGTCTGACTAGCAGTCATTCCTCGGCAAGTCACGCCGCTACTGCCTGGGTGGAGTCGTATCGATACTAGAGCGATGGTCATAATATTTCGGTTGACGCTAAAGCCATACTTCGTCATTCGTGCGCCGTGTAAATTTGTGTTACCTCCAGTTTCAAACGGTATTTAACATGTAACTGGATTTTGATAACACTTCTGCTTAATTTGATATCCCTTACTGAACATTGGTGTGTAATAGAGTAATAATGTAACAATTACAACTAAATACGGTATTGACAAGATATTCTCGACTCAACACTTTTAAATTTCGAATGGCTCTGAGCACTATGGGACTTAACAGCTATGGTCATCAGTCCCCTAGAACTTAGAACTACTTAAACCTAACTAACCTAAGGACATCACACAACACCCAGCCAGCACGAGGCAGAGAAAATCCCTGACTCCGCCGGGAATCGAACCCGGGAAGCCGGGCGTGGGAAGCGAGAACGCTCCCGCTCGACCTCGAGATGCGGGCTTTTAAATTTCGATAGGATATTTATTCTTTTAGTACCTTGGAACAAGTTTTACGTTAGCAAAAACTTTAATTTTCCAGAGTAATTTTTGTAATTTCAGAAAAAGCAATGCATAACAGAAGAAGTGAATGCTCTCATTTAAACATGGAATGATAAAATATATTAAACTTTTATTACGAGGCCACCTAGATGAGAAAGTCTGAAAAGTGTCCGAAGGTACAATACCCCTCTCCCTTATTGTCAATACAGCAAGTAAGCCCGTATAACGATGGAATATTAATCAACACATCCCATAAATGTGGAAATACTGGAGTATCAAAAATGGTTCAAATGGTTCTGAGCACTATGGGACTTAACATCTATGGTCATCAGTCCACTAGAACTTAGAACTACTTAAACCTAACTAACCTAAGGACATCACACAACATCCAGTCATCACGAGGCACTGGAGTATCTCGTTAGCGTTCAGACAAGATGTTCATGGTGTACATTAACATTTTATCTACTTCATACATCAGACTTTTCGACTTTTACTTTCTTAATAGTCATACTTCTGTCTCTCTCCTGTCCGCTCCATTCTATGAGAGTCTTGAAAATAAAACCTGTAAACTAAAACTGGTGGGTTAAATTTTATGCATTTTTACTGAATGAGACGTCGTGTTGTACGACGTTTTGCGAATTTATTTGTCTGCCTCAGTCACTGATAACATTATTTTACGAACAGCATTTTTCGCGAAACCATGCTTCCACTATAAGCCATAAACAATATAAGAATCATATTTTGGACACTAGTTTACAAGACCTTCTTCCCAGTTTCTATCAGTACTATTTTATGTAAGAGTATGTGACACATTTTTTCTCAAACCCTTTATTTTCATCAGCTTACTAACATAGGCTGAATCGGTGCCTTCTTTCTCAGTGGCTCTTAATAAACATTACGTTAAAACTAAGTCAAAAACTTTCTGAAACTCTATAATTCCGAAATACGGTGGCATTTTCTGTTTATCATTTCATTTCATATTTTCGTTCACGACTTGATAAGGCGCGCTCTGCTGTAGTCATTGATAAAGTAGAATGTTTCTAGTAAGGAATACTGCTTGTCTGCTGAAGGTTGACTATTTCTGTCACAATACGCTGTTAGCCAGAAGTGTTCTGACTTTTTCCAGTTGACGGCTAGGGAAAGAAAAAGTACGCAGAAGGAAGTGACCGTGAGAAGTCCACCGATTCGGATCTCTTTCGACGAATTCTTTTCAAAAAAACTCTGGAGTTGATAGCTTACAAAAGCAACAGAACAGTAGCGATATTTTCGTCTTTTGTTGGTATAACTGTTTGTTTCAGGGCCTATAACATCGGTATCATTACTGATCGTACATAAAAAGCGCAAGGCAAAAAAAAAAAAAAAAAAAAAACACAATGAAACTGACATCATAAGAAAAGATCAATAACTCTAATGAGTTCTGAATCGATAATTTAATAAGATTACATAGTTCAAACCACTCTGATTCCGACTTACAAATTTGAGCCTGATGATTCTAATGTTTATCCTGCCAGCTCCAAAATTCCAGCTTCACTAAATAATAAAAACTAAACTACTTCTAATCTATGCGGACGGATAAAAAAAAAAGGAAGGGGGTATACGATGTGCACTGTGATGCCGAATGATCTCTAAAGCCTGGTTTAAGGCGCAGTATGTAGCCAAGACCACTCATCTCCAATATCGGCAAATTAAGATTTGACGAGGGGGAATTCCCCAGAAAGCATCACGAAAACTGCGTTCTGTGTCTGTTATAACGATACGATTAGAGATACTGATAACGTATTGTTTCCCTGCAACAAGAGTCAAGCACCCAGAAAACAATTTAATTCACGGTTGATAGCAGTAAACACACAGTTTCCTCAGAACATTGATCCACTTTTCAACCTCGGCAGTCTCAAAATGCTTCCGGAAATTATCAATTTCGTGTCAGTCAGTCTATAGGTAACTGTACAGGTAAGGCGTATTTACTTAATTATAGAAACTTAGAAATAATTTAAAATGCGACACAGGAAAGAGTCTAATTCCCTAAGTAGCCATCAAGGAAAAGTTTATTAGCTGTTTGACTAGTATTCCTTTGTCCAACAGGATAACTACAATGTCTCAGTGGACCAAATGTCAATAAGTAAAATAAAATTTGGATTATCGCGAGATGGAGCAGATGGAAATAAAAGAAAGGTTCCGGAGTGGAATTAAAATTCAAGGTGAAAGTATATCAATGATAACATTAGCTGATGACATCGCTATCATGAGCGAAAGTGATTTACATCATCTGCTGAATGGAATGAACAGTCTATGAGAACAGAATATATTATGAGAGCAAACCGATGAAAGATAATAGCAATGAGAAGTAGCAGAAACGAGAGCAGCGAGAAACTTAGCGTCAAAATTGCTGGTCACGAAATGGATGAAGTTAAAGAATTCTGCAACCTTGGCAGCAAAATAACCAATGTGGGACAGAGCAAGGAGGACATCAAAAGCAGACTAGCAGTGCCAAAAATGGCATTCCTGGCCAAGAGAAGTCTACTAGTACTAAACATAAGTTTTAATTTGGGGAATAAGTGTGTACGTCTGGAGCACAGTATTGTATGGTAATGTCACATGGACTGTGGAAAAACCGGAACAGAAGAGAATCGAAGCATCTGAGATGTGGTGCTACAGACAAATGTTGAAAATTAGGTGGACCGATAAGGTAAAGAATGAGGAGGTTCTAAGCAAAATCAGCAAGGAAAGGAATATGTGGAAAACACTGACAAGGAGAAGGGAGTGGATGATAGGACATCTGTTAAGAAGGCAGTGAATAACTTCCATGGTATTTGACGGAACTATAGAGGAAAGAAACTGTAGACGAAGACAGAGATTGGAATACATCCAGCAAATAATCGAGGACGTAGGTTGCAAGTGCTGCTCTGAGATGAAGAGGTTGGCACAGGAGTGGAATTCGTGACGTGTCGCATCAAACCAATCAGATTGATGACCAAAAAAGGGAGGGGAGTGCCACGGATATGACATGCGAGATGTGGCGGGAATCATTAAAAAGGAATACGTTTTTCGTTGTGGCAGGATATTTTCGCGAAATTTCAATCACCAACTTTCTCCTCCAAATGTGGAAAATTTTTGTTGGCAACCACCTTCATAGGGAGAAATAATCATTGTAATAATATAGAAGTTCTCATGGAAAGATTTCAGTGTTCGTTTTTCCCGCCCGTTTTTCTGGAATGGAAGGGTAAAGAAATAGCTTGAAGGTGGTTCAGTGAACCCTCAGCGAGGTACTTGATCTAGTTGCAGAGCAGTCATGTAGCTGTAGATGTTGAACAATATGTGCGAAAAATATGCAAGAGAAAGGAAAAAAAGACGTAAAGAACCTATAATAAAAAAATAGTTAATCTTTTGGGTCAGAACAGGCCTGTCGAATAAACCAACTTTGCCTATATAGTAATTTACACTGACGAGCCAAAGAAACTGGTACACCTGTCTAATATCGTCTAGGGCACCCGCAAGCACGCTGAAGTGCCGTAACACGACGTGGCATGGACTCACCTAATGTCTAAAGTAGCGCTGGAGGGAACTGACACAATGAATCCTGCAGGACTGCCCACGAATCCGTCAGAGTACGAGGAGGTGAAGATTTCTCCCGAACAGCCCGTTGGAAGGCATCCCAGATATGCTCAATAATGGTCATGTCTGGGAAGTTTTGTGGCCAGCGGAAGTGTTTTATCTCATAAGAATGTCCATAGAGCCACTCTGTAGCAATTCTGGACGTGTGGGGTGTCGCATTGTCCTGCTGGAATGGTCCAACTCCGTCGGAAGGTACAATGACATGGGTTGATGCAGGGTATGAGACAGGATGGTCACGCATGTGTCACCTATCAGTCATATCTAGACGCATCAGGGGTCCCGTATCACTCCAACTGCAAACGCCCCGCACCATTATAGAGCCTCCATCAGCTTGAACAGCCCCTGCTGACATGAAGGGTCCTTGGATTCATGAGGTTTACTCCGTACTCGTAGACGTCCATCCACTCGATGCAATTTGAAACGAGACTCGTTCGACCAGGCAACGTTTCCAGTCATCAACAGTCCAATGTCGGTGTTGACGGGCCCAGGTGAGGTAAAAAGCTTTGTATCGTGCAGTCATCAAGCGTACACGCGTCGGCCTTCGCCTCCGAAAGCCATTATCGATGTTGTTTCGTTGAATTGTTCGCACGCTGACACTTGTTGATGGCCCAACATTGCAATGTGCTACAATTTACGGAAGGGTTGCACTTCTGTCACGTTGAATGATTCTCTTCAGTCGTCGTTGGTCCCATTCTTGCAGGATCTTTTCCCGGCCCCAGCGATGTCGAAGACTTGATGTTTTACGGGATTCCTGATATTCACGGTACACACATGAAATGGTCGTACGGGAAAATTCGCACCTCATCGCTACCTCGGAGATGTTGTGTCCCATCGCTCGTGCGCCGACTGTAACACCACGTCCAGACTCACTTAAATCTTGATAACCTGTCATTGTTGCAGCAGTAACAGTTCTTACAACTGCACCAGACACTTGGCGTCTTATACAGGCGTTGCCGACCGCAGTACCATATTCTACCTGTTTACATATGTCTGTATTTGAATACGCATGTCTATACCAGTTTCTTTGGCGCTTCAGTGTAGATGCTAGTTGAGACAATTTAGAAGATGCTTAAACCTTTTTAACATGGGCTGCAACATATCGAATATGCGGCTGCGTAAAAAAATGAACAACGATCACAAAACACATGGTTTCTGTCAAATCGTTCTTTACTAGCAGGCGTCGTATTCTGGAGGGACCTCTCGTCGCGAGGTATAGGAGTTATCAGAAGTGACAATATACCATTAGCTTGTTTAAACATTTGCATTGTATTGATTTTGACATTTTATGGCGGAAGAAAGGCGGGACAGTTGAGACATAAGAACTTACCAATGACGTGGTCGGTAGAGACTGAACTTCAGCACAGATTGGACAAGCAATGGGTAAGACGAAAATCAGACGTTGCGTTATCAAAGGAACCATCTCAGAAAAATCTAAAAGGACAGACGGCATTAGAAGCGCGACCTTTCTGAATGGGACTCCTGTGTTTCAAATTGTTTCAAATGGCTCTGAGCACTATGGGACTTAACATATGTGGTCAGCAGTCCCCTAGAACTTAGAACTACTTAAACCTAACTAACCTAAGGACATGACACACATCCATGCCCGAGGCAGGGTTCGAACCTGCGACCGTAGCAGTCGCGCGGTTCCGGACTGTGCGCCTAGAACCGCTAGACCACCGCGGCCGGCTCCTGTGTTTCAATTACTGCGCAACCTAAGCACTGTAGAGAAAAGAACAATTATGTTTCCTTTCTTGATGTCCTTGGTACGAGGCAAGAATACAGGGTGTTACAAAAAGGTACGGCCAAACTTTCAGGAAACATTCCTCACACACAAAGAAAGAAAATATGTTATGTGGACATGTGTACGGAAACGCTTACTTTCCATGTTAGAGCTCATTTTATTACTTCTCTTCAAATCAGATTAATCATGGAATGGAAACACACAGCAGCAGAACGTACCAGCGTGACTTCATTTTGTTACAGGAAACGTTCAAAATGCATGCATCAACCCTCCGTGGCATGGAATCCCTGATGCGCTGATGCAGCCCTGGAGAATGGCGTATTGTATCACAGCCATCCACAATACGAGCACGAAGAGTCTCTACATTTGGTACCGGGGTTGCGTAGACAAGAGCTTTCAAATGCTCCCATAAATGAAAGTCAAGAGGGTTAAGGTCAGGAGATCGTGGAGGCCATGGAATTGGTCCGCCTCTGCCAATCCATCGGTCACCGAATGTTTTGTTGAGAAGTTTACGAACACTTCGACTGAAATGTGTAGGAGCTCCATCGTGCATGACCACATGTTGTGTCGTACTTGTAAAAGTAGATGTTCTAGCAGCACAGGTAGAGTATCCCGTATGAAATCATGATAACGTGCTCCGTTGAGCGTTCATACTGACCAAACTAAAATGAGCTCTCACATGGAAATTAAGCGTTTCCGGACACATGTCCACATAACATATTTTCTTTATTTGTGTGTGAGGAATGTTTCCTGAAAGTTTGGCCGCACCTTTTTGTAACACCCTGTATACGTGGTAAGTAAATTAAAACTTGTCCTGAAAATGTTTTATGTACCGTGAGGTAGGCAATCCAACCTACACGTTCCACAACCGGGACAGAAGCTGAAAATTGTGTGGCCTGTCTTAAGTAGCAGTTTTAGTTTCAAAAATAGTTCAAATGGCTCTGAGCACTATGTGACTTAACTTCTGAGGTCATCAGTCCCTTAGAACTACTTGAACCTAACTAACCTAAGGACATGACACACATCCATGCCCGAGACAGGGTTTGAACCTGCGACCGTAGCGGTCACGTGGTTCCAGACTGTAGCGCCTAGAACCGCTCGTCCACTACGGCTGGCAGTTTTATTTTGCCCAGTCTGTAGAACACTACACACTGTCTGCGCTCTCAAGCCACAATTTTACGTATAAGGAAGCATAATGAGCACTAATTGAGCTTGTACTGGTCAGAGATAGGCGCACTGAACAAGAAACTAGTCACCTGCAAGAGGCATCATGCTAATTCTGTATAACACCGCCTCTAGCCACATCCATCTGAAGGAACTCAGTGGTGATTACATCCCAGAAAGCCAGGAAATTCATGTTGATTGCTACGTTTCAACCACCAAAACAGTCCCATGATTTTTCCATGGGTTGAGATCGAGTGGCTACCACGTGAGTCAAGGTGCGATAGGGCGCCTAAGCGTTCGTAAAACCTGGACGTGCGTGTGCAGCCTCTTGTTATCTTGGAACACGGGAGTGTCCTCAACAAGCTGATCAGGAAGGTGTAGAACAATGTCGGCCCTTGGTAATTGAAAATGTGAAAACAACAGCCTAGTTATGCTGACGGTAACGTGAATGAATGGGCCCAAATCGCGCTACTAAAAACACCCCCAACAACATCACAGAACCAACTCCGGCCTGAACTACACACACACACACACACACACACACACACACACACACACACACACACACAAGCTAAACATGTCATTTGGCAGTCCATGCGCTCTACGCCTAGCACCGTCTGAAAAGATGCAGACTACAAAAAATGGTTCAAAATGGCTCTGAGCACTATGGGACTCAACTGCTGTGGTCATTAGTCCTCTAGAACTTAGAACTACTTAAACCTAACTAACCTAAGGACATCACACACATCCATGCTCGCGGCAAGATTCGAACCTGCGACCGTAGCAGTCGCACGGTTCCGGACTGCGCGCCTAGAACCGCGAGACCACCGCGGCCGGCGACTCAGAGTACAATCGTGACTCCGCGGCCCTCAAATACAGTCTTCCATTCAGCCGCCGTCTAGTTGTTGTGTCGCTTAGCCCTATGAAGTCATGCAGCTTTATGTGGTGCTGCGAGCAATGGCCATTTGCGAGGTCCATTTGATGTAACAGTCGCTCACAAACGGATTGAAATGTGAACTGGGTGTGCTTATCCTAAAGCAACTTAATACGCTGTTGAGCGGTAGGGCTGGGCCAGAAGGCAAGAAAGCAGCGTCCGCAGTTGAAACCATACATAATATATTATTTAAATAATATCAGCCCTACTATGTTACTAAAATAGCTTTTAAAAACAAGTAAGAAATCAAACAACTTGTCGAATATCAACGAGGAAATGTGATTAGAAATTGACGTCAGCAAAAGATCTTTTAAACAATTAAGAAAGTAAGAAATTTTTCTAACATTAACGGGTATCTGAAGTCAGCAAGCTGCATATTAACAATCTAAACCTTAACATTTACAAAAATTTTCAGTTAGCTTTTAAATGTAATATCTTAAATTGTTGCAGCAAATTTGGTTACATTAAACTGTAGCAACACAACCAATGCGTCACGCCCGTTGGTGACATAAGTTCAGAACCAGGAAAAGCTATACAGATGCAATTGAGTCCCGACGATCAAGGTGGACGCTGTGGACTCGCCCCCCACGGGAGTGCTGGTGCATGGGTCAGGTCCCGTACAATGTGACCTGCGACACACTGAGAACTTACCTCAGGGAACTAGTAACAGGGCACTGCTTTACAACAGGCTGCACTTTAACAGTCAGACATAAACAAATAAAAAAAACATCTGCCCTATCAGCGAATATGGTGATAAGCATCAAAGAACTTAACAGTTGGGTAGCACTCTGGTTACAGGAATGAGAAGACCAAAAAGATAAGGCTTACTTAACTAGCAAATAGTTACTAGTACTGCTTATGCTTCAGGAACATTCATTAAACACTATTTTTAAATGGAAGAAAATTCAAATTCGCTGACTTCCAACAAGTTTTGCAATAAGACACTAGCCATAAGTAGAGAATCGGGGAGCTCCTACCAACGTAAACTCAAATAGCTAAGCAATCGAATCTCAGATGTTAAAGTTTGTTCACCAGGCTGCCTGTAACAACTACAGAGGAAAATTGCACTCTTATTTTAGTAGAATTTACCAAAGAAAGGCGACGGCCTTGCTGCTGTGGATACGCCAGTTCCCATCATATCATTGAAGTTAAGCACTGTCGGGCGTGGCCAGCATTTGGATGGGTGACCATCCGGGCCACCATGCGCTGTTGCCATTTTTCGGGGTGCACCCAGCCTCGTGATGCCAATTGAGGAGTTACTCGATGGAATAGTAGCAGCGCCGGTCAAAGAAAACCATCATAACAACCGGGAGAGTGGTGTGCTGACCACAAGCCCCTCCTATCTGCATCCTCAGCTGAGGATGACAGGGTGGTCGGATGGTCCCAATGGGCCACTTGTGGCCTGAAGATGGAGTGCTTTGCCAAAGAATACATCAGGGCGGGTGAACTATTCAACCCCACCAACATGTTTTACAAATACTTAACTAAAATGATTACAGTAAATAGGCACTCTTATCGAATTAGATTCACACCACTAAAATGTTTTACAATGCTTAACTGAAATCATTACAATGAAAAGACACTCTCACTATTTAAAAGGAGGAGCAACACACAGTTCAGGCGTGTACATGCTCCACAGTAAGCGTCACGAAATATAACCAATTTAAACTAGCAGTTCTGATTAACATAACTTCACTAGATCTTTAACACAGACCACGCAAATTTCAGGCATTTCACAAACAGTTGCGATTAACGTCTGCAATGAAGCAGAGTAGCTTCCATTAAGATAAACTTCAGCTTTTCCGGAGCGAACCCCATAAACAGCAAACACAGCTGCCTTCCCGGAAGGAGAAAGTAGTCGCTGCACTACAACTTTAACAACGCGAGGCGCAGAAGACACAGAAAGAGTCTCACCAAAAGATTTGATGACTTGGTAGCAAAGTGGAGGCCAGAATCTCCACACGCTCGGCACAGGCAAATTTCCAAAGTCCCATCGGCACTACGACCAATCCAAAATACCGTCTTTGCGGGATAAGGTCTGTGCTCCGCAAAAGCCATTTACTATCGCCTCCAGACAGCGGAGGTAAACCGGCCTCGCACCCCGCAAGAGCTCCTTCCAATTCGACCCGCAAATTCCGCTGTCTACTTTCGTGCCGATCAAAGCCCCTCACCCGGAGAACCACCAAAAATCTTGCCCGGATCGATTGATCGATGCGAGCCAGCACGGCTCAAGACGGATCTGGATTCACTGACAGCAGCAGTTCGTGCCGGATTTGAAACCAATTTTCACTGATAAGATGTGACACACGTCTTCGGTTACTGCCAGCTAAAATCTTCTTACGATCACTGTTCTTACGCCGAGTCAGATGGCTGCAAGAGGTACGTCATTTGTTACACCCGTGCTGAATAGTCTGCACTGATGCGCAAATAAACCGGGCAACTTCATTCGTGGTGCGGTCGTGGACGTGCGCAAACACGATAGCTCTTTTCTGGCATTATGTCACTTCTTCACACGTTGTCCCGTGCTACTGCACTTACCCGTACATGCTACTGGCACGTACACACACCATCTCACTGCCATGGCTTACACAGCGGTGGAGGGTCATATTGCCGCCAGGCAGCAGTTCTACACCAGCCACAGCGCTCCAAAGCGACCAATGTGCTCTTTGCGGGGTTTTCAGGAGGTCACTAATATTTTGGCAGATGGGTTTATAAGAAATATTAATATATTGAGATCGCCGTTTGTTACTTGTCTACACAATATACCTGCTGCTTTCGACATCCGCTTTGTTTATTACTCGTGAACGACTGATCTCAGTACATCGTCCACAATTTATACCTTACGCTACTGCAATAATCTTTAGTGATGGAATTTATACTCGCAAGATTCACACTGCTAAAAGTATGAGTCACCTACAAATTTCATCTAAACCACCTTTTTGTGAGTTACAAATCGTTAATTTATTTTCAGCTTCATGAATAATCAGAAAGGTCTTGTGAAATAATGACTAGATGTTTTCATGGTTGTTGACAGCTGATATATTGATATTAAGTTTGCTCTTTCTGATTGGTAATTTTCTCTTTTTAGGGTTCCGTACACCAATAGGTGTTCTTTCTCTGTATGTCTGCACGTTTTTTTAATAGACCTTTTCTTCAGGAAAGGGTAGAGGTATCAAGTTAAAATTTATGCCAAATCTTAATATTTACAGTCTTTTGACGGTTTAAAAAAATTGAGCTTGTAAGTCAATGCAATCAAATGATACGATCATTTATCTCACATATTTAGATACCTGTAAACTCACTCATCAAAACCTATAGGGTGCTTCCCGTTGACCTGGAATCATGAGATTTGTTAAGAAGCGAGGTTTCTCACTACAAGTAAAGGGAAAATCCTAAAAATGATAATTGGGTATTACATCACACAAAAAATATTTTTTGCCCTTCGTTGTCCGTCTCACTGTTTGTCCGTCCTTTAAGACCTGTTTTTCTTAAAACGGATAGAGGTACCAAGTTGAAATTTACGTCAAATATTAAGGTCTATGGTCCCTTCGTGGTGCAAAAAAATTTTGCTTGTAAGTCAATGCAATAAAATATTCGACCATTTGTTTCATATATTTTGATACTCGCAAACGTAATCATCAAAACCTATAGATGAACTGCGTGTATAAATAATTAAAGTCGCGCGAAACCCTCGCAGCGCGATTCATACTCCCACTCGTCCAATTTCTTTTGCACAGCAGTAATTTTCTCCCATGTCGCTTTAGTGATATCTATTTTCTTGACCTGGAATCAAACTGGGAGAATCATTTAAGAATGATTGGTTTCATATTAACAGGTAATTACACCTAACACGAAACTTTGCGCTTCTGTTTTCTCAGGAATCAGATTAAGTGCCGTGAAGTCCATGTCTATATAAAACAAGCTTATTAACGTGTATTCCACAGTTAATTTTTAACGAGTCCGAATTGTCCACTTCTTATTATTTCGTAAATTACTGTTAGAGCTAAAGTGAGAAACATGGGTTGATGTGGTACAAGGTTAGGGGCGCTGCCACCAAACTATATCAATAGTAACACAAATTCAGAACAGTTTGTGAAATTCTCTCTTGATGTAGTACATTGATTATCAAGGTTTTCAGAAGGGACCTGAAGACTAGACGTTTCGAGGAAGCATAACAATTCGAAGTGCAAATGTTACAGCAGAAATAATGGTCCTTATAACAGCTGCAGTAAATCTGCATGCATGTTCTTGGAAAAGCACAGGTCTGTTTTTTATGAATAACATGCTGTAAATGCATTTAGGCATAGCCCCTACACTGATTCTACTGCAATTTGAAACTTTGATCCTCCGAAGAGCTTTACATCAAATCAAGCATCTTCTACCCGGCGAAGCATTTCAGGGGCGAGAGAGGATGAACTCAATGATAGTCGGTCATTCAGAGGTCACATGAAAATAGATAACTGAATTTTTAAACGCATTTCTACCCGATAATTTGTTGCCGAACTTCAAGATTCCTATACGGAATATAAAAAATACCAAAATCCTATTTCTACTTCAAAATAAGATGCGATATCACATTAGTACTTAATTCAATTATCTCTTTTGTTTATTTGTCAGGGTAGACATCCATCATCAATAGCTTTAATATGCCAAAAGATATTTGAGGTCGAAATATTAAGTGATATTAAGGTCGTTCTCAAACAAGAGGAATTGCCATTTTAGTACGTCCGAGATAATCATGGTCTTCCACAGTAACAATGATCACGGAAACGATCGTTACGTTGTGCACGAGAGCGTACCGATGACAAAACGGTACCTACTGACCCAAAAACGCAAATAACGCCAGCTTAGTATGTCAGGGAAAAGCTTGCTGCCATGAACACTGGACAGCAATCTCATCACTTTGAATACTATCTGTGGATTTGGTTTTTATGTGGCTGATTTTGTTCTTGAAGACATACGTGAACAAGACCTTAACGTTCAGTTTCGTAACCCTAAAATCTCCATCCTTGACTCCGACTTGATATTAACGATGTGCAAACGCTGCCTATAAAATAGTGTAAGCTGACATTTATGCTACTTTCTCATTTCTTTCTGGGGACAATTTTCTCGAACGAAATCCATCCTGCTTGCTATCACAGGCAGAAGTTACATGTTTTCTGATGTTTTTGTAGTGTTAAGTCCGAAGACTGGTTCGATGTAGTTCTTCATGCTCGTCTGCCCTTTGAAAGCCTCTTCATCTCTGTATAACCACTGAAACCTGCATCCTCCTTCAATACGACTTCTGTAGCCATGTCATGGTCTCCCGCTACAGTTCTTACACCCAACGATTCTCTCGATTACTGAGTTAACTACGCCTTGACGCCTCACGGTATAAGTTCCCAACTACGTTCTTATTACTCCTTACATTATGAAAGAATAAAATTGAATACGAAGATTCTTAATTCAAGCTTCCTATTCCTTATACATTCATTCGCAGTGTTCCTTAAATCCCATTCTGAATATGATTATGTCCAGTTAGTGCACATGCGCAGGCTGTAAATGAATATACTCGTACTCTGGAAACAATACTATTGTTTCCTCATTCATATTAAGTAACTGCATTTTAACATTCCAACTTGATTTAAGTTTCTGTGACTACACTGATCGTTTTCAAGACAATAATTTTTCCCTAGATACGTCATAACAGAGACTTGTTTATAATGAACATTAGCACTTGCTATTCTAACAGGAACTTCCAATCTTTGAATCTAGATAACCAAATTTTTTTCTCTAATTTAGGGCCATTGTAAATCGAGTCAAGACATTTATCGGTACGTTTCTTGCAGTCCACAAGTGTTGCACTCTTCCTGTGGTCGCCAGCCTTCTCACCCTCTGTCCAGACGTTGTTCTGCTTTTGCTCATCTGATCATTAACTTTTATGATCAGTCATATGTACTTTGATCGGTTACAGACGTTTTCCTGCATCAGTCCAAAGCTATTTAGGTCCTTCCTTACGCACGTTAAGTATTTATCGCAGATTTTAGGTCTGTCGCCCAGTACGTTAAAAATCTGCTTTCTTTGGTGGATTGCATTCATCTTCAACAAATTTCAGCAGAATTTAAGTCGTTGGTACCGTATTAACTCCATTCTCCGTTCATTATCCCTGTATAGCTCTTATCTTCCTCGTAGGATTTCCGTCTGTTATCTTACTTTCTGAATCATCCTGAAATCAAACTACTCGCCTCCTCTCAGCCCAGCCTTTGTCTTTGTAAAGCGTTCACTTGTATATAGACATTCAGTTTCCATCAATGTATTATAGTGTTTCACATTAGCTTTTCTTGAGCTTGCCTTTGTTTTATATGGGACAAGCTTTCCACTAAGAGCAGCTGCCAGCTTCTCTCTTCTGATGTCATTGGCTTCGTTTTCGCTAGTTTTCGTGTGTACTGTTTCATAAAGGTATCTGAATCGGTCAGTTTTTTTCTGTTTTACCGCACTGCGTTGTTAGGTGATTGGATAGTGTTGAGGTATTACACACTTTCTTTCCTCGAAGGAAATTCGGAGGCCAGCTTTATCTGCTTATTCCTTCAGCATGTTTATCTATTTCACAGCTGTCTCTGTGTTTATTGACACGGTCGCTAGAACATCGGCGAATGCAGGTAGTCGTCTCCATCGCCGTTCTTTGATCCTCAGTTGTGAACTTTGCAAAATAGACCTTTCCTGGCTACTTTCTCGTTTCATTCACGGAAGTCCTTCTCTAACATGAAAGTGCAGGAAACGTGAAACGTATCAGGCTGGAACCTGCAGGGTTGACGAGTGGGCTAAGGCTAAGTGCCTTTCCCTCTCTCTCCCTCCCCCCCCCCCCCCCCCCCTCTCTCTCTCTCTCTGTGTGTGTGTGTGTTTGTGTAAGCGCGCCTACCGTAACATGGCCGGTCTTGGGTAGTAGCCTTATGAGGCAGTATAGACATCGGGTCGCCCATAGAGTGAGTGACTACACACTGTCGTAGCGCTTCTTTATTTTGCTATACATTTTCAAGGACTAGGGGGCTGTGTTGTGTTATGCAATCTTTGACACAGCGAAATTAACATTCAATAACTACGAATGTGGATCGTGCGTATTCTGTGCAAGGGAACTTGATAGTGGATAGTCAGTTATGCCGTAAACTGGGGATAGCCTATAACCCTGCCTTGGATCCTAGACTTAATTAAAAATTCTTTGGAGAGTTCTTCCAAGAGTTTTACTTCTCCATATGTCCCTGTTAGAGTTTGATTGATAATTTCCACTGTTTTTGGGTTCACTTCAAATTCTAACAAGATACCAGGCAATACTCCCCAGTAGATCAAATCGTTCCTTCTTTAAGTCTCAGAGACCACTACCGGATCCTTAGAGACGTAATGTGCCAGTACTCTTTCATAGTCTAGATCCGCTGGAAGTAGGACCTTTCTTTCATGAATACAACTCCACATTCGCCAGTTTGATGATCTGCTTGCTCCACCAGAGAAGACTCGGGTGCTTTGGAGAGTAGTTTGTACGATTCACAAATGTCATGGGATTTGTTCTATCTCCCTTTTTACACAGATGGTAAATCAGTACGGTTTTCCATTCACCGGGTATTATTCCATTTTTTTAGACTGTGAATCACTGATATTTCATACAGCAGGTTCTTGCGTTTCCTGAAGTGCACAGGTTTGCATTTCTGAAAATTTAAAGCAAGCTAACAATCTTTTCATCACTTTTGGTCAAGACCTGACAATATTTGCTCAGTTTTTTTATCATACAGTACTTCATTATCAGTACTTCATGCCTGCAAAATATCTGAAGTTCAAGTTGCCAGGTGGTTAATTTGCAATAAGGGCGGTGCACTTCTCAGGAGCGCACCAGATGTGCCCAAATGCAAGGTAACATGGTGTGACCTCCCCAGTAAGACGTCCTTAATCCAGTCACAAATTTCTGTTGATATCTGATATTACACTTCCATTATTAATTGTTGGTGTGGTACTAGACCAGTGCCTTTCGGAAGTCACAGAATACTATACCTACAGGGTTGTTGTTGTTGTGGTCTTCAGTCCAGAGACTCTATATGCTACTCTATCCTGTGCAAGCTTCTCCATCTCCCAGTACCTACTGCAACCTACATCCTTCTGAATCTGCTTAGTGTATTCATCTCTTGGTCTCCTTCTACGATTTTTACCCTCCACACTGCCCTCCAATACTAAATTGGTGATCCCTTGATGCCTCAGAACATGTCCTACCAACCGATCCCTTCTTCTGGTCAAGTTGTGCCACAAACTTCTCTTCTCCCCAACCCTATTCAACACTTCCTCATTAGTTATGTGGTCTACCGATTTAATCTTCAGCATTCTTCTGTAGCACCACATTTCGAAAGCTTCTATTCTCTTCTTGTCCAAACTATTTATCGTCCACGTTTCGCTTCCATACTAGGCTACACTCCATGCAAATACTTTCAGAAATGACTTCCTGACACTTAAATCTATACTCGATGTTAACAAATTTCTCTTCTTCAGAAACGCTTACCTTGCCATTGTTAGTCTGCATTTTATATCCTCTCTACTTCTACCATCATCAGTTATTTTGCTCCCCAAATAGCAAAACTCCTTTACTACTTTAAGTGTCTCATTTCCTAATGTAATTCCCTCAGCATCATCCGACATAATTCGACTACATTCCATTATCCTCGTTTTGCTTTTGTTGATGTTCATGTTATACCCTCCTTTCAAGACACTGTCCATTCCATTCAACTGCTATTCCAAGTCCTTTGCTGTCTCTGACAGAATTACAATGTCATCGGCGAACCTCAAAGTTTTTATTTCTTCTCCATGGATTTTAATACCTACTCCGAATTTTTCTTTTGTTTCCTTTACCGCTTGCTCAATATACAGATTGAATAACATCGGGGAGAGGCTACAACCCTGTCTTACTCCCTTCCCAATCACTGGTTCTCTTTCATGTCCCTCGACTCTTATAACTGCCATCTGGTTTCTGTAAAAATTGTAAATAGTTTTTCACTCCCTGTATTTTACCCCTGCCACCTTTAGAATTTGAAAGAGAGTATTCCAGTCAACATTGTCAAAAGCTTTCTCTAAGTCTACAAATGCTAGGAACGTAGGTTTGCCTTTCTTTAATCTTTCCTCTAAGATAAGTCTTAAGGTCAGTATAGTATTGCCTCACGTGTTCCAGTATTTCTACGGAATCCAAACCGATCTTCCCAGAGGTCGGCTTCTACTAGTTTTTCCATTCGTCTGTAAAGAATCCGTGTTAGTATTTTGCAGCTGTGACTTATTAAACTGATAGTTCGGTAACTTTCACATCTGTCAACACCTGCTTTCTTTGGGATTGGAATTATTATATTCTTCTTGAAGTCTGAGGGTATTTCGCCTGTCTCATACATCTTGCTTACCAGATGGTAGAGTTTTGTCAGGACTGGCTCTCCCAATGCTGTCAGTAGTTCTAATGGAATGTTGTCTACTCCCAGGGCCTTGTTTCGACTTAGGTCTTTCAGTGCTCTGTCAAACTCTTCACGCAATATCGTATCTCCCATTTCATCTTCATCTACATCCTCTTCCAATTCCATAATACTGTCCTCAAGTACATCGCCCTTGTATAGATCCTCTATATACTCCTTCCACCTTTCTGCTTTATCTTCTTTGCTTAGAACTGGGTTTCCATCTGAGCTCTTGATGTTCATACAAGTGGTTCTCTTATCTCCAAAGGTATCTTTAATTTTCCTGTAGGCAGTATCTATCTTACCTCTAGTGAGATAAGCCTCTACATCCTTACATTTGTCCTCTAGCCATCCCTGCTTAGCCATTTTGCGCTTCCTGTCGATCTCATTTTTGAGACGTTTGTATTCCTTTTTGCCTGCTTCATTTATTGCATTTTGGTATTTTCTCCTTTCATCAATTAAATTCAGTATTTCTTCTGTTACCCAAGGATTTCTACTAGCCCCCGTCTTTTTACATACTTGATCCTCTGCTGCCTTCACTAATTAATCCCTCAGAGCTACCCATTCTTCTTCTACTGTATTTTTTTCCCCCATTCCTGTCAATTGTTCCCTTATGCTCTCCCTGAAACTCTGTACAACCACTGGTTCTTTTAGTTTGTCCAGGTCCCATCTCCTTAAATTGCCACCTTTTTGCAGTTTCTTTAGTTTTAATCTACAGGTCATAACCAATAGATTGTGGTCAGAGACCACATCTGCCCCTGGAAATGTCTTACAATTTAAAACCTGGTTCCTAAATCACTGTCTTACCATTATATAATCTATCTGATACCTTTTAGTATCTCCAGGGTTCTTCCAGGTATACAACTTTCTTTCATGGTTCTTAAACCAAGTGTTAGCTATGACTAAGTTGTGCTCTGTGCAAAATTCTACCAGGCGGCTTCCTCTTTCATTTCTTTGCCTCAGTCCATATTCACCTACTACGTTTCCTTGTCTCCCTTTTCCTACACTCGAATTCCAGTCACCCATGACTTCACTATCTGAATAATTTCTTTTATTTCATCATACATTTCTTCAATTTCTTCGTCATCTGCAGAGCTAGTTGGCATATAAACTTGTACTACTGTAGTAGGTGAGGGCTTCGTATCTATCTTGGCCACAATAATGCGTTCACTATGCTGTTTGTAGTAGCTTACCCGCATTCCTATTTCCCTATTCATTATTAAACGTGCGACTGCTACGGTCGCAGGTTCGAATCCTGCCTCGGGCATGGATGTGTGTGATGTCCTTAGGTTAGTTAGGTTTAAGTAGTTCTAAGTTCTAGGGGACTGATGACCGCAGCAGTTGAGTCCCATAGTGCTCAGAGCCATTTGAACCATTATTAAACCAACTCCCACATAACCCCTATTTCATTTTGTATTTATAACCCTGTATTTGCCTGACCAAAAGTCTTGTTCATCCTGCCAACGAACTGCACTAATTCCCACTATATCTAACTTTAACCTATCCATTTCCCTTTTTAAATTTTCTAACCTACCTGCCCGATTAAGGGATCTGACATTCCACGCTCCGATCCGTAGAGCGCCAGTCTTCTTTCTCCTGATAACGACATCCTCCTGAGTAGTCCCCGCCCGGAGATCCGAATGGGGGACTATTTTACCTCCGGAATATTTTACCCAAGAGGACGCCATCATCATTTAACCATACAGTAAAAGCTGCATGCCCTCGGGAAAAATTACGGCCGTAGTTTCCCCTTGCTTTCAGCCGTTTGCAGTACCAGCACAGCAAGGCCGTTTTGGTTAGTGTTACAAGGCCCGATCAGTCAATCATCCAGACTGCTGCCCTGAAACTACTGAAAAGACTGCTGCCCCTCTTCAGGAACCTCACGTTTGTCTGGCCTCTCAACAGATACCCCTCCGTTGTGGTTGCACCTACGGTACGGCTATCTGTATCGCTGAGGTGCGCAAGCCTCCCCACCAACGGCAAGGTCCATGGTTCATGGGAGGGGGGGTGGGGGGGGGGGACCTACCTACAGGGGGTGGACAAAAATATAGAAACGACAAAAAAAACATATTACCATACCTGGCATGGACTAGTGAAACGCCCTGCTAAAGCCACAGCACATGACAGGTAGTTTAAGTTGTGGAAAGGGGCCAAAATAAGCGGCTATTAGTTACACTCGAATATACAACCTTTTATTTGATCAAACATTACAAGATCCCAATGTTTTTTTAAAATACACAGCTTTAATCTTTGGGACTTCATTACCAGCCTAAAACCACTTTAATTTATAAACGGCTGAAGGCCAATAACATAAAACGCAAGCATAATCAGAAACTTAAAAGGCAAGTCTCACCTTACAAAAGTTCTTTATTTAGGCTGAAGGCCAATGAATCAGACTCCTCAAGAGCAAAACAACTCAAACACAAAATCGGCTGAAGGCCCAACACTTAAAATTCAACAACATTAAAATTCTTAAAATGCCAAAGGCCTTACGTGAAACAGTTCTTTAAATTAGGCTGAAGCCCCTAAAGAATCTTAAGGCTTAAGGGCAAAACACCTTAATTTGGGGAAAAAATCGGCTACAAGCCATACAAATACAAACAACAACAAAAAGAAAACAAAGAGTACACCCAAAGGCGCTCAGATGTTCGAGGGTCGGCCTGCAATTCAAACACTAACGCTCGCTTAGTTGAGGCAGGCAGTCAGGCCAACCATTCACGATCCAATAACAACCCAACCGACCGACAGTCAATGGACCTACCGACAAGATAACTTCCACCTCACCTGATCAGAGCACCACAGGGAGTTCAACGGAACAACGTTGAAGGTGTTGGCGCCCACAACGAATCACACACGGAGCTGTCAAACTACACACCACACTGGACAGCAACAACATTATGAGGAGACTACACTGCCTGAAATTTACTTCAATAGCCAGGGCAGGTAACAGGAACGTTAACAGTCACAAGGCAGAAGATTCCGCTGGTGCACTTCAATCCAAATAACTAAATACAGTGAAACTCCACCGGAGGGTGGCTAGAATTCTCCAACTTGAAAACCACGTTGTTGCTCGCGGGAATGTCCCAACAGCCAACAACGAACTCCAAACGACACAATGTGAACAGTCTTGACTTGCTGGTTGATTAAATCAAAACTCAGCTTTCTTGTGCAGGTCGATGAGCCAAGGACCTGTTAGCAATGGGAACAGCCCCACACACTCGGATACCGCGTAGAGACCGCCAGCGACCCCGGCCAAACTACGTCCCACAGAGAATTGCTCACTGCTCCTCGCCAACCAACCGACTCCACAGGCCCGGAAACGGTGAAAGGACCAAATATACGTCGGCCGATGAGAAGACCAACCGAACGACCAACAAACTGTCGTCCCTCTCCAATCTCCCTTCGTCGGACAGTTCATGTGTGTTGCCAGCGGTCGGCGGACACTGGCTGTCGGCGCCTCACGGGCGCTCCGTCCTCGACTACACTGCTGCTGCATCCCGAATGCACTGCCGGTCCATCCCGAACTGACTGTCATATACACTACGACCCGGAAATACTATCGGTCGCTCCAGAGATGGTACGACAGTGCACTTACCGATACGCGCTACTGATGCCGCACACGGGCAAGTAAGGCAGGAAGTTAGTGACGCCAGTAAATGAAATAAGAAAACGAGGTGGCAGTACTGTAATAGAAGATGACAAACAATAAATAGCATGAACACGAGCCGTGCACCGTCTCCGCATCGATTAATAAACGTCCTGTATGGTTTTGAAGGGGACCTTGTACCATTCTTCCTACAAAATAGTGAAACGTTCAGGTAATGATGATGGAACTCGATAGCTATCGTGCACCCTTCGCTCCAAAGTGAACCACAAAGTCTCAAAAATATTGAGATCTGGTGACTATAGTGGCCGGGGGTGACGCGGCAATTCATCTTCGTGTTCACAAAACCAGTCCTGGATTATGTGAGTTCTGTGAAAAGAGGCCTCGTCGTCTTGGAACGCAGCATCACCATTGGGGGAAAGAACATTATACTGTGGATGTAGCTGATAGCTAAAATGATGACATAATTCTTGGCAGTAGTGTGACCTTCCGGAGAAACCATGGAATATCACTGTACGGTTGCTCAAATCATCAACGTACCGTTATCTTGTTTCACTTTTTGGATGTAAATACGGCCAGAAGTTGGAAACAGTGTGAAACCAGACTCATCCAACCAAAAGACTTTCTTCCATTGCCCCATGGTCCAGATCTTATGTCTTCGACGCCATGTTTTCCTGTTATAGGCATTTTCGAACGGTTCTGGAATTCCAGCTTGCCCTGCGATTGCCTTCTTAAAGAGCTCCCTCCGTGTTGTTCAGCTACTGACAGGGTACGCGAGTGCGATATTTAGTTGTACAAGGACTGCTGCAGCTGCCGCTTTCTTATTTTTCGGCACATTCCTCTTCAGTGACCGTCTGTCACCATCATTCAGCACACACTTTCGTCCGCGCTGTGATGATGTTTTTCCGTTTTCCCTACAAACGGTATAAATCTTCGATATGGTGCTTTCTGAAACATCAGACACTTCGACTACCTAGGAAGCATCCGAGCACCAATCATTTGCCTATTTTCAAGTTTGCTTAGCTCCGACATATAGCGCAACTACAATTACGCAGAATACTGTTCCGATCACGAATGGCACTTGCAACGTATAGTTGACATTGCACAGGTGCCGTCGTGGTCAAATAAGACAGCGCAATCTGCAGGCTTGGCTAGTATCTGGATGTATGTTCAAGCATGCGTTTCTCACGAAATCTCCAAATTTTTGTCCAACCCCTGTTCTTGTTTGCCACAATGGTTGGCTTTCAGAATGTCGTGTAAAAAAAGCGCCGTTACCAGGTTCACCAAAGACACGTAGGTTGCCATGGAGGAGGCTCAGTCAGTTCGATATATTTTTTTTACATTTGAGGTCAGAATATATTCTAAGATTTCCAAGTCGTTCGTATTAGAGTTTTGCTGTACTGAATCCAGGGAACGCTGCGACAGACTAATTTCGTTATCTGTGCTATCTCTATCTATGACAAATGTGTGGACTACATAGTCCTGGAACTATCAATGAACTGTCTTGAATAAACTGAGCCAGTTTCAAAATTGTGTATGAATAAAGTTCAGAGCTGTATTCAGTGTTTTTAGCGAAAAGGGTATTGTTACCGATGATGATGTGTGATACGTAGTTTTAATTAATGTTTGCAACAAAATCAGCCATCTTCTTAAAGAAGAATTTTTATTGTACGTATGTTATATGTTTCAGCGACAGTAAAGATGAATGTCATACTTCAGAACTGCTGAAAGTAGTAGAGTACATCTTCGCTATTTCAGTGCAAGTGTTAGTGTTTTTCTCTACTGTCCGACAAGTGGACAGAAGAAAATTAAAAAAAACCGCATAGATTATAAGTGAACTCAGTGAAAGATATTATATCAATTTAATACATTTTCATGGTGCAACTTCCTAAAAAATTTGTAATCATATTTCAAAGCAAACTGACTTAATTAGTAATGAAAACGTCGAGGAAATTATTGATATCTCCAAGTACAATATTAGTATTTTAATGTTCTGACATTTGACTTACCGTCATTCACTTGCATGTACTAAACACAGGATGCTGAGAGGAAAAAAGGTTCGTTTATTCCTACAGGAATCAAAACTAAAAGAAAAGTTCCGGCAATGATATGTCCTGAAACCAATACTAATTGAGATTTGGGCCATTGAAGATCAGTAGTTCACAACCTGCATTTTATTTACTAATGAAGTAGGATTCAGAACAGATGGCATACTAAATTACAATAACCTGAATTTGTAGACATTTGCAAACCATCGAGCAGTCATGGAGATGAGGCACCAGGATAACTTCATTATCAATGTACGGGCAGGAATAGTTGGTGACGGTCTCATAGGGCCATACAATTTTCCAAACAGATTAATTTCTCTGTGATGAATTACCAGCACTGTTGTAGAACGTTTCCCTTGCCAAGTACAATATTAGTATTTTAATGTTCTGACATTTGACTTACCGTCATTCACTTGCATGTACTAAACACAGGATGCTCAGAGGAAAAAAGGTTCGTTTATTCCTACAGGAATCAAAACTAAAAGAAAAGTTCCGGCAATGATATGTCCGGAAACCAATACTTGTTGAGATTTGGGCCATTGAAGGTCAGTAGTTCACAACCTGCATTTTATTTACTAATGAAGTAGGATTCAGAACAGATGGCATACTAAATTACAATAACCTGAATCTGTGGACATTTGCAACCATCGAGCAGTCATGGAGATGAGGCACCAGGATAACTTCATTATCAATGTACGGGCAGGAATAGTTGGTGACGGTCTCATAGGGCCATACAATTTTCCAAACAGACTAATTTCTCTGTGATGAATTACCAGCACTGTTGGAGAACGTTTCCCTTGCAGGTAGACGACGGCTTTGGTTGACTTAACATGGGGAACCGGCGCATTTTCTATTGGTCACGCGACGGTATTTCACCGCAACGTTTCATCGGCGATGGATTGGTCGAGTAGGATGGTAGCATGGCCTTCCCGTTCACTTGATCCGAATCTGTTGGATTTCTGGTTTTGGGAACATTTAAAGACATTGGTGTACGTGACGCAGTCCGACTGGAATTAGGTATATCTGAAAGTGAGCGTGACTCACTGCGAAGATGAGCGAAGGGATATGCCGGATGCGTGGTATCCACGCGCAGCACTGCCTACTTCTAGATGAACGTACGTTTACACGAGCCGTGAAAATTGCACATTGCCGACAACATATCCCCACAACGTTGGCTCGGATCATGGCGACCACACGAATTGTAGCCACACGCACGACAACATTATCGGCAGCTGTTTGCCAGCAAAGTCTGCGGCTGTAGTTTTCCGGGCCAGAAGCGTTTGCACGCGGTACATGGCTCTCACAAGATGGACGACCGCGAGCTAGCGGAAGCGAGAGCGGTTCTACTACTTTTACGTCACACAAGGAATCAAGTTAGAAAGAAGAAGAGGAACTGGGATTTGTGGATGCGTATTTTTTCAAGTTAGCATAATGCTTCAGAAAATTTTACTAGTGAATTGATACGGGATACATATCTGCTCAAGAATTTCACCAGACTGTCGAAGCACGATTTCGAATATCTCGTACAAGCAATCTGTCGGCAGACTGCTAAAACCGATAAAAATATGACAGTGTATATACTGGCGAACACACTTCGGTTTTTAGCTACTGGCGATTCGTACAAGAGTCCTCTATTCTTCAATAAGTCTTATCTTACCAGAAGTATGGAATAGTGTGGTAGGAGGAGGGAGGTTTGAAACAACAATACAATTATTATTATTATTATTTTCTTTTTGTTCATCAGCACGCACCACTGCTTACACTATCAGGTTCTGCTTCAGGAACTTCTAGAGGTAGTCTGAAACTTACGGCATCAAATGCAGACCACATGAACCTGCGCTTATATTCTTTCTACATAACGTTTTTGCTTCGCGTGTGACATAGGTTCGAAGACTCAATTTTTTGTATTATCGTCAAGCGTGATTCCAAGCTCATTGGCAATCATTTTCCAACTTTTTTTTCGGACTGTGATGTTTCCATGTGCTACATTATTTTCTACGTCACTTAACTCTGGTCGTAGATGAATTGGATTTATGTAATTAACAGTTCTCTTGTTTGTCCGCTACTCTATTGCTGTACACAACAAACAACTACAAAAGCAGGATACATGTACGCGAGCCAACTTTCAAACAAAAGGGAAACGATATTGTTTTCGCTCACACACCTGACAGCAGCGTTTTCGGTGAGAGAAGTAAGAAACGTAGGTGCGAGCGAGAGGGAAGCATTTGCAAGTAAGGACAGAAATACATGTCGCACTGCACTACGAAATATTCTCCACAACGCCGCCAATCACTCGGAATACGACAGCAACTAACCTGCAGCAGCCAGCAAAGTCAGCAGTACTGCCCAGGGATACTGAAAAATTTCTGTCTATACCAGTCACATCGTAGCAACGTTGACGGCAAAGCTATTGCCGCCAAATATCGTCGTAAAATACGGCCCATCCACACGCACCATAAAGAGACAGGTGGGAAAGAGAGGACAATTATATCTAAAAAGGAATTACTTTCCAGATGGATTATAGGAACTTTTCTCCTAGTTTTGACCAATAATACCTCCTCTACGGCACTCTGTACAAGATACGATGGCTATTCGGAAAGCAAGATCCGACCGGGCGCGAAATGGAAACCACAGTGACAAACCAATGAAGCTTTGCACAGACGTGTTGGGCAGTGTCTCTAGTATGCCCATCTATCGCGTTACGTCGCTCTTTTCAATCTGATCGCACAGTGAGCATGTAAAAATACCTAGAAAATTGGTCTCCCGCCACGTATGTGTGACTGCCGAGAGATTTCGCCTGATTTGATGCAGCCTCATAACGCAACTGCCATGCAGTTCCATCTTCATGACAATCCTCGGCAAAATACTGCAGTGGAAAAGAAGACCCCCCTGCACCGTTTTCGATAGGAAGTGTCTGATAGCTCGCCATGCAGCCCGGACGGGGCTCCCATTGATTTTCATCTCTGCTCACATGAACAGCTGGCTATGAAGGCAACATTTTGTCACAGACAATTAGCTCAAGAGCACCATAGAGAATTGGCGAAAGCACAGTCGGCTGCCTTCTATGACGAAGGTATTGTAAAGTTCGTACAACCCTATGATAAATGTTTAAGTCGGAGTGGCAACTATGTACAGAAGTAACTGGAAAGTCTAGCTAAACGCCGGAGTGGCCAAGTGGTTCTAGGCGCTACAGTCTGGAACCGCGCGACCACTACGGTCGCAGGTTCGAATCCTGCCTCGGGCACTGATGTGTGCAATGTCCTTCGGTTAGTTAGGTTTAAGTAGTTCTACGTTCTAGGGGAATGATGACCACAGCAGTTAAGTCCCATAGTGCTCAGAGCCACTTGAACCATTTTTCGAGCTAAATGTTGCAAATGAAACATTTTTGATGTACGATGTGGATTCCATTTCGCCACCGGTTGGACTTTATTTTACGGATAGCCCTCGTAGTTATGTTTCAAAATAATTGTATTATGAAATTACATTTCAAATGTTAGCTTTCAGTACTAGACTATCTACCATATCATGCGGTTCAGCAATTTGGACCTTCATGTCCTTCATATCTCTGGTCATCGCTCCTCCTCGTCCAAAGAGATGCCAGACACCATCCTCACTGCCTTCTCTCCTAAACGCGTGCTCGCATAAAAGCAAGCGACGGCTGAGCCAAGTTCCTCGCTGTAGACGCGACCTTGAAGAGCCGGTCAGCTCGCCTCCCTTCCCAGGCGATCCCTGAGGAATTCCCAGAAAAACTGAAGCAGCCGTGGCCGCTCAGCCAGAACGGTCTCTCTGTGCACCGTGGCTGAAGGACGCGGCGTCATGGCGAGGAGCTATGAGGACCAGCGGCCGATCCACTGGAGCACGCTGCGCTGCAGGTTGGGTCACAACCTCAGTATATCGACGACAAATGGCGTTTTTCACACTTAAGGATGAGTGTAAAGAATATAGATATCACTGAGCAGAATTAGTTAACTGATTTCAACCGTCGCTCTAATAATTCAAAGGAATTCTACATCTACATCTATGTGATTACTGTAGAATTGACAAGTAAGTGCCTAGCAGAGGGTTCATCGAACCACCTTCAAGCTATTTATCTATTGTTCCACTCTCGTAAAGAGCACGGCAAAAACGAACCCTTAAATCTTAATGTGCGAGCTCTGATTTCACTTACACTACTGGCCATTAAAATTGCCGTAATAACGGCCTTGATACGCCTGGGCATTGAGTCAAACAGAGCTCGGATGGTCCGCAGCTCGTGGTCGTGCAGTAGCATTCTTGCTTCCCGCGCCCGGGTTCTCGGGTTTGATTCCCGGCGGGGTCAGGGATTTTCTCTGCCTTGTGATGACTGGGTGTTGTGTGCTGTCCTTAGGTTAGTTAGGTTTAAGTAGTTCTGAGTTCTAGGGGAATGATGACCAAAGATGTTGCTCAGAGCCATTTGAACCATTTTTTTGAGCTCGGATGGCGTGCACAGGTACAGCTGCCCATGCAGCTTCAACACGATACCACAGTTCATCAAGAGTAGTAACTGGCGTATTGTGACGAGCCAGTTGCTCGGCCACCATTGACCAGGCGTTTTCAATTGGTGAGAGATCTAGAGAATGTGCTGGCCAGTTTAGCAGTCGAACATTTTCTGTATCCAGGAAGACCCGTACAGGACCTGCAACCTGCGGTCGTGCATTATCCTGCTGAAGGGTAGAGCCACGGGTCGTAACACATCTGAAATGTAACGTCCACTGTTCAAAGTGCTGTCAATGCGAAGAGGAGGTGACCGAGACGTGTAAAAAATGCCACTCCATACCATCACTCCGGGTGATACGCCAGTACGGCGATGAGGAATACACTCTTCCAATGTGCGTTCACCGCGATGTCGGCAAACACGGATGCGACCATCATGATGCTGTAAACAGAACCTAGATTCGTTTGAAAAAATGACGTGTTGCCATTCGTGCAACCAGATTCGTCGTTGAGTATATCATCGCAGACGCTCCTGTCTGTGATGCAGCGTCAAGGGTAACCGCAGCCTTGGTCTCCGAGCTGATAGTCCATGCTGCTGCTAACTCGTTGAACTGTTCGTGTAGATGGTTGTTTCTTGCAAACGTCCCCATCTGTTGACTCAGGGATCGAGACGTGGCCGCATGATCCGTTACAGCCATGCGGATAAGATGCCTGTCATCTCGACTAATAGTGATACGAGGCCGTTGGGATCCAGCACGGCGTTCTGTATTACTCACCGATTCCATATTCTGCTAACAGTCATTGGATCCCGACGAACGCGAGCAGTAGTGTCGCGATACGATAAACCGCAATCGCGATAGGCTACAATCCGACCTTAATGAAAGTCGGAAACGTGTTGGTACGTATTTTTCCTCCTTACACGAGACATCACAACAACGTTTCACCAGTCAACGCCGGTCAACTGCTGTTTGTGTATGAGAAATCGGTTGGAAACTTTCCTCATGTCAGCACGTTCTAGGTATCGCCACTGGCGACAGCCTTGTGTGAATGCCCTGAAAAGCTAATCATTTGCATATCACAGCATCTTCTTCATGTCTCTTAAATATCGTGTCTGTAGCACGTAATCTTCGTGGTGTAGCAATTTTAATGGCCAGTAGTGTATTTTATTACGATGTCATTCCTCCCTATGAAGGTGGTAGCCAACAAAATATTTTCACGGTCTGAGGATTAAGTTGGTGTTTGAAATTTAGTGGGAAGATTCTGTTTCAACGAAAAAAGCCTTTGCCTTAACTGTTGCCACCCCAATTCGCGTATCATATCCGTGGCGTGCTCTCTTCTATTTAACGATAGTACAAAAGAAACTGCCCTTCTTTGAACTTTCTCGATGTCCTACGTCGATCCTATCTGAGGCGGATCCCGCATCACACAGCAGTACTCCAGATGAGGACGTACAAGCGTAATGTAGGGAGTCTCTGTAGTAGACCTGTTGCAGTTTCTCAGTGTACTGCCAATTTATCGTAGCATTTCGTCTGCTTTACCCGCAACCTTATCTGGATGATGGCTTCACTTAAGTTATTCATAATTGTAATTCCTAAGTATTTAGTTGAATTTACATACTCTAGATTTGTGTGATTTATCGGTTAACCGAAGTTTAACGGATTCCTTTTGGTACGCATATGGATGACTTCATGCTTTTCGCTATTTAGCATCAACTGTCACTTTTCGTACCATACAGAAATCTTGTCTAAATCGTTTGGCAATTTGTTTTGATCATCTGATGACATTATATGAAGGTAAATGACAGCGTCATCTGCAAACACTTTAAGGGGGCTGCTCAGATTGTCCCCTAAATAGTTTACGTATCGGTAACGACAGAGGGGCTGTAGCACTTCCTTGTAGAACTTCTGTTTTACTCGAAGACTTTCCGTTAGTTATTACGAACTGTGACATGAAATCACGAATTCAGTCGAGTCCATAGGCACGAAATTCGGTTAGAAGTCGCTTGTGAGGTACAGTGTCGAAAGCTTTCTGGAAATCTAAAGATATGGAATCAATTTGACAATTCTGTCAATAGCACTCATTCCTTCGTGAAAATAGAAAGCTAGCTTTACAAGAAGGATATTTTCTGAATCCGTGTTGGTTTTTAGCCAATAAATCATTTTCTTCGAGATAACTCATAAAGTTCGATCACAAAATATGTTCCAAAATCCTACTGCATACCGGCGTTAATGATAGTGGTCTGTAATTAAGTGCTCTGACAGCAACCTTACTGGTATGCAATCAGGATTGGAGGTCTTGCCTTTATTAAGTTATATAAGCTACCTTGCTACACTGAGGATATATACTTCTATGTTACTCTTGCTGGCATCTGTTCTTGGTTAGAATTTCGGAATATTTAGTTTAATTTACTTATCATTTCCCCTTTAGGCCACAAATTATTTTATCCCCAACCGTGCATGCTGATATTACTGATTCTGTAAATCAGCGTAGGTCCTTTGACATGTTTCCTATCGTGAAAAAGAAAAAGAAGATTAACGCCTAACGTGCTGTTTGTGGTTTGCTCATTAGAAAGATGCACAAACTAGGAGAGAGGTACGACGACGAAAGAATTACATTGAGTACGTTGCAGAGGAACCATTCCGACACTTGCCTTAAACGATTTAGGTTCAAAATGGTTCAAATGGCTCTAAACACTATGGGACATAACGTCTCAGGTCGTCAGTTTCCTAGACTTAGAACTACTTTAAACCTAACTAACCTAAGGACATCACACACATCCATACCCGCAGGATTCGAACCTGCGACCGTAGCAGCGCGCGGTTCCCGCCTGAAGCGCCTCGAACCGCTCGGCAACAACGATTTATGAAACCCACCCACAATCTAAATCTAGGAAACCGGAGAGTGATTTCAGTGGCTTCCTCCCAAACGTGGGAAAAGTGTCTTAAGCACAGCAATATCTCGCTCGGTAGTTGTTTGTGGTTGAAGACAGTATCTACACAAAATTCCTCAAAAATATGCCTGTCTGTGCAATATGTAGAATCTATATTCTCTTCATTATTTATTCCTGTACTTGTACACAAACTTCTTGCTTTGTATGGCTTTTAAGTACAACAGTATCAGAATTACAGGATTCTGGATTGTCTTCAGAAGCGTCAGTTGCCATATTTTCCTAGTTCTAATTATTTTTTCATCGTCAGAAAGAACTTGATCATCACAAACTGTATACAAGTTTACACCAGACAATTCTCGCCTGTGTCATTTTAAAAGGATGCCGGCGATTAGCTTCCCTGTCTGTCAGCGCCCAAGTTTGTGCCCCGTCTGCAATGCCATCGTAGTCGACGGGATGCTAAACTCTGTTCCACATCTGACAACGATGTATCTGTAGAAGCTCATCCTCATTTTTTCTGTACGAAATGTTTCGTTATTGAATCCATAATCAGCTCTTCGACGCAGATCTTTTGAGATTCCATCAATGTTGTAAATTCCGTGATGGTCAAGTTGTCGTTTCTGCTCTCTCACCCTTCGACCTCCCTTTAGCTGTTCTCGCAATGTGGCCAACAATTTTTGTAAACATTTATTCCATCTTCATCCATCATATCTATCTTCATTGTTGTCTTCCAATGTAATCCTCAAGCACTAGACAAATTTTCAAGTCGTCGACAAAGAGAGACTGAGACGTTTGGTCCAGATTCCATTCCAGGTGTTCGCTTCTCTATCTTCTTCGCAAGTCGCGGTACTGCGGTTTTATGCTGTTGCTGGTAGCGGACGCTAAGAGGCCAGATTGATCATGTAGATGCACTTCGTATGGGTAGACACAGACTTTATGGGTGCCTCCACAAAATCAACACGCAGCTTAATTGCAGTCTTATCAGGATACGTACATACGCGCTACATTTTGTACGTACCGACCGACCATCATCTAGTTTCATTCACCACGAGGGATTACTGCATGGCACGTTATATAGAGAAGGTGCACTATAATAGGGAATCTCTGCGATAAATGGATGCTTGAATATAAATACAGATACTAGCCAAACCTGCAGAAAGCGCTCTTATATTTGACCGCGAATGGAGCCTGTGCAATGCCCTTAGTACGTTACAAGTATCAGATTGTGGTCACAACACTGTTCTGTGTATCTGTGACTGCATTGTGTCGGAGGCTACTACATTCGAATGTTGGCAACTTGTTGGTACTCATATGCAGGATGTTCCCGCAACAGATGTAGCCGAAGTGTTAGTTGTTTCAAGACGTACCATATCGAAGATTTATGCTGCATACAGAGAAAGCGAAAGAGCGTCATCCGCTAACTCACAGCGCGGATGAAAGTGTCTGGTGAGTGAGGGTGACGGACGATCACTGAATATGACTCTGACGAAAAATAAGAGGCTGACTGATAAAAAGTCACTGTGAACTGAATGTCAAACTCGCAAAACCTCTCACGACCGAAACAACACGAAGGGAGTTACATAAGCAGGAAACTGCAGGGCGAGCTAGAATTCCGATACCACTCAAAACTGAAGCAAATGCCCGAAACGGGAAACCGTAATGCCGAAGGCATAAAACCTGGACAATGGAGCTGCGAAAGAATGTTTTTTGACCAGATCAGTCTTGTTTCACACTGTTTCCAACTTCTGACCGAGTTTGCGTTCCAAGAGTGGAACAAGTCAGGGATTCGCCCCACAGTTTCTCTGGAAGGTAGCATTACTGCCAAGCATCATGTGAGCGATTTGACTGATCAGATCCATCCCATGGTAAGATATTTGTTCCCATTTGCACACAGCTCGCATCGTCCAGAACTTGCTTTGTGAGCACAAGGATGAAATGTCGCATCTTCCCTGCCCATCACAGTCACCAGACCTCAGTATTATTGATCCTCTGTGCTCTGTTTTGAAGAGAAGGGTTTGTGATTGCTTCCAACTCCATCATCGTTATCTTGACTTTCACTTTTTAGCAGGAGTAGAGAATATAAAAGCCGACTGAAAATTATGCATGGACTATATTTATTCACTCCCAAACGACTTGAACCTATTTAGAACGCCAACAGTTTCCCCACACCATATTAGGCGTAGCAATGTGTTGTTTTTGGTGTTTCCATATTACTGTCCATCCCCTGTGTGTTTGGTAGCTCACTATAAGCGGCTGAAAGTTCAAATGACATCCATGCTTTCTTTTTCCTGTTTTTTAGTCACCAGTCTTCTGTCTTGTTTGGCGTGGCCAGCAACGAAATCCTCTCCTGTACTAACCATTTCATCTCGGAGTAGCCCATACAACCTACATCCTCAATTATTTGGTGAACGTGTTCCAGCCTCTGTCTTCCGCTACAGTTTTTACCTCTACAGCACCGAGCGAGGCGGCGCAGTGGTTAGCAAACTGGACTCGCGTTCGGGAGGACGACGGTTCAAACCCGCTTCCGGCCATCCTGATTTACGTTTTTCGTGATTTCCCTAAATAGCTTCAGGCAAATGCTGGGATGGTCCCTTTGAATGGGCACGGCCGACTTCCTTTCCCATCCTTCCCTAATTCGATGGGACCGATGACTCGCTGTTTGGTCCCCTCTCCCAAATCAACCATCCAACATCTACAGCGTCCTCTAACACCATGAAAGTTACTGCCTGAGCACTTGACAGGTGTCTTATCATTCTGTTCCTTTTTCTTGTCAGTGTTCTCCGTATATTCCTTTCCTCGACAATTCTGCGGAGAATTTCCTCCTTCCTTATCTTATCAGTCCACCAGATTTTCATCATTCTTGTGTAGAACCACATCTCAAATGGTTCAATTCTCTTCTGTTCCGTTTTTACCACAGTCCATGTTGCACTACGATAGAATGCTGTGCTCCAAACGTACCGCTGCACGGGGTAGTCGTGAGGTCTAAGGGGCCACGGCTCCCTCCGTCGGAGGTTCGAGCCTTCCCTGGGGCATGGGTGTGTGTTGTCCTTAGCGTAAGTTGGTTTATGTTACATTAAGTAGTGTGTAAGCCTAGGGGCCAGGGACCGATGACCTCAACAGTTTGATCCCATAGAACTTATCACAAATTTCCAAAAATAAAAATTTCCAAACATACATTCTCAGCCGTTTCTTCCTTAGATTAAGGCTTATGTCGTTAAAAACTACTCAAGTTTTAAACATCAGTTCTTCACCGTGGAGGCGTACGGATACAGTAAGGTTTGCCTTTCCGACGGTTGGAACTGAGCCAGAGCAGTAAACTTCTGTCGGTAAAAAGACGTAATCACCTCCTACGTCTCAGCATGTGGGCTTTGTCCCCTGTCCTCCCACGCAACTGGCAACGGTTTTATTTTTTGAAGTCGGGAGTTTACAGGAGTGTAAAACCATTAAAGATCTGGCCATAGGCCCGTCTTGTACATTCAGTTTGAGCTCTGAGAACGACTAGCAGCTGCAGCTTTGTCAGCCGGCCGGAGTGGCCGAGCGGTTCTAGGCGCTACAGTCTGGAGCCGCGCGACCGCTACGGCCGCAGGTTCGAATCCTGCCTCGGGCATGGATGTGTGTGATGTCCTTAGGTTAGTTAGGTTTAAGTAGTTCTAGAGTCTAGGGGACTGATGACCTCTGCAATTAACTCCCATAGTGCTCAGAGCCAGCCAGGATTTTGTGCACGAACTCACCTCTGGTTTATATCCAATAAATGTTCGATGGGATTCATGTCGGGCGATGTGGGTGGCCGAATCATTCGCTCGAACTGTCAAGAATGTTCTTCGAACCAGTCTCGAACATTTGTGTCCTGGTGTTATGACATACTTGTCTGGGAACATGAAGTCCATGAATGGTGTCAAATGGTCCCAAAGTAGCCGACTATAACCAGAAACGACCTACGAAAGCACAATGTCTATTCACAACTTGACTCAGTGGCTTCATAGGGTCTGCGCCAGCTGTTATCAGCGGAAACTGCGACTCATCTGACGAGGCCACGGTTTTCCATCCGTCTAGGGTCACGATCCTAGCAGAGGCGCTGCTGTTAGCAAAGGTAGTGGCGACGGTCGTTTGCTGCCATAGCCCAAATTTCGCTGCACTTTCCTAAAGGATACGTTCGTCGCACGTCCTACAATGATTTCTGCGGTTATTTCACGCAGTGTTGCTTGCGTGTTAGCACTGACAACTCTTCACAAACGCCGCTGCTCTCGATGTTTAAGTGAAGGCCGTTGGCCAGTGCGTTGTCCGTGGTGAGAGGTACTGCCTGAAATTTGGTGTTCTCGGCAGACTCTTGACGCTGTGGATCTCGGAATATTGAATTCCCTGACGATTTACGAAATGGAATGTCCCATGTGTCTAGCTCCGATTACCATTCCGCATTCAGCGTCTGTTAACTCCTATCGTGCAGCTATAAGCATACCGGACATTCTTCTCATGAACCATCTGAGTACAAATGGAAGCTCCGCCACTGCACTGCGCCTTTACACCTTGTGTACGCGAGGCTGGATCCATCTCAGTATGTGCCTGTCGCTATCCCACAATTTTTGGCATCTCGGTTTACAAACTTACATTAAAAGTTTAACACGATAAGTGTTACCGTTAGAAACTGAGTGATTGCATTGAGGCAGCATAACTGATGGTGCGCAACACCCTGACTTTTTTCATCCAGTACTTGGCAACTTCCACCAGAATCAAAGCATAATTTAACACTAAACTTTTTCTCGCTCACGTGCTTAAAGTCAGATATTTAACACATTTACTCATTTTTATAGTAACCAGACGTTTGAAGCCGTTTTATACATGAGAGTCGATTCTTTAAGGAATCGGGAGTTTACTAGGAGGCGCCCTAAACTCTCCATTCGTCACTTTAATATATTCTCTTGGTTTAGTATTCCATTTCCGGCTTGATCGTAGTTCTTTATATCTAGCCATGTGTGAGATCTTCATGCCAAAACCAGTATCCAACAAATCAGATATCCACTGCTAGTAGGGACGTTGTCGACCTTTTACCTTTTCAAATACTGGATAGGTAAACAGTTTAAAATCCCAGTTGCCGGCAAACATTTGCCACGACAGCAAACTAAGGCATTCTTCTTTCATTTTCGTCGCCTTGAGTTGCGTCTGTGAAAGACAGTGGTGAAGGCTGCCACAGAATGTAGTTTTATTTTTACCTCTGATACACAGTGGCTGCATGTAGCGATTTCCTACAGTCAAAAGATTATTAATAAAGGGATTTCTGATTAAAAAAACACACACAAACTAATCAAGTGATTTTATATCTACAGAGTGATCAAAAAGTCGCAGTATCCCCTAACGCGCGTCCACATATTCATAGATGGACGCATCACAGAGGACAACTTTAGGGTAGTGAGACTATTATTTATTATTTATTACAGAGTGTCTTTTCGTACCGAAATATGATTTTCCTCCATTTACGACGTGAAATTCCTCTCAACACTGCGTGATGGCAGTAAATGCACGCCAAACACCGTGCCTAAGTTCGTCAGGTGTCTTGTAACGTGTGACGGCAACCTTCTGTGTAATGAACACTAACAATGCATTGTCGGAAGATGACAGATAGAGACTTCGGGGTGGTCACTCCAAATGTGCAGGTAAATGGACAGAACGACGTCCAATTCACTTATCAGGAAATATCTGACTGAGATATTCTGTAACGGAAACAGCATAGTGTTCTGGTGTGCCATGCTGTTGGAACCATACACAACGAGCAGTTCTCGATCTTGCAGATGTGGAATAAACCAATCACATAATAAGGTGAAATACGCGATGTGATTCAAATCATCGTAAAAAAAATATGGACCTACTTGTTAACAGGGTGAAATACCCAATGTGATTCACAGCACCGTCAGAGAAATACGGACCCACCAAGTGCGTTGCACACATTGTAGGCCAGATCATGACATGTGGTATGTTAAAAAAATCTGGGTTCTCTTCACTCCGCTTATAAATGTTTCTTCCTTTTGCACTGGGATATACTGCTCACTCGTTCGAGAAAGGCAACTTTTCCCCCTTGGAGGAAGAGTTGTAAAGACGTCGTGCATTCGCCCACAGCCTGATGACGTTTCTGCATGTCATTCGTTTACAAACGAAGGTTTAAATGCCTTTAACTTGAAATACAGCCAGACAATCAAGTGAAATAGAAAAGAAGGAAAGGAAAATAATCAGGAAAATCTTGGGACCAAAATGTGAGAATGGGAATGAAGGAGTAATAAAGAAGTTTATGAAAAAATAGAGGGAATATCAGACACGATGAGGAAGAGAAGAGTTGCATTCTATGGACATCTAAAAAGGCTAAATAAAAACTGTATAACAAAAAGAATTTTTAACTTCTTTGACAGGAACTCCAAAACATCAATGACATGGATGAAACAAGTTAAAGCAGGCTTGAGGGAAATGGAAATAATGGATGAAGAAATAGGAGAAAGAGGAAGGATCAGAACAAAAATAAAAGATTTCGAGCGCCTCCAGGAGAAAATAGAGAAAAAGACAGGTGCAATATGGACAGAAGAAAGAAGAGAAAAACATGGGGAAAGAATGAAAAATTACTGGAAAGAAAGAAAGGAGAATGAAGAATCCGTAAGCTATTTCATGTGGTCCTTAATAGACCAAACCAATTTTTTAAGAAAGCTGTGATGAACATGCATAATCAACAAAGTACTTCTCTGGGAAGGGCCATACTGGAGATGATACGCCTTCATCTTCCTTTGACGTTTGCTCAGTCACTAATAGGGGCATCTGCAGCTTAACCTGCGTTTCGAACCTCGGTACAACGCGGCATTTTTAATTTCTTCAAATTTTTGTAACCGCTGAAAGAAGCGATAAGTGGGAGACAAAACTTGCAGGCCAACAAGGGGCCGAACCTGGTCATTCGGAATTGCGGTCAGGCACTACCCACAGTTCCAAGACCAAATGTTAACCCCCTTCTGTTACCTAGATTCGTCAAAAACAGCCCAAAGTGTGGCAGTTGCTGCATATGAATCCTATACTATGACTGATGTGAGGGGATGGACAGCGTGAGAAATAGTAGCAGTTATTTTCCACTGCAGATGTCCTCTCCATGAACTGGGACCTTTTCGAACTATATGGAACGAAATACAGCGCCACGTGCAGTCATAGGGCTAGGAGTTCAGTTGTTCAGTTGCTGTAGTTGCACAATAATGTGACGAAATGAGGAAAAGAGAACTGCCTCGGTTCAGTATAGGCTGTTAAAAGTCAATTCTACCGCTAATGTTAGTTGGGATGTTTCCCGTACTCATCCAGTCATATACTGACCCTGTGTAAGTGACCCAGCTGGTTTACTTCCAATATCAAGGGTTGATGGGGTTTTTGCATTATGGCCGTGTGCCTACCCACCCACCTGCCAAGTCCAGTACAAGACAGCTTCTTCCCCCACAGTACTTGACTAAAACCGAGCTGAAATGCCCATCACGCATAGTTCACAAAACGTAAAAACACAGTATCTTGTGACTATAATGTCCATGAGCCACAGTTGGAATCTGCCAACTCATACAAAAAATCTGGATGTATCACTTTGTAGGGATATGAAATGGAATGATCACATAGGCTAAGTTGTCGGTAAAGCGTTTGGTAGACGTCATTAGTAGAACAGTGAGGAAATGCAATCAGTATACATAGGAGCTTGCTTACAAATCACTCGTACGACCCTTTCTCAAGTGTGTGGGATACGTTCCAAAATGGGACTAAGAGGGTTATTGATGTACAGTGGGAAGGGTAGCACGAATGGTCAAAGGTTGTTGTGACTCGTGAGAGAGTGTCGCAGTGCTGATGAACTGGCAGACTCTTGAAAAAGGATGTACACTATACTGAGGAAGCTTACTTTCCGAGTTTCAAGAACCGGCTTTAAATGACGACTCTAGAAATGTACTACAAACCTGTACGTACAGTTCCCACAACAATCGTGAGGACAAGATCAGCATTTTCAGAGGCATTTTAACAGTCATTCTTCTCGCACTCCATACGTGAAAGGAACGGGAAGAAATCCTAATAACTGGTACAGTGGGACGTACTCTCTGCTGAGCACTTGATTAAGTATTTATACTCTCTTCAGAGTAGAAATGTAAATGAAGGTGTAGAGGGAATTAGTGGCTGCGACGCTACCAATTCATGTGACTCACTTTTAATGAAACCTGTAGCATGTTAATAAATTATTGCTTCGCAGGTCTGCACTGTTCACTCACTGTTCTTTACAAATCGGTTTCGATTACTTCCACAACTAATCATCCCAATCTGCTAAATGTCTGTTAATGAACACGGTGACAAACTTTGTAATTCCGCTCACACAGTGCCGCAGATGTGCGCGGATGTGAACTTGTACTTCACGTGATTCGTTTTAACTTTATACGCTCCATGCGCCGTCTGCACCATTATGCGATACGTGTGCTTCAATGAACGTCAATAAACATTTTTCCACGCAGTTTTAACCCTTTTTGTCGTCATTTTCTGTTCCATAGCTCCGACTTGTGAGCCAGCCAGACACATTCTAAGTGATGAATTCGGAACACCACTTTCTGGAGCCAACTGTCACAGTTTGTGCGCCAAAAAAAAAAAAAAGGAAATGTTAGCGGCGCTGACGCGGCTATCAATCTCAGTGAGACTATATAAGTAGCTCACGTCTGGGCTGCACTTTACGTATCCAATCCAAAAATGTAGCTTTCAAAACACATTCCGTTTAATTTTAGTTATGCCAGGAAACATTAAAAGATAGAACGAATGAAAGTAATGCAATAAACCCATTAAAGTGATCAGAAGTGAAGTTTGTTAAGCAAAAGAAGTTTTGTAGAAATTTCTTTTAGAGGGGGCAAAATGTTGAAATTGCAATTTCTGACCTACCAGATTCGGTGAGTTTGAAAGCGTGTTATGCACCAGGAATTAAATTCTACATGAAGTTTACAAAACTTAATGTACATCAAACTATAGATAGTTATTTAGTTAGTATTTTTAAGATAGATTACTTTGGTATCCAAACAGTAACTATATTCAACTGTATACTCAAAGTAAGTCTTCTTTTGTTATTAATATGAATATTGATACCACCTTTTGATTCAGCGATCTACAATTTCATATTGATATGATTGAATCGTACGTATCCAACGAGTTATGAAATAAACCTATAAAATATCAACAACAAAGAGATTTAGCCTCTTGATGTGGTATGAAAAGAAAATTAAAAATCTCAAATAGAAAAAAAAGTCAGAGCGACTGAAAAAAACCTGTTGGACATCACAGAAATAATAAACATTGATATTCCTAGAAGTGAAGGAACGGGCTGTAAACTTCGAAAAAGGCTTATTAGATGGGGTGCCAACTACAGAACTACCTTTGAGTACAAAACAATTTGATCGCGTTAATGGGTTCACTTTTTGACTTTTTTGCTTGCTATTTTTTAATGATGACTAACAATAAATGGAGTGAAAGAAAATGTGTTTTGAAAAATACGCTTTTTGGCTTGGTAACGTGAAATGTACCCTCGCTAGTTGAAAGCGAGAAATCGTTCAGACTACCTTCAATGGCCTGTAGAATCGATTTTTAACAGCCGAGGACTGACTGAAGGCAATTCTTTCCTCTCCAGCTTGGTGCATTATTATGCTGCCATACAAAATGGACTGCTTTATTTGTAGCTCTATGGCTGTATATAGCGCTGTGATGTACCACGTAAAGTTGAGAAGATCCTAATTCCTGGAGAGAACATCTTTTGAAGTTTGAAATTTCACATTTCCTCTCCACCCTCCCCCCTCTTCTAGAGCACAGGGCATACATTTTCACAGCGGGCTAGATAACTAACAAATTGGCGAGCGCCGGCCGCGTTATCATTCTGTATAATACTTCCAAGCCAGAACGAAAGCTCTGGAAAAAGATGAAAAACCAAGTTCAGCATTCTGTGTTACTCATCGGCGAACGGCATGCAGCCAAAATATTTATTTACTAAAAAAAATATAAAATAAGACGACATTAGGAAAAACATTGTTACACCACCGTTACTGTGTACATAACTGATGAGTCCAACAAACTAAGCAGCAAAAGAACGTTAGTGAGATTTGTGAACCTGACGTTTGGCTTTCAAGATATCATCAATATTTCGTGTTGTATTGCTCCATCCAATCAAGAGAACTACTTTCAAATATTCATCATTCAATCTGATGTGGTGACTTAACATACTTCTTTTACGAAAACGTTTGCTCACAGACGCAAGTTGATCCAAACACAGATGCCATACCAGCGGCAAATTTATTCAGTTTCGGGAACTCAACAACAGCTACGCAGTGGTAAAATTGTCAGGTTTTCATTCTCTGTGCTTCTTTTTCAACAAGTCATTTGTTTGTAAATCAGTGAGCTTCAACTGTAGTTCAACTGGCACATCATGAAGGTTCCAATCAAACGGATTCCGAAATAAAAGAGTATTACTCTCCAAAAGATGCTTCTTCAGGTCACGAATAATGTTTTTTGGAAAATTGAGGTTGACTTCTTCGGAAATTGTCGCACAGAAGCCCTTAAACTAATGAAAACGAGAGACGTTTTCCCTTTCCGGTTGCGATTCAAACAGTGACAGCTTCTTCCGATATCCTTGGATGATTCTGTAGAGATCACAGACTAGGTTATACTATCTCTGAAGTTTCAAGTTGAAGTGGGATGAGACGTCGACCAAAAATGCCAACTTTGACGGCCAGGTTGGATCTGACAGCTGAGGAGAGTCATTATTGTCCCTACAAAAGCATAACTGCGAAATGTCTGGCCTCAGCCCTCAGAAAGTCCACTTGCAATAGCGGCTGAAACGTTGGACGATTGTAAATGTTGATAATGCGGTCAATAGACGAAAAGAATTTTATTGACTGTGAAGTATCTGTCTTCTCAACTGACTGTGTCTCCGTTGTATAGAGACTTAACTGACAAACATCCTGAGTTTCAGAGAAATGTAAAATATTGGTTCTTTAATGATGTATTCCAACACTATTTACATTTGACAATAGGTCAGCTGAAAACAGATATTTGTCATGATTGGGCTAAAACGGGAGCACAGTGCAATGCTGCATATAGTGGGTGAACTACAGCTACTGTTATGTTGGAAAAAATAACTCTCAGATTAGATTAGATTAGATTAGATCGACTTTCATTCCAATTGATCCGTAGTGAGGACGTCCTCCAGGATGTAGAACATGTCAGAAAAACAATAATACATGACAAATATTTATAACTAAAACAAATAAGCTAATGTACCTTCCACAGGTACCAAGTTAAATGATCGTAATTTTTTAATGAACACTGTAGGATAGGATCAGTTTACAACGCTCATTTACTAAGACTGCATTAATGCACTGAATTTAAAATTTAAAAAATGTTTTTTATAAGGTAATAAACGAATAACAGAACTACACACACACACACACACACACACACACACACACACACACACACACACACACACACACATATTAAATGCTTTAGGCTTCTATTAAACTGAATTTCATTGGTTGTTAAGCATTTCATGGCTGCTGGCAAGTTATTGAAAATGTGTGTTCGTCAATAATGCACCACTTTTTGTATAAGAGTAAGTGACTTTAAATCCTTGTGAAGATTATTCTTATTTCTAATATTGATTCCATGAACTGAGATGTTGGTTTGAAAAAATGATATATTTTTAATGACAAGTATCATCAAGGAATAAATATGTTGTGAAACATTAGTTAGTATCCATAGTTCCCTAAACAGGCCTTTGCAGGATGTTCTTGAGTTTACACCACATATAACTCTTATTGCTCGTTTTTGTGCCTGGAAAACTTTAGCTTGGCTTGATGAATTACCCCATAAAATAATCCCATATGGCATTATGGAATAATATTTTTACATCTCCTATGTCTGACAGAATTCACATTGCAAATAGAGATTTGTTTAGATTCTTCAGCAGTTCTGTGGTGTGCTCCCCCCACTTGAATTTATTATCAAGCTGTAATACCAAGAATTTAACACTGACCACGTCTTCTATCTGATTGTCATCATATGTTAGGCTTGTACTCATGGGACACACCTTTCAAGTTCTTAACTGCATATAGTGTGTTCTTTTTTCGAAAAAGAATCGTCTAGGAACTAGTGATTAACGTCCACAAATAATTTATTACAATGTATGTATCATCGGCAAACAAAACAAGCTTGGTATCTGGTAATGTTACTGATGAAAGGTCATTGATATACACAAGAAAAAGTAAGGGCCTTAAGATGGAACCTTGTGGGACCCCACATCTAATTAATTCCCAATTGGATGATGCCAGATAGCTTAATGCATGTCTCTTTCCTAATAATACCCTTTGTTTCCTGTGAGAGATTTACATAAAAGGATATTGTGCTTTATACAGTCAAATGCCTTTGACAGGTCAAAAAATATACCAGTTACCTGCAGTTTTTTTTTTCTAATGAATTAAGTACATTTTCACTATAAGTGACGATAGCCTTCTCAATATCAGAACCCTTTAGAAATCCGAACTGCGACTTTGACAGTGTTATTTCTTATAAGATGGTTATAAAGCTGATTGTACATAACCTCTCCTAAATTTGTTGAGAATGCTGGCCAAAGTGAAATTGCACAGAAATTTGACGCTATTTCTTTACCTTCCTTCTTAAACAGTAGCTTAATGTCACCATATTTCAACCATTCAGGAAATATTTTACTGCTGAATGACTGGTTACACAGATAGCTTAGTATGTTGCTTAACTCAGAATCACATTCTTTAATTAACTTTGTTGATATTTCATCATACCCACTGGATGTTTTTGATTTTAAAAATTTTATGATGGAAATTACTTCTACTGGGGCATTGAGGGTCAGATTCATATTATGGAGGTTACTTGAAATGTATGGTCTGAGGTATCCCATGGCAGCATCTACAGAACCTGACAACCCCATCTTTTCAGTAACAGTTATAAATGTTTCTTAAGAAGTTCTGCAACGCTATACACATCTGTCTCCAATGTATCATTTATTCTTAATGCCATTTGCCCCTCTTCGTGTCTGGTTCTATCAGTCTCCTCCTTCCCATATTGTTTTTATTTTGTTATCTGATATGACTATCTTTTCCTTGTAACATATTTGCTTTGATGTCTCTATTACAGTCTTTAATATTTTGCTGTTTCTTGTAATGAGCTACAGCATCAACAGCAGAACTGTTTCGGATTGCAAGATACAGTTTTCTTTTCGTTTTACTTCTATTCCTGGAGTAATCCATGGCTTCCTTGTAGACTTTGTTCTAACCTGTGTTAGTTTTGGGGGAAAACAGTGTTCAAATAAAATAAACACTTTATTAGCAAAAGTGTTATATTTTTCATTCGTGCCATGAGCACTGTAAACATGACTGCAGTGAATGTCTCTGAGGAGTGTTCTAAAATAATCAATTTTTGGCTTATTGATTACCATCTTTGGTTCAGATTTAACAGATCTTATATCCTGTTCAGTATTAACGTTTAACAGAAGGAACTGCATGCCATGGTCTGAGAGGCCATTGACTATTGGTTTTGTAATATAATTTTGTTCATTGTACTTCTCTATAAAGATACACAGGCCTGCAAAAAATATTTTTTGAAAGTTATTTGAAATTTGGTTACTGACTTTTATGTACTTTTCAGCGCTGATTTCAAAAATGCAATCCATTTTTTCTATCACCTCAGGTTTTCTCACAAAAAGGGAGTATTTTTGGATATAACCAAATTTAAGCAATTTATGACATTTCTCCAACGTTATAAAGTTTTATTTTATTTATAAGTCATGCTCTAAACTACATTTCCAGTACACTTCTATTTCTGTTTAAGCTCATAAGTCCTTATAATAACGCTTTCGCTTTCTGTCGAAGCTTCTTTTATTGCTATTCCGAGTGAGGACTCATTGAGGATCATCTCTTTTTATCATACAGCAGTAATCCGCTATCATGTTCACGTTCCATCTTCCTTGTATCTTCTTTCCATTTCTTTGATGTCTTGATGAAATCTTTCGCCCTGCTCTTCACTTATATCACCAAGTTTTGCAGGGAAGTAGTCAAGATGTGAGTGGAGAAAATGAACTTTAATGCTCACGCTACAACCCAGCTTCTTAAAGTTGTCGACCATATCTGCGACGATTGTAACTTGGACTAATTTATAAGATGTCCATGCTGCCTTTCCTTTTCTCTCCATTTTGTCCACAAAGTTGGTATCTGTCATTAGTTTTCTAATGTCTGATCCGACAAAGATGCTTTCCTTTAGCTTTGCCTCGCATAAACGAGGAAACTGTCCACAAAGATATCTGTAACACTCCCCTTCTTTTGGCTGTTTCATCAGCCCCAACTTAATGTGAAGTGGTGGAAGTAACACCTATTTGGAATTCACAAGGCTTTTCATCTTAACATTTTTAACCCCTACCTGTAAGGTTTTTCTCAAGGGCCAAGCTTTTTTTTATGTAATGTTGCTTTCTGTCTCTATTGTCCCATTCACAGAGAAAGGAAGGGAACTGTGTATAGCCACTTTGTTGACCAAGCAGCATTGAAATCACTTTTATATCACCACATATTGTCCATTTGTTGTCTGAATAGCAGAGTTTCCTGAAAAACAGTTCAAGGTTTTCGTAACATTCTTTTAAGAGAACCGAGTGTGTGCAGAAGAACTGCTTTAAGGCTTCTTTTTGAAGAATCAATAAAAAGTCTCCACTCATCAGGAGCATATTCTATTTTGAAACGTGCCATAAGTTCAGGAACATCCCTGCAAAACATCAGGTCACCTTCTTGAGAGAAGCAAGATACAAACTCCTTCTCGTTCGATCGATAACAAGAAAAGGATGTACCCCCAGCCAACATATGTTTATCTTTCAATCTAGATCCTAAAATCTATGCCGATTCTTTAGAAAGGCCTAGGTCTCTAACTAAATCGCTCAGTTCAGAGTGTGAGGATGGAATGGGATCGGTTGTGCCAGGATCGTAGCAATCTCTGTCTTCTTCACTATCACCTGCGAAACCCTACATTTTAACAGGATAATGCACGACCGCATGTTGCAGGTCCTGTACGGACCTCAAAGGGTGCTTGGCAATTACAGGACGTGCTTGGATCAAGGAACATTCGGAATTATAGTTGTAAACTGTTGTAGTTGCGCTGGAAAAGTCCCTGAGCTTCATGCGCTAATAGAAAGCACAGAAGCTGATATCGTTATAGGTACAGAAAGCTGGCTAAAGCCTGAAATAAGTTCTGCAGAAATTTTTACGAAGTTTCAGACGGTGTTCAGGAAAGATAGATTAGGCAGAATTGGTGGTGGAGTGTTGGTGTCTGTCAGTAGTGGTTTATCTTGTAGTGAAGTCGAAGTAGATACTCCGTGCGAATTGGTGTGGGTGGAGGTTATACTTAACAGCCGAATTAAGTTAATAATTGGCTCCTTCTACCGACCCCCAGACTCCGATGATACAGTTGCGGAACAGTTCAGAGAAAGTTTGAGTCTCGTAACAAATAAATACCCCACTCATACGGTTATAGTTGGTGGGGACTTCAACCTACCCTCGGTATGTTGGCAAAAATACTTGTTCAAAACCGGTGGTAGGCACAAAACGTCTTCCGAGATTGTCCTAAATGCATTCTCCGAAAATTATTTAGAGCAGTTAGTCCACGAACCCACGCGAATTGTAAATGGTTGCGAAAACACACTTGACCTCTTGGCCACAAACAATCCAGAGCTGATAGAGAGCATCATGACTGATACAGGGATTAGTGATCACAAGGTCAATACCATTTCTTCCAAATCCATCAGAAACAAACGCAAAATAATTTTATTTAAAAAAGCGGATAAAGTGCCACTAGAAGCCTTCCTAAAAGACAATTTCCATTCCTTCCGAACTGACTATGCGAATATAGACGAGATGTGGCTCAAATTCAAAGATATAGTAGCAACAGCAATTGAGATATTCATACCTCATAAATTGGTAAGAGATGGAACGGATCCCCCGTGGTACACAAAAAAGGTCCGAACGCTGTTGCAGAGGCAACGGAAAAAGCATGCGAAGTTCAGAAGAACGCAAAATCCTGAAGATGGGCTAAAATTTACAGACGCGCGAAATTTGGCACGTACTTCGATGCGAGATGCCTTTAATAGGTTCCACAACGAAACATTGTCTCGAAATTTGGTAGAAAATCCGAAGAAATTCTGGTCGTATGTAAAGTACACAAGCGGCAAGACGCAGTCAATACCTTCGCTGCGCAGTGCCGATGGTACTGTTATCGACGACTGTGCCGCTAAAGCGGAGTTATTGAACGCAGTTTTCCGAAATTCCTTCACCAGGGAAGACGAATGGAATATTCCAGAATTTGAAACACGAATATCTGCTAGCATGAGTTTCTTAGAAGTAGATACCTTAGGGGTTGCGAAGCAACTCAAATCGCTTGATACGGGCAAGTCTTCAGGTCCAGATTGTATACCGATTAGGTTCCTTTCAGATTACGCTGATACTATAGCTCCCTACTTAGCACTCATATACAACCGCTCGCTCACCGATAGATCTGTACCTACAGATTGGAAAATTGCGCAGGTCGCACCAGTGTTCAAGAAGGGTAGTAGGAGTAATCCATTTAACTACAGACCTATATCATTGACGTCGGTTTGCAGTAGGGTTTTGGAGCATATACTGTATTCAAACATTATGAATCACCTCGAAGGGAACGATCTATTGACACGTAATCAGCATGGCTTCAGAAAACATCGCTCTTGTGCAACGCAGCTAGCTCTTTATTCGCACGAAGTAATGGCCGCTATCGACAGGGGATCTCAAGTTGATTCCGTATTTCTAGATTTCCGGAAAGCTTTTGACACCGTTCCTCACAAGCGACTTCTAATCAAGCTGCGGAGCTATGGGGTATCGTCTCAGTTGTGCGACTGGATTCGTGATTTCCTGTCAGGAAGGTCGCAGTTCGTAGTAATAGACGGCAAATCATCGAGTAAAACTGAAGTGATATCAGGTGTTCCCCAGGGAAGCGTCCTGGGACCTCTATTGTTCCTGATCTATATAAATGACCTGGGTGACAATCTGAGCAGTTCTCTTAGGTTGTTCGCAGATGATGCTGTAATTTACCGTCTAGTAAGGTCATCCGAAGACCAGTATCAGCTGCAAAGCGATTTAGAAAAGATTGCTGTATGGTGTGTCAGGTGGCAGTTGACGCTAAATAACGAAAAGTGTGAGATGATCCACATGAGTTCCAAAAGAAATCCGTTGGAATTCGATTACTCGATAAATAGTACAATTCTCAAGGCTGTCAATTCAACTAAGTACCTGGGTGTTAAAATTACGAACAACTTCAGTTGGAAGGACCACATAGATAATATTGTCGGGAAGGCGAGCCAAAGGTTGCGTTTCATTGGCAGGACACTTAGAAGATGCAACAAGTCCACTAAAGAGACAGCTTACACTACACTCGTTCGTCCTCTGTTAGAATATTGCTGCGCGGTGTGGGATCCTTACCAGGTGGGATTGACGGAGGACATCGAGAGGGTGCAAAGAAGGGCAGCTCGTTTTGTATTATCGCGTTATAGAGGAGAGAGTGTGTCAGATATGATACACGAGTTGGGATGGAAGTCATTACAGCATAGACGTTTTTCGTCGCGGCGAGAGCTTTTTACGAAATTTCAGTCACCAACTTTCTCTTCCGAATGCGAAAATATTTTGTTGAGCCCAACCTACATAGGTAGGAATGATCATCAAAATAAAATAAGAGAAATCAGAGCTCGAACAGAAAGGTTTAGGTGTTCGTTTTTCCCGCTCGCTGTTCGGGAGTGGAATAGTAGAGAGATAGTATGATTGTGGTTCGATGAACCCTCTGCCAAGCACTTAAATGTGAATTGCAGAGTACTCATGTAGATGTAGATGTATGGATACAGAAAATATTCGACTGCTGCCCTGGCCAGCACATTCTCCAGATCTCTTACCAATTGAAAACGTCTGGTCAATGGTGGCCGAGCAACTGGCTCGTCACAATACGCAAGTCACTACTCTTGATGAACTGTGGTATCGTGTTGAAGCTGCATGGGCAGCTGCACCTGTACACGCCATCCAAGCTCTGTTTGACTCAATGCGCAGGCGTATCAAGGCCGTTATTACGGCCAGAGGTGGTTGTTCTCGGTACTGATTTCTCAGGATCTACGCACCCAAACTGCGTGAAAATGTAATCACATGTCAGTTGTAGTATAATATATTTGTCCAATGAATACCCGTTTATCATCTGCATTCTTCTTGGTATAGCAATTTTAATGGCCAGTAGTATAGTAAATAACGGAACAAGGCCGTGCGGAAGACAGTGCTTTAATGATTCAGTAATGAGGCACACTGGAAGGATCAACGGGCTCTAAAGTGTATCATACGAACAGACGTAGTTGAGGACTTGTGCTGCAGCTCGTGTACCTGTAGAGGTCGGTGACACAATTATCTGCTGAGGGGCGACATTAATCAGTATTCATGGACGTGCAGCTGCCAGGAAGCCACTCATCACAAGAATCAGCAGCGTCGTCGCTTAGAATAGTGCAAACAGTTCCGTAATTGGTGTGTGGAGCAGCGGATGCAGAATTTATGAGATGACGAGGCAACGTGATGGGTGTGTACGACTGTACCGAATGCTCTGACAGCGGTTTTTATGTCAGTGTGTGTGTGTGTGACGACGTCTTGTGGCGGCACGAGTGTCTCCCCTGTGTTTGGCTCGGGCCGTTGGTTTCAGGCTGGTTGTCAAGTGGAGGCAGGTGTTTATAAAAACATTCGACACGGTAGCGTCCTCCTCACTCTGTAGAAGCGGACTTTATTCTGTATCAGGTGAGAACACTCCTGCATACGAAATAAAGACCAATTCGTCGCCGCTGGAGGAAAGCCACGTGGATTTACTGACTGGCCCGCTCCAAGACTCGACCTAAACCCCTACGAGCATCTTATGGATAAACTACAGCGGCGACTCGGTGGCAGTGCAAGTGAATTTACGATGAACTGTAAAATTCACAGTAATGTGCACACAGACAATGCGTTGTCGTCTGGGATTCACCATGGAGTTCTATATTCTGGGACAAACGTCTATAAAAATTTCCTTGTAAACATCGGGGAGGAAAGTGGAAGTCCCCGAATACCGAAAAAAAATATGTACCTGATTACTCACTCCTATAACATATCAGAATATTTCGACCTAAAGATGTAAACGGTTGTTAACATATTTTTATTAAATACGCAGCAGCTGAAAACAGTAAAGTCATACAAATGGTTATTACGAAGTAGTACAAAGAGCAACAGTTAAATGGTTTAAGACGAAGAGCAGAGGTTTGTTTCTAAGTACAGTAGTTGCTGTTCTCCTAAAGCATATAGTACTTGTCATAATTTATTGGTGGCATACCCAAAAGAAGCTACCTGTAGTTCATGTACGCGGGGACTGCACAAAGTCGTTACACATGCCTTTCTACGCTGAGACTATACCATTACAAGTGTGACGCATTGTCTGCAGACACAAGTCTACTGCGGTATGGATAAGTGCCTCGTAAGGTGGGAATGAAATCTCACAGTGACTGGAAACGAACTCGACAGCTGAAGTACGGGCGATAGTAAAACTGCTGTGGCAAAAACGCCTAAATTGCACACAGATTCACCTCGAAAGTCTGGCGGTACATGGACCAAATGCAGTGTCACTTCCATCTGTAGTGTAATGGTGCCTACAGTTTGATCACGGCCGCACAGGCGTGGATGGTGTTGATCGGGAAGAGAGAGGAGGAGGATGTCTGCATTTAACGTCGCGTCGACAACGGGGTCATTAGAGACAGAGCACGAGCTCGGATTGGGGAAGGATAGGGAAGGAAACTGGCTGTGCCCGGGTTCGATTCCCGGCGGGGTCAGGGATTTTCTCTGCCTCGTGATGACAAGGTGTTGTGTGATGTCCTTAGGTTAGTTAGGTTTAAGTAGTTCTAAGTTCTAGGGGACTGATGACCATAGATGTTAAGTCCCATAGTTGAAATGGTTCAAATGGCTCTGAGCACTATGGGACTTAACATCTATGGTCATCAGTCCCCTAGAACTTAGAACTACTTAAACCTAACTAACCTAAGGACATCACACAACACCCAGCCATCACGAGGCAGAGAAAATCCCTGACCCCGCCGGGAATCGAACCCGGGAACCCGGGCGTGGGAAGCGAGAACGCTACCGCACGACCACGAGATGCGGGCAAGTCCCATAGTGCTCAGAGCCATGTGAACCATTTTTTTTTTTTTTTTAAATTGGCTGTGCCCTTTCGAAGGAATCATCTCGGCATTTCCTTAAGCGATTTAGGCAAATCAGGGAAAACCTAAATAAGGATGGCCGGGCGCTGGTTTGAACCGTCGTCATCCCGAATGAGAGTCCAGTGTGCCAACCACAGCGCCACATCGCACGGCATGCAGATCGGGAAGTCCAGATTTTGTGCCATGCGGTTTCCATCTTTTGGGCGAGTTGTAAGAACACCTGGAGTGAGGGGGTGAGGGGGATTTTCAACCATGCAGACGTTCATACAGTTGCCCTCGAACAGTTCCGTATCCATGAAGCGGATTTCTATAGTCGAGGGATTGAACGACTGGCAGAATTTTCCGCCCGTTGTTACAGAGACTTTGTGACTATTTTAAAAAGTATTGGAAGGTATCTGCATCATTTCGAAGTGTAGTGCAGCATCCAGTAAAAGTTACTTGGACTGTCATAATGATATGTAACTTATTTTTTGAAGTAGCCTCGTATAGCCGGCCGGAGTGGCCGTGCGGTTCTAGGCGCTACAGTCTGGAGCCGAGCGACCGCTACGGTCGCAGATTCGAATCCTGCCTCGGGCATGGATGTGTGTGATGTCCTTAGGTCGACAGGAAGTGCAAAATGGCTAAGCAGGGATGGCTAGAGGACAAATGTAAGGTTGTAGAGGCTTATCTCACCAAGGATAAGATGGATACTGCCAACAGGAAAATTAAAGAGACCTTTGGAGAAAAGATAACCAATTGTATGAATATCAAGAGCTCAATAGGAAACACAGTTCTAAGCAAAGAAGGGAAAGCAGTAAGGTGGAAGGAGTATATAGAGGGTCTATACACGGGCAATGTACTTGAGGACAATATTATGCAAATGGAAGAGGATGTAGATGAAGATGAAATGGGAGAAACGATACTGCGTGAAGAGTTTGACAAAGCACTGAAAGACCTGAGTCGAAACAAGGCCCCGGGAGTAGACAACATTCCATTGGAACTACTGACGGCCTTGGGAGAGCCAGTCCTGACAAAACTCTACCATCTGGTGAGCAAGATGTATGATACAGGCGAAATACCCTCAGACTTCGAGAAGTATATAATAATTCCAATCCCAAAGAAAGCAGGTGTTGACATATGTGAAAATTACCGAACTATCAGTTTAATAAGTCACAGCTGCAAAATACAGAGACATCAGTCACACTCCGAAGACAACAAAGATGACACACAAAATCAGCTGAGAACCAGATACCAAAACTGTTTAATATGAGCACGCCCACTTTCAAAAATTTCGCAAATTGACATACATCTGTAATCGAGAGTGGTTTGACCTATTATTGGAAGTGCCGTGCTATAAGAGCACACAGGTCAGAGATTGTCTCCGCTCTGTGATCCGATCTTCAAATTTATTTTGTGTCCAAACGGTATATTTTCCGGCACGTGTTATCAAATTTTTATATACTGAGTCCCTTCTGTAGATTAAAACTGAGGAAACTGCAAAAAGGTGAGAATTTAAGGAGATGGGACCTGGATAAACTAACTAAACCAGAGGTTGTACAGAGTTTCAGGGAGAGCATAAGGGAACAATTGACAGGGATGGGGGAAAGAAATACAGTAGAAGACGAATGGGTAGCTTTGAAGGATCAAGTAGTGAAGGCAGCAGAGGATCAAGTAGGTAAAAGACGAGGGCTACTAGAAACCCTTGGGTAACAGAAGAAATATTGAATTTAATTGATGAAAGGAGAAAATATAAAAATGCAGTAAATGAAGTACGCAAAAAGGAATACAAGCGTCTCAAAAATGAGATCGACAGGAAGTGCAAAATGACTAAGCAGAGATGGCTAGAAGACAAATGTAAGGATCTAGAGGCTTATCTCACTAGGGGTTCAAATGGTTCAAATAGCTCTGAGCACTATGGGACTTAACATCTGAGGTCATCAGTCCCTTAGAACTTAGAACTACTTAAATCTAACTAACATAAGGACATCACAAGCATCCATGCCCGAGGCAGGATTCGAACCTCTGACCACAGCAGTCGCGCGATTCAATACTGAAGCGCCTAGAACCGCTCGGCCACGCTCACTAGGGGCAAGATAGATACTGCCTATAGCAAAATTAAAGAAACCTTTGGAGAAAAGAGAACCACTTGTATGAATATCAAGAGCTCAGATGGAAACCCAGTTCTAAGCAAAGAAGATATGATACTGCGTGAAGAGTTTGACAGAGCACTGAAAGACCTGAGTCGAAACAAGGTCCCAGTAGTAGACAGAATTCCATTAGAACTACTGACAGCCTTGGGAGAGCCAGTCCTGACAAAACTCTACCATCTGGTGAGCAAGATGTATGAGACAGGCGAAATAGCCTCAGACGTCAAGAAGAATATAATAATAACATAATAATAATAATAATCAAAGAAAGCAGGTGTTGACACATGTGAAAATTACAGGACTATGAGTTCAATAAGCCACGACTGCAAAATGTTAACGCGAATTCTTTACAGACGAATGGAAAAACTAGTAGAAGCCGACCTCGGGGAAGATCAGTATGGATTTTGTAGAAATATTGGAACACGTGAGGCAACACTGATTCTACGACTTACCTTAGAAGCTAGATTAAGGAAAGGCAAACTTACGTTTCTAGCATTTGTAGAATTAGAGAAAGCTTTTGACAATGTTGATTGGAATACTCTCTTTCAAATTCTGAAGGTTGCAGGGGTAAAATAGAGGGAGCGAAAGGCTATTTACAATTTGTACAGAAACCAGATGGCAGTTATAAGAGTCGAGGGACATGAAAGGGAAGCAGAGGTTTGGAAGAGAGTGAGAGAGGGTTGTAGCCTCTCCCCGATGTTATTTAATCTGTATATTGAGCAAGCAGTGAATGAAACAAAAGAAAAATTCGGAGTAGCTATTAAAATCCATGGAGAAGAAATAAAAAATTTGAGGTTCGCCGATGACATTGTAATTCTGTCAGACACAGCAAAAGACTTGGAAGAGCAGTTGAACGGAATGGACAGTGTCTTGAAAGGAGGATATAAGATCAACATCAACAAAAGAAAAACGAGGATAATGGAATGTAGTCGAATTAAGTCGGGTGATGCTGAGGGAATTAGATTAGGAAATGAGACACTTAAAGTAGGAAAGGAGTTTTGCTATTTGTGGAGCAAAATAACTGATGATGATCGAAGTAGAGAGGATATAAAATGTAGACTGACAATGGCAAGGAAGGCGTTTCTAAAGAAGAGAATTTTGTTAACATCGAGTATAGATTTAAGTGTCAGGAAGTCGTTTCTGAAAGTATTTGTACGGAGTGTAGCCATGTATGGAAGTGAAACACGGACGATAAATAGTTTGGACAAGAAGAGAATAGATGGTTTTAAAATGTGGTGATACAGAAGAATGCTGAAGATTAGATGGGTAGATCACATAAATAATGAGGAGGTATTGAACAGAATTGAGGAGAAGAGGAGTTTGTGGCACAACTTGACTAGTAGAAAGGATCGGTTGGTAGGATATGTTCTGAGGCATCAAGAGATCAGCAATTTAGTGTTGGAGGGCAGCGTGGAGGGTAGAAATCGTAGAGGAAGACCAAGAGATGGATACACTAAGCAGATTCAGAAGGATGTAGGTTGCAGTAGGTACTGGGAGATGAAGAAGCTTGCACAGGATAGAGTAGCATGGAGAGCTGCAGCTAAGCAGTTTCAAGACTGAAGACCACAACAACAACAACAAGCCCCTTCCACAATTACTAGAATATTGTAATAGGAATTGTGGAACACCATGTGTACGTAACAAAATACGGGGAGAGTCGACGCATAATGTAGTGCAGGATCCGCGGGCGCAAGGCAGTGTAGTTCTGCGCTCCGTCCGTGACCGTATGCCGCTAGTGTCGGCATAGGAGCGAGAGAGACCGCACAGCACTGCTCTGCGCTGGAGTGTCCCGCGGTCCGATCCAACGTAAACAAAATAACAGAGGAAGCGCAGCTCTGTAAAAGTGGTCGATGAGCGGCAAAACAAGCAAACCATTTAATATTAAGGTAACAATTAGCGTTTGTGTGGCAGAATTACTAATCAAAGCTTCAGAACGCAATATCCAAAAAAAGAATCGAAGAACAACTTAGCAGTTTTCTGACTCACAGGTTGATTCTATTGGTATTGCACATGCACACTCGTCATATGTACAGTAGGCGTCTTCTGAATTATCAGTTTCTTAAATGAACTAGTGTCATAAATGTTCTATTTTAGCAATAGTTTTACATAAGGGATATAGCGTCTCATTCTAACTGGTAGTAGTTACAAATAAATATTTTTGTTGTACTTCGTGCTACAGCTTTTTGTATCCGTTTTCAGAGTTTAGACATCGGATCCTTAGTTTCCTATTTTGAACACAATAATTTTTATTGGCCAAGTTTGAACACTTATTTAAAAAATAGAATTAAGTTTATATAGACCTTTAATCCTTACAGTCAATACTGTTAAAGAAGACAATTAATATTTTACACGTTTTTCTTTTTCGAGGAAATTATTTTGTCGGTACAATTTTCCGGGAGACTGCCAATCTCAAAGAATTAGTCAAATTTTTGTCGCTAAGCAGTGAACGGCTCTTATTTTTAGCAAGCTTTAAAAGCGAGAAAAAGCGCTCATAAAACATTGAGAGAAGTCCGGCCGTGTGCTTGTGTAAAAGAGGATACTTCTCTCGTGGAAAATAGCTGTGAAAGTCGTCCAAATTTTTACACATAACAAATCGGTCCTTCAGGCGGATATCGCACCGCAGGTCAATCAGCTCTAGTTGGAACACTTGTAGTTCAAATGGCTCTGAGCACTATGGGACTTAATTTCTGAGGTCATCAGTCCCATAAAACTTAGAACTATTTATACCTAACTAACCTAAGGACGTCACACACATCCATACCCGAGGCAGGATTCGAACCTGCGTCCGTAGCAGCAGCGCGGTTCCGGACTGAAGCACCTAGAACCGCTTAGCCACTGCGGCCGGCCGGAACACTTGTGTGGCGTCCTCAGCCCTAAGAGAAAACGAGCGAACAAATATATATTCAATCTCACTTATCACCAAAAATCTGTTTTCAAACTCTTCTTTTAATTCGCAAATGATCTGAACATAATCTGAAAAATCGACATCTTCTTTAACGCTGTCTAATGCAGGGAAGTGTCCACAATTGCCCTCGCACAATTATTTTTCCCACAAAATACTTTTTTTTAATGCTTGACTCGTCTGCACAATATAAAAACTGTGATTCTCGCCTTGGAGTGAGATGTTCAAAGTATTTAAATAACCAGTTAGGTTCAGAAGGGTTCAAATGGCTCTGCGTACTATGGGACTTAACTTCTGAGGTCATCAGTCCTCTAGAACTTAGAACTATTTATACCTAACTAACCTAACGACATCACACACATCCATGCCCGAGGCAGGATTCGAACCTGCGACCGTAGCGGTCGCGCAGTTCCAGCTTATAGCGCCTAGACCCGCTCGGCCACTCCGGCCGGCAATAACCAGTTAGATCACTTTAAAAAGACAGATTCACTTCCCCCTTAGGATCACGAAGTAATTCTACTGGACGTCCTTTCATTTCCAAAAAGGTATTGATTTCGTCCCTCAAGGAGTAAAACCGATGAAGCACCCTCCCTCTGTTCAGCCATCTTTCTTCGGCGTGGTAGGGGATGTCCGAGTGTTTCGCTACGATATCAGCTGGAAATTCTTTAAATTGGCGATGTGTGAGTGTATGCTAGAGAAGATAATTAACCGTTCAAACAACGGCGTCCATAACATTTTTTGTTGACAATCTTCGCACAAAGTGCCTCCTGGTATATCAGACAATGGACTGCTGCGAATAAGGAACAGCCGACTTCAGCCATTTTAGACCTGACGTAACCCAGCAGTCCAGTACATATCCCTCGTAGCGCAAGGGCTGCACCCGTTGTTACACTGGTTACCCGTTCCCATTTTAAACCCATTGACTCGGACATGTTTTCCACCGCTAGAAAAATAACCAAACCCGTGGTTGTGTCTTTCAATGACATAAGGTCGAGAAATTCTTCTGAGACACGCAGTTTTTCTTCGACACCCCGAATGAATATGACGAGTTGAGATATGTGCGCAACGTCTGTGGACGCGTCAACAGCGATAGAAAATGAAACGAAGTTTGCCGGTCTCTCCATTAATTGCTGCTACATATCTGAGGCAATAGTTTGAGGCGAAAGAGAAATTATTTCCGTGAGGTCTGCTGGGCAAATACAAGCCTCCGAGTCGACCAGGCAGTCCTTGATGAGATTTCCAGCCACAAAGGGTTTCCCTGCTTTCGCAATTCTGTGCGAACATTTCTAATTTGCGGGCCGGCCGGTGTGGTCGAGCGATTCTAGGCGCTTCAGTCTGAAACCGCACGACAGCTACGGTCGCAGGTTCGAATCCTGCCTCGGGCATGGATGTGTGTGGTGTCCTTAGGTTAGTTAGGTTTAAGTAGTTCTAAGTGCTAGGGGACTGATGACCTCAGATGTTGAGTCGCATAGTGCTCAGAGCCATTTGAACCATTTTTTGTAATTTACGCGAAAATTTTGTCCACCTATTTCATGCTCCTACCGCGGCAAAAAACCTTAAAATTAATTTTGTACAATTATGTTTTTAAAACACCTTTATCATTTTAATAATTAGTTGTTTCATTCATTGAAACCCAAATAAAAACTAACAAAAAAAGGTTGGTCTAAGGTGAGTTTTCCCGGCAGTTCCTCTGAAAAGCGTTCATCGACGCTAGCAATGACAGCGAAGTGTAATCACAAACTAAATTTTTATCTGTTGGAATATTTTCGTTTTCATGAATTGAAAACATAGATCTAGCTACAACATATGTTTTCCCATAAATCAAAACACAAATGCACAAAAACAAAGGATGACTCGTAATGACGCTTTGCTGTCCGAGAGAACGTTTGTGGCGGCTTTTCAGAAAGTGGCAAGAAATAACGCACCTGAAACTTTTTCTTATGTCTGTGCCGTGCGATTTAATGCAACCCAAATATAAAAATTAACCGTAAAGGAATGTTCCTTTTGCTGACAATCTGATATCCGATAACTGGCACATTGCTAAGTGACATATCATATTATAAAATATAGTTTCATTTATCATCTTTATAAATAATAAAGAGTCACACTATATTAAATACTTCAGTGTAACGCTGCTTGAAATTTTGTTTCGGTTCTTCAAGCTTTGACTGGTGTTCCTCTTGCGACAAATTTTCGAACTGATATCTGTGAGAGGTATTAAAGCGCCGTTCAAACGAGTACTTTTTAAATAGATGAGGTTCCGATGACATACTAAACATTTGGCATGATTTTCGACTGCAGTACAAAAGAAATTAATTTCCCCATCGGGTTTAAATAGAGCGGACGCGCCGTTCCTCTTTTTTTTCCCTGTTGCTGTTGACATTCCATCTCGATCCGCTGTAACCTAACGTCTGTTGAGTAACGGCTATGTGTAGTATCAATGCTTTTGACCGATGGTGGAGCTGCGGTCTGTCTTTCGTACGAAGGGCGCGTGCAGAGTCACGGCGAGGCACTGCGGGAGGATCGCACGGTCAGCTAAGCGATACCGCTCGGCCACTGCAACAACATACGAATTCGCCCGGGGCGCTGGCGTCGGGCGATCGCGGGCGCTATCGCCCCAGGAGCACAGTTTGGAGGACCCTGCCGGCCGCGGTGGTCTAGCGGTTACGGCGCGCAGTCCGGGACCGTGCGACTGCTACGGTCGCAGGTTCGAATCCTGCCTCGGGCATGGATGTGTGTGATGTCCTTAGGTTAGTTAGGTTTAAGTAGTTCTAAGTTCTACGGGACTAACGACCACAGCAGTTGAGTCCCATAGTGCTCAGAGCCATTTTGGAGGACCCTGATGTAGTGACTCAACTAAAATTAGTGTAACGTGTGGTGGACAAATTGGAGGTGAGAGATACAAGTTCTCGAGTACACAGTTATCGATAAATCGTTGAAAACAGTAGCGAGCGTAAAATGCCTAGGAGTAATAATCTGGCGTACCCGTTTCCAGTGGACTGTAGGAGACGACCATGTGAAACTTGCTGTAGGAAAACCTGATCCGAGACTGAGATATACTGGGCGAACCCTGAGGAAATGTAACTCATTCATGAACTGAGTGATTTACTAAATACTTCTTTCGACCAATCCAGTACTGGTGGAGCATACCCCGCAGAATTATGAGGGAGATAGAGAAGATTCAGTGAAAAGCGGAGTGTTTATAGTGGTTCGTTTGGTAACCGAGTGAGTATTGCCAAGATCTTCATCAATTTCCAACGGCCGACGTCAGAAGGAGATGCTGTGCATCACGCAGAAGTTCAGTGTTAAAATCCCCAGCGAGAGCGTAGATTCTAGGAAGACTCGCTCAACGTATTTATTCCTCCCATTCAAATCTCACTAAATGACTATGACGAAAAAATATGAGCAATTAGAGCTCATACCGAGGCTTGCCAAGGGTCTTTCTTCCCTTACACTATCTGAGAGTGGAACAAGGCACAGGGGAAGTGAGAATGGTACTGGAAGTGTGCTGCCCAACGCACCGCGCGGTGGCCTGTGGAGTAAACATGCGGATGTAGACGCAGAGCACAACAGTGCAACTGCGTCATCTCAACCATTTTGGTAAACGACTTCTGGAATGACGTAGCGGCTGGTTCAAATGGCTCTGAGCACTACGGTTCTTAACATCTGAGGTCATCAGTCCCGTAGAACTTAGAATTACTTAAACCTAACTAACCTAAGGACATCCAAGCCCGAGGCAGGATTCGTACCTGCGACCGTAGAGGTCGCGCGGTTCCAGACAGAAGCGCCTAGAACCGCTCGGTCACATTGGCCGGCTGACGTACCGGGAAATGATACACAACAACTGAGTGTGAGACGAACAAGGATGTATGCACTATCTGACCCAAAGTATCCGGGTACCCTTACGTAATACGGAACTGGCCACCAGATGTCACGAGAGGCGGACCCGCCAATATGAAAGGGAGCGGTGAGTACTGTGTTGTCAGCACAGTCAGCACAGAAGCAGCAACAACAGGATGCACTTGGAACGTGGACTAGTCATTGGAAGTCAGTTGAGTAATAAACTGCATCAGGGTCATTTCAGCCCTTCTAAAGCTGTCCAGATCGACTGTTGGCGACGTTATTGATCAGTGGAAACGCGAAGGAAAACCCACAGGTAAAGCAAGACAAGGTAGATCTCGGGCAGGGACCATCGAGCATTAGAGAAGGTGGTTGCACACAGTCGCATGAAACCAGCGGAAAGGATCAGTCGACCACCTCGAACAATGTTTGTAAAAAAGAGAGACGTACTAATGTCGAGCAGCTCCTCACAGGACACAAATGTCTGTTGTCAGTGCTGAGCGTCAGTTGACGTGGTGCAAGGAACGACGCACACGGACGGGGGATGACTGGAAAAAAGTGATTTGAAGTGATGACTCACGCAATACAAAAATTAAAATTGTGTGCCGGACCGAGACTCGAACACGGGACCATTGCCTTTTGCAGGAGAGGTTATGTAAAGTTTGGAAGGTACGAGACAAGGTACTGGCAGAATTAAAGCCATGAGAACGGGTCGTGAGTCGTGCTTGGGTAGCTCAGATAGTAGAGCACTTGTCCGCGAAAGGCAAAGGTCCCGAGTTCGAGTCTAGGTCCGGCACACAGTTTTAATCTGCCAAAATGTTTCATAACAGCGCACACTCCGCTGCAAAGTGAAAATTTCATTCATTCACTCTACGCACTTTGGCAATCCGATGTTAAAGCTGGGGTTTGGCGGGTACCTGTAGAACCTTACCTGCCATCATGTATAATACTAACAGTGAAATACGGAGAAGGTAGTGTTAAGGTATGGTAATGTTTTTCGTGGTTAGGGTGTGGTCCCCTTCTTTTGCTTACAAAAAAAGCCAAATGTGGAAGGATGACTGTACCAGCATGACTGTGCTCCCTGTCACAAAGCAGTGTTTTTCAGGCAATGATATGTGGACAAAAGCATTCAGAAAGTAGATAGGCCTGCCCACAGTCCCGATTAAAAACAACGGAACAGCTTCGGTATGGTTAGAGCGTCGACTTCGCTCCAGACGCCACCATACAGCATCTCTACCTTCTCTCGTTTCGGCTTTTAAGGAAGAATGGACCGGCGTTCCTCCACAGACATTCGGGCACATCATTCGCAAATGTTGCGAGCAGAATTGAAGGCACCATGAAGGTGTCCACTAATAGGTGTACAGGTACTTTCACAAGATAATGTACTTTAAGTTATACGATATGGCAAAAATAAAATTGGTCCATAAATTCCGCACTAATAATCGACCCTGACATAATGTAAAGGCCGTTCCAGAATTTTCTGATGCATAACTGAGCACGTTCTGTGACTTTCATTTAGATGGAAAGGCTGAATAAGACACCATTTCAAAAAAAGAAAAACTTAATGTCACAATACCAATTCTTTGAGAAATAACTGGTGTAACTCAACACTCATATATTGTATTGTATTGTATTTTATGTTAACCAGGGGCCTAGAAACGACGGAGAGGCTCCGTCCCCGCCGCAGCCGCAGTGGTCCACAACCCCACGACGGCTACCGCAGTCCATTTCACCCCTCCGCCTCTCCACACCGAACCACTCTTTCAGTGTTACTGTGGGGCCCCCGGTGGACCCCCCCCCCCCCCCCCCCCCCCCAGGGAACGTCTCACACAAGACGAGTGTAACGCCTATGTTTGCGTGGTAGAGTAATGGTAGTGTACGCGTATGTGGAGAACTTCTTTCGCAGCAATCGCCGACATAGTGTAGCTGAGGCGGAATAAGGGGAACCAGCCCGTATTCGCCGAGGCAGATGGAAAACCGCCTAAAAACCATCCACAGACAGGCCAGCTCACCGGAGCTCGACGCAAGTCCACCGAGCGGATTTGTGCCGGGGACTAGGCGCTCCTTCCCGCCCGGAAAGCCGTGCGTTAGACCGTACAGCCAACCGGGCGGGCAAACACTCATATATTGGTCTGGAACTTTAATTCGTGCACGACAAATAACTTGTAAATATTAAGTATAATTTCCTCGGATATTTCTTTGGAGTTTCTTTCACATGAGCGATGTTGTGTTGCGTTGTTCTGGTTGTCGGACAGCGTCGTGCTTCTGTTCAGATTTCTTCTTACCCAGTCGTCGCTTTGACTCATCTGCTGAAAACTTCCTTATGATTATCTGGTGGCCCCAGTAAGTTAAATATTGTCAAATATCAGTGCCACGTTCACTTAAAACGGGGGTATTTTCCTGCATTTGTCATGAAAAAGTGGAGCTATTGGGCTAAAGTTTTTCAGTTCCATCGTTAGTGGATAATTAGTGAACACAGGCAGAAAACGAGAGGGGGGAATTTTTACCAAAATATTGTTGTGTGGCAGATATGGCTTCCGGGTAGTTTGTATTCCTCGCGAACCGTGGCCGGACATTCACTTTCCTGGTGGGGAGAAGGCTCTAAGTCTCTATTCAAACTACTTTCGTTCTTACGTATTTTACCGCTTCTAGGGCTGTATTATAAATGTATTCCTCGACTAGCACTCATACGATGTTGAGATCTGTTTTTACCTGTTCGCTATGCGGTTAGTATTAGACTGCAACCTTTTTAAATGCCCTAAGGCTGAAACTGGCCTGTAATTTAATTTATGTATGTTGCATTAAAGACATAAAAGTGCCAGACTACTGTGATCGAAGTGGTTCCATCATATAGCTATAATATATCCTGGCCACCGTTCTTCTGATGTTGCACTACCTAGTATTGTTTTTAAAGGCATGTGGCGTTCAGTGGATTTCAACCCGTTCCTTTATTGTGCTCCTAGTTTCGCCTATATACTCTTGGCTAGAGCCAGAAGTCACCTGATAGAGGACTCCAATAGTGTGAATGTGATCAGGTTCTTTCGTGATTTAGCTTAGTCTTGAAATGACCTGTTTGCCGTTTAGATCACTTTGTCATGTGACGTAAAAGCCTTCTTCTATCAGCACGTAGAGTACAACACCTGCTGACATTGATCAGGATCTTTGAGTTAACATTTTAATGTAAGGGAATGTTAACATTCAGTTGGACGTTACTTGGTTAAGTTTAACACGATGATATTTTAATACCGAATCACACAGTTAAAGGACCTTACTACACTGAAGCGCCAAAGAAACTCGGATAGGCATTCGTATTCAAATACAGAGACACGTAAACATGTAGAATACCGTGCTGCGGTCGGCAACGCCTATATAAGACAACAAGTGTCTGGCGCAGTTGTTAGATCGGTTATGCTGCCACAATGGCAGGTTATTAACATTTGAGTGAGTTTGAATGAGGTGTTATGTTCGGCGTACGAGTGATGTTATACAGCGTCTCCAAGATAGCGAAGAAGTAGGGATTTCCCGTACGACCATTTACGAGTAAATATCAGGAATCTGTAAAAACATCAAATCCCCGACATGGCTGAGGCCGGAAAAAGATTTTTCAATAACGGGACCAACGACGACTGAAGACAATCGTTCAGCGTGACAGAAGTGCGACACTTCCGCAAATTACTGCAGATTTCAACGCTGGGACACCAACGAGTGTCAGCGTACGAATCTTTCAACGAAACACCATCAATATGGGCGTTTGGAGCCGAAGGTCCACTCGTGTACCCTTGACAACTGCACGACACAAAGCTTTACGCCTCGCTGGGCCCGTCAACACCGACATTGGCCTGCTGATGAATGGAAACGTGTTGCCTGGTCAGAAGAGTCTCGTTTCAAATTGTATCGAGCGGATGGACGTGTACGGGTATGGAGACAACTCCATGAATCCATGGATCCTGCATGTCAGCGGGGGAATATTCAAACTGGTAGAAGCTCTGTAATGGTACGGGGCGTGTGCATTTGGAGTGATATTGGGACCCTTTATACCTCTAGATTCGACTCTGACAGGTGGCACGTACGTAAGCATCCTGTCTGATCACTGGACTCATTCGTGTCCATTGTGCATTCCTACGGACTCTAGCAATTCCAACAAGACAATGCGACACCCCACAAGTCCAGAATGGCTCCAGGAACACCAAACTCCCGATACATGAAAATTATTGTGCTTATCTGGGATGCTTTCAACGTGCTGTCCAGGAGAGATCTCCACCCTTTCGTACTCTTACGGATCTATAGATAGCTCTGCAGGATTCATAGGATCAGTTCGCTGCTGCACTACTTCAGACATTAGTGTTGTCCATGCCACGTCGTGTTGCGACACTTAACGCATGCTCACAGGGACACTACACGATATTAGGCATGTGTACCAGTTTCTTTGGCTCTGTAGTGTATTTTGCCCGACTCTTTTTCAGGGTAGAGTCCTGAGCCATTCTGTTTTCTTCAGACTCGTTTAGAATAGTTTTCTTTAGACATTCTCGCTTTTTAGAAATGCCTAAGACGGTTTTCAGCCAGTTTTAGTTGCCCATCCTGTGTAAGTTGTTGCTAACAGCTTTTCTCGGTCTCCGTTGTTTGGCAGCCATGCACGAGCAGGTACTTCAGGTGACGCCTGCCTATCACTTCTTCGTTTTACATCTAGATATTTAAACGATGTATCGGGCTCCAAGAATTTACCACTAACTTTGTAACAATCAGATTCTTTCTGTTTTAATAGCTATTGCCTTGCACTCGCCTACTTTTAAAGACAGCTAACATTCGCTACATACAGTGGAAGTACTATCTAAGTCATTACTATCCCCATGTTCAGCGACGATAGTTTTCCTTAGGAAACGACGTCATCGGTAAACATTCTTATAGTGATGCTGACTATCTCACAAATATTTTATGCGTATCGAGAACACTAAAAGAAGCCAAAACTCTGTCTACTGGCTCTGTCGGGCCATTCAATACCATCCTCTGCCAATGACGTCTTTCGAGTACGGGACGGAGGTGCGTGGGGTCAGCAAACGGCTCTCCCGGCCGTTGTCAGCTTCCCAGACTTTGAAGTCGCTACAACTCGATGGAGTAGGCCCTCAGCTGGCATCAAAAGGCACTCGGTTCCAGTCTTTCCGCTAAGCAAAGACCCACGACAGTGGCAGGAATCGAATCCGGCTCCTCTACATAGCAGTCAGAGACGCTGACCGCTGAACTACAGAGACGGATAGTTTCGAACGTTAAAGATCATACTGACCTTCCTTGGGACACACGCTACTCTGGTAACTGGGGAGAGACAGCCCTCCCCCCCCCCCCTCCCCCACGACCTCCGCCATACCCCAACACTCCGTCCCTATACAGCTCTTTGCATCTTGAACATGTTATACGTAACGAACACCGATCAGCAAGTATTCCCAGTGCCATCTATTGTGAAATCTCAAAGCAGTTTCACTATTCGCTGTTATTCTCCTCGCGAGACAAAATACCACATTGCTCTGGGTTCTGAAAGTTTCCAGAAGATGCACATTCAATTCTCAACTCTTTATCTCGTGTTTCCAACCATTGGCAAAAACTACTAAGTATGTAAATTAAAAAAAAAAATTAATCAAGTCCATAACATTACTTCCATACAGGGAAAAAACTTACTAATCTTACACAAAATATCTTGTTCCCGTCGCATCACCGAATTTAAGCGCTATCGGGCTTGACTACCACTTTGATGGGTGATTCTCCGAGTACACCGAGCGCTGTTGGCAAGCGGGGTCCCTTGTGATGCCAGCCGAGGAATTAATAGAGTAAGAAGCAGCGGCTCTGGTCACATAAACTGACAACGGCTGGAGAGCCATGTGCTGACCACTTTTCGCACCATACCCACATCCAATGGCGCCTGTTGGCTGCGGATGACACGGCGGTCGGCCGGTACCATTGGGCCTTCCGAGACCTGTTCGGACGGACTTCACTTTTTATTTATACAAATAATACTCTCTCACTTAATTCACTGTAGGTGGCGGGCATCGCCTATTATAAAGTGGTACGTTTTACTATGTTTGGCGACTGGTAAACATCGTATTTCGATAGTTTAGAACCACGGAAAGAAGGAGTTATCATCCCTGCTACTCCACCTCCCCACCCTCCACCTCATATAGGGGTAGATCTTTCGCATCAGTTCCTTTATACGCGTTAGTCGACCAGTAAAATGCACTGTATTCTTGGTCAGAACTCCTAGAACCAATCACATATTTGCAAAGATTCTCCAAATGATCATTTCTCGGTTAATATTCAACAATGTGTTACGGCTTCGAACGAATTTCGGAAATCTTGATAATCTAGCTTTTCATTTGAAGCTGTACGGGACGGAATGACCAACTGTAGTCCCTGGGCGTCAAATAGACTAATCGTCTAACTTGCGTAGGCAGAGATTGCCCTTGATGTATACCTCCCACAAAACACGAAAGTTTTGTAAGAGCATACACAGAAATAGGGACAGTGGCCCCTAATAGATATCGGTGACCCCCTTTGTTTCGTTCTGAGGAAGGCCATCTGCACGATGAGTCGCCGTCCCACGGCTTCTTTTTCAGAGCACTCAGCAGCCTTCTGGTGTCCTCGAACACAGCAGTCTCTGCCGCTCCACGCCCCTACAGCTGGGCGCCATCGTTTGCACCTCTTACTGGCCTTTGAGGGCAGCTCCGCTTTTACCCGTCTGTAATTACTCTGGTGGAAAGCACTTGTGCAAAATCTACTGCCCAACGCAGTCTGACGAAACAGCGTTGTGGTTACTGACTTAAGAAACACTCACCTGGCCGTGGCAGAAAAACAGAGTGCACAAAATTACGGGGAAGAGAGCGGTGTGTGGTTCGCGTTGCTGCAGGTGAAAGTTGCAGTGAAGCAATTCTCAGCGCTTCCCACAGCTGTGGATGACATAACGTGTATCCTCCTCACACCGACATTTCTCTAAAGTAGAACACAGCCGACGTGTATACCAGTTCGCCGCTGGCAAAGTGTATCGATTAGCTGAAGGTTCTATGGTCCTAATTCGCTGTTGATAATATCCGGTCGCCTTTGAGGTAATTCTGAACAGTGTAAGCTCAGAAGGATAACATGTAGGCAGGGAAGCGGCTTTTGAAGGAATCGAGCTGGTCTTCAAGCGATTTAAGGAAACCTTCAATTACAAGTGTCATGTAGTAACCGCTACGCTGTCTTGATAGCTATGTTGTTCGGTGTTGTACTTTTTTGCCATTATTGATACTTCTTTTCATGATTTTTACCATTTGTTGAACTCGCTGAACTGATTTCGATGAAATTTGCTAAGGAGGTAGCTTGAATCCTGAGGAAGAACAAAGGCTACTTTAGAAAGTGCGGAGAACAAGATACTTATTGATTTGAAGAATATTACTCGAATTATGGAAAAAAGCTATTTACTCTTTGATTTTTAAACTTTATCATATTCGTGAAAATTCTGTTTTTGGTTGATACATGCTACGTGACACGATTCATAGCAATGATTACAACGCTTAGACAGTCCATCCTTATCGAATTTTCAATGTGTCTGTTCCATATTTCCACACTATTTGTTGCATAATGTACACGTTGCATAATGTACACGTTGCATAATGTGTAGCTATCATGCGCACTACAGTCAAATGGAGTAACTTTTTACATCTTTAAACCATTTCTTGAAAATATTGGCTACAAAATAAATAACACATCGCGATAGACATTGTAACATTTTACATCTATTGTTACCAAGTTCGAAAGGTGAAATTGTTTGCTAGCTATCCACTATTAGAGTAAAATTTTAATTTTAATACTGGTTCAAAGTTACACTGTCATTCTCGGTAGCTTTAGACCACTTTTAGAAAACTACCTGTAGGCCTAATGCTGTGGATAAATTTAGATCACGCCAGAAGGAAACCAAATGTTAATGAGAAGTATAAAGAAAGTATAATTCAGGAGAGTAATTTTGCTTTGAGATCTCAAGACATTTCTGTCACCCTGGCATTGTTCAACTTCAATCACTGTCGGCAGAAGCTCTCTTCATGGCCAACGGAATTAAAGGATAATCAAAAGTCTAAGAGCTTCTAGGAAGTTGAAAAGACAACTAAAGACAACTGAAATACTAACTAGAAATCACAGAGATAAGAAAACTCTTACTTTTAGTACAAAATAAACAAAAGTGGTAAGTGGATACCTTCACTGATAAAAAGTTACCCAGATTGACCATATACAGTATTTGAGAATGAGAGAACTCAGTGACTTCTAACCAACATTACACATAATTTCAAACCATTACGAAAGTTACTCTTCCTGACAACCCCCAAAAAATTATGAAAGGAAAAAAAATATTGCCACTTACTACATTTTCGTTGTCCATACAGTAAAACACACACATCAGGTATGACGACATGATGTCATGACGTTTCATTTGTTGCTTTAATGCTACTAACTCTATTAGCAACATATTTAATAGACAGTATCCACATATGCTGCTGAATATAGCGAGATTCGGTTCAGATCAGTCTTTTCCTGTCTTTCACTGGCCAGTGATGTCGCTCTACACACCACATCAACACCATATACAACTGAGTAGATAAATGTGTGGTTTATGAGGAACTGCTCGACTGTAGCTCAGGAAGTATGATTGAAGGAGTAGATGGACAGAGAGAGGGGAGGAGGAGATGGACAAAGAAAGGGGGAGTAGCAGTTGGGCAGAAGCAGGGGGAGTAGCAGGCAGGCAGAGAGATGGGAGAGTATCAGGCAGACAGAGAGATGGGGGAGTAGCAGGCAGACATAGAGAAGGGGAGTAGCAAATGGACAGAGAGAGGGGGAGTAGCAGATGGGCAGTGAGAGGGGGAGTAGCAGGCAGACAGAGAGAGGGGAGTAGCAGTTGGGCAGAAAGAGGGGGAGCAGCAGGAAGACAGAGAGAGGGGAGATTAGCAGATGGACAGAGAGGAGGCCAAATGGACAGAGAATATGGGTTAGAAAAGTGGAGAGAGAATGGGATGGGAGAAGGAGAGCGAGTGGAGGGATGGACTAATAAAACTGAAATAAATACATATCACAGCAACACAGAATATTCAACTAGTAATGATAATGATAATGATAATAACAATAATACCTGTCAAACTTGGCATGCAGTTGTTTACAGGTTGCACATCATACAATATATGATAAAAAGGGTCCAAGACCTATTGGTGAACATTCACATGCTGCACATCAGTCCTTCACTTTTATGGTGGCTTGAACTCTGCTAGGGATAGTTTAAATGAGGTGTCTGAATGTCTGTGTAGCAATAGTAGTCTATTCTTTCGCAACAGCCAAAACCTCAGGAGGTAGTGATGTTGTACACTGGGGTCTGGTACAAAGCCAATGTCCTGACTCATCCCAAAAGTTCAATTCAGGATTCTTGGCAGGTGAGTCCATTTCAGGAATGTTATTGTTCAAAAACCGTTACCTCACAGATTCTGCTTTATGACAGGGTGCATTGTCTTGCTGATACAAACATCCATCATCTCTGAACTATTGCTCTACTGTATGCAGTACACAATGGTACAAAATGTGTTTGGATCCTTCCAAGCGGCATTTTCTTAAGCACAACAAGTGGATCACACCCTAACCACGAAAAATACCCCAGTAGCATAACACCTCCGTACTTCACTGTTGGCAGATAACGTCCTCCAGGTGTTCGCCAAGCCCAAACCCTTTCGTTGGATTGCCACACGATGTAGCGGAATTCATCAATCCGACTCAGTCTTTTCCAGTCGTCCACTGACCAGTGGCGAGGCTCTTTATACCACCTCAACTTCATACAGCACTGAGTACACAAATGTACTGCTCGTCCACCGTACTTCGTTCTTTTTAACTTCTTACGCACATTCATTGTGCTAGCTGGGCTGCTGGTAGCACTGTTGATTTCATGCGATTTTTGACAACCTCCTTCCACAGCGCTCAAGGGACTCAGTCCCTCAGCCTGGTTTAGTGGTGTTGTTCCTCCATGTTTCCACTTGCCACACCACCAACAGTACCGAGTGAGGTGGCGCAGTGGTTAGCACTTTGGACTCTCATTCAGGAGGACGACAGTTCAAACCAGCGCCCAGCCATCCTGACCGTCCACATTTAGGTTTTCTGTGATTACCCTAAATCGCTTCAGGCAAATGCCAGGATGGTTCCTTTGAAAGGGCACGGCTGACTTCGTTCTCCATCGTTTGCTAATCTGATGGGACCGATGACCTGACTTTAGGCCCCTCCTCCAATCAGCCAACCAACTAACCAACAGTCACATGACATACTATGACTAGTTGTCGATCGAAGTCACTGAGCCATCCTGTTAGTGCTGCTGTTACTACTTCTCTACTGACAACACAATACTCCCTGACTCCCTTTATGCTGGCAGGTCTGGCTCTCCACTTTACGTAGGTGTGTCCGTAAACGTTTGTTCAGCTATTGAATGTGAAAACAGTAAGTAATAAGAAAGAAATAAATAAATTACTAGACTTCGATTTGGGAAGGGTATAATAGTCTAAGAAACAAAAAAAGACGCACCAGGAAGGACTAATTGAAATTGGACAGAAATCTGTAGATGTAACGTACGTGTACAGACAAACAAACCATTACAATTTCAGAAAAATTGGTTGATTTTTCAGCAGAAAGAGCTTCACAGGTTGAACAAGTCAATAGTGCATTGATCCATCTGCGACCTTTATGCAGGTTATAATTCGGCTTGGGGGTTGACAGAGTTGTTGGATGTCCTCCTGACGGATTTACTGCCAAATTCTGTCCAATTGGCGCATTAGATTGTCAGATCCCGAGCTGGTTGGAGGGCCCTTGCTCATAATTGAGGAGAGATCTGCCGGCCTTGCTGGCCAAGACAAAGTTTGGAAAGCATGAGGACAAGCAGTAGAGACTCCCTTTGTGTGCTGGCGGACATTATTTTGCTGAAAGTAGTCCCAGGATGGCTTGCCATAAAGGGCACAAAACGGGGCCAGAATATCGTCGACGTACCGCTGTGCTGTAAGCGTGCCGTGGATGACAACCAAATGGGTCCTGCTATGAAAAGAAATGACACTGCATCCATCATCCCTGGTTATCAGGTCATGTGGCAAGCAAGAGTCAGGTTCGTATCCCAGCGCTTGCCATCTCTGGGCATGTCTTCACTGATCATCAGGGCTCAGTTCAAAGCGGAACTCATCACTGAAGACAAATCTACTCCAGTCAAGGAGATTTCAGGCTGAAAACGTGTCTGGAGACGACCCAGACATCAATGGGATACCAACCTACCTGTCGCTATCCATTCTGGCCGACAACGAGGCACAGTGATCTGGGGTGACATTTCATTTCATAGCAGGATCCATCCGGTTGTCATACACATGATCCTTACAGCACAGTGGAACGTCGAAGATATTCTACGCCCCATTTGGTGACCCTTCATGGCAAACCATCCTTTGCTTACATTTCAGCAAGATAAAACCCGCCCACGCATGGTGAGAGTTTCTGCTGCTTGTCTTCGTGTTTGCCAAACCATACCTTGGCCAGCAAGGCCGCTGGATCTCACCCCAATTGAGAACACTCGGAGCATTACGGGCAGGATCCTCCAACCATCTCCGTATTTTGACGAACTAACGCTCCAACTGGGCAGTATCTGCCACGATATCCTTCTGGAGGACGTCCAACAACTTTACCAATCAATTCCAATCCGAATAACTGCTTGCATGTGTGCCAGAGATGGACCACAGCATTGTTGAGTTGCTCAAATGCATGCATGTCCGAAGGAACAGGCACTGCGCCGAATACAGCTGTTATTTAAAAAAATGCATGCAATGTGTTCGCAGTTGTGAATATGTACAAACATCAGCTGCATAATGGACTGATGACAACGAAAGATTTGTGTCCGACAGGGGCTCAAAACTCATTTTCCGCTCATCTTGAGCGGTCGCCATACCGTTAAGCTATCTGTACACGTGTCACGGCCAGACCCAAACTTCCTTATGTCGTCAACCATTTGTCTACAACCTATACTCGTACATCTACATCCATCATGTACAGGGTGACAATTATTGAACTATATGGAAAAAAACGTAAATTACGTTTAGTTACAAACTACAGCTTGCACACACTTCATTCAACATGTAAACGTCACTACAGGTATTCGAATCTAGCTTATGACATATTCGATACGCCTGCCATTATTGGCGAGGTGTCGCACAGACAAACAGCGAAATTCTGCATGAGCTGCTGAAGTGTTGGAACATTGATGCTCTCTATGACCTTCTGAATTGCTGTTTTCAGCTCAGAAATGTTTTTTATGGTTATTGCTGTACACCTTATCTTTAATATAGCCCACAAAAAGGAGTCGCATGTGTTCAGATCCAAGCCAGTGGCCTCTGGGCACCCCAGAGCCAGAATGTGATTCCAAAAGCGCTCCTGCAGGACATCAGACATTCTCGTGCTTCGATGGGGTCGAGCTGTATCTTGCATGAACCACATCTTGTCGAAATCAGGGTCACGTTGGATAACGAGGATAAAATCATCTTCCAAAACTTTCACGTACCATTCAATAGTCCATCAAGGAATACCGCACCAATTGTTCCGTGACTGGACATTGCACACCACACAGTGACCCGTTGAGGATGAAGAGATTTCTCGATCGCGAAATGCGGATTCTCAGTTCCCCAAATGCACCAGTTTTTCTTATTGACCAACCCACTAAATGAAGGGGGGTTTCGTCACTAAACCAAACCATAATACGCATACTAATTCCCACATGCCCCATTGCGAACCATGCAGCTTAAACGTCCTAACACAAACCATTCAGAAGTTATGATGATTTTATTTCATATATTTCAGTAATTGTCACCCTGTTTATTCCTGTACGAGTGAGACATTTTATATGAAAGTCCCTTGCCCGGTGTCGGCAGATAAATACGATACTGCAGGCCTGCATTATTCCAAATTACGATACAAATTTCCTTCAAACATGCATACACTGGGCAGGCGACTTTCATATAAAATGTCTCCTCTGTACAGGAATGTACATAACGAATGTAGAGTACAGGTTGTATACGAGTGGTTTGGGTCTGGTAGTGAGTCTTGATCGTGTAGCCTAGTATTAAGGCGACCTCTCGCAATAAGCGAGAAATCCGCGTTCGAGTCCCGGTCCTATACAAATTTTTATTGTTGTCATTCCATTATGCAGCTGATGCTTGTTCACATTTACAACTGCAAATACATTTCATGTTTCTCGTTAAGGTTGAGGCATTTGTGGACCTGGGAGATGCGTTGCCTCGATAAACCAAGCAGATCAGGGGTGTTAGATTACTGACATTCTTTAGGGTACTTGCACCTTTTGGGATAGCTGTGAATAACAATAATCAATCTTCATACCAAAACGAATGATTCTAGACAGTGAGGAACGACAAATTTGATGGGGGCTTAAAACTTGACTGCTTTATCCCGTCAGTATGGTCCGAGTCCCCCTGATTCAGGGATGGAGACACTTTCCTCTGTGTATGACAGGTACAGTGCAGGCATTATCACCCTGCCAGTTATAGATCTGGTCAGCCCATTATGGGGTTAACGGCATGAGAGGAACCCCAAGAAATTTGAGGGTCTGGAATATCATGCAGGGCCTTTAATAGAGGAAGAACTTGGGAATCCCTGGTGTCATTTTGGATGTGGAATTTGAGTGCCCTTGGCTAATTTCTGGCAGAGGAGAGGGGGGCGGGGGGGGGGGGGGGGGGGGAGGAGGTAGCGTCTGGCCGAATGCATCTTGAGTGGCAATGTCTGGCCAGGCGTGGTTCATGACTTCTCACAGCCTGTCAGTGTATGTTGTTTTACATGCTACAGGTTGACTTCACAGCAGAGATCGTATGATTGTATAATTTATAGCAGGGGGCAGCATTTGTGGCACCACCTCTGTGGGTTCCTTGTTGGCAGAGGCCAGTGTGAAATCTACTGCTTGATGCCTGAAGGTGATTCTTCCTGAAATGTCTGCCCTTTTCAAATGGTGAATTTTCGGATCCTGCTGGCAGTGTGTGGAGCTTAGCGGTGAACTGACAAGCAGAGCTGCTTGATTTCCCTTGGGTTCAGGTAACTATCCACAGTCAGTGGTCAAGAGAAATGCAAAATTCGCCTACAGAGATTCAGAATGAATAAAAAATATTTAAACCTGTTTGACAGCTTGGTGTATCGAATGCTTCTCCTCCAGAAAACACATTTTCGGTTTCAGTCTGATACATTCAGCCTCATATTCCTATTTGACTATACTGATTTAGAATTTCACTTGTTTTCAAACTTTACTTCAGTTGGTGGGCTGTATTGGTTTCTCTGAAACACTACTGCCAGTTTCTCCCTGATCCTTGGACAGATGAGCTAGTTAGTTTGCTATTAATTCATCCACAGAACATTTGTAGCAATATTAAACATGCCGGCGTAATACAAGAAAAATGTTAACAAACACTTGTACTTTACAAGCCTGGTTACAATGGACCTTCGATTTTATATTCTCCGATTTTACGGTTTTCGCAATTGTACACCATAAATTCGTAGCCTCTGCTAAAAATCCATAAGATAAATGGTAAAAATTCTCTAACTTTACATTTCTTCCTAATAAAGTTCACCTCAGTTCTACACTCTCACTCGAGCTCTCCCTTGACTTCGTCGGATTTTCTCGCTGTTGGTACTAGATATGACAGAACGAGTTACAAGTGGCACAAAAAAACAGACGGTTTGACTGCGGGTTGTGGCGAAGTTAAGGGAATAATTTAGTCTGTTGCAGAGAGTAGAGACTTGAGAGAGGAACTGCTGATGTAATTCACGATCGGCACTGCCAACACAACTTGCAAAGTTTATCTTCACTACCACATTATGATACAAATACTGCTAGGTTGCGGCAGCAGTTGAAAATGGACAGTCGATGCGCAGTGTTCCGGACCGAGCCAATGTGTGACGGACCGGCCTGGCCACCACCTCTCCTTGTGCCACTTACTCAGTCTCGCCTTTTTGCATGTATTTCCGATTTACTGTATTTAGCAACAATATAGATTGTCAATCTGTTAAATTGAAACACTTATACTCGCAGAATATCCTTAGACAGAAACATGAAGTATTGGGTTATAAAGTATAAATAGCACAGAAGCTACAAATCAGAATTGGTGCCAGAATTTCAGTTGTCTCCTCGTAGGTAGCAATTATGTCAACATTCATAACGTCAAATCGCAAATCCATGAACAAACGAGAAAAAATTTCAAAATTTTACGTCTTATAATAGACCTATTTGAAAAAAAGTGGGTTTTGCCACTAGTAGTACTGTAGACTATGTAATTGAAAAGATTGCTACTTTTGCTAATGATGTACGAGGTAAGTGGGGCATTTTCCAACCACTGGTGCCACAAATTACACCTTGAAACACACAGTTTTGAGGATTCTTTCATTTTATGTTCACCTCTTGTAGCCTGCATGGTGAAATAAACTGAAACCTGTGAAATATGGTGAAAACTGATGGATTACAACATCTCGGATGTTTGTAGCCATTGGCTGTATAGCGTCACCATGCCATGCTAATGCTGTGGCTTCTAGCATATGGAGTGATAAACACAAGCTTACTTGGTGGTTATTTCCAAATTACGGCTGATGTGATCCGTATGTAGCAAACGCAGTGACTGCGGCTTCCACTAAGGTTTGATTTATACAGTTATGCCTTACACTACCGTGCACTAATTCTACTTACAGCACTACTGCTCGGAGCTTGTCAACAGAATCCAAAGCGTATCGTGCTTCTACCGTTTGCAGCCAACAGAGGCTACTCCATTTGCTATGTACTGCACCACAAGTAGCTAGGACGTGTTCAGTGAACAGTTGTGCGACTGTTTCTTAGTCTTTGCTGGAGTCCTCAACGGTGTTTAATGCACTGTGATGGCAGACAGACTGTTATAAATATAACGGATTGCTGGGCCAGAGAAACACTGAAATCACAGCAGGCTTAACTTTATTTCATATTCATTGGTATTAATAAGTACCTCATGTGAAGGAAAACTTCTGTGTATATACGTGCTTTCACAAGACCTGCTGCATTTACACTGCAGCAAGCGACGAGTTCGAAGTCAAATGGTGGACGTTCGCAATAATGCAGAACCCTGAACTTCGGCTACTCAGTACAATGAACAAGAAAAAATTTATAAGCAATAAATACACAAGTCCCATAATGCTCAGAGCCAATTGAATTACTGCGCTCACGTCACCAGAATATGCTGCACTGTTATTGACTACAGAAAGAACCCTCGCCCAAAATATCACACCACGTCACACTGCCACTGGAATGATGCTTCTGTCGGAACCATTGTTTCACAGCTGTTTCGAACATTTCACACTGTATTTTCATTGTCTGCAACGCTGTTTGTTGTAGTGTTTTCGTATTGTCTGCCCATCACGTCTAGAGAGAGGAAACTGTAGTATGTAGTGTGTTTTATTAATACTCAAAGTAAAGTTGTCGTCGTTCTTTCTTTGTTTATTTGTTTATTGTGCCTTGTGGCCTGCAGGTCATAAGCATGTCTCAGTGTTTCGTAGTTTTTCAGAATAAGGTTGCGTTTAACAAAGAATTCCAAAATTTGTTTTAAAACTATGATATTTTTTATGGATTGTTGGTACAACAGTTGGTAATGGTTGATAACATCGGAGTAGTTGTTGTATGAAATCGATTTGTTGGTTTGCATACAGTAGTCGTCTTCGGTGAGCGAAAACATTCAATAGAAGAACTGGTGAGAAAAACTTGCTACATAAGGAAGCTGAATATGGAAGACTGCTCTGGTTTCCGTAATTTCACTCCGATACCATCTAACGATTTACAATTTCTGGCGAATATGGTATCAGCATTTCTTAAATTACGGTTAAGCAATTACAACTAGAAATGCTATTACCGCCCGCATCTCGTGGTTGTGCGGTAGCGTTCTCGCTTCCCACACCCGGGTTCGATTCCCGACGGGGTCAGGGATTTTCTTTGCCTCGTGATGGCTGGGTGTTGTGTGCTGTCCTTAGGTTAGTTAGGTTTAAGTAGTTCTAAGTTCTAGGGCACTGATGACCATCGATGTTAAGTCCCATAGTGCTCAGAGCCATTTGAACCTTTTTTTCCGGTAATCTTACTCTTTTGGCAAGAGGAGATTAGTTCCAGAGCCTTGAGTAATTATGTCACATTTCGAAGCAACCTATGACAAACGACCTTATTTTCTTTTCTGTGCAATGTTAGTCAGTATTCTGCCAAATGTAACAGCAGTTTTCTGCAGCATGTTGTGTTTTATTGCTGTTCTTATACTGTTTGCTTCATCTATTCCTCAAGCAGCACTCAGCCTGCTACAGTGATACAACTTGACAGGCTGCGGCGTCGTTAGCTGCCTTTTTCCCGGAAAAAATATATATGTAATACAATACATCAAGCGAAAACAAAACACATAACTCTGTCGAAGAGACGACTCAATGCGACGTATAAACATTCGTCTTGTGCCGTGTAGTGTTGACATGCGGTAGCTGGTCTGAAACATTATTTCCTTTTATCTGTACTGACAGTGCTACTAACAGATCTTTCCATGTTTTGAAATATGTTTCCAAATGATGTCCGCATCGGGTAGCTGCAAATGTGTTTCGAAAACGTACGCGGTAGGTTCCGATGCTTTTCTCCGTATTTCACAGTTTTCAATTTATTTTTCCATGTTCATTAGTTTTTGCTTTTTTTCTAGGCTCTGAGCACTATGCGACTTAACTTCTGGGGTTTAACGTTTACCTCGATTCTGCATTTTCCACAGTTTGGACCCGCACGAAAATGAAGAGTAGAGGTTGAAGCCAGGAGGGCTATAAGTTGGTTGGCTGATTTGGGAGAGGGGACCAAACGGTGAGGTCACTGGTCCCATCAGATTAGCGAAGGGTGAGGAAGGAAGTTGGCCATGCTCTTTCAAAGGAACCATCGTGGCATTTACCTGAAGTGATTTAGGGAAATCGCAGGAAACCTAAATCAGGATGGCTGGATGCAGGTTTAAACCATCGCCCTGCTGAATGCGAGTCTAGCCACTGAGCCACATCACTCAGTAGGGTTACAGGAACATAGGATATATTGCAGGGAGATTTCCATCAGTGCAGTTGAGGAAAGCTGGTGTTTGTAATCAGGATCCCGATGGCACAGGCGGTGAAGTAGTCACTGAAATGAAGAACATCATGTTGGGCAGTGTGCTCAGCAACTGGATGGTCTCCCTGTTTCTTGGCCACAGTTCATCAGTGGCCATCCATACAAACAGTGAGCTTGTTGAATGTCATGCCTACGTAGAATGCAGCACAGTGGTCAAAGCTTAGCTTGCAGATCACATGACTGGTTTCACAGGTAGCTCTGCCTTTGATGGGATAGGTCATACCTCTGAGCAGAATTCAGTAGGTGGTGGCGGGAGGATGTATGTGACAGGTCTTGCATCTAGGTCTATTACAGGGATATGAGCCATGAGGCAAGGGGTTGGGATTAGTGGTTGTGAGGAATGGATGGAATATCACTGTGGGAGGTGTGAGAATGATAGTGGGTAGGACATTTCAGGGCACAATGAGGGGGAGTTAAAACCATGGCAGAGAATGTGATTCAGTTGGCCCAGTCCTTTTTGTTGTGCCTATCTGAGGGGAATACTCATGTGTGGCTGGATGGTGGGACTTTGGGAGGTGGTGAGTGACAGGAGAGATAAGGCATGGGAGATCTGTTTTCTGTACAAGATTGGTAGGGTATTTACAGTCTGTGAAGGCCTCAGTAAGAACTTTGGTATATTTCAAGAGGAACTGCTCATCACTACAGATGTGAGAGCCACAGCTAGCTAGGCTGTATGGACAAGACTTCTTGGTATGAAATGGATGGCAGCTGTTGAAGATGATGTTTTTTCTTGTGGTTGGTAGGTTTGATATGGATGGAGGTACTGATAGAGCCATAATTGAAGTGGAGGTTAACATCGAGGAAGGTAGCTTGTTGGGTTGAGGAGGAACAGGTGAAGCAAATGGGGGAGAAGCTATTAAGGTTTTGGAGGAATGGGGTTAGGGCATTCTCACCCTTGATCCAAATTATGGAGACGTCATCAATGAATCTAAACCATGTGACGGTTTTGGGATTCTGGATGAGTTAGGAAGTATTCCCTAGGTGGGCCAAGAATAGGTTGGCTTAGGATGGTGACATGCAGGTGTCCATTGCTGTACCCTGAATTTTTTATAGGTTATGCCTTCACAGGAGAAATAATGGTGGATGGGGACATAGTCAGTCATGGCTAGTCAGTTATGGCAACCAAGAAGGAGGTTGTAGTTTTGGAATCTGCTGGGCATCGAGAAAGGTAGCATTCAATAGCGGCAAGACCAAGTGCATTTGGGATGTTAGTGTAAAAGGAGGTGGCATCAATAGTGACAAACAGGGCACCATGTGGTAAAGGAATAGGAACTGTGGAGAAATTGGTTGTCCCCTTCATTGTTCTCATTCCAGCACTTTACAGCCTTCTGTTCCTCCAACACATCTGGAGTCTTACCCCCCGCCCCGTGCCCTCTGCCTAACCTACCACCCCTGCCTGACCTGGCACCTAGCTGCCCTATCTTCCTCCCACCTCATGCCTGTAAGCTCCCACAAGCATCAATTTACTGTCCCCACCCGTATTGTACTGTCCCTCCCCCTCCTGCCTCTTCCTTAGTCTCACCATCCAGATTGCTTCTCCTGTCATGCACAGTTGCTCATGGTCTGGGCTTGGTGGCCTGAGACAGTAGTTATGTGTGTGAGAGTTGCATTTGCATGATGTGCGTGTGTTTTGTCTAATTCAGAAGATGGCTTTTTGACTGAAGCTTGCTTGGATGTCTTTTTGTTGTGCCTATCTGTGACTCAACATTTTTGCTATATGGTGAGTAGCAATCTATCCTTTTCATGATAAAATTGGACTTTTAGAAATGCTTTATTCAGTTACTAAAATGTAAAGGAGAAGATAAAACTCATCAAGCCATATGTATAAGGAAGCTTTCCATTGGTGGCAGAAAATACTGAGACCAATCAAGCAGTGCAGGAGTTTGAGACTTTCTTTTGACTATTGGTGACACTTTCCACAAGGCAACATATGGTGAAAGAATATGGAGGAATTAAACAATAACTTATACAGTACCCTACATTACAAAAAAGCATTTAATCTAAGCCAGTTATGTACCTGACTTTCAGAATGTTTTTAATAACTTGCAGCAGAAAGCCATAGGATTACCCTGTGTGAATTAGCTTAAATAAAAACATTGCATGTCATTATTATGGGGAGAAAAGAGTTTCCATTGATTGCAAAACTTGCTTTGTAAGAACAGATGAGGTTTGCTAAGGGCAAGATGATGAAAGACGATATAAAAATGAGGCATGATGGGTATAGCCAATCAGCTTGGAAATAAAAGGTCTAGCATTGATAAACATCAAAGAGAAGTCACAGCAAATAAATTCAGAGATAAAGAAATTCTCAGTAAGTAATCATGGCCTGTCTGAGATGTCAGGTAAACCACATAAGAATGCCTGCAGGTTGAAATGTTCCAAATCAGAGCAAGATTTTGAGCTCAGAAACATAACAGAATTGAAAGCCTACAGTGGGTAGCCTACATATAGGTAGTATTCCTAGAGAACCTGCCACTGGAAAATTAAAAAAAAAAAAACTGGATGTGACTTAATGTGATTGCATGACAATGATACTGGGTAGTTGATCATGGAACAGCACACAAAAAATGTTTCAGTCCCAATGTAAATTTATATTATTAGTCAATATTATTAGTAGCCCTAATTTGTTTTCTACCCAGTTTGACTTAGTATCTCTTAATCTGCTATCTGGTCCACCAATCTAATCTACAGCAACCTCCTATAGGACTACATTTCATTAACTTCTATTCTCCTCTTATCTATACTACTTATCATCCACATTTTCCTTTCATATAAGGCTACACTCACTCAGATCCATCAGTAACAATTCCTAACACATAGATTTATATTTGATGTTAAAATGTTAATCTTTCTCACAAACACTTTTCTTTTCATTGCCAATTTGCATTTTATAACCCCTCCACTTTGGCCATTGTCTGTTAATTTGCTAGCCAAATATCAAAATTCCTCAATTTCTTTTAGTATCTCATTTCTTCATCTAATTCCCTCACCATCACCTAATTTAAGTTGACAACATTACATTACCCTTGTTTTACTTTTATTGATGTTCATCTTATAATCTCTACCCATGACACTGCTAGTTGCAGCCAGTTGATCTTGCAGGCCATTTTGTGTCTAACAGAATTACTGTTTCAAATCCAGTTCCAAACAATTTTATTTCATCACAGACAACTTTTATTCCTTTTGCAAATTTTGCCTTAGTTTCTTTTACTGCTTGCTCAATAAACAAATTGAATATCATTGGGGGCAAGCCATAACTTGTGCACTGACTACTGTAAATAATGTAGCTAACGGATGCACAGTTACATTTCACAGTACTTTAATTTCTCTGTTCACAACCCACCAACAATACACAGCTATACAGCCTGTGCACTATTGTTGAACTTTTGATAAGCCTCATTAATAGGTTGCATGCAAACATCCACATACTGCTACAATAGTTTCCTGTTCAACATCTACGAGCAGTAAAAGCCTAACCACATAGTTCACATTTCTTGAAGAATAAAAAGGTACCTACGGAGCAGTCACTGTCATTATTTTAACACACAGCCTGTTATTTCACTGTTAAGTTGATGCATTGTTGTCATTCTAACCAATACAGGTTCCTCATCTGGAACTCAGCCTTGGACAGACTGTCTTGGGACCAAAAATTATGCTCTTATATATCCTCACAATAATATGTGCTGAATCTACACATTGTTTGATGTTTAATTTACAGAAATTCCAATTAAAACATAACTCATGAAACTAACTGAATACATCAAAAATTGGTTCTTTTTAACAATTCCTTCTACTGCAGGGGTTAAGCCAAATTATTTGTTTAAATCATGAAATTAACAAATATTGTTATGCAAACAATACTTTTGACAAAACTGTTAATTACTTTGGAATTAGTTAAGGGCTGGCTTTGCTAATATGTTTTCGAATAGAGCCAAATAGTTCCTTTAAGAGTACTATTAGTTGTTCCTCCAAATGTTTATAATTAGTACATAATTAATTTTTGTTTATACGTCAACAGTAGACCTCTGAGTTACAAAACACCCTATAATAAAAGATACTAACTAGGAATAGTCAGAATCAATTACATACCTAAAACTAATCACAAAATTAGATCTGGTGTAATTTTCTTTAAGACTAAGGGCCAACCATTTTCTTTTATGAAAATGAAGATTATACTCACGTATGTTAATGATAATTTGTCAGAAGTGAAAAAATGAATTTTAAGGAGACAGATGGCAAAACAAGAGGGTAAGTAAAATTATCCCAGCTTGCTTTCTCACAAACTCTATCTCATTCTCTTCTAAACGGCTGTTTCTTTCAGATCTTATAACTGCAGTATGGTTTCAGTAAAATTGTAAATAACATTCTGCTATTTGCATTTTATCCCTGCCACCTTTAGAATTCTAAAGATTGTATTCTAGTCAGCATCATTGAAAGCTACCTCGGAGTCTACAAATGCTATAAACATAGATTTGCTTTTCTATAATCCAACTTCTAAATTAAGTTGTAGAGTCAGTCTTGCCCTGCATCTTCCTAGACTTCCCCAGCACCCAAACTGACCTTCCCCAAGGTTGTATTCCAACAGATTTTCCATTATTTACCAAATAATCTATTATTTAAATAACTTATAGTCTTGATTTATTAAATTGATGGTTCATTAATATTCAAACCAGTCAGTACCTGCCTTTTTTGGCAGACATCTTCTTGATGTCTGGGGGTATTTCATCCATCTCATATCTCTTTCAGACCAAATTTTGTAATGGCTGGCCCTCTCAAAAATCCCAATAATTCTGAGGGAATGTCATTTATTCCAGAGGCCTTGTTTTGACTTAGGCCTTTCAGTACTCTGTTAAAGTCTTCTCAGAGTATCATATCTCCCAACTCATCTTCATTTACTTCTACTTCCATTTATATAATATTGCCTTCAAGTTCACTTCTATACAGTCCTTCCATTTTTTAGCTTTTCTGTCCTTCTTAGTACTGACTTGCTATCTGAAATTCATGCAGCTGCTTCTCTTTTCTCCAAAGATCTTTTTAATTTTGCTATAGATGACATAAACCTTCCCTCTAATCACACATGCTTCTATATCCTTACATTTTTTGTCTAGCCATTTCAGGTTTACCATTTTTCCCTTTCCGTCAATTTCATTATTTAGGCACCCCTATTCCATTTTTCTTGCTTCATTTCTGCATTTTTTATATTTTATCTTTTCTTTAGTTAGTGCAAAATCTCATGCATTGTCTAACGATTTCTTCAGGATTTGTCTTTTTGCCAATTTTATCATTTGCTTTCAGTATTTATCTCTCAAGGCTACCCATTTGCCATGAATTGAATTTCTAACTTCCTGTTTCAGTCAATCATTGTTCCTTGTCCCCCTTGAAATTCTCAACTTTTGGTCCCTCCAACTTATCCATATTATACCCCCTAAATTTACTACCTTTCTGTAATTTCTTCAGTTGCAATCTGAAGTTCATAACACACTTCTCCAATTTTTTTCTTGCCAAAGATATTCAAACACATTTATTATATTTCAGAGGCCCTGTATCCAAATGTGGCGTTACTTTTCCCAAATTAGCTCTAGTTCTAAAGGTATTTATGTTTTTGAATTTTGTTTAAATGTTCTCATAGATGCTAATTTTCCATCAATATTGTCACTCTTTATTTTCATCTCACTTTTTACACTCTTTAATATTTCAGAATTAAACATTTTATTACATTCTTTAAAATTTATTTTACCTGTTTCAGAGTTCTTCATGAAGAGGATGCATAAACAACCCTAATGTGTTCTGTTATATCTGTGGTAAACACCTACAGAAGCAAAGACAGAATGTCATAGACTTTGTAAAGAAGGCATATCTGGCATTTTTTGGGATGCAGCTTGAAGACCAAGGCAGACCATGGGCTCCTCACATTGGTTGTGAAAATTGTGTAGAGTGTCTTCGACTGTAAAAAAATGGACATAGAGAATGTTCAAATTTTGGTGTACCAATGGTCTGGCAAGAGTAAAAAATCCACCTTGATGACTTTTACTTTTGTGTCATAGATGTCAAAGGTTTCAATCAGTTTAAATAACATAAATTTAGAATCAACCAAGTGACTTGTGGCACACAGTGAAAAAGTTCCTATACAAGTGTTTATTAAACTACCTGAACTTGTAATGTCAGAACCTGAAGAAATACAGGATTTGAAGCACAAAAGCAGCATAAGGGGTGAAAGTGAATATTAAGGAGAAATTTCTACACCTTAATTGATCACTCAAGAGGAACTAAATGATCTAGTACGAGATCTCAATTTGTCAAAGAATGGAGCAGAACTTCTGGCATCCAGACTAAATGAAAACAACTGTCTTAATCCAGAAGCTAAAAAATTCTGTATACCATACAAGAGAAGCAGGTCTTCTGCAATACTTCAGCCAAGCTGAAGAATTTGTATATTGCAGTAACATTCCTGATCCACTCATTCAGATGAGGTTACAGGAATGTCAACCAAAAGACTGCCAGTATTTAATAGGCAGCTCCACTAGAAACCTGAAATACATCTTGCCTCACAATGATAACATCTTTGCATCCACTTCCACTGGCCACTCAACAAAACTGAAAAAGGAAGTTGAAACTATCAAAATTACTTTGCAGAAATTATACTATCATGAACATCAGTGGTCTATTTGCTGTGATCTGAAGAAGGAAAACATCTTATTGGGCAACAGTGTGGGTAAACAAAGTACCCTTGTTTTATATGCTTATGGAACAGCAGAACAAAACAAAATTATCGGAGCAAAGAAACATGGCCTTTAAGAGAAAGTCTTACTGTAGGTGCAGCCAACATCATTCATGAGACATTGGTTAAGAGGGAGAAAATAATTCTCCTTCCATTGCATATAAAGCTAGGACTGTTGCAGCAATTTGGCAGGCACTAGATACAGAAGGCAATTGTTTCAAATACATACACAGATTTTTTCCTGCAATGAGCACTGAAAAATTGAAGGCAGGTATATTTGATGGACTGCAGATTTGCAAATTCATGAATGATTCCAATGTGACAAATTTCATCAATGATTCAGGACTCTCAACCAGCTGTAGTTACATGTTACTTGTGAAAAACGTCTTAGGTAATCATAAGGCAGACAATTACAAAAAAAACTGTGTAGAACATGTTGACAGCCTTTAAAATGCTCGCTGTTCGGGAGTGGAATAGTAGAGAGATAGTATGATTGTGGTTCGATGAACCCTCTGCCAAGCACTTAAATGTGAATTGCAGAGTAGTCATGTAGATGTAGATGTAGATGAGTATTAAAGGATTGGAAAAGGGCACAGGTCATCCCCGTTTTCAAGAAGGGACGTCGAACAGATGTGCAGAACTATAGACCTATATCCCTAATGTTGATCAGTTGTAGAATTTTGGAACACGTATTATGTTCGAGTATAATGACTTTTCTGGAGACTAGAAATCTACTCTGTAGGAATCAGCACGGGTTTCGAAAGAGACAGTCGTGTGAAACCCAGCTCGCGCTATTCGTCCACGAGACTCAGAGGGTCATAGACACGGGTTCACAGGTAGATGCCGTGTTTCTTGACTTCCGCAAGGCATTTGACACAGTTTCCCACAGTCGTTTAATGAACAAAGTAAGAGTATACGGACTATCAGATCAATTGTGTGATTGGATTGAGGAGTTCCTAGGTAACAGAACGCAGCATGTCATTCTCAATGGAGAGAAGTCTTCCAAAGTAAGAGTGATTTCAGGTGTGCCGCAGGGGAGTGTCATAGGACCGTTGCTATTCACAATATACATAAATGACCTGGTGGATGACATCGGAAGTTCACTGAGGCTTTTTCCAGATGATGCTGTGGTGTATCGAGAGGTTGCAACAATGAAAAATTGTACTGAAATGCAGGAGGATCTGCAGCGAATTGACGCATGGTGCAGGGAATGGCAATTGAATCTCAATGTAGACAAGTGTAATGTGCTGCGAATACATAGAAAGATAGATCCCTTATCATTTAGCTACAAAATAGCAGGTCAGCAACTGGAATCAGTTAATTCCATAAATTATCTAGGAGTACGCATTCGGAGTGATTTAAAATGGAATGATCATATAAAGTTGATCGTCGGTAAAGCAGATGCCAGACTGAGATTCATTGGAAGAATCCTAAGGAAATGCAATCTGAAAACAAAGGAAGTAGGTTACAGTACGCTTGTTTGCCCACTGCTTGAATACTGCTCAACAGTGTGGTATCCGTACCAGATAGGGTTGATAGAAGAGATAGAGAAGATCCAACGGAGAGCAGCGCGCTTCATTACAGGATCATTTAGTAATCTCGAAAGCGTTACAGAGATGATAGATAAACTCCAGTGGAAGACTCTGCAGGAGAGACGCTCAGTAGCTCGGTATGGGCTTTTGTTAAAGTTTCGAGAACATACCTTCACCGAAGAGTCAAGCAGTATATTGCTCCCTCCTACGTATATCTTGCGAAGAGACCATGAGGATAAAATCAGAGAGATTAGAGCCCATACAGAAGCATACCGACAATCCTTCTTTCCACAAACAATATGAGACTGGAATAGAAGGGAGAACCAATAGAGGTACTCAGGGTACCCTCCGCCACACACCATCAGGTGGCTTGCGGAGTATGGATGTAGCTGTAGATGTAGAAAGTGTATTTCCTTCACAGCAACTTATGAAGATTTCCATATAACTTAGGTGATTACAGTATGGAACAAGGGAAGAGGTTCCACCAACAAATCAAGATAATGGAAGACAGATATCAACACAGGTGGGACACACATGTGAAGGCTGACTACTGTTGGTGCCTCCAACATGTTGTCCTGAAGACCAATACAGAAGAAAATCAAATGACATCAATTCAGGAAGGAGTATTTGCTATAATCTCACTGAATATAGATATACTGTTTCATCTGTCTGAAGTACGGAAACATAATTAGCTGATTACAGTACTTAACATGTCATTTTGGTATTATTTGAGACAGTAATCATCTAACTTCCATTTAGGATGTGCCTGCTCAGACTTGATGTTGCTGTATGTTTATACCCATCAATGAATGTTAAGTTACCTCAAAATGAGAGCCAGTTTAGCAAAACTGAGGCCATATTTGCGTTCAGCAACACAAAGCACTTAAAAATAATTGGCAAAAAAGAACAGTATTAAGCAGAGTAACAGATACAATGTCACCAGCTTTCACATCTGCCCCTGAAAATATTTTGCAGTTGGAAATCTGATTTTGAAATATTGTTCTTAGAGTCATGTAATCTATTTGAAACCTACCTACATCCCCATGTCTCTCCATCTTTCATGATTTTTAAACCAAGTGTTGGTGATGATATTCTGCAATAAATTTGACCAGGTGGCTTCATCATTCATCCCTTTCTGCCAGCCTGTGTTCTCCCACTATATATCCTTCTCCTTCTTTTCCTACTTCTGAATTCCAGCCCATATCACAATGAAATTTTCATCTCCTTAAACTATTTGAATAATTTCGTTTATCTCATTGTACATTCTTTTTATCTTTTCATTGTCTGCAGTGCTAGTTTGCCTATAAACTTGTAGTATCATGATGGATTTTGGTTTTATGCTATCTATGATAATGCATTCACTATGCTGTTCATAAAAGGTTTCCCATGCTCCTGTTTCCTTATTCATTATTAGACCTGCTTCTGCTTTATCCTCTGAACAATATTTATATGTCAGAAGTGAACAATGTGAATACTTAATACATATATGAAGCATATTATTTTAATCTTAAATAAGTATGCATAGAACAAGTTATTTTTTCCATTACTGCACTTCTGGACAATGTAGATCGCTAAGTATTTTCATAACTAACGTCACAGGACAGACATGGTTATATGACCTCATAAGTTGTGTTTATCATTTAACAGCTTGCCAGTGTAGGTACCTGCCTCAGTGCCATGACATATATGGAGGTGAGAGACATAAATCAATATGAAAAGACAAATTGCGCTAAATGTGCCTTGCTGCTATGGTTTTTCTCCTGTATATGTACAATGTTAAATGATATTTTCCGACATCTGCAACACACTGTGTACCATCAGATCACATGGAATAAATAAATAAATAAGAAGGGAAGCCATTTATGACCCGTGGCATGAATTTAATGAATTTCAAGTGCCACACAATTCAAGACTCTTAACTCCTATGTCGTGCATATACATTCAACATCTTTCAAATGGTAGTACCACACATGAACCAGAAATAATCCTCTGGGAACAATATTATCTTACATGGACACTACAGTTATGGAGAAAAATTGTGTAATGAAACTGACAAAGAACAGTGTCGGTATGACACTGTAACTGAAATGTAGCAGCTATTGGAGGTGTATCCAACATAGCAGTGGGAGTAGAATATTTCATAGAATGTAACTGTTAATGCAAATCACAGTCACTTCACCTTGAAGTAGGCATGCCATTTTTCATAACAGAAGCAGGTGTGCAGTGCACTTTGTATAAATATAAAGAATAGCTGTCTTTTTGTTACCAAAGTAAATGTGTATTAACAAAATTACAGTTTAATTAAACAATGATCAAATAAACTAATATTATGTGAGCTTAATCATTGTGTAATTAGACAATAATAAATTAAACTTTTCATTGTATCGCTCTGTAGCTACACACAAGTGTTGCCCCACAGTAATGATCCACTCAAAAATTTGAACATCACTGTTGCATCAGATCCCTGATTACTAATTATCTCATAGATAACTGCCTCATTGTGGGATTGTGCTACTAGTTCAGAATCTGTGCAATTTTTTTGCACCAATTACAAATTTTTTCTCAGATAGCTTGCCGTTTATTTTATATTACTGCTGCTCTGATGGACACATGACAACGCAGCTTATTATTGTGTTAGTTAAGGCAGTAATGAAGCAATAGGTACAGGCTTGCAATTGCAAAACATCAATGAAACAGCAAAAAACAATGTTATTTATGACTGGTGGACTTCATACAAAGGTGCGCCCAATCAGCGGTTAAACTATCCTGAAATAATGTAATGTTTGTGGATTTAGAGCACTCAACAGTGATGTTATTAGTGTTGATATTATGTTCAATGACACAGAAATCAGAGATAACTTGTTGAGAATGTAACATAGTGAAGCAGAAATAATGTTGTTGTTATTACATTATGTTGCATTACATTAATACTTGTTTCATAGATCACAAATTCAACGTTTTGCAATTATGTGGAACATGTCCATCTAATGAAAGTTTTCTTTACTCTACATATAAATATTTTACATTTACTACTTCATATCTAAAAATTCATCTATTTCTGTCATACAGAAATTCTTTCAGTTTGTTTTTAAATGTAGGTTGGCTATCTGTCAGACTTTAAATGCTGCTTGGCAGATGACTAAAGATGTTTGTGCCAGCATAATTCAGCCCTTTCTGTGCTAAAGTCAGACTTAATACAGAATAGAAAAGACCATCCTTTCTTCTAGTGTTGTAGCTATGCACTTTGCTATTATTTTTGAATTGGTGTTGGTTATTAATAACAATCATGAGTAGCTGAACATAACTGTTTCAGCAGACCATCAACATGTTTATTCCAATTCAATTTCTCATCAATGGATACACACTGAAATTTTGAATATTCTGCCTTAGCAACAGACTTCTGTTCAAAGTTTATATTTATCAATGGTGTTATACCATTTACTATACAGAACTGTATATACTGTGTTTTCTCAAAGTTTTTTGAGAGTCAATTTGCAGAGATCCTCTTAATAATTTTCTGAAAGACATTATTTATAATTTTTCTTCCACTAATCCATGTTTGTTGTGCGTGATTACCATACTATCATTAGCAAAATTCTTGATATCTCCCCAGTTAGAGGACTTTTCTGATTTTTGCAGACTGTCTGTACTGTTAATTTCAACCTTTTGCATTCTTCCAATTAAAAATGAATTAAACCATTTGTACACTGTCCCACTCACACCACAATACTTAAGCTTATCTAGAATAATTTCATGATTCACACAGTCAAAAGCCGTTGAAAGATTTACAAAATAATACAGTGGCTGATGTTCAGTTATTCAGAGCATTTAATATTTGATCAGTGAGACTATATAAAGCATTTTCTGTTGAAAAACCTTTCTGAAAATCAAATTGACATATTGTTTTTCAAGGATTTTGAATAAAGCTGTCAAAAGTGAGATGGGGTGGTAGTTGTTAACATCAGATCTATCCCCTTTTTTGTGCAATGGTTTAACAACAGCATATTTCAGTCTACCAAGTCACTACATATGTGGCTGAGAATCATATTTATCTGTAGGGAACAAGCTTTTAGTACTTTGCTGGAACTGCCATGAGTACCATGTGAGCTTTTACTTTTGAATGTATTTATTATTTTCCCTATTCCAGTAGGAGAGGTGGCTTGAATTTCAATTTTATCAAATTGCATAGGTATTGCCTCTTCTATGTACTGACTTGCATTTTCTAATGAATAGCTGGATCTTATTTCTTCTACAATGCTTAAAAAATGGTTATTAAAAATATTTTCTACTTCTGGCATTTCATTTAGTTTGATAGAAATACAGTCTTCCGTTGCTCTTGGTTGCCCTGTTTCCCTTTTAACAATATTCCAAATTGTTTTAGTTTTACTATCGCAGGTGCTAATCTCAGACAGAATACACATACTTGTCAAATTTTTAATAACAGTTCTTAATACAGTGCCATCGTTCTTATAATGTTTGACTATTCTTGGATCATTACTCCCTAGCTATAAGACACATCTCCCTTTTCTGTTTACAAGATATTTTTATTCCTTTAGTAAGCCATAGCTTTTTAAATGGTTGCCTACAACTACATTTCACTGTTTTCCTAGGGACACTGTTTTCAAATATACTCACAGAGATATCAAGAAACAGGTTACATTTTAAATTAGCATCAGGTTTCCCAGTCTAACTGTTGCAAACTTTTTCTAAAATTTGCAATTGTTAAATCATTAACTGAAGACACTATTTAGTAGGACTATTTTACATTACTGTATGGAGCTATGTCATATATTGTAACTAGCTGTGCATCATGATCCGACAGGCCATTCTTAAAAGGAAATGTTTTTGTTTGATTAAATTTATGCTGGACGGGGTAGGAGTCCTCCCTCGGGCAGGGGTGTGTGTGTTGTCCTTAGCGTAAGTTAGTTTAAGTTAGATTAAGTAGTGTTTAAGCCTAGGGACTGATGACCTCAGCAGTTTGGTCCCATAGGAACTTACCACAAATTTCCAAATTAAATTTATCTTGTTCTATAAAAACCACCCAAGTAGGAAAATTGATAACTGACATCAAACTGAAAGAACCAAGTAATACTTCAAGGTCAGGCATTCTATTGGACTCTTTCAGAAAATCTACATTGAAATCCCCATCAACAATAATTTGCTTCCCTCTGTCTGGCAGACAGCACAAAAAAAATCCAAGTTTTTCAAAAATAGCTGACAATTTCCCAACAGTAACCTGTACACAGCTGCAGTTATAAAAGTAGCATTATTTAGTTTAAGCTCACTTGCACATGCTTCTACATGTTTCCCTACACAAAATTTTTTAGTTTATACATTTCTCACATTATGATCAATTTTACCATAGGTATATGGCAACTCCTCCTCTTTCTATAGTGTCCCTACTTTCATGTTCTGAAAACTTATATACACCTACATTTACCTTTTCCACATCTATGACTATCGGATGTTCAGACAGGCATAACACACTTATTCCACCCTCAGTTTCTAAATCTTCTAAACAAACAAGAAACTCATCCACTTTCATTTTTTAATCCCCTGATGTTCAGGTGCAACGTACTAACATTATTTTTCATGGTGCTTTTATGAGAATCTTGTGGCATAATAACAATATTTTTCACTGTACTTTTATGAGAACTGTGTGATCTTTTAACACGTCTAATATCTGCCTGTCTGAGCTTCTCATTAAGTGAAATTTCATTCAATGTTGAATCATTGGACACTGAACTTAGGCTAAAAAAAAGAAGTACGCCTATGAGTTTCAGTGCCTCCCTCCTTAAACATTTTACTATTGTCCCAGTCAATTACCCTTCCTTCTCCTATTGAGATGCAGTGCATGCCTTGTGAAGTCCCACCTACAAATAGCATAAACAGGAACTAAACATATGCCTGACAAAGTAGCCACTACAAGCATCTGATCTGGATCCACATTGATCCTCCTAACAGAGCTGTTCAATTGAGGCTGATCATATTGCATGAAAGCAGGAACCAAGCCAAAATTTGTATGGTGCTATTTTTACCAGATCATCAATATTGCAACCCTGATCCCTATCAGTACTGTTTCCTGCTCTATCCGCTATGACAACATGATCCTGCTTTGTAAAACCCTCGCACAATGGTCTTGCATCCTCTGTCACTTGGCTAAGATATGCACTGGGCTTGAAAACACTTGTGACCTGGTATCTGTCACCTTATTTTTCGTGCAAGACCTGGCCCATACCTGTAATAATGTCAAAAGCTTGTTAAAATATAAATGCAAAAATGTGGAGATGTACATGTTTAAAAGTGAGGGATCTGGTGAGATATATATAGTGAAAAATTGCAGATTTATTGTGACACTACATGGATGAAGCAATCATGATGTAGTGAGGATGGAAGCTCTGTGGCTAAGGAAATCCAGAGACTTAGAAGAATATTTAAACAAGTGAACAAACATGGGAATCCAGAGGTGAGATACCAAAATCTGGAGACAGGAAGATGCACTTTCATAATTTGATATCTTTGCAGGCCTCCATCTTCAGATGCCACCATAACCATATCTCTAAACCATCTCTCCATGTACCTGCATGTCTGCATTTCTTCATAGACAAGTATTCTCAAATTTTTTCAATACTTTAATTCAATACTGATATGTTTATTATCCTTTAATTATGCCTTGTTTCCACATCTCATTATCTCCACTTCACTTGTATCTCTAACTAGTTGCCTTCCTATTTCTGCACATTTACATTTTGATACCTCCACATCTCTACACAATCTCTAAATTTTCTCATCTCCAGGACTATATAATTCACATTTCCATACCCTCATTTTTACTGTTTGCATGGGAGTTCAAACCCACATCACATTTTAATCTGTGCGTTTTCGTGTTTGTGCTTCTCTGCAAATCCCCATTTAGAAATCTTCGTGCCTTCATATCACTGCATTTCCTTATTTATGATCTCCACATCTTCAGTCTCATCTTCTCTGTATCTACAAATCATTGCCAAATCTCTACTTCTGCATTTGACAACATACCAGTTCATCAGAATCCCTACCTCTGGGCATCTTTGCATATCACCATTCCTACATCATTCCCACATCTCTGCACCATACCCACACATTCTCTGCATATGAAAGCGACTTCGCAGTCACTTAATCTTAACATTACTTGATTATCTCTTAGCCTTTGTTATCTCAGTATTGCCCCTGCATTTCTACATACCTGTAACACCACATATTTGTAACAGTTCAGGCTTTTGTTTCAACTTTATACCTATCTTATACACATTATCTACATGTGTCCTTAACATCCTTTAGCAGTCTCATATACTTGACCCACTTTGATATTATTTACCTTGTTACTCTTGACACTTGCAGGTCAAGCTCTCCTCAATCACAGGCTTAACAAACTTTTTGGAACTAGGGTTAAGAAAATATTGTTAACATGTGAGCACGTCACAACATGAAACAGCTCACATCTCAAATACTATGGGAGGGACAAATTGTGAGGACAACCAGCATGATGGCTGGGCATTACTATATATGAATGTTGGTCTTCATTGTATCTCATGACATTCTTCAGACAACAGAATCTGCAAAGATCATTAAAATTTTGAAATTCTGCTAAATTTGATTATTTTAGTGTTAAAACAGCTGTATCAATAATAGATATAGTATCTTCTGTGGTGAAAGTGTTAGCATACATGTGTTGATAGTAATGAAGTACAGATAGTGATATGAACTCTTCCACAGACAACAAAGCTTTGTACTCTAGTATTGTAGGAAACAATACTACAAAAAGTAATTACAGATTGTTCACCAATTTAGAGAATAAAAAATAACCAACTGTGTTACTCTGTTTCATTTTAAACTTTCTGTTCATTTTATAGATTATACTTAAGAGGTGAATTCAGCTTAACATAATTTCAGCCTCTGCTTTTGTGGTGATTAAACGAGGCATGGCGAAAATAATTTTTCTTTTAAAGAATTTTTATTAAACTAATATGTAGCTAACTCACCATCACACATATTTGTTTCTTCCCTAAAATAAGTCTCATAAAACAGTTGGTTTTTATTAAATGAAATAAAAGAGTGTGTAATCACAATTTTCTCATTGGATGGCTGTCATTAAATAATCTGTCCAGTATAAATAAATATTGTGACTATGGAAAAACGGGAAAACTATCACAGAATAGTAAGGAATGGTCAACAGTGTGAAGATAACCTAAGCTTTTTTCAAGTAAAATGTTCTGAGGTTGGCAGTTAGAATAGGAATGCAGCTGCCCATTGGCATGTGTGTTGTTGTTGTTGTTGTTGTTGTCTTCAGTCCTGAGACTGGTTTGATGCAGCTCTCCATGCTACTCTATCCTGTGCAAGCTGCTTCATCTCCCAGTACCTACTGCAACCTACATCCTTCTGAATCTGCTTAGTGTACTCATCTCTCGGTCTCCCTCTACGATTTTTACCCTCCACGCTGCCCTCCAATGCTAAATTTGTGATCCCTTGATGCCTCAAAACATGTCCTACCAACCGATCCCTTCTTCTAGTCAAGTTGTGCCACAAGCTTCTCTTCTCCCCAATCCTATTCAATACCTCCTCATTAGTTACGTGATCTATCCACCTTATCTTCAGTATTCTTCTGTAGCACCACATTTCGAAAGCTTCTATTCTCTTCTTGTCCAAACTAGTTATCGTCCATGTTTCACTTCCATACATGTCTACACTCCAAACAAATACTTTCAGAAATGACTTCCTGATACATAAATCTATATTCGATGTTAACAAATTTCTCTTCTTCAGAAACGCTTTCCTTGCCATTGTCAGTCTACATTTTATATCCTCTCTACTTCGACCATCATCAGTTATTTTACTTTCTAAATAGCAAAACTCCTTTACTACTTTAAGTGTCTCATTTCCTAATCTAATTCCCTCAGCATCACCCGATTTAATTTGACTACATTCCATTATCCTCGTTTTGCTTTTGTTAATGTTCATCTTATATCCTCCTTTCAAGACACTGTCCATTCCGTTCAACTGCTCTTCCAAGTCTTTTGCTGTGTCTGACAGAATTACAATGTCATCGGCGAACCTCAAAGTTTTTACTTCGTCTCCATGAATTTTAATACCTACTCCAAATTTTTCTTTTGTTTCCTTTACTGCTTGCTCAATATACAGATTGAATAACATCGGGGAGAGGCTACAACCCTGTCTCACTCCTTTCCCAACAACTGCTTCCCTTTCATGCCCCTCGACTCTTATGACTGCCATCTGGTTTCTGTACAAATTATAAATAGCCTTTCGCTCCCTGTATTTCACCCCTGCCACCTTTAGAATTTGAAAAAGAGTATTCCAGTCAACATTGTCAAAAGCTTTCTCTAAGTCTACAAATGCTAGAAACGTAGGTTTGCCTTTTCTTAATCTTTCTTCTAAGATAAGTCGTAAGGTCAGTATTGCCTCACGTGTTCCAACATTTCGACGGAATCCAAACTGATCCTCCCCGAGGTCTGCATCTACCAGTTTTTCCATTCGTCTGTAAAGAATTCGCGTTAGTATTTTGCAGCCGTGGCTTATTAAACTGATAGTTCGGTAATTTTCACATCTGTCAGCACCTGCTTTCTTTGGGATTGGAATTATTATATTCTTCTTGAAGTCTGAGGGTATTTCGCCTGTCTTATACATCTTGCTCACCAGCTGGTAGGGTTTTGTCAGGCCTGGTTGTCCCAAGGCCGTCAGTATTTCTAATGGAATGTTGTCTACTCCGGGGGCCTTGTTTCGACTCAGGTCTTTCAGTGCTCTGTCAAACTCTTCACGCAGTATCGTATCACCCATTTCGTCTTCATCTACATCCTCTTCCATTTCCATAATATTGTCCTCAAGTACATCGCCCTTGTATAAACCTTCTATATACTCCTTCCACCTTTCTGCCTTCCCTTCTTTGCTTAGAACTGGGCTGCCATCTGAGCTCTTGATATTCATACACGTGGTTCTCTTCTCTCCAAAGGTCTCTTTAATTTTCCTGTAGGCAGTATCTATCTTACCCCTAGTGAGATAAGCTTCTACATCCTTACATTTGTCCTCTAGCCATCCCTGTTTAGCCATTTTGCACTTCCTGTCGATCTCATTTTTGAGACGTTTGTATTCCTTTTTGCCTGCTTCATTTACTGCATTTTTATATTTTCTCCTTTCATCAATTAAATTCAATATTTCTTCTGTTACCCAAGGATTTCTAGCAGCCCTCGTCTTTGTACCTACTTTATCCTCTGCTGCCTTCACTACTACATCCCTCAGAGCTACCCATTCTTCTTCTACTGTATTTCTTTCCCCTATTCCTGTCAATTGTTCCCTTATGCTCTCTCTGAAACTCTGTACAACTTCTGGTTCTTTCAGTTTATCCAGGTCCCATCTCCTTAATTTCCCACATTTTTGAAGTTTCTTCAGTTTTAATCTACAGGTCATAACCAATAGATTGTGGTCAGAGTCCACATCTGCCCCTGGAAATGTCTTACAACTTAAAACCTGGTTCCTAAATCTCTGTCTTACCATTATATAATCTATCTGATACCTTTTAGTATCTCCAGGGTTCTTCCACGTATACAACCTTCTTTCATGATTCTTAAACCAAGTGTTAGCTATGATTAAGTTGTGCTCTGTGCAAAATTCTACTAGGCGGCTTCCTCTTTCATTTCTTAGCCCCAATCCATATTCACCTACTATGTTTCCTTCTCTCCCTTTTCCTACACTCGATTTCCAGTCACCCATTACTATTAAATTTTCGTCTCCCTTCACTATCTGAATAATTTCTTTTATTTCATCGTACATTGCTTCAATTTCTTCATCATCTGCAGAGCTAGTTGGCATATAAACTTGTACTACTGTAGTAGGTGTGGGCTTCGTATCTATCTTGGCCACAATAAAGCGTTCACTATGCTGTTTGTAGTAGCTTACCCGCATTCCTATTTTCCTATTCATTATTAAACCTACTCCTGCATCACCCCTATTTGATTTTGTGTTTATAACCCTGTAGTCACCTGACCAGAAGTCTTGTTCCTCCTGCCACCGAACTTCACTAATTCCGACTATATCTAACTTTAACCTATCCATTTCCCTTTTTAAATTTTCTAACCTACCTGCCCGATTAAGGGATCTGACATTCCACGCTCCGATCTGTAGAACGCCAGTTTTCTTTCTCCTGATAACGACATCCTCCTGAGTAGTCCCCGCCCGGAGATCCGAATGGGGGACTATTTTACCTCCGGAATATTTTACCCAAGAGGATGCCATCATCATTTAATCATACAGTAAAGCTGCATGTCCTCGGGAAAAATTACGGCTGTAGTTTCCCCTTGCTTTCAGCCGTTCGCAGTACCTGCACAGCAAGGCCGTTTTGGTTAATGTTGCAAGGCCAGATCAGTCAATCAGCCAGACTGTTGCCCCTGCAACTACTGAAAAGGCTGCTGCCCCTCTTCAGGAACCACACGTTTGTCTGGCCTCTCAACAGATACCCCTCCGTTGTGGTTGCACCTACGGTACGGCCATCTGTATCGCTGAGGCATGCAAGCCTCCCCACCAACGGCAAGGTCCATGGTTCATGGGGGGGATTGGCATGTGTATAATTGTGATTATTGTACCATGATTATAATTCCAAATGTGAAAAGGCTCAAGGGCAACTCAGTTAGAAGTGACTAGTATTTTGAAGGAAAACTGCTCCTGTTATCACAGTGAATAAAAAAAGTCTGACTAGGATCTTATCAGACACTCTAGCACAGGATGGGCAAGATACATTTTGTTTTAGCCAGGTTGTGAAAAGGAGGGGGGGGGGGGGGGGAGGTGCCTGATGTGTGGATCATGGCTTCATCTACATCTTCATCTACATCCGTACTCTGCAAGCCACCTGATGGTATGTGATAGAGAGTACCTTGAATACCTCTATCAGCCTTCTGTCAGGCTGTACAGGCATTGAGATTTTCACATACCAGGATGCAAGTATGTACCTTCAGTGCATCAAGTAATGGAAACTATCAATCCTAATGCCATTTGCCACATACGACTATACAATGAGGTAACAAAAGTCAGTGAATACATCCTAATACCTTGTCAGACCTCCTTTTGCCTGATATAATGCAGCAACTTCGCATGGCATGGACTCAACAACTCACTGGAAGTCCTCTGGAGAAATACTGAGTCATGCTGCCTCTATAGCCTTCCATAAATGCAAAAGTGTTGCCAGTGCAAGATTTTGTTCATGAACAGACATGTCCAATAAATATTAGATGAGAGTCATGTCAGGTGATCTGTGTAGCCAAACCATTCACTCAAATTATCCAGAATCTTCTTTAAACCAATGGTGAACAACTGTGGCCCACTGACATGGTGCATTGTCATTCATAAAAATAAATTCCATGAACAGCTGGAAATAGTTTCCAAGTAACCAAACATTATCATTTCCAGTCAATGATCAGTTCAGTTGGACCAGAGAACTGAGTCCATTCCAGGTAAACACAGCCCACACCATTATGGAGCCACCACCAAGTTGCACAGTGCCTTGTTGACAACTTGAGTCCATGCCTTCATTAGGACGGTGCCACACTAAACCTATTGTCGGCTCTTACCAACTGACATCAGGACTCATATGACCAGGCTGTGGTTTTCCAGTCATCTAGGGTCCACTCAGCATGCCAGGAGAGGAACTGCAGGCAGTGTCATGCTGTTAACAAAGGCATTCACATCAGTTGTCTGCTGCTATAGCTCATTAATGCCAAATTTCATTGCATTGTCTTAACAGTTATGTTTGTCATACATCCCATATTGATTTATGCAGTTATTTCATGCAGTGTTGCTTCTCTGTTAGCATTGACAACACCACTGCTTTTGGTCATTAAGTGAAGGCAGTCATTGCTCTCATACGACTTCTGTCATCTCAGTGTATGGTGATATCAGGAGTCAATGTGAACCATGATACACTGAAAAAATGAATAGGAGTTCACAGTGCAGCAAATAAATTGCCAATTACATAATGGAGAAACCAGTGATCATCCATATAATCCAGAATTATGATATGTTTTTGGATACAAAACCTCACACCTGTATTTCTCCATGCAGCAATTAATAGGGCGTAGATCATAGCATGGATGGAGCAGTTACAGGAAATACATTGCTAGATATTTGAAGCATGGAAAATTAATGCTTGAACTGATGACTCACAATGTCAATTGATGTATACCACTGGCAGGGTACACTGGAAACAACTTGCGCTGGGGCATTACATTTGCAAATAGGGTATTCTCATGTGAGAAATGTTTAAATTGGGTATCATTGTCTTTTATGAGTGAATGGTACAGGAGGAAGCTATCTGAACATGTGGACTCATTTGTTCACCTGCAGCAACTCAAAAATAGTGTCAGAATTCATCAGATTGCCTTCCATTAGGAATGTGGAATGCATTCAGTGACTGTGATATGACTTTCAAAATGATGGAGAATGGCAATCAGCCATTCTTTCCTTTTAGAATATATAAAAGAAAATCTAGATTTCAGTTAGTAGTCAGCTATTATCAGTGCAACATTTAAAAGTTTTAATACCTCATCTAGTACACTAATTCCCTGTTGTTTGGCTCCTGTCAAGTTCATTCAAACTCTGAAATACTGCTCTGATAATGGCCAGCTACCAGCTGAAATCAAGATTTGCTTTAATAAAACCTGAAAGGAAAGGATGACTGATTTCTGTTCTCCATTATTTTGTGTCAGAATTCTTTGAGAAACACTCCACAGACATGGGAGTGCCTGTGAGGCCCATCAGGTCAGATAATGTTAACGCTGTTGTGTACATTTGCAATTCTGTCAATTGAGATGGGCGTATATTGGACCCATATCCATGAACTATGGTTAATGATTGAGCAGATGCAAATAGTCATTGTAAAGTCCATGTCATGCTATATGCTATAAGGTAGATTTCTGTAGTTAAAATGCTCATGAATGTCTGTCTGGAGCTAATTTACTTAGTTTTATAATTCTCTATTGTATCTGATGCAAACAAATAAAAAATAAAGGCAGTTAATTTCACTGGTATGACATACATGTTAAAATTCTTTATTTAGTGCATAAAGTACAAGAAATAATCATAAACCTTTAACTATCACCACAAAAGTCAAGCAAATGTGATAGCATGATGATATGCATTGATGACTTGGAAATTGTAAGATCATTTTTGACTCCCACTCCGAGAAGTTTCCATCTATGGTATCTGAGCTTAGTTACTGATTGCAGACCCACTCGTGCACATATAATTTGTAAATTATTTAAATTACACACCAGACTGTGAACTAATACAGGAAATTTATTGTATACTATCTACACTCATGGTCTCGTGGCAGCATTCTCGCTTCCCGAACACGGGGTCCCAAATTCTATTCCCGGCAGGGTGAGGGATTTTCACCTGCCTCAAGATGACTGGGTGTGTTGTGTCATCTTGATCATCATCATTCATCCCCATTATGGTAGGAGGAAGGCAACAGCAAACCACCGCCATTTGGACCTTGCCTAGAACGACGGTGCAGGTCTCTTGCATCATTCCCCTATGCTCTGTCAAGAAACTTGGGACTTCATCATCATCATCTTCCAAGACGAAATAATAAAGAGCTGTTCAAGATAATAATAGGTACCTGCTGAACAAGTTTCAGTTCCAGTTGAAAACTTTTCAGGAACATCCACCAAAATTATCAAGAAACTAAATTTTATAACTTCCTACTGTAATCAGCATCCAAACAAATTGTTGTGTTTTTGTAAGTACATCAGGGGATGGCTTAAACTAAACTGTTTGCTGTTAAATAGCTAATTAAACAATATTATGAAAAGGATAGATTGCTACTCATCATGTAGGGGAGATGTTGAATCAGAGACAGACACAAAAGACAGATGAGAAAAAAAAAAGACTACTAGACATATAAGCTTTTGGCCAGAAGGCCTTCTTCTGATATAGACAAAACACACACACACACACACACACACACACACACACACACACACACACACACACACACACACATATTCATGCAAATGCAGCTCACACACACGTGAGCACTGGCTCTGGCTGCTGGGGCCTGAATTTTCCATTGTTTACTTAAACGATATGTTTTTCAGAACAGTATAAGTTATGTAACATTGCAGCTTTCAAACAGTAATTATTATTTTCAGTTATTTGCCTTTTCTACATTTATTTGTTGTGCTGTAAGAGTGGAGGGGGATTTGAATTTAGCATGTATGCATGTATGTGACATACAGCTCCCAAAATTTGTATAATTTATGATGAATTAGGATGTGAATCAAATCTTTATGAATGAGCAGTGAGTTGTGATTTGTTTAATGTGAAGCAACAAAAGCTGTTTCAGTCCTTAAATAAAGATAAGATTATTTTCAGTTCATTAGCCTTTTTTAGAAATGTTGAGCATGTACAGTTATTAAAATAAATTTGGAATTGGGGATTGGTCAAGGAGGAAATTTACTGAGCTGTGAATAGCTATTTAGCTATTGGCTGTGGTATATTTCAGCCAACTAAGATAGAGAGCATTATTGCATTCTAGACACACACACACACACACACACACACACACACACACACACACACACACAGAGAGAGAGAGAGAGAAGAGAGAGAGAGAGAGAGAGAGAGAGAGAGAGAGAGAGAGAGAGAGAGAGAGAGATGCATGCTTTCTTCTTGAGGAGTCATAATTCAGGCTTAATAGAGTGAAGAACTAGTTTACATTTCTGAGAATTTTTTTTTAAGTCATAATTTGCTTTTGTTAAGGAGTAGAGCATTTTAGTAAATGGTGAGCACATGGATTTCATGAAGTTAACACTCCAAGTTTTTAAAGATGGTGTAACAATGAATCTGTCAAAACCAAAATTTGCGAGAAGAAAGGTAAAATATGCAGGGCATAATATCACACTCAATGGTATCATTGCAGATCCAGATAATACTGGTGTCCTGAAGAAATTTCAGACACCATATAACAAAAAAGCTGCTCATATCTTTTCTTGGTCTCTGATAATTTCTGGTGAAGATTTAAAAATAATCAAGTGCTGTACAGTAAAGCATTCAGACAACTTACAAGTAACCATGCAGTGAGGAACTGGACACATGAGTGTCAGCAAAATTTTTCAAGCATTAAGGAATAACTTGGACATGTAAAAATGTTGAGTCATCTAAACAGGAGTGAGGAATTTAGACTTGCTACTGACTCTCCTGCAATTGGAATAGGTGCTCAATTATTTCAGAACAGAAAGCCACAGTCTATACCAAACAATTTGAAACCAGAATTCTCCATCCATATGATGAAAGATGAAGAAATAGAAGTAGTAGAAATGGGAACAGTGAGAAACTTAATATCAGGATCGATGGTGATGAAGTAGATGAAGTTAAGGAATTGTGCTAGCTAGGCAGTAAAATAATGTGACGGACCGAGCAAGGAGGACATCAAAAGCAGACTAGCAATGGTAAAAAGGGCATTCTTGGCGAAGAGAAGTCTACTAATATCAAAATTTGAGGAAGAAATTTCTGAGAATGTACATCTGGAGTACAGCATTGTATGATAGTGAAACTCGGACTGTGGAAAACTGGAACAGAAGAGAATCAAAGCATTTGACATGAGGTGCCACAGAAAAATGTTGAAGATTAGGTGGACTGATAAGGTAAGAAATGAGGAGATTCTGTGCAGATTTGGAGAGGAAAGGAATGTGTGGAAAACACTGATAAGGAGAAGGGACAGGATGATAGGACATCTGTTAAGAGATGAGGGAATGACTTCCATGGTACTAGAGGGAGCTGTAGAAGGCAAAAACTGTAATAGCAGAAGATGTAGGTTGCAAGTGCTACTCTGAGATGAAGAGGTTAGCACAGGAGAGGAATTCATGGCAGGCCACATCAAATCAGTCAGAAGTCTGATGGAAAGAGAGAGAGAGAGAGAGAGAGAGAGAGAGAGAGAGAGAGAGAGAGAGAGAGAGAGAGAGAGAGCATATTCTGTTACTGAACCTGAGGCCTTAGCTATTGTGTAGGTGTTTAAAATTTTTCACTTTTATCTAAACAGTCATCATAAAAAAGGTTTATAGTGATCATGAAGCCCTGAATTTCTTACTGAGCTGCATGCTATTGTGTCTGTATTTGGCATGTGGGTCACTTTCTTTACAATAACACAGTTTCAAAACAGTATATATCAAAGGAGAGCAAAACAACATTGCCGATGCCTTATAAGGAATGCTGAAGGGATTGCACAAATCTACATCTGATTTAGAATTGTACAAAGATGTTAAATTTTTTCTGATGAAAGACTGTAATCGAACATAAAAATATGGGTAAAATGCGAGATCAGATCCTACTATGGCAACTAATCAAGGAAAAATTGCAGAAATATCCAGGTGGCAAGCTAGCAGATCACTATACAATAGATAAAGATGTGTTGTTCTAGCACCATCATCCAAATACTGACCACCAAAAAGTCTGTATTCCAAAGGAAGTGGAAGATAAATTAATCTGGTATATGCACATTGCATAGGAACATTTCAGAGTTATAAAGTGTATCCACAAACTAAATGAATAGTGTTTCTTTCATAATATGAGGAGTTACATGCAGACTGCTTTGAGGACATTTATCATTAGATTAGATTAGATTAGATTAATACTTGTTCCATAGATCATGAATACGACACTTCGTAATGATGTGGAACGTGTCAGGTTAATAAAAGATGTCTGTACACGAAATTACATTACAAAAAATATTGCATGACACTAATGATTAAGTTTTTTTTTATTTTTCAGCCAATGAGTAGAAGGAGTTGTCATCTAGAAATTCCTTTAATTTATTTTTAAATGTTAGTTGGCTATCTGTCAGGCTTTTGATGCTGTTTGGTAGGTGCCCAAAGACTTTTGTGGCAGCATAATTTACCCCTTTCTGTGCCAAAGTCAGATTTAACCCTGCATAGTGAAGATCATCCTTTCTCCTGGTGTTATAGGTATGCACACTGCTATTACTTTTGAATTGGGTTGGATTATTATCAACAAATTTCATAAGGGAATATATATACTGTGAGGTTACTGTAAGGATCCCTAGATCCTTAAATAGATGTCTGCAGGATGACCGGTGGTGGGCTCCAGCAATTATTCTGATTACACGTTTTTGTGCAATGAATACTTTTCTACTCAACGATGAATTACCCCAGAATATGATGCCATACGAAAGCAGTGAATGAAAGTAGGCATAGTAAGCTAATTGACTGAGATTCTTATCACCAAAATTTGCAATAACCCTAATAGCATACGTAGCTGAACTCAGACGTTTCAGCAGACCATCAGTGTGTTGCTTCCAGTTTAACCTCTCATCAATGGACACACCTAAAAATTTTGAAAATTCTACCTTAGCTACAGACTTCTGTTCAAATTCTATATTTATTACTGGAGTTGTGCCATTTACTGTACGGAACTGTATATACTGTGTTTTATCAAAATTTAAAGAGAGTCCGTTTGCTGAGAACCACTTAATAATTTTGTGAAAAACATCATTTACAATTACATCACTTAGTTCTTGGTTTTTGGATGTTATTACTATACTTGTATCATCAGCAAAAAGAACTAACTTTGCATCTTCATCAATGTGAAATGGTAAGTCATTAATGTATATCAAGAACAGTAAAGGACCTAAGACCGAACCCTATGGGACCCCGTGCTTGATAGCACCCCAGTTTGAGGAATCAGCTGTTGTTTTAACATTACACGAACCACTTATTTCAACTTTCTGCATTCTTCCAGTTAAGTATGAATTAAACCATTTGTGCACTGCCCCACTCAAACCATAATGATTTAGCTTATCTAAAAGAATTCCATGATTTACACAATCAAAGGCCTTTGAGAGATCACAAAAAATGCCAATGGGTGATGTCCGGTTATTCAGAGCATTTAATATTTGATCAGTGAAAGCATATATAGCATTTTCTGTTGAAAAGCCTTTCTGAAAACCAAACTGACATTTTGTTAGTACTTTATTTTTACAAATATGGGAGGCTACTCTTGAATACATTACTTTCTCAAAAATTTTTGATAGAGCTGTGAGAAGAGAGATTGGGCGGTAGTTGTTGACATCCGATGTATCCCCCTTTTTATGCAATGGTTTTACAATGGCATATTTCAGTCTATCAGGGAAAACACCCTGCTCCATTTATCACTGAAGTAAAGAAATTAACAGATGCCATAAGGGAGAGTTGCATCTATAGTGCCAATACAACATCTGGAAATTGTTGCTACTGATATTTGTGGACCATTTCCACAGAGCAGAGGAGTATAGTAAGTAGTGGTCTCATTTTACATTCGTATGAAGTGTTTATTATATTTGCAATGAAGAGAGTGATGAGTGGCCCAATAATCAAGTGAATACATGGAGGCTACTTACACAACATTGATTATCTCAGTAACGGCATTCAGTTCATTTATGATAAATGGAAGTCATAAGGTTCTTATTTCAAGATTCCATCTAGAGGCTAATCTGCAGAACATGTAATCAGAGAATTAAATCAGTTCATGTGTATGTATTACACCATAAAAAAGGGCCAATGGGCAGGCTATGTAACACCATTTGAAGAAATTATGAATGAGCTTCAGCATTCACTCAGAGATTACACAGCACAAAAGAGCTGATGTATAGACAAGTCAGTGACAATGAATGATCAAAACCTATCCCAAAATGTCTTAGAAATGTGCAAATTTGTGAGAAAAAGCAGTGCAGCAAAATCAGTACTTGACCTTAATATAAGGCAACTATGTTGATTTCATGTTGGAGACTGTGTTTTAATAAGGAAACATCCAAAGTCTTCCTTGCTTAGCTAATAGATTAAGAAATGGGAGTCACTTCATAATGGTCCTTACATAATTGTAAGGATACTGAATCCTGGAGTGTTTCTGTTATATTATCCCAAATCTGGCAAGATCAAAGGAGCATCAAAAGGAGTATTTTACCTAACACGACAGTTTTTTCATTATTGAACAAATATGATGCAGACTGAAAGTTCCAGAAATAAATGTTCATTCTGCAGCACAGTGTGCACAGATTTGAAATTTTCTCGCAGATTAGAACTGTGTACCAGACGGAGACTCAAAGTTGGGAGCTTCTTCAAGTCACGGGCAAGTGATCTAGCAACTGAGCTACCCAAGTGTGACTCTCAACCCATCCAGCTTTATGTACACCAATGAAAGTTATTTTCAGCAAGACTGACAACACTGTGAAAAAATGTGAACTAGGTGTTAGGTCAAGTGGAAGGGTGGCAGACGTGCCATAGTAGGATATAGGAATATAATGTAATGTATGTTTTAGATTAAAGATTTGTATTTGGTTTGGCGCAAGGATTTTTTGTTTTCAGTGTGACATGTTCAAACTTGGGCTAATAATAATAGTTATTTAGTTTGGGCACTGATAGATAAGAGTGAATAAATGAATGTGATTAGATCTTGTATATATGACATATTGTGTGTAATATTTTGTGTACAATCCATGTAAGATTGTACCAATGATGTTTATGTCATGAATGGACAGATCTCTTCTGATTTTGTCAAGTGAAATAATACATGGTTGACAGACTGCATTGCAGTGATAGAAACTCAACAGTTACTGGTGACCTTTCCTGTACATAGGGTGTTAATGATCCATGTAACTGATTTTGCATTTATTGTATGATTGTATTTTATGCCAGTAGTTGAGTTTAGATTACATCATTATAAACTGAACTGACCAGTAATTTCACTAACCTTATGATGTACTGAACATTTTAAGAAAGTAATTTTAATTGATCTGACATACAGTAGCTAATTCAAATAAAAAAGAGTAATAATAATAATAATAATAATAATAATAATATGCAAATGCTGGATTGTGACTAGGTATTGCATAATATTACACAACAAAATAAGGGAATAAATGTGAATCACTTACCTATGTAGAGAGAGTGAGATGTTAGCATTTTTATTTTTTTATTTTATTTACACATCAAGTTCCATAGGACCAAACTGAGGAGCAAATCTCCAAGGTCATGGAACGTGTCAGTACATGAAATTACAATATAAAAGTAATAATAAATAAAAATAAAATATTTATGAACCCAAAAAAGGTCAAGCCATATGTTTAAGTAAATGCACTCAACAATACAACAAGTATCAACTTAATTTTTCAAGGAACTCCTCAACAGAATAGAAGGAGTGACCCATGAGGAAACTCTTCAGTTTCGATTTGAAAGTGTGTGAATTACTGCTCAGATTTTTTAAGTTCTAGTGGTAGCTTATTGAAAATGGATGCAGCAGTATACTGCAAACCCTTCTGCACAAGAGTTAAGGAAGTCTGCTCCAAATGCAGGTGTGATATCTGCCAAGTATTAACTGAGTGAAAGCTGTTTATTCTTGGGAATAAGCTAATATTGTTAATAGGAAATGATAGTAAGGAATATATATATTACGAGGGAGATGCCAAAATTCCCATACTCATGAACAAGTGTCGACAAGCGGTTCATAAACTTACACCACTTATTGCCCAAATCACCTATTTATGAGCCAAAAATATCTTTTTATAATGGGAAGAGATAAGCCAAAATATAATACCAAATGACATACACTAATGAAAATAAGCATAGTAGATTAATTTTAATGTCAAACAATCACTTACTTCAGATACCATTCAAATAGTAAAAATGGCAGCATGAAGTCTTTGAATAAGATCCTGAACATGGGCTTTTCATGACAATTTACCATCTATCTGAACACCTAGAAATTTGAACTATTCAGTTTCAATTAAAATGTCAGGTTTTGTTGAACTGGGTGTTAGAAACTGTAAAAACTGAGCCGTACTGTGATTTAGCATTAGTTTATTTTCTACAAGCCATGAACTTATGCCATGAACTGCACTATTTGAAACAGAGCCAAAGTTGCACACGACATCCTTTACTACCAAGCTAGTGTCATCAGCATAAATAAATATTTTAGAGTTACCTATAATACTAGAGGGCATATCATTTATCTAAATAAAGAACAGGAGTGGCCCCAACACTGATCCCTAGGGTACCCCCCACTTGACCATGCCCCATGCAGAACCCACATCACAGCCATTCTCAACACTGTGAATAATGATCTTTTGCTGTATGTTGCTAAAGTAAGAGGTAAACCAATTGTGAGCTACTACCTGTATTCTGTAAGGGTCCAACTTCTGGTACAACATTTTGTGATCAACACAATCAAACACCTTAGTTAAATTAAAAAAAATATGCCTAGCATTCGAAACATTTTGTTTAACCCATCCAGTACCTCACAGAGGAAAGAGAATATAGCATTTTCAGTTGTTAAAAGACTTCTAAAGGCAAGCTGTACATTTGATATAAAATCGTGTGATGTAGAATCTTCAGTTATCCTTACATGCACAGCCTTTCTCTAGCAAATACTGATGGCATAGAAATAGGCCTAAAATTGTCTACATTATCCCCTTCTCCCTTTCTATAAAGTGGCTTTACTACTGAGTACTTGAATCACTCAGGAAACTGACCATTCCTAAAGGAAAAATTTCAAATATGGATAAATACAGGGCTAACATGTGCAGCTCAGTACTTTAATATTGTGCTAGACACTCCATCATATCAATGAGAGTCCTTAGTCTTCATTTATTTAATTATTGACTCAGTCTCCCCCTTGGCTGTATCACAGAGGAGTATTTGAGACATCAGTCTTGGAAAGGCATTTGCCGAGAGACTTATATGATTCCCTGTAGAAACTAAATTTTTATTTAATTAATCAGCAGTGTTTGGAAAATGATTGTTAAATACTGTACGTATATCTGTTTTATCAGTAAAAGAAATATTTTTACTACCAACTGACTTTACATAGTCGACCTTGTGCTAGTACCAGACACTTGCTTCACAACTGACCATATAGTTTTAGCTTTATCCTGGGAATTAGCTATTATATTTGAATACAACATGCACTTTGCCTTCCTAATAACATTTTTAAGCATCCTACAATACTGTTTGTAATGGGCTACTGTAGCTTGATTGTAACTGCTTGTAATATTTTGATATAATTTCCGCTTTGTTCCACAGGATATCCTTATCCAATTAGTCAGCCACCCAGGCTGTCTTTTACTGATAGTACCCCGTTTTGACTCTTCTAATGGAAAACAACTCTCAAAGGGTATGAGAAATGTGTTAAGGAAAGCATTATATTTGTCATCTGTGTTATCGGCACTATAAACATCCTGTCATTCTTGTTCCTTGATGATGTTTAAAAAGACTCTCTGTTGCTGTTGGATTAACTTTCCTAAATAGTTTGCCATTATATGTGACATTTTTTGAGTACAAAAGCCATTTAGTGTTAAGATTTGTGTATCATGGTCTGAAAGGCCATTCACTCTTTTACTAAGAGAATGCCCATCTATTAATGAAGAATGAATAAATATTTTGTCTATGGCTGTGCTACTGTTCCCCTGAACCTTAGTTGGAAAAAACAAAGTATGCATCAGATTATATGAATTTAGGAAATCTACCAACACCCTTTTTCTTGCACCCTCAAATACAAAATTTATATTGAAGTCACCACATATAACTAATTCCTGGTACTTCCTATAAAGTGAATCAAGAACCCTCTGTAACTTGAGCAGAAATGCTCTGAAGTCAGACTTAGGGGACCTACAAACAACAACAATTAGAAATTAAGTTTCACTAAATTCAGCTGCCCTTGCACAACATTCAAATATCAGTACAGTGCTGTCATACATCTACGCTCATCTTTTTATGTACATGGCCACTCCTCCATCCCGCAAGGATATCTTTGAAAAACAGCCAGCTAATCTGTATCCTGGTAAAGGAAGCCTCTGAATTGTCAAATTATTTAAGTGATGCTTCAATATACCAACAATTTCAGATTAACATCTATAATCAGTTCACTAACTTTATCTCTAATACCTCTTACATTTTGATGAAATATGCTAATTCCATCTCTACTTGAAAACATGATGTTCTCTGAAGCTGATCCCTTAGTTATAGGAACTTCCTTTAAACATGTATACCTATCAGCTGACATCCATCTAAAAAAGGTGCAGCTCTAACACCAACTACTACAAGAATTTTTCCATGAGTGATCCCACCACCACCAACTACACTGTCCACTATAATCTTTGCCAGCCTCCCCTTCCCATACCTACTGAGGTGCAGGCAATGCCTAGTGAAACCCAATCTACTGATAGACTCAACTGGCACCACTGAAATGGGACCCATACCCTCTGCCATCAGTGCCTTTTTCAGCCCCATGTTAATGCGCCTAACAGCCGCAGCATAATGAGGCTGATCATGATGCTGAAACAGTTGCATGAAATGCACATTAGTGCCACCAGTTTGAGTAGCAATCTTTACCAGGTCACCACCTACATCAAATTCCCCATCCCTATCAAGACTGTTCCCTGCTCCACCCACTATCACTACCTGATCTTCCTTCGTAAAATTCCTTCGTAGCTGCCCTATGCTGTCAGTCACCTGAACCAACCCTGCACTAGGCTTCACAGTGCTGGGGACCTGGCACTCACTCCCCAACACTTCCTGCAACTATTGGCCCACACCTCTACCATGTGAACTACCTAGCAGCAGAATCTTCTTCTTTCGTTAGATTTTGCAACTGACCTAGGCTCCTAACTGCTGAGGACTGCTGCATGTTCCCTACACCTACAGCTACAAGAGGCTCCTGTCCACTCAACTCTTACAGTTGGTCAAATCTACTGCATATATGCAAAGTATAACTATCTTAATACTTCATCCTCCTAGCTGTCTTCTTGCCAGCTACCACTTCCCATTCTCCAGCACCCTTCACCCTCCTCAACCTATCTAGTTCCTCCTTTGCCTGTTGTAACTGCACCTGGAGGGCACATATCTTATGCTCCTGTTCCTCTATCAACTTATTTCTACTACAGATTCTGCATTCCCAGCAGAGGATCTCACCAGAATGCCCACTGGCTTCCCCATTGCATTCCCCCTCCACCCCCAGTGAAAATACTTTGAACAAATCCCAAACCATAACCCACTACTCACAGACTTACGACAGCCCACACTTTTCACTCATGGTAAAATTTTACAATTACTGAAAAAAATATATATCTGTGTTACCTAAGTTCAGTTACACCAGTACAACTATTTATAGAACTAACAACAGTGGTCTCAAAATTCTCTCTCTACTAAGAAAGCAACTACTTGTATTAATACTACTAAACCAAAACTAATGCCAATACCAACAAAACTTAACAAAATTACTAGCTACATCTAAATATTCAAGTGGCCACTGGAACACTCAACGAAGTTAAAACACTGAATGAAAATTTTACTGAAATATTTCACTAGAAACAAAAGAAATGTCAGCTGAAAACTAAACCACAAAATTTACTAACCAAATTCACTGCAATGAAAGCTCTAAAAACACAACAAGCCTACATTTCCAAAAGTTTATTAAATCATTATTTCACCTCAAACAGCACGAAACACTACTGAAAACTATTAAATTTAATAACAGTGAACAAATAACTTTGTCATTACTTTGTAACTGCTACAGCTGCAACTGCATGCTGTCAAATGTAAACACACAAGACTGAAATATTTCACTAGAAACAAAAGAAATGTCAGCTGAAAACTAAACCACGAAATTTACTAACCAAATTCACTGCAATGAAAGCTCTTAAAAACACAACAAGCCTACATTTCCAAAAGTTTATTAAATCATTATTTCACCTCAAACAGCACGAAACACTACTGAAAACTATTAAATTTAATAACAGTGAACAAATAACTTTGTCATTACTTTGTAACTGCTACAGCTGCAACTGCATGCTGTCAAATGTAAACACACAAGACTACAGTGCATGAAATATTATGTGGTAATGCATTGTGCAGTATTTGGACTGAAAACCATGATATATGGACAAAATGTATTTTTATTCATTTAAATGCTACATGTCAATTTAACAACAATATTAAATTGAAGCTACGACTGATGAATTATTGGCACAACTGGTATGTGGGAATGGGGAGAAAATATTGATTCTATGTTGACTGGACTACCATATCCACACAACTGTTATTAGTGTGGGAAAACTCTTTGCATTTAGAAATGTCTGCTTGTGACTGTGTATGTGTGGATGGATATGAGTGTGTGTGCGAGTGTATACCTGTCATTTTTTCCCCCTAAGGTAAGTCTTTCCGCTTCCGGGATTGGAATGACTCCTTACCCTCTCCCTTAAAATCCGCATCCTTTCGTCTTTCCCTCTCCTTCCCTCTTTCCTGAAGAAGCAGCCGTTGGTTGCGAAAGCTTGAATTTTATGTGTATGTTTGTGTATCTATCAACCTGCCAGCACTTACATTTTGTAAGTCACATCATAAATAACTTGGAAATTTCAGAAATTACTCTTTTTTTTCAGTACACTTTTTGCATAATATATCATTTTGAATATCTATTCATATCTGAATAAACTGTTTTATTCAACAGAAATTTCTCATTGGAAATAATAAAGGAAATGAGCAAAAGGAAGTACTCATCTATACCTAATTTATGCATAGCACACAAACACAGGTAACATCACACAGATTTTTATTAACTCCTAGTTTTTGAGTTGCCACTCTTTTTTTAGTGTCAGTGTACTTTCACACAGACAAACACTCTCACATGGCTATGAGAGTAAATACAACAATTCAACAGTAGTTATGAGTGTTGACTTTAAAAGCTGACCATCATCTTTTATTTATACCCTGATTCATATTGTATCCCTCAAGTTTCTCTTTCATGATGGGGTCTATGGAATACAGTGACTCACAGGAAATGCAAAGCTGAAAAATTGTCAAAAAAGGAGAGATGTCTGTGTCTGGAAACCTTAACGATCAAGCTGCTGGAGAGAATGAGATGTGGTGCAATTTCATAGCTTAAGCAACATATAAGATAGCTCCTGGTACTAATGAAACTTTCCTGAATTGATGTGGATGGAGCAAGGATACACACTCTGATTCTGGAAGGAGTGTAGCATTAACACATAGAAAGGAATCAAATGCAGAAAATAAACATAGGAAAGAAATAAACAGTAAATAAATATTGTAAATGAACATAAGTAATTACGTATTAAAGTTAAATGAATAGACTATTGTTAAATGACTTAAAAAAAGAAAATGTTTTATAGTACATAGGTACATACAAAACCTCTAACCTATTTAGCTATCCAACAATAGGAAAATTACTTAAAAGATTCACAGTATTGAATTACAGAACACTGATCTGAAACAGAACTGAAAATGTTGTCAGTGAGTGCAAAACTTTTATTGAATTACCTTAGAATGAAATCTGGCAGATAGCAATATAGGCAGATATGTATTCTGTAATTAAAATTGGTGAACTGTAGAATATGAAGCAGTAACTGCTGTAAGTATTTTTGTGTAAATGTGATCATCACCCTGTGGTCTATCTATACAAATTATTACAGCTAAATTGTGATCAATCACCCTGTGGTCTATTTATACAAATTATTACAGCTAAATTGTGATCAAAACAAAGTGTGACCACCCAGCTGAAAAGCATTACGCTCAGAACAAAATTGTCTACATTGATAGCTGTTTCACTATGAGATGACGTAAATTATGTGGTCACCTTAATTTCATACTATAGGACAAGAATTAATATGTAAAAAGGAACAAAGTAGGCACATTGATGAAATCTTCTCGGGTTATCAGCCGAGTGGTGGCGTCGTCTTGTCGCAACGTTTCGATGAGTTTCGTACCCATCATCTTCTGGCGAAGTGTCGGGATGCTGTGTTCCACCTATCTATATAGTTGCTGGACCGTTGTCCGTCTCTGTAGGCCGGCCAATCACGCTTCTCCGGAAGGGAGTGCCGCGTCAGTGGTGGGGGAACCCGTCGCGGCCGGTGGTGGGGGGCCGCGGTGCGGCCCTGGCGTCGAGGCCCGGTGGCTATCCATTCTGTCTGCGGGCGCTGCTGCCTTCCGATCGGAGCGTTCCTGACGTATCATGTCAAGTGTGGGGTTCCACGCTGCGCTAAGCTGAAATCCGCTGTCTCTGTTTACTAAATTGTTGTGCAGACGAATCTCCACTGCCTCTTTGAAGATGGAGTCCCAGAAACCGTTGGCGCTACACAGCTTCTTCGTGTTTTCGAATTCGAAGGTGTGTCCCTCGATAATGCTGTGTTCTGCTACCGCGGACTTGTTAGTCTGTCCCAGTCGTACGTTTCTGATGTTCACATCAGAAAGGCAGCAGCGCCCGCAGACAGAATGGATAGCCACCGGGCCTCGACGCCAGGGCCGCACCGCGGCCCCCCACCACCGGCCGCGACGGGTTCCCCCACCACTGACGCGGCACTCCCTTCCGGAGAAGCGTGATTGGCCGGCCTACAGAGACGGACAACGGTCCAGCAACTATATAGATAGGTGGAACACAGCATCCCGACACTTCGCCAGAAGATGATGGGTACGAAACTCATCGAAACGTTGCGACAAGACGACGCCACCACTCGGCTGATAACCCGAGAAGATTTCATCAATGGAATACGCCGAGAAAGACTGCAATCGCAAAAAGTAGGCACATAGCTACAGTCTTTAAAAGAATGCAGTTTAAAGTCATTTTATTTTTCAAACTATATACAGATTAATGGATTAATAATAGCAACAACTAATCCCTCATGCCGTAGAAATGAATATTTATCATAGTACTGGTCCTTCATTTGCTAGTGAGTGTGTTCATCCCAAAAAATACACTGAAGCACCAAAGAAACCGCTAAAGGCATGTGTATTCAAATACAGAGCTATGTAAACAGGCAGAATTATGTGCTGTGATTGGCAACACCTATATAGGATAACAAGTATCTGGCACAATTGTTAGATTGGTTACTGCTGCTACAATGACAGGTTATCAAGATTTAAGTGAGTTTGAATGTGGTGTTATAGTCTGCACACAAGTGTTGGGACACAGCATCTTCAAGATAGCTATGAAGTGGGGACACTATCAGTCTGAAATAAAAAGCTACTTACATATGAATTTACCATTCTAAGCTGCCACATCACTGCTATGCTCTGTTGCATAACTGTTTGCTTTGTGGGACTTCAAACCACAATGGCAGTTTAGTTTAGGATTTGCTGGCAATTAATACCTGGTATTTTCCAAGACGAACTGAAGTGCTGGCACATAGCATGGAATAAGCTCTCATTATCTACCTTTCTCTCAGACAGTAACAATACCAGAGAAGGAAAGTTGCTACTCACCGTATAGCGGAGATGCTGAATCGTGATAGCCACGATAAAAAGATTCACACAATCAAAGCTTTCAGCCATTAAGGTTTTTGTCAGCAACAGACATGCATACACACACGCACACATAGACTCAAGCAAACACAACTTGCACACATATCTGCAGTCTCAGAGAGGTGAAACTGTGTTGTGTTGAGTGTAGTTTCAACTCTCTGAGACTGCAGACATGTGTGCAAGTTGCGTTTGGATTTTACAGTGTTTTATTTGTCTCAGACTGTATAGATTGCCACAAATCAAAATATCCTTCTCCAGCATCAATCAAATTTCATGCCTACATAATTTTACTTGATTAGATGTTGCTAACTCAGCATGAGCAACATCACAGCTTATCATATGTAGAGGTGGAGCTGATGTTCCCTTGTACTCTTCCACCAGGTCACAGCTAAGGGTGCACATCCCAGTAAACTATGCTCTATTTTTACACTCCTGGAAATTGAAATAAGAACACCGTGAATTCATTGTCCCAGGAAGGGGAAACTTTATTGACACATTCCTGGGGTCAGATACATCACATGATCACACTGACAGAACCACAGGCACATAGACACAGGCAACAGAGCATGCACAATGTCAGCATTAGTACAGTGTATATCCACCTTTCGCAGCAATGCAGGCTGCTATTCTCCCATGGAGACGATCGTAGAGATGCTGGATGTAGTCCTGTGGAACGGCTTGCCATGCCATTTCCACTTGGCGCCTCAGTTGGACCAGCGTTCGTGCTGGACGTGCAGACCGCGTGAGACGACGCTTCATCCAGTCCCAAACATGCTCAATGGGAGACAGATCCGGAGATCTTGCTGGCCAGGGTAGTTGACTTACACTTTCTAGAGCATGTTGGGTGGCACGGGATACATGTGGATGTGCATTGTCCTGTTGGAACAGTAAGTTCCCTTGCCGGTCTAGAAATGGTAGAACGATGGGTTCGATGACGGTTTGGATGTACCGTGCACTATTCAGTGTCCCCTCGACGATCAGCAGAGGTGTACGGCCAGTGTAGGAGATCGCTCCCCACACCATGATGCTGGGTGTTGGCCCTGTGTGCCTCGGTCGTCTGCAGTCTTGACTGTGGCGCTCACCTGCACGGCGCCAAACACGCATACGACCATCATTGGCACCAAGGCAGAAGCGACTCTCATCGCTCAAGACGACACGTCTCCATTCGTCCCTCCATTCACGCTTGTCGCGACACCACTGGAGGCGGGCTGCACGATGTTGGGGCGTGAGCGGAAGACGGCCTAACGGTGTGCGGGACCGTAGCCCAGCTTCATGGAGACGATTGCGAATGGTCCTCGCCGATACCCCAGGAGCAACAGTGTCCCTAATTTGCTGGGAAGTGGCGGTGCGGTCCCCTACGGCACTGTGTAGGATCCTACGGTCTTGGCGTGCATCCGTGCGTCGCTGCGGTCCGGTCCCAGGTCGACGGGCACGTGCACCTTCCGCCGACCACGGGCGACAACATCGATGTACTGAGGAGACCTCACGCCCCACGTGTTGAGCAATTCAGCGGTACGTCCTTCCGGCCTCCCACATGCCCACTATACGCCCTCGCTCAAAGTCCGTCAACTGCACATACGGTTCACGTCCACGTTGTCGCGGCATGCTACCAGTGTTAAAGACTGCGATGGAGCTCCGTATGCCACGGCAAACTGGCTGACACTGACGGCGGCGGTGCACAAATGCTGCGCAGCTAGCGCCATTCGACGGCCAACACCGCGGTTCCTGGTGTGTCCGCTGTGCCGTGCATGTGATCATTGCTTGTACAGCCCTCTCGCAGTGTCCGGAGCAAGTATGGTGGGTCTGACACATCGGTGTCAATGTGTTCTTTTTTCCATTTCCAGGAGTGTATTTTGGGCACATTAGTGTCGTTACACCAGCCTTTGAACTTCCTGATGCCACAATCTGAATTCCAGCCATTCTGCCTTGTGTTTTTGGATGCATCTTCGCCTGCCTCCATGAAATGGCTGCACATGGCTGTCACTGGCTCCCATGAATTTGGGACAGTAAGCACAGTTAAAATTCAAATATCTCATGATTCTTCACTTGGAACAGGATGCAGCTTTCACCAATATAATTTTAAGAAAATCTTGCTTCCATAAAGATATGACTAGGCTTGATTCCTTCTCTCCTTCATTATTTTAATTTAGCAACTTATTAACACTGAGAGGAGTGTATGGGAGATTTCATATCACAACCACACCTCAATATGAATATGTGAATAAGTCATAGTACTCTTCCCAGATGTCTCAACATGAAAATTAGCAGCTGCTTTGTCATTGGTGCATAAATGACTTTTATATCTAAGACATAGTCTGCCTCCAACCATATCACATTCTCACATTTGTTAGTCTGTAAGCGCAACCACGAATACATAACGACTATCAAGTGAGCTCCGGTTTCTCAGCTGCTCAAGACCTTTTGTCAGCAACAAGTTAGAAATATTTATTTCTGTTGGTCTCCTTCCATTAAGGAAGCCTTGATCTGTCTGATTAACTGGGATCATACTTAACAGAATGATATACAACCATATGGTGCAATACTCTATAAGTGTTTCTAGAAAATGATGGACTTTATAGCCCTGATGAGCACTATATATGAAACAATTCGGTAAACTTTGCAAAGGGACTTTGGGAGTGTGGACGCTCCCTCCCATAGTTTTACCAAGTAGTCCCTAGAGTACTCAAAATGAATTTCTTGAAATCTCCATATATTTGTTGATAAAATAATTTCAAGGTAAACTGGCAAAGAATTTCTACAAGAAACGCTTTCAAAAAATGTGTGATACAGTTCTGACTACTTTATGGAGACCCTACAGTTCTCAACCCTATTGTGCAAGCTTGGGAAGTTGCAGGCTTGCTTATTACAGAATTGTTGAAGTCCCTGGTTCAGGCCATCCACTCCACTCAGAACTAGGGGGTCATGATCATGACATAATCGTCTCTGCCAGTTGCTCAAATGCTCCAACTATGACCTCCAAGCCTAAATAACAAGCACTGTCTGTTCCAATGTACTCTGTAATCTGCAACTGGTTGCACTCTGTTCCTTCCTTGGATGCTGGAACAGTCTCTACAAAACATTGAATAAGGCGCCAGGATTTCTCAATGAGTGTAAACTGTGAAACTTCCTGGCAGATTAAAATTGTGTGCTGGACCGAGACTCGAACCCGTGAGTTCGAGTCTCGGTCCGGCACACAGTTTTAATCTGCCAGGAAGTTTCATACCAGCGCACACTCTACTACAGAGTGAAAATCGTACCCCTTGCTATCGTTTCTCTAAAGAGGTACTGCCAATGATTTTGGCACTTAGCCTGCTGCACACTTGTTCCCATGACGCAAGAAACGACCGGCTTCCCAACATGTCAAGTGGCAACGGCTCAATTTCAGTTTCAGTGGCAGACAGAATATCAAACTCTCGTCCTTCACAGGAATTCGACGAATGGTAATAACTTGTATTTCCTGGTATGGTGTTAGTATCCATAGGAGAGGATAGCATTTGAAGTCCTTTGGTATCCCTGCTACGTGACTCTCAGTAATTTACCTAACATAACCCGTCACATCGATTGATAGCAGTCAGGATGATTTCCAGCTGCTAAAGAACAGCAGCTAACTTTATTTGTATCTGAAAACAACATTAACAATGGGGCCGCTTTGTGGTAGGTGCGATGTTTTTCTGAACGGTTAACAAATAAATTGTAAATTAACTTCACTGATTCCTCTTTAAGTAAAAGATGGGACGATTGTCTCAACAAGAATAATGCTGCCAGTATTTGTAGGATAAACAAATGTTGTATATATCTGTACTATGAATTTTGTGTGACATTTCTGAACTTTCGAAAATAGGTCTACACATTATGTCACGATGCAGACAAAAGCGTTGATGTAATCCGTCGAAGAGAAAGGAAAAATTACCAAGGACGAGGGTGTCACGGAGGTGGTCATCTTCCCCCTCACCCTGAAGAACATCTTACTGTATGCGTTCCGATGTTTACATGTATCAAACTCCAAATTCCTCAGCTAACTTTCGGAGAATGAAGTAGCATGAAAGCTAAGCGTCTCGCAAACGCCTTTCAAATTAATAAATTTCTGTGAATTGCGATTTCTTGGTAGTTAAGTTAAACTGACGTACTAAGCGCTGATATAAACAAGTTACTGTTACTGTGCTATGGTATTTCAGCCGTCTGTGGCACATTAGAAACGAGTGTGACAATCAAGTGAGTTACAGGCCTATTTGCCGCGGGAGACAGACGTGTTAACAACAACCTATCCAAGCAGCGTATTGCGCCTGTAAACGAAGCAAGCAATAAAATATTACAACCTGGAATTTCGAAGCGGTCTTATATTTGTAAATAAATATGCGAAGTGCTCGGAGCTGGAGTAGCTAAGTAGTGATACCTTCTCCACTAGTGTGCCAAAGATGTTCTTCCGGGGGAGGGGGAAGATGACCATCTCCGTGACACCCTCAACTCTTGGTCATTTTTTCCTTCTCTCCGACTCAATAATAATAGCGAAAATCACTGAGGGGCAACAAAGAATGTCTTCCATTTAGGGCGGCTGACAAGCATTGCAATATATTAATTACTACAATGGAGCTCTTATCGTGAAACTTAATTAGAAGTTTTATCCGATCCAAAAGTGGGCGATTCTGACGTGACCAATGATTGTTAGTATTATTTTTAGGCGTTTTTCTTCTTTGGTGAAGATGAATAGTGCGTTAGTTTGTGCTATCCACTACAGCGTCCTCTCTTTTGAACCACACTTTACTCTTCAAAGCACGAAAACTACATTAATTTCTGTTACCCATAGTAGCTAATACGGCCTTTGATTTATAAACCATGATTCACCCTAAAAATTTATCAACAATTAATGTGTCTTCTTTTAAATGGAAATCAGAAATCTACCTCAAGTATCGTTTCCTCCAGCGCACGTTTTTGCGACATCACTTTTAATGTGATGTTGTTGTAAGCAGTAAGTAGTACTCTGTTGGAGCAGACAGTCTGCCATAATAGCATCAAGATAATGAGTTTTCCTTACAAGTGTAAGTGACTGATTAGATTTTTGATTTATTTTCATCAATGCTACCTTGTAGTCATAATATTCATGAATTCTGTAACTATAATTCGTGTTTTATTTCTGCAACACGATTTTTCACTTCTCTCTGTGTCAGTACACAGTGTTTTTGTATTTGCAGCCTCAGTGGGAATTACACTGTCATCCTTTTATGTGTATGAGCATCCATTTATAGCTTTATTAAATACATACTGGTCCAATTCTTTGTTTTAGCTAGAGTTGCGCTCTACCAAAACTATGGTTCGGTAATTCCATAAATGACGTAGTAAATTATAAGATTACTGACAGTATTGGTAGGGAGAGTAACATAAATGAATGTGTAAGAGAGCAACTGGGAGCTGACCACTCCTCTGTGGATTTTGTTTGTTTAGTTATTTGTCTTGCTAATAATTAGCACCACACATCGCTCAGTGTTAGCCCACGGTGTATTTTATATCCTTACAAAATATAAATTGCATTTATAAATAATGAAAATTAATTGATGGCATAACTTCTGTGCTTTTATGTAACCAATATAATTACTTTTGATGTAAGGACAATTTACAAACAAACATTATATATATAGTAGTTATTTTGTATTCAATAAATGCGGAAGTTGTTTATAACCAGCAAAAATATGTTTTATATAAGTTCGACGAAGAATTGAAACTTATGTTTGACTTTTTTTCTTTTTTGTTGAGGAAACTGCGATTTCAAGCGCTATATGATAAATTTTTATTTTACTACAACATCCCTCTGTTTCACGTTACAAATCAACACTTTTCGAATAAAACCTCAATTAAACATTGACAGTTTCAATTGTGCTTTAAATACTGTTTACTTTTAAGTACCAGACAGGAGGATAACTAAGTACAACAAAAATGTTCCGCAGGTTATCCAGTCGCTTGTATATCCTCACTCAGTTTCTAGACGGTTCATCACTTCCAGTTTTTGGGGAAATCTGGTACGAAAATGACCGCATGTGTAAAGAAAGCGATCGTTATGAGGTAACGCTCGACAGATATGCAACACAGCTACCGAACAGGTAACACGAGTACGGCCTTACGTTAGCGAAGCTATTAGGGAAACTTTCGTAGTTTACGGTAGCCTGTGGTACTTTTACAACTCTAGTTCTAGCCTTTATGTTCCCTAGTCTTGCAGACCAGTACGCGACACAACATGTTTTGGCAGCTGTCATCCAGTTTAGCGATCCATTTCTGATGCTTCCCTCGCGTAAATGTCCTTTAGAACTGATGACAAACATTCGAATTCGACATCCGAGAACATCGCTTTCCGTTACAAGTTGCGGATCAATTTGTAACAGTTCTCAGTTGTTTGTTCGTTTCCATTTTCTTTCTAGCTGCCACCTACTGCTGTAATTTGGGCAATACCTCTTACTTATTCATTTTATACAAAAATAATGATGTATTAAAGGATGCATTTAAAAAAGGAAACTATATAAGACTCTGTACACTTTTTATTTTCCGTTAACATTGCCCTAAGGATTTCGCTAGGAATTTTTAAAAATGTTTATGGAAACACTAGAGGATACAATATTTGGGAAACAAATCTGACGAAAATACTAAATGTGTAAAGCAGACCAAGAGATGACTGAAAATTTGTACCAAAACTGGGATTCGAACCGAGATCACCTGCTCACTGGTCTGGTGCGCTAGTCACTATGCCTCACTGGTTCAGGGGATTTGCAAAACTGTACAGAGTATTCATGCCTCCCTTCTCAATCGACATTCCCATTCACGCCTCAGCCCACTTAGATTGTGAATGGGGTGTGCCAAGTTAGACTGTGCAATGGTGCAAAGCGACTGTACCGAGGTGATGTAGTGATCAGCGCATTTGCCAAGTGAGCAAAAAACCCAGATACGAATCCAAGACTTGATAGAAATTTTCATTCGTCCTTCAGTCTGCATATATACATCACAGATGTCTGAGGCATGAAAAGGTCTCTGGAACCATATTGCTTCATTTGAAACTAATGAAGTAATTTAGTTTTTAGTTGAAGTCTAGAGCTAAGTACTCAAAAATGTTTTAATCTCTATAGCAACACAAAAAATAATACCATTATTTTCCCTGCACAGTGGCTTATTACACATCTGAGAACTGAGAACTTTGCAAGTACAGCCCATTGCGTGGTAGAGGCATATGAAGCCCCATGCAGCGAGGTTGTGCTCGTTAAGGTTTTCAGTTCAGGACCGTGCCTTTTGATTCCCTTAAGCTATCGAAAATAGAGTTCTCGACTCCTCGTAGTTCTCGTGGCCACCATTGATACGATCACAGCCGAACAGGTCAGGCGGTGAGTCCAAGCTCATTAACGCACTCAAGAACACCAGAAAAATGAAATGGGACACTGCAGACTCACTTAAATATGCAGTGTTTCGTGCACATGATATAATTTAAGGATCTACTGCATTCTGCGCAAACTCCATGGTAAGGTCCAAGTCTTCTCTGTCGAAGAGGGACAGATCCTTCTGGCTGAAACCTTTGCAGTTGACGATGGTGATGCTGGAGAGCAGTGGCAGGCCAGGAACGATCTGCGCGAACGGGAAGCCAGACATGTCGCACTCGTACAGCTCGATGGACTCGAGGCTGGGCATTTGGGCGAGCTGCCGCAGCGCGGCTGCCCCGAGGTCTGGGCATGTGTCCACCGTCAGGTGAGAAAGCTTTCTGCAGCGCGCCAGCGAGCCCAGTGACGTCACTCCGGTGCACTTGGCCAGCCTGAAGGCCGTTAGCTGCCTGCAGAGCGCCAGCAGCTGCAGCGTGTTGTCCGACAGCTGCAGTCCCCACAGGTCGAGGCTCTCCAGCGCGGGACAGCAGTTGAACACCGTGGCCAGTGCCTCGTCCCCAAAGCCACAGTACTTCGGCCTCTCTTTCGGGCCTCTTTCATCCTTTTTGGGGACCTCCGGAGCTTTGGGAGGCGCGGGACCAGGATTGTAGACACTCTGCTCAGGCGGGCCCAGTCTGGTAACCACCACGACGTCTCCTACCTTCGACCCACTCACCGAACCCTCGAACAGACAGTTCTTGTGCTCCTCCGGCTTAACGTTGCACGATTTATGAGCCGTAACATTCTTTGGCTTGCATACGATCTCCTTGCGGGGAGCGGGCCTGTCCTCTGGGTCACCTAGACACATGACGAGGATGTCGTCCTCCATTTTTACGCTCTTGACGTGACTCATGAAGGCACACGCCTTGAATTGGGCCAGACTGAGGTCGGCGGAGCTGTTGACTGGGCCATTGTTCACCACGAGGTTCCCACCGCTGTACTTGGCGCGAAAAGCGCTCGCTTTCTTGACGCAGAAGAAACGCAACAAGGCAGTGTTCCACAACAGATCTGACAGCTGAGATCCGAGGTTTTTGTCTCTCACACATAGCTTTCGTGTTCCCCACAGTTTGGTGCAGGTTGCTATTTCCTTCCACCTTCTGCACACGTGGAAAGCGCAGTTGACAAGGTCGTCATCTGGCAAATATGAAAATATCTTCTGTGTCAGCTCTGGGGGCATCCTGTGTATGGATGTTGGTCCTCGATCCATGGCTGTTGTATAATCTGGAAACAAAGATAAAAAATTGCTGTTAACAATTTTTACGGACACGATAGTAAGAATAATGATATACTAACATACTACTGGTTGTCATAACGGACAAGAATGTACACATTCATCACGTCAAAAGTTAACAGTAACTTTCCCACAGACGACACTGAAAGTTCTGGGAAGGAAAGACGACGATGATGTCATTACAGACTGAAAAGAAAATTTGATTGGGGAAAGAATAGAGGCGAAAATCGGTCGCGTAATTTTTAAAGAAACCAATCTCACATTTGGGTAACAGATTTACAGAAATCACAGGCTACATAAATCTGGATTGTTAGACGAAGACCTGAACCGTCGTCCTCCAAAATGCGAGTCCATTGTCGAAATCACTGCCTCACCTCGCTCAGTGACAGTATCGGCAGCCTCCATGGGGTTGGTACGGAACAGTGTTTGTCCGTTCGTTGTATGTAATACACACATCAAGAACAGTTTTGCATCACCCCGGTTCCTGGAACTCCTGAAGACAGACCTTGACTGTGGATATTCTATCACAGACGCAGTCCCTTTGATTGTTCAGAGACGTCATCAAACCCACCCAAAGATGTAAACAACCATGCATGAGCAGCACCTATTAGACGGAGGGGGTCCGACAGCCGATCTGTTCCAGTCATTCCACCTGGAAGGAGGTACACAGCTCGTGTTTTCTGTAGTTCAACCATGCCTAGACGGTCAATACCGCGGTTCGATCACATCCGCATTCCTACTTTGTGCCACGAATGGCTGTCAACAATGGAAGTGTCGAGGCGTCTGGGAGTAAACCAAAGCGATGTCTTCGGATATGGTGGAGATACACGGAGACAAGAACAGTTGATGACATGTCTCGCTCAGGCCGCCCAAGGACTACTACTGCAGTGGATGACGGCTACCTAGGATTATGGCTCGGAGGAATCCTGGCAGCAACGCCACCATGTTTAATAATACTTTTCGTGCACCCACACAACGTCGTGTTACGACTCAAACTGTAGGCTGGATGCGCAACTTCACTCCCTACGTCCAAGGTGAGGTCCATCTATGCAACCACGACACCTTGCAGCGCGGTACAGACGGGCCCAACAACATGCCGAATGGACTGCTCAGGATTGGCATCACGTTCTCTTCACCGATGAGTGTCGCATATGCCTTCAACCAGACACTCGTCTGAGACGGCAACCCGGTCAGGCTGAACGCCTTAAACAGCGAGTGCAGCGAGGTGGAGGTTCCCTGCTGTTTCGGCGTGGCATTATGTGGGGCTGGCGTAAGCCGCTGGTGATCATGGAAGGTGCAGTAACGGCTGTACGATACGTGAATGCCATCCTACGGCCGATAGTCCAACCTTATCGGCAGCCTATAGCCAGGCATTCGTCTTCATGGACGACAATTCGCGCCCCCATCGTGCATATCTTGTGAATGACTTCCTTCAGGATAATACCATCACTCGACTAGAGTGGTCAGCATGTTCTCCAGACATTAACCCTATCGAACATGCCTGGGATAGTTTGAAAAGGGCTGTTTATGGGTGACGTGACCCATTAACCACTCTGCAGGATCTACTCTGAATCACCATTGAGGAGTGAGACAATCGGGACCAACAGTGGCTTAATGAACTTGTGGATAGTATGCCACGACGAATACAGGCATGCTGCAATGCAGGAGGATGTGCTACTGGGTAATAGAGGTACCGGTGTGTACAGTAATCTGCACCGACACCTCTGAAGGTAGTACAGCATGCAATGTGTGGTTTTCATGCGCAATGAAAAGGGCGGAAATGATGTTTACATTGATTTCTGTTCCAAATTCCTGTACTCTCGGAACCGAGGTGATGCAAAAGTTTTTTTGATGTGTGCCCCTAGTGCAAGGCCGAAGTGACAGAACGACTATAGCCCATGATAGTCTTTGACTGTACCAAATGCAGTCGTGTTAGACAAGTGTCAGATTTCGGAAGTATACGGCTTCCACCCAAACGAAACGAGATCGTTGGTGATGTTAACGAACTGTTTGTCATAGCGTATTAGCGCGAGAGAAGTTAAATCAAAATCAATGGAATTGGATGAGCATATTACAACAGACTTGTTCATGCGCTCTGTCAAAAAATATCGACGAAAACAACGTGCACAAAAGAAACGAGACTGATGCAACAAATGCATAATTACCAAATCTGTTCAGCCAGTGCTGGTCACTTTTCAGTCAGGTCATCGATGTATTATCATAAGCTGTAAGGGAACAATATCTTTGATTTCTGATGTTTGCTGATGATACAGTGTTCAATAGCAACAAGAAGGATGAGCTTGAATTGGATTGGAAAGTTGGAGAAAAGCTTCGAAAGACAGAGGGATGAAAATCAAGAGGAAGAAAACGAAGGAAATGTTCCTCGAAGCGCAGGAGAACCTCGTCAGATGTATTGTCAGACAGAAAAATTAACGACTGAAATGAGATTATTAAGAAGATTTTATGACGTCACCAGAACCGATAAGGTCAGAAACGAGAGAATAAGAGGTAGCGGTAAAATGACGGACATTTGAAAGAAGGTTCAAGAAGGAAGACTGCAATAGAATGGACAAGTTGTGGTAAGTTGACCAGAGAACGGTACAAATGGTAGTGCATCTTGACAGAGCAAGAAGAAGAGGAAGATGAAGATGGACTGTTTACGCGAGGACTTGAGGGAGAAACGTCTTAGGGAAAAGGAAGTGTGGGATTGGGGAAAATGGAGAAGGCTTGCCAAGAATGACGACTCGATATGAGGTGGAAAAGAGTAAGAAGAAATAGAAGAAGTCTGGTCACCTTCAAAGTAGAACCCATCTGAGTCCACAAATGTCTCAGTTTTCTCCTTACTAGGCTCAAAATATTTCTCTGCACTATGTTTTGCCTTTCGACAGAACGTAAGAGCACAATGGCAGTAAAGGGCTTATCCATTGCCATGATTAACTTTTTTGAAATTTGTCACACTTCAGGGCACAGTTGAGAGTCGAAAACAGTCACGTTCGTAGGCAGTAATAATTTAGAAATTCGCCCCAGAGTTCTGGCCGACAAAGCATCACGATGGCCGGCTGTATTCTGTTCCCTGGATGAAAATCGCTTGGTTGCACAGCAGAAAATTCTCTAGTCGCTATAACTCTTAGCTGATTCTTCACTACCCGTTTTTCAGCGACCTCCCCACATGGAAAAGCACATATTGCACTGGAGAGGCTCTCACCGCCTCCTGTCACCAACATTCCCCTCCAAGAAACAACAAAAATGTACTGTACATCTATATCTACTCATATCCGCCAGAACATTATGACCGCCGATTTACTATCGATATAATCCCCTATCCAGGCGATAGCAACGTCACCTGGCGAGGAATGACTGTTAGTCAGACACAAGCACAGTGCATATGGTATAAGTGAGCGCGCTGTCGTGTGCACGATGGGGAACACTCGCAATCTATCTGAGTCTGACCGAGGGCAGATTGAGAGCTGTTGGGTGTCCGAGGAGTGCCATGGTGAGTGTCTTCAACAAATGGGGAAATTGCGTCCAGATGTCGGGGGGTTGGCCGGACACTCCTCATTACAGATGTCGAAAGTCGTAAGCTGGGCAAACTGGTAAAACAGAATAGGCGGCGAATTGAGGCGGAACTAACATCAGTCTTTAATACTGGGCAGAGTACACGGAACAGTTCTAACGATGGGCCTCCGCAGCCGACGACCGATGCATGGCAACTATGACTGATAAGGACACGTGACCATCGGCACTGGACGTTGGCACAGTGGCAGAGCGTGGCATGATCTGATGAATCCCGATACCCTCTTCATACCGATGAGAGGGCGCGAATCCTTTGTCTTCCACGGGAACATCTCCTTGACACCTGTACTGCAGGACGGAGACATGCTGGCGGCAACTCCATTATGCTAGGGCGAACATTAACGTGGGCATCCAAGGGTCCAGTGGAGCTCGTGCAAGGCACCATGATGCAGCAGTTGCAGACCGCCTACACCCCTACATGACGGTCATGTTTCCCGACCGCAGTGACCTTCTTCAGCAAGATAATGCGCCATGTCATAAAGCCAGGAATGTGATGGAGTGGTTCGAGGAACACAGTGACGAGTTCCAGTTGATGTACTGGCCCCCCAACTCGCCAGATCTGAACCGAATCGAACACATCTGGGATGTGAGTAAACGTGGCATCAGAGCTCATCGTCCCACTCCTCAGAATTTACAGGAATTAGGTGACTTGTGCGTACAGATGCGCCAACTCCCTCCAGCGATCTACCAAGGCCTCATTGCTCCCATGCCACGACAAGCCGCCACTGTGAACCGCTTCAAAGGTGGACATACCGGCTATTAAGGACGTGGTGAGGTGGTCATAATGATTTGCCTGATTTACTACTCCGTTAGCTACTTTATGGTATGTGGAGGAGGATGCTTTTCGTACCACTGTGCTTCCCAGTTTTCCTATTCCTGTCGTATATGGTTGCGTGAATAAATTTTGCTAGTAAGCCTCCGTGTGGGTTCGAATCTCTCTAATTTTACCTTCATGGTCTTCTCGCGAGTATACATATGGGGAACAACGTAAAGTTTGACTCCTCTAGGGTCCTACTTTCTCAGGAGACCATTTCCTGATGCGGAACGCCTCTCTTGCAGCGTCTGCCACTGGAGCTGGCTGAGCATCTCTGTGACACCTTCGCACTTACTAAATGCACCTGTAACGAAACGAGCTGCTCTTCTTTGGATCTTCTTTATTTCCTCTACCAATTGTACGGATCTCGCACTGACGAGCAATGTTCAAGTACTGGTCGAATGAATGTTTTGTACACTACTTCTGGGGTGTGAAGGTAAATGACTCAAATTCTTCATGTTCATTAGTCTTAAGCAGTCTTGAGCACCCTTGCATAGTACGGCAGTGCGGGTCTCTCACATCATCTCCTATGCTCCTTGGAGTATGGGACCTCATCATCATCATACACACACACACTGATTCAAGTTGGCGTCATTGTAGAAGATCTTTCACGATGGCTTGTGGTTCCCTGACCTTATGCAACTGTGTGACTGTGCAGGTGCCACAGAGCCAACATTCTCATGTCGTACGTAATGCTTCAACCTTGATGACATCGGAACCCGTTCCCTGAAGAGTGATGTGTCATGTTCACTGTGCAGGTCCTGGATCCGGGAACAACGAGAGGTGCACAGACTATGGCACGAAAGCACCAATTCTGGACTGTCTGGAGGAGGTACAAGGATGAGGGGCAACCTGTGACTCATGTCCATCAACCGTTAAGAAGCGCCAGGAGGAGTGTTGCAGTACAAAGGTGGAGCTATGTCCTGGTTTGTAGTTCTGTGCTGGTCAATATAGAGTAGGTCTTGTGGAGAAGGTGTAGCAGCCTGTTACATGTGTGTTAAAAAGTAGCTTGTTGCCCAGGATAATACAAAGATATTTAACTCTGTCCATCCAATTCAGAGGTCGATTGAGGAGAATCAGGCGATCACGGAGATCAGGACGTCATCATGTAAACATCACGGCCTTCGTCTCATCTATATTGAGTTTAATACAGTTTTGCGCCGCCCATTGAGCAGTTAACGTCAGTTGTTGCTGGAGGCGGTTGATGACGACTGTGACTCTCGGCTTCTCGGGAACAAAGCCGTATCATCAGCAAAGCACCACTCGTGGCAGAACTGGAAAGTAGTTAACATAGATTACAAAGAGAAATGGTGATAAAACTGATCCCTGTGGAGTGCCTTGAGATGGGTGTTTGACACTGGAGCTTTGTCTTTCTAATTTCACCGTTATCTTCTTGGCGTCAAGAAAGCTGATGATCGATTTGATGCAATAGTCAGGAAGGATATGAATATCATACAAATTGGTGATCAGTTTGTCACGCCAGACCCGGTCATACGCCTTCTCTATGTCGAAAAAGCATGGCGACGGGGTAATTAGATGCATTCATATTAGAAGTGATATATTCTGAAATCCACAGAAGTTATAATTCCGTTGAAAACCGAGGTTGAAATGCGAACTGATCTGGCCTTATCACTTCCTAGTCCAGGACTATGGGTCGTATCCTCTAGAGTAGGAACCACTTAAGAATTTTGGACATTGTCAGCAAAAGATTGATTGCTGTATGATTGTAGGGTTGGCTTGTCCCTTTTCCAGGTTTCGGAATAGGCACCACCTGAGCAACTTTCCAAGGCTGTGGGAAATATCCCAACAACATGCAGTTGTTGTAGATGCAAGTGAGCAAAACAAGTGGCTTCTGGGGGACATGTTTAAGTTGGTCATGAGTGAGGCCATCTGGTCCTGGAGCAGAGTGAACCTCAAGGTTGCGAATTATTCGTCGGATTTCTACTGGAGTCGTGAGAAGTGGTTGTGCTTGCTGGACAGTCACCCTGATTAAGGGTACTCTCTGCCTGATCCTATCTGCATCATCATCACCCTGTGGGGTGTCCACAACGTTCTGAGCTTCATAAGTCGAAGTGACAATTTTTCATTTGGCGAGTGGGTCGTACATCAGTCCAGCAGGTCCCTGAAGTACTTTGTTCAGTGGTCATGTACCCTGTAGGGTGCGGACAATACTCCACTTGTTCTGGGATTGGAGCAGAAAGGTGGACATTTTGTCTTCCCACATTTCAGTTCGATTTTCCAGGGCACGTCAGTGAAGTTCGAATGAGAGGCATTTCATCTCTCTCCGATCTTCTGGGTTGCGATAGCACTGCCAGCGATGCCTGGTGCTATTCTTGAAAGTTTTTAAACCTTGGCTAAAGGTAGAGAAGTACTCAAGATAAGCCATAAGGTAGATGCTGGTCAGTGATGACTTTGTATGCTCTGTGAATTTACCCATTTAATTTCTCAATGGCTTCACCAATATGGGCTACAGATGAAACGTCTACAGTGGGTCAGACATTATTTTACAGCCACCATTCAAGCTGCTCCCAATTCGTGGACGTTTGTGATAGATGTTGCATTGAGTGCAAAACCTCTATGATCACGGCTAAAACGGGTTGGTGGTTGGAGGTCAATAGCCACGTCCAGAACATCCGGTCTACGATGGGGGTTCGATGGAATGTGCATTGGGTCCTCAGGTGCGAACGTAATAGCATCAAGCCTTTCTTCCAAAGCATAGAGTCTCTCACCTCTCCGATTCTTGCGTCGAGTGTGCCATGCGAAGTGCTTTGCGTTAGGGTCACCACACATCAAGATTTTTTCTAATCGGTCAAATATCTCCAGGAAATACTCGTCAATGAATTGCCTGTTTGGGCTGAGGTATGCAGAGATAAGTGTGATGTGGCCATAGGCAGTAGAAATAGTGATGGCTGTGGCTTGATGGCTGTGGCTTCAAGAGTTTCCAGTGCTGGGACAGCGGATGGTGTATGTGTGGTGGAATTATTGGTGAAAATGGCGGTACCTCCACTACGGCCATTAGCACGGTCTGTCCTAAAGCTGACTATGTTATGGAACTTAAAAGTTAATGTGGGACGGAAGTATGTTTCAGTAGCAAATACACTCCTGGAAATGGAAAAAAGAACACATTGACACCGGTGTGTCAGACCCACCATACTTGCTCCGGACACTGCGAGAGGGCTGTACAAGCAATGATCACACGCACGGCACAGCGGACACACAGGAACCGCGGTGTTGGCCGTCGAATGGCGCTAGCTGCGCAGCATTTGTGCACCGCCGCCGTCAGTGTCAGCCAGTTTGCCGTGGCATACGGAGCTCCATCGCAGTCTTTAACACTGGTAGCATGCCACGACAGCGTGGACGTGAACCGTATGTGCAGTTGACGGACTTTGAGCGAGGGCGTATAGTGGGCATGCGGGAGGCCGGGTGGACGTACCGCCGAATTGCTCAACACGTGGGGCGTGAGGTCTCCACAGTACATCGATGTTGTCGACAGTGGTCGACGGAAGGTGCACGTTCCCGTCGACCTGGGACCGGACCGCAGCGACGTACGGATGCACGCCAAGACCGTAGGATACTACGCAGTGCCGTAGGGGACCGCACCGCCACTTCCCAGCAAATTAGGGACACTGTTGCTCCTGGGGTATCGGCGAGGACCATTCGCAACCGTCTCCATGAAGCTGGGCTACGGTCCCGCACACCGTTAGGCCGTCTTCTGCTCACGCCCCAACATCGTGCACACCGCCTCCAGTAGTGTCACAGGCGTGAATGGAGGGGCGAATGGAGACGTGTCGTCTTCAGCGATGAGAGTCGCTTCTGCCTTGGTGCCAATGATGGTCGTATGCGTGTTTGGCGCCGTGCAGGTGAGCGCCACAATCAGGACTGCATACGACCAAGGCACACAGGGCCAACACCCGGCATCATGGTGTGGGGAGCGATCTCCTACACTGGCCGTACACCTCTGGTGATCGTCGAGGGGACACTGAATAGTGCACGGTACATCCAAACCGTCATCGAACCCATCGTTCTACCATTCCTAGAGCGGCAAGGGAACTTGATGTTCCGACAGGACAATGCACGTCCGCATGTATCCCGTGCCACCCAACGTGCTCTAGAAGGTGTAAGTCAACTACCCTGGCCAGCAAGATCTCCTGATCTGTCCCCCATTGAGCATGTTTGGGACTGGATGAAGCGTCGTCTCACGCGGTCTGCACGTCCAGCACGAACGCTGGTCCAACTGAGGCGCCAGGTGGAAATGGCATGGCAAGCCGTTCCACAGGACTACATCCAGCATCTCTACGATCGTCTCCATGGGAGAATAGCAGCCTGCATTGCTGCGAAAGGTGGACATACACTGTACTAGTGCCGACATTGTGCTTGCTCTGTTGCCTGTGTCTATGTGCCTGTGGTTCTTTCAGTGTGATCATGTGATGTATCTGACCCCAGGAATGTGTCAATTAAGTTTCCCCTTCCTGGGACAATGAATTCACGGTGTTCTTATTTCTATTTCCAGGAGTGTAGAATGTCCACACGATAACGAAGAATAAATTCTTATTATTTAAAACTCAAGTGGCATTAAATATACAGAGTGAAAGGTCCCTTAGTGTGGTGAATCTACAGGCCATAGCTATGTGCAAACAGTGCCATGGCACCTATGAAAAGGGCCATCGGTTTGGAGATGGAGGTTGGTGCTTCGTTAAATGCTTCAATGTAGTGGTAATTACGGCAAAGATATTCCGCTGTTGTAACTTAGAGAGGAAGTCAGAAATTCTTGAGAAAGTCTTCAGAGGTTCTGTGTAATCGAGGGAGTACTGTTCTTGTGGAGTTGCCGTTGGTGATCTTCGTCCTTGTTGCCATGCCGATTGTCTTGTCGAGGAGGCCGACGGAGCCTGTCGGTTCGGAAGTCCTGGGAAGTGCTTTGTACTGGTTAGAAACGGTGATGGTGTTGTTTTCGCCGCTTGCTATCCTCGCCAACGTGAAGCTTAACCTTGGGGCCGTGTAGGTGCGCAGAGCTTCTTGAAAAGTACTGTAACCTTCCTGCAGAGCTGTAGCGGGTTTCAAACTTCGATCGTTGACGTGGATTGTTGTCCGTTCGTGCCACTCCATGACTTGTTGTGTCCATAGCCCTAGTCGTCGTCGCCGAATTTCCTTCCTCCATGGCTATGGTCGTCGTAGACGGGGCGTCCGATCTGACCGCTGGCGGCAGCTGCCTCGTCCGCGCACTCGCATGTGCATCGCTTACTCTGAATAGAGCCGTTTGTTGGATTATATTTATGTAGCTGGATGGATGCCCACATAGGAACTACTTGAGTGGCGTATAGTGGAAGCATAAAATAGCCCCCACGCTAGTAGTCAGACGAAGGCTGCACTGCAGCGGTTTGGTTGGGAAACACTGCAACATTATCCATGCAGCCTGGATCTTTCACCGTGTTATTTTCAGCTTTGAGATCCTCGTATTTCGTTGGAAACCCTTGTTTATTTTGAAGGTTAATAATTTTTTTAATGAGGCAACTTGTTTAATTCAGTTGTTGCTTCAATTTTCAATCATATCTAATAACACTAAAATCACAATCAAATTTAAGGTAAATAACAAAAAATTGGAGGAGGAGGAGGAGGGAGGAGGAGGAGATTAGTATTTAACGTCCCGTCGACAACGATCGCTAGGTTATCAACAGCTTTTCGCCGGGCCTTATTCACTTCCCGCGGGACAACAGAGACCCGCGGAACACAGTTTGGGAAACGCTGCTCTAAGGAGGCTAGCCTTACTTCAGTTGCACCTGACCACTAGGCAGCTCGAACTCTTCTACGTACGGCTGTCCCGTATCTTCCGGATAACGCGGTACTTACCGATGGCAGGACCACTGGAGAGGACTACATGAAAGGCAGTCAGGTGAAAACCGACCCGCCAGGTTAGCCGAGCGCGCTAAGGCGCTGCTTCCTGGACTCGGCTAGGCGCGCTGGCCCCGGATCGAAACCGCCCGGCGGATTATCGACGAGGGCTGGTGTGCCGGCCATCCTGGATGTGGTTCTTAGGCGGTTTTCCGCATCCCCCTAGGTGAATACCGGGCTAGTCCCAACGTCCCGCCTCAGTTACACGGCTCGCAGATATCTGAACACTTTCGCACTATTCCATGGATTACACTAGTTGCAGACAGTTGGGGGTACGCTAATTCCTTTCCAGGGGCTACGGGGTGGTGGCAAGAAGGGCATTTGGCCACCCCTTCAACTAACATTGCCACAGCTGACTAACCATGCCGACCCTGCGTATCCGCGGGAAAAACGGCACAAGCGAAAGAAAGTAAGTAAGTCAGATGAAAACCGTACACCTGCCACAAAGGAACCATGGAATGGTTCCGCTCAAAAGAAATCACCACCGTTGTCTCACTGGGAACGAGACGATCGATTCCTGTTTCATAGAACGCGGTCGGCCGCTGACGGATCTTAAACTTCCTCGTCCGGCTGAAATCGACGTCTACGCATGTCTTTCTTCAGGTCGCCAAAGATGTGAAAGACGTACACTGTACGTAGAATGGTGCTGTGCACTCGTCCGATTGGCATAGGGGGAGAGGCTGTTATCGTGCGACACTATGATTCCGTCCGATAACATTCCGATAGCCTGAGGGCAAATGTCAAGGCCAATAGTGAAAACATCCCACTTATCCTCCACCAAAAGAATCCAAAGCTGTTCACCCAAGTTCCGTTAAGGTCATGATGACTTCCTTCTTTGATTACAGTGAGGAACTATACCGTAGTCAATGCGCAGCGCTATGAAGACACTTTACAGAAACGGCGAAGCATAATAAAGTCAAAACGCCCAGGAATGCTGTCGAGAGGAAATATCCTGTTGCATGATAACACCCGCCCCCACACTAGCTGTCAGACGAAGGCTACACTACAGCGGTTCGGTTGAGAAACACTGCAACACCCTCCATACAGCCTGGATCTTTCACCGTGTGATTGTCATATCTCTGTCGACTTGAAGGAAGATGTGTGTGAACGTCGGTTTCAGTGGGACGACGAAGGGCAAGAGTGGGTGCAGGTGTGGATCCGTCAGCGAGCACCCGCCTTCTGCGAAACAGGAATTGATCGTCTCGTCTCCCACTGGGATAAATGTCTTAACGCGTATGGTGATTACCTTTGAATAGAACCATTTCATGGTTCCCATTGTGGAGAGTGTTTGGTTTTCATTTGGGTGCCCCTTATAGTAGGAGCAGACAAAGAGAAAATGCAAAGTAGGTTTAGGATGTTGGATGTAGAAGTTACGTAGGTCAGTACCGTATACGAAGACGCGTAAAAGTTACTTCTTGCCTCACAGCCGGCAGGGATGGCGGCACACACAAGTCGTTGACTTCACCAGCTACTTAGCTTTATGATTTAAGATACTAGAGGTAGTCTCTCATCAAATGCCCATAGACCACAGGATATGTGCTGCAGGTAAACTTATTGATAACTCTCCAAACAAATAAACAAAAAAGAGTGTCCTCCGATAGAAGCTGTTAGCTGCTGCTGATTTCTATCATCAAGGTAAGTTATTTCAATGCTGAATTCGTTGCACCGAGCAAAATCTGGCACTTAACGATTCTCTTTCCTAAATCGTGAAATGGCCCTTTACTCGTTCAAACTCATTTTGTAATCGCATAAAGCCATCGCAGAGACATTTCAATTTCGTGCATGGATCTTCTAACGATTCTTTGTAACGAAAGGGTAGCAGGAAGAAAGATTAGGGTTCAACATCCAATTGAAGACGAGATTGTTGGAGTCGAAGCACAAGCTCGAGATAGGGAATGATTGGAAGAGAAATCAGCCATGTCCGTTTTGAAGAATCCATCCCGGCATTTGAACCACCATCATCCCAAATGTGAGTTCAATATCTTGCCTCTGTGTCACCTCACTCTGTTGACACTTTAGATTTGATGCTGTTTTCGTTTTGCTTGGAAGTACAACAATGTAGCAGAATCCAGTCGTTCTCAAAATTTTCAGTGTGTCCTTTGGTGAAAGTTACAGGGCATAACAAGACATTTCCTGCATCTTTCTTACAAAATCGTAAAGGAGTTTTGAGCTCTTTTCTCGTGTTGCAGAAAAAGACACACGCACCCTGTTCTACAGAAACAACAGACCCTTACAAAACAAAGTGACCTAATCAACAAAATCAAAGACATGGATTCAGCCGAAACAGCTATACTACTCTCGTTTGACTCACATCAAAGTACACCCACGTACCAGATGAAGGAACTATCGAAACAACTACAAGATTGTTAAGAAAGCCAAACATTATACCAGATACACAGACAAAAGAAATCTCAACCATTTTGAAAGGAATCACAGGCTAAATTATTTCAAGTTTAATGATGAAATCTACATCCAACAGGAAGGACTTCTCACGTGGTCTTACGTAAGTGGCTTATTGGCCTTAACCATGTTGGAAACAAAATCTTCGAAGAAATAATGCAACCTAATTGCCATAAAGTAATATACTGGGACCTCTGTTGATGACGTAATTTGCTTTGTACATCAAACACACGACCAGATTCTATAGTCATACAGAGACAGCATTACTGTCCTACCAAGCATCTACTTCACACTTGAAACTGAAACAAACAAAAAGCACATCACAATAGATAATAAAAACCATGAACGCCGGTTCATAGCATATATAAAACCTACAACAACCAGTTCAATAATACACAAGAAATCTAACCATCCTACAGCACACAAATAAGTCAGCTTCAGATGCCTCTTACACAGACTGAATAGAATTCCGATGATTAAAGAGAGCTATACAGAAGAATTAAACATAATCACATACGCTGCCAAAGAAGACAGTTACAAAATGTACACAATAGGCAAATGGACCCAAAAACACCACTATCACAATGTACATACAACAGTATTACAGTACAACACACCAGTAGTGACCACGCAGCAAAGAACAAACAAAATGTACAAGCTGAAGAGATCACAAACAACAGGAAAACACCTCACCGGAAACAACTACCAGCCTAGAGGCAAATTTATTTGCACCATTTATTAACAACAGAAGAAAAAATCTTCAAATGTGTGTGAAATCTTATGGGACTTAACTGCTACGGTCATCAGTCCCTAAGCTTACACACTACTTAACCTAAATTATCATAAGGACAAACACACACACCCATGCCCGAGGGAGGACTCGAACCTCCGCCGGGATCAGCCGCACAGTCCATGACTACAGCGCCTTAGACCGAACAGAAGAAAATTACAGTATCCAAAAAGATGTCACACAGAGAATAAGTAAATGGCCCGAAACCACTGCAACACTCAACACACTAAGCGAACTATCAAATAATTCGCAATAAAGCTCGCGCACGTACACACACACACACACACGCCCGAGGGAGGACTCGAACCTCCGCCGGGATCAGCCGCACAGTCCATGACTACAGCGCCTTAGACCGAACAGAAGAAAATTACAGTATCCAAAAAGATGTCACACAGAGAATAAGTAAATGGCCCGAAACCACTGCAACACTCAACACACTAAGCGAACTATCAAATAATTCGCAATAAAGCTCGCGCACGTACACACACACACACACACACACACGCGCGCGCGCGCACGCACACACACACAAATGAAAGCAAATCGGAAAAATTCAAATTTTGTGGCTGATAATAAGAACGGAAATAATGAAACAAATGTATATCAAGAGCGTATCTGAAACGTAAATTGTGCAATGAAAAGTCAGTCTAAGCCACAGTAACAAAATAACATACAGAATTCACTAACGAGTGAGAAAAACGTAGCAAACCTGTTAAAAATCTATAAATAACAAACACAGAAAACTGTTTTCCAAACTAAAGCCTCACAAAATATTTACCGGTGTCCACGTGTTCACAGATCGTTTTAAATATAAAAACAACAAAAAAATATTTAGTAGGCAAATAAAAACCAGTACAGCCCAGAAAAAGTCAAATACAGCAATGGTAAGTTTTAAAAAGAGGCATATGCCATTACTTTACCGGAATATGTACTTTGATGGTTATATTCAAAACAAACATTCAATTCAGACGTGGTCCTAACATCTCTGTGTTGCAAATGACACGGTGTATTAATTTAGACTTGTGGGTGATATCTGTTGGCAACCTCGGGATATACGTAATGTAAAAAAAACGTAAATTATTTAATATGCAATTTAAACAACAACAAAATTTGATGTCAATGTATTCCGAACTTACATCAAATTTGTATATATATTTTAGAAAGAACAAAAACAAAAATCCTCCGAGAATATCACAACTATGGTGAAGCTTGTTCGGGGATTAAACAAAATAGAAATTCTTCTTGCAAGATGGTGGACGTTCTTCAATTCATTATTCCGACAAATATTTCGCTTAACATTAAACAACAGATGGCCCTGGAAAACCGTTCGTTACCACTGTGTCATTGACGGCATCCATTGTTCGAAAACAGCTAGCCATTTTAGAACTAGACTCTCCTTGAACCTGGCGCATCTAAAAATACTCTGTTCAAGCGAGCAGTGAACCTCCATAAAATACACGGTGCCCCTGTTATAGCCTTGGCACCCACAGGGCCGGTACTAAATAATCCCGTCTTCCCAGCTCCCACTGCTGCTTAACGGAAGAGGCTGCAGTTATTTATACCCGAGGAGCACTTCAAAAGCCAGCCGACGCAGAGCTTCGAGAGCGGACATTACCTGTCGATGTCTCTATCATCTGGCGCTAGATAGAAAATTCTGTCGCCTTAAAGCATTGCGTTTATTAGAAACACTTAGAATCTAGCATGATAAACAAACGACATAACCATTCGAGAGTATTATTAAATAGCGTCATTAGACCGAGCCTACAGTTGGCACGGCGATTTAGATCGACTGGGAAAGTCACAGGAGTATTACCATAAATTTGAAACTTGCAATCAATAAATATCATATCGGAAAGTGCTTCAAATTAATGAAAAAGTTACTTTTTCATGCCGATTCTGCGTGCACTAATGGGTGCAAATATGATGAAGTTTGGTTTATTGACTTACGTAATGAATATGATGTGACAGCTCTAAACTTCTGTCAGACCAGGACTCAGACCCGGATGCCATGCGTATTATAGGCAAATAAGTCTGGCTCCCAGACCGCTGCTGCTTGTTTAGATCGAACGTCTTTGAAGTCCCACCACAATAGTGGAAGAATATAAGTTGCACCCGAAGAGCTGAAAGAGTGTGTGCATATAACCTGCACCTCGGAACCTGACATACGGCCGGGAGAGCGGTGTGCTCGTCACATGGCCCTCCATATCCGCATCCAGTGACGCCTATGAGCTGAGGATGACACGGGCCTTCCTGGTCTGTTCGGTAGGAGTTTAGAGTTATACACTACTGGCCATTAAAATTGCTACACCACGAAGATGACGAGCTACAGACGTGAAATTTAACCGACAGGAAGAAGATGCTGTGATATGCAAATGATTAGCTTTTCAGATTATTCACACAAGTTTGGCGACGGTAGCGACACCTACAACGTGCTGACATGAGGAAAGTTTCCAACCGATTTCTCATACACAAACAGCAGTTGACCGGCGTTGCCTGGTGAAACGTTATTGTGATGCCTCGTGTAAGGAGGAGAAATGCGTACCATTACGTTCCCGACTTAGATAAAGGTCGGATTGTAGCCGACCGCAATTGCGGTTTATCGTATCGCGACATTGCTGCTCCCTTTGGTCCAGATCCAATGACTGTTAGCAGAATATGGAATCGGTGGGTTCAGGAGTGTAATACGGAACGCCGTGCTGGATCCGAACGGCCTCGTATCACTAGAAGTCCAGATGACAGGCATCATATCCGCATGGCTGTAACGGATCGTGCAGCCACGTCTCGATCCCTCAGTCAACTGATGGGGACGTTTGCAAGACAACAACCATTTGCACGAACAGTTCGGCGACGTTTCCAGCAGCATGGACTATTAGTTCGGAGACATTGGCTGCGGTTACCCTTGACGCTGCATCACGGACAGGAGCGCCTGCGACGGTATACTCAACGACGAACCTAGGTACAAGAGTGGCAAAACGTCATTTTTTCGGATGATGGGGCATACGGGCATACATGCGTAAGGCCGTCGCACTGAACAGAGATTATGTTGAAAAGTAGCGTTTTGTAGTCAAAAGAGTGGGAAGTAATATGGTGCATAGGAATCCTGAAGAAAACCAAATGTGTTGCATTACTTATTTAACGCCCCTCGTATGTTTGCCAGGGGCTTAAGAACGGCAACGAATCCCTGATATAGATGTTTCGAAACATATGACTGATTTTGATTAGCGTCTTAGCAGCCTCTTCATCGTATTTAAGGACTAAATTTAAACTGTGACTAGATTCTTATTTGCACATCTGTATGTACGCTTCTCTTCTTTGCACATCTGTATGTACGCTTCTCACGGTGGACGCACCGTCATAGCCTTGGTAAAGGAAGTAAACAATTCGCGCATCTTTACGCCAGCATGACTACCAAAAGAAATTTTCATATTTTAAGATCGCGAAACACTTCTATCGATTGATCAAATTGACTGATTTTCCTCTTTTCCTTCCTGTTTTAATTTTTCTTCTTTATTTTAGTATATCTTTTCCAAAGCATCTTACGCTTGTTTCAGCCCAGTTACTCCGATGCTATAGTCGCTGAATAAGTTCTTCAATAAGTGGTGATATTTTCCGCACATCCTCTTAGAGTAAACAAACACATCGCGACCTGACGTGACGCAGTTGTCAACAATAGAGGGCTGTATGCAGCGCTCCCCGCCGTTGCCTCGCATCAGTCTGAGACGAGGAGAATAGTGAGCGACATGAATGTGCCCGTCGGCAGAGAGCAAAATCTTACGGAATCCGCGAAATACAGTAAGAACATGGAGCAACGACATCTGCCAGGAGGTAAGCCGTCTACAAATATCGGAGTTCCGCCAGTTCGTAGCACCCAAAACACAGGTGTTAAATCAATTGTAATTTTATGTAAACGCATACTATAAACTCTCACAGACGTGCATTTAATGAATGTGGAGAACTTCGACACAGTAGTTATATTCGGGGTAATCTGATTTTGCGAAACAGTCATCCAGACTCTTTATCACGTTTTTTTCTGAGGCTGTTTATTTTGGAGGAGAAAATTTTGTAACTACAGGAAAATCAGAATACTACGAATTATACGTTTTCTTAATGCTGTTTCCGTGCAAAATGGCCTCTGTATTTCCTTCGGTTAGACATTACAGACAAGTCGATTGTCTCTTGAAACACATGTTTTTGATGCCTGTAGACCGTATCATAAGAAATACTATATTTTAAAATAATGTCTAACCATACTACAAGCAAATTTCAAACATTAAGCTGTATTTTTGTCAGAAAACTATTTTTTTTATCGTAGCCATATTGTAAACAGAAAGGAATGCTATTTGAAAATGTTCTGCTTACATATGGCTAAATAGGTTGGTCAGCTTTCGTCTTTGCTGCAGCACGCCTCGTATCCTCAATCCCAGTACAGTGAGCCTACATTTTCTTAGTTTCTCATCTCCTTAGTACTCAACCAGTGGAAGTCGCTTGAATTCGATCAACAAATACTGTGTGTTGATTACTCTCGCTGCCAACTTTGACAACCAAGTGATGCTGGGCGCTACAGGTCCGACACTAGTCGTAACTGTTTAATGTTGTGTTTCATTTCAATTATAAGTAATTTGTACCAATGAGTATCACTTCTCGTGAACTTTTATACCATTGTATACCACCTGATCTGGCACAAGTATTAATCGCTCACTCTAACGTTAGAAGATTCCCGGAGCTGTGACTGACAGGAATAGCTGTTGCGATAGCTGTCGAAAAACTGTGTGTAAATAGTATCTTCACTGAGTATATCAATTGATTTAAAACACTTCAAATTCAATTACAGATAGCATGTCTGTGATCTTTAAACTCCGCGTGTTACGTCTTCTTTCAATTAATAGTACAAAGCAGCACTGAACACAGCTTCTCTGCTAGCTAAAGTTGAAAAGTTGACTAAAGGATTCGCAAATCATTATATCAGAGTTATTTCCAAAACCAGCTTTGATTATATTAATTATTTTAATATATGCAAATACTTCACCTGAGTTCTCGATTTTGCTAATTTTTCCGTGTACTTTCTATCGTTTCTCTCTTTCGGAGCTAAGGTCTCATCCTAAGGGGGTCCTGGGGCACTGATGCTTGTACGCAATCGACCTTGCTCGTTACGACTCGGTGGTTGCAGAGACTGCACTGGTATACAGAGAGGTGAGCGAAATATCAGTCACTGTGATGGAGTCTACTACTATGGCGCTCTTCAGAAGACATGTTTTTTAAAAGTTACAATACTATTAATAGCGGGTTAAAATAAACAGTTGAAGTATGTTCATGAGTATGGCAAACTTTACGATTTGATGGCTGTGTACTGCAATTGAAAGAGAAGCTGCTGGTAGCCAGTAGTGTGAAGATGGAAGAAATAGTGGGTGGTGTGATACAGTGAGCAGCAGACTGGTACCGGTTTTGTGCTAAGGTTAGAGCAACGGTTCAAGTTTGACGAGAAGAAACGGTAGGATGTGGATGGAGGAGGAAGAGATTAGTGTTTAACGTCCCGTCGACAGCGAGGTCATTAGAGACGGAGCGCAAGCTCGGGTAAGGGAAGGATGGGGAAGGAAATCGGCCGTGCCCTTTCAAAGGAACCATCCCGGCATTTTCCTGAAGCGATTTAGGGAAATCACGGAAAACCTATATCAGGATGGCCGGAGACGGGATTGAACCGTCGTCCTCCCGAATGCGAGTCCAGTGTGCTAACCACTGCGCCACCTAGCTCGGTGGGTGTGGATGGTCAAGTTTATGGGACATATTGGATTTCCAGAGGTGTTTTAGCGATTTGAGAGTAGTTATGAGCTGGCTGCCAATCCCCTGACTAACACTTCTATATTGCTCTGTCTCGTGAACGTATTACTCGACAAATTGTTGCCGGTGTGGATACTAGCGGAAGTTTGTGAGAGTTCTCATTTTTCTAAATCTAATATTTATATTTCCCCGTTACTATATAGGATGGACTGACTGCAGCCCTGTTCTGCATTTCGGCCTCTTCTGTTAATTATTTCTAATTTCATGTAATTATTAGAGTGGATGAAGGGGTAACTGCGGTGTAATATGATATGTGAATACCTGAATTTCTATTAAATGAGTATATGACAGCCTGGGAGTGGGAATTTGAATCTTAGATAGCGAGAGTCAAGTACACCAGGTGAATCTATAATGAGTGATTCGCCAGTTTATATTACTGGGGAAACGAGTAACATACCCCAGTAATTCAAGGGATTATTCTGATACTTGGGGGTTTTATGGAATTGTTTATTGCATAAATTACTTTGATGGCTATTGATGTTCTGATTGTTCTAAAGTAAAAGAGGCGAGATAGGGAGGCTTAGAACTGATAGCTGATTGAAAATGATGAATCTCCGCCTGTCAAAAGTGAGAGCATTAGCGCGCATTTCGTGAATCGCTCTGTGGAGTCTAGAAGACTCAGCCATCATGATGAAAGGAAGCATTTACACTGAGCTCTGAAAAGGCGATTTAATTTTGCAGGATTACGATTGTAAAAAAAAAAAAAAAAAAAAAAAAAAAAAAAAAAAAAAAATCGTGGAGTGCCTTAAAGTGTCAGAGGGCGTCAAGTTTGTGTGAACTGCGATCTTTTGAATAATTAAAATTTGCATGTTGTACTGTACAGATCGTAACTGAGAAAAGGTTGTTCAATATGACCGTTTTGTGGAATATTGAGCGAGCATTTTATTTCACAGATGATTTGTCTGTAATTTTTCCGCTGAAAAGTTAAGATGCATACCATAAACTGCCTACTGAAAGTGAGCGTGATTACATGTAAATGTCGAAATTGCCACTTCAAATTAGATCGGATTTGGTACTAAATCTCCATCCAAGATGTGACATTATATCGGAATTTTGACAAAAAGGCTTCCTCTCATTTAATAGCTAGTGAAACAAACTAAGAAAACATTTGATGCGCCCTTTAGGCGTAATTAGTGCAGGTGTTCCGCTACGGCTTCTCCAGTCGAGAAACATTATTCGTTCTCTAACAAGGCAGGTGTGGGCTACAGAAGATAACCGAAAGTTGAGGGAAAATTTTTCAGTAGACGAACAACATCGCGCCGCGGCAGGTGTCTAGAACGGCCCCAGTTCAACCCTAGTCCATTGGAGCTTGACACGTAGGATGACGGACAATGATGGCTGTTCCGTCAGGGGGCGACAATATTTCCTAAGGAAGCATGACAAAAGACTCCGCCATGGCAGCATCATGCACTCTCGCGTAGCCAAATGAAAACACTTGACATATATTACTCCCCAGTACGAGGTTACGTCAGTCTGCAACATCTGGACAGAGAGGTCCTCAGTATAGCACACTATTTTCGAGGCGCTGAGAAGCAGGGTAGTATAACCGACTCGTGTGGATTCCAGTACGTTTCGTTTGCAGATCAGATTCCGAGCTAAGACAGCGCTAGAAGGGTGAGGGTTTTTTAATGTCACGCGTAGTTTCATTTCATTCTCTACCATGATGAAATTTCCAGGAGGATAGAAATTTTCTGTGGCAGTATGAATAAGGTCGACCACCTACTACTGGTCGGTTCCAAGATGTACGAAGACCTGCAACCAGCCTGTCGCTTGCTCGAAGTAGAGACTGCATGGCGGATTGTACACTGTCAGTTTCAAGAGTTGTTCTGTATACTTGGCCACTCATTAGATACGAGGGCTGATCAAGAAAGGCTGAAATTGATTTTTCCTGTAGTTTCTGTAATGGTTTTCTACATGTGCCCTAAATATTTGAAGAGAGCAGGTTCACTCTCGTATCGGTAGGTTGGTAGTAATGCTGCAGTTTGTAAAGACACTTTGTATTTAGCATACCAAACAATGGAGGTGACGCGAGATGAGCGGTTCATTTAAACTATACAGCTACCGAGACTTAAGAAAACCTGCAGCAAGCATACGGTGATAATGCACTACTCCGTGCAACTGTGTTTGGGTGGTTCAGAGACGTCAGAGGAGGTCGACTTGCCTGTGTTAATGTGGGCTCTAGTGTTTCTGCTTCTGCTGTGATTGCAGTCAACATCAACATAGTTGCTGAATTGTCCGTGAGAATCAGCGGATAGCATTACGTAACCTCGGTGAAGTACTGAGAACTTCATGTGGCAGTGTCTTTACGATTATTTCATGATCATCTCCTTCTGATCGGTGTTTGTACTCGGTTGACTTCCGAAAACAAAAGGCCATGCGAATGAAGCAAAGCCATGAAATACTGCGTCTCTTTGTTGATGGAGGCGATGCGTTTCTGGAATTATCTGTGATGAGTCATGGCTGCATTATTATGATCCTGAAGTAAAACGATCCAGCACAGTGTGGAAATTGCCAGGTCCTCAACACCAAAAAAAAAGGCGGAAGTTGTTCCATCTGCAGGGGAAGTGATGATCACATTTCTTGACCGTCATGGAATGATTTACCATCATGCAGTTCCCCGTCATACTACTGTTACAGCAGCATGCTACACGTCAGTATTGGGTAAACCGAGGAAGCACATTGTAAGGAAACGATCAGAACTATCTCGGACTGGGTGGCGACTTCATCTTGGAAATGCGCGCCCTCTCGTCGCAAATCAAATCATGCGGTTTCTGGCTCAATTCAACATTACCTATGTACCGCATCCACCTTTTAGCCCCGATCTTACATCCTGTGACCTTTTATTCCCATCACTAAAGGCAAAGCTTCGGGGCTTTCGATCTGAGAACTCTGAAGCAGTGCTCAAGAAAAGTGAGGCGATTCTCAAGGATCTGACAAAGAATGGCTTGCACGTGTTAGAGGACTGGCAGAGACGCTATCAAAAGCGCAGTCAATTACGAGAGAGAACTTTGAAAAAGATAGTCTAAACAATGGAATGGAGTAATAAACATGAGTCCTTTTTCATCAGCTCTCGTGTATTCTCTTCGTACAAATGCACTGCATGGCTTGGTAAATGTGACGTCTTTTCCACTGCGACCCAAGAACACTGGGGTAGCGTACTCCTCTTTGATGTCGCCGTTTACCTTTTCGAATTAATCTCGCCGTCTGTCTGTTTGGTGATCCCTTGGAACACGTCACAGCTCTTCCAATACTGAGTGAATAATGATGTACAGATTTACAGGTTCCGATGATCTTGTTGGGGTGGACGATAGAATCAAGATAGGAGAACTTGTACCACTGCTTTTGTTTTCCATGGCTACGAGGACAGTTCAATAGATACTTGTTTGAAGACAAATGTCATTTCTAACGCTAGTTGGTGTTACCATAATGTACTACCATCTGTTATACGACACTCATTAATAGATTAATCTGGATTTGGTAGTCAATTCAGTAAGTTGCACTATGTGATTTTCGCCGATTTGGAAAAAGTTTAGTATCGTTCAGTGCTTGCTTTTGATCTGGGAAACATGTGATGAGACAAAAACAAAATTAAACGCTGTTTATGGTGATCCTTCGGCACCAGTGACAAGTTACATGTTGTTTCAACGTAGACGAGTAACCGTTTTCGGTGAGGATCGCCTGGGAAGACCGGCAGATGTGGTTGCCGAAGAAATAATCGAAAAAGTCCTCGATTTTTTATGGTCTATTACACGGTGAAATACTAGATAGTTTTGACGAGCAATCGAGGGAAATGCGGTTCTATTTGATATAGAAGAAAATGCAGTTTCATCACGACTACTTACGATATTTTACAATTTTCGCCACAAAATTGCTTGAGTTACGTAAGTAGTTGGTGTCGCGCAACCTACATTGGCACGACCTAGAGAACCTATATGCAGAGGCTCTCTCCCCCGACCTATCTCCCGCGAATTATTCTTATTCGCAACAAAATGCACAGCCCATTGATAAAAAGGAGTGCCGTGCGGTAATTCGTTTCTCGCATTTCAAGGGGAACAGTGGTAGTGTGCAACAATGTACGGCATCACATGACAGTGGTTGGGTGGAGCACGCGCTTCCAGTGTATTCGTACAAGCCTGAATGACGAAGAATGAAATGCCAGTCAGTCTCTCTGTAAAGGACTGGGAATCGCAGTAGAAATGGAAGCCCTGGTGCGTGAAGACCGGCGTCACTCAATCGAGACGATAGTGGAAAAACTAAGTCAATCATGGTTCAGTTTTCAATATCTATCACGATATTTCGAGCACGATAGAAGTCGCCGCACGCTGTGTTCCCCTATTGCTCACACTGATTGAAAAAGCTCGCCGTGCCTAGGTAGTAGCGCAAATGTTGCAGATGTGTTATGCCAATACAGATGACATTTTTGTGCGCCTAGTCACCACGGACGAAAGTTTGGCGTATCGCTGTGATCCGATACGAAGGAGCAAAGCAAGTAGCGGAAACATGGAAACATGTGGATTCACTAGCGCAGAAAAAGGCGAAGGCTCAGCGATCATCAGCAATGAGATATTGAGTGTTTTTATTTTTATTCTGTCATGTTCTGGTGGTAACAGATTATGCTCGTAAGGGATAAAACGTCATGGGAGCTAACTACTGTAACCTCTTCAACAGTTTACGTCAGGATTCAAGAGGAAATGGTGCGGGAAGCTGTCAAAGGGGGTGTTTCTGCGTCCCAGGGGTACCCCACTTCATCATCACAGGACACAGAAACACAAGCTACTACTTTGGGTTATCAAAGTACTTACTTGTTCTACATCTACATGACTACTCTGCAATTCTCAGTTAAGTGCATCGCACAGGTTCATCGAACCACCTTCAAGCTATTTCTCTATCGTTCCACTCTCGAACAGCGTGCGGGGAAAACGTCCACTTAAATCTTTCTGTGCGAGTTCTGATTTCTCTAATTTTATTATCATGATCATTTCTCCCTATATAGGTGGGCGACAACAAATTATTTTCACATTCTGAGAAGAAAATTGTCGACTGATATTTCATGAGAAGGCCCTGTCGCAGCGAAAAACGCCGTTGTTTTAATGACTTCCACCCCAAGTCACGTATCATATCCGTGGCGCTCTCTCCCCTGTTTCGCGATAGCACAAAACGAGGTGCCTTTGTTTGTACTTTTCGATATCCTCCGTCGATCGACCCGATGCGCAGCCACACCGCACAGCAATGCTTCAGAAGAGAACGGCCAAGCGTAATGCAGGCTGTTTCTTCAGTAGACTTGTCGCATTTTCTCAGTGTGCTGCCAATAAATCGTGGTCTGCGGTTTGCTTTACCCACAACACTATTTATGTGATCGTTCGCCGCGCGGAGTGGCCGAGCGGTTAGAGGCGCCATGTTACTAATAGTGCGGCCTCTCCCGCCGGAGGTTCGAGTCCTCCCTCGGACAAGGGCGTGAGTGTTGTCCTTAGCGTTAAGTTAGTTTAAGCAGTGTATAAGTCTAGCGACCGATGACCTCGGCAGTTTGGTCCCGTAGGAATTCACACACATTTGAACGTCTGTGATCGTTCCAATTTAAGTTATCCCTAATTGCATCTATTAAGTATTTAGTTGAATTTACGGCTTTTAGATTTATGTGATTTATCGCGTAACATAAATTTAGCGAATTCCTTTAGGTACTCATTTGTTTTAGAGTCAAATGTCACTTTTTAGACCATACAGATATTTTGTCGGATCAATTTGCAGTTCGTGTCGATCATCTGATGACTTTACTTGACGGTAAGTGACACCATCATCTGCAGCGAATCTAAGAGTGCTACTCAAATTGTCTCCCAAATCGCTTATGTAGATCAGGAACAGCAGAGGGCGTGTAGCACTTCCTTGGGGAATGCCAGATATTCTGTTTTACTCTATGACTTCCCGTTAGTTATTACAAACTGTGACCTTTGTTATAGAAATTACGAGTTCAGTCACACAACTGAGACGATAATCCACAGGCACGCAATTTCATTAGAAGTCGCTTGTGATGTACAGTGCCAGATCAACTTGACATCCCCTGTCAACAGCACGATAATAAAGACGTAGTTGTGTTTGTAAATAAATCTCTTTGTTCGAGATAAATAATTATGTTCGAACACAGTATGTGTTCCAAAATCCTACTGCAGATCGACGTTAGCGATATGGGACTTTAATTCAGTGAATTACTCCTATTTTCTTTCTTGGGTATTGGTGTGACTTTTGCAACTTTCCAGTCTTTAGGTACAGATATTTCAACGAGCGAGCGGTTGTGTATGTTTTCCAAATAAGGAGCTATTGTATCAGCATACTCTGAGGAAAACCTCACTGGTATAAAATCAGAGCTGAAGGCCTTGCCCTTATTAAGTGATTTAAGGTACTTTGCTACACCAAGGATATCTACTTCTAAGTTACTGATGTTGGCAGTTGTTCTTGATTCGAATTCAGGAATATTTGTCGTCTTCTTTTGTGAAGGCATTTCGGAAATACGTGTTTAGTAATCAGCTTTAGTTTCACTGTCGCCAGTAATATCATCTCTCTCATCGCGCAGTTAGGGTATTGGTTGTGTCTTTCCGCTGGCGTACTTTACATACGACTAGAATCTTTGGATTTTATGCCAGATTTCAAGAGAGATTTTCTTTGTGAAACTATTAAAAGCATCCTCTATCCTCGGATGAAGAAGCCATTGCTTTACACGTATCTACAGAACGACGATGAGGTGATTTTCAAGGCGGAACTTTTCTTGAACAGCAAAAATGTAGACTTTTGCAATAAATGTCATCGCTAAGTTGCCCATCGTTGAGAAAAATGTTCGACTGAAGAGTGAATATCCAATTTCTTGGTCGGAGGTAGATTTTTTGTCGAGGCGATAATTAAAGCTGTATGACAACGCCCAATATGTACTACTACTGATGTCACACGATGGGCTCTTATCCAGCAGAGTGAAGCTTAATGCTTAATGCCCTTATTTACAATATAGCGAGCCGCTATTCATCTTGCATTCTGAAGCGAGGACACACCTCACGCTGACTGTCATACTGTTGCCGCCAGGGGAATAATATTGCACAATGAAAGTGCCATCTGCAGTCCAAGTCGGTTTCCCGGTATAACTTGTATTCGTAACAATCTGTCATGTCCGATATCTCAGGCTACCTACTGTAACAGACAAGGGGTGAACAAAAACATGGATACAAAAATCACAACACATTACTTTTCTAATACGGTGTAGGGACACCATTGACATTGAGTGTAACTTCCAGTCGTCTCGGAATGGATCAGTACACGTCCTGACAGTTTTCACGGGAATCTTATACTACTCTTCGTGCAAAATAGTGGGAAGATGAACGATGATGGAAGTGGTTAGCAATCACGCATCCTTCTCTCCAAAGTGGACCACAAAGGTTCAGTCATATTGAGATCTGGTGACTGCGTTGGCGAGGAGGGATGCGACAACTATCCCCGTGCTCACAAAACCAGTCCATGACGACACGAGCTGCCTCAATAGGGACGGGGCGCATCAGCGATGGAGAACAGTGTACCATGGGATGGACCTCACAGGCAAAATTCTCACATAATCCTTGGCAGTAATGCGACTTTGCATAATAACCATTTGGCACGTGGAATACCACGATATGGCTGCCTAAATCATCACCGAACCCACGCCGTGTTTAACTCTTGGTACGTAATCCCGGCCAGACATAGGGAATTGGGAATGGTGTGAAACAGGATCATTCGACTAAATGACTTGCTTCTAGTCCTGAATTTGTCTCAGGGACCACGTTGTTCTGTTGTGGGCGTTTGCATCACTGTTGAGAGGTTCTGAAATTCCAACTCGCCCTACAGGCCCCTGTTTAAAGAGCTCCCTTGGTGTTTTGGTACTGACTGGGTTCGCGAGAGCAAAATTCAGTTATATCAGTGCCTTTTGCAGCTATCATTCTCTTATTTTTCATTACAACCCTCTTCAGTGATCGTCCTTCACGATCACTCGACACTCACTTTCGTGCGCATTGTGACTTAGCGGGTGATATTTTTCCGCTTTCCCTGTGTGAGGGAGTGCATCTTGGAACACTAAAACACTTTGGCTACTGTGGTTACGGAACACCCACTATACGAGCACAAAGAATGTCCTCCATCGAATTCACTTATCTCCGACATAACGCTCTGACAACTACACAGAGCTCTGTTCTGACCACCACTAAATTTGCAACGTATTGAGGACATTGCAAAGGTCACGCTCGTTGGAAAATACAAAAGTGCAACATACAGACCTGCCTAGCATCTGAGTTTATGTTCAAGCATGGGTTTCTTGTGGTTTTTCGATATTATTGCCCAATCCCTCTACTACGCGCACGACTATTGTGCTCATTTTGTTTCGTGGACCTCTTAGCTCAAACGGAACGATGTGGCGCTGCAGTGGTAAGATACTCGCATCAGGAGGACCTGCCGATACAGATTTAGGTTTTCCGGATTTCCCCAGCTCGCCTAAGGCAATGCCGATTTGTTTCCTTTGACTAGGACATAACCGATTCTCCTCCCTTGTTTCCCAGACCTGAACTTGCCTTCCAAACCGAATGAACTCCTCGTCCGTTCAACATTAAGATCCAGCTTTTCTTTCACTCATTCGAAGCTCCTTCAACTTATGGACATGACAACAAAATGAAATACGTAGGATGATCTTCTGAAATTGATTGCACTGACTTTGGAAACTGCGCAAATAAACCTCTTTATAGTTGCACCACTGTGAAAGGATGTCTGAATGAGATAGTTTATATCAGCGAAAGACACAGCGTATCACTTAAATATAAGTAGTGTGGTGTGGTGAGTTACGAAATCGTGTATTATACAGGGTGTCTCAGGAGGAGTGGTCAATAATCAAGAATATGAAAGCAGCGATTATTTGAAGTAAAAAATCTTAATGTGGGTATCTGCGCTTTAGCGAACGATTTCCCGAGATAGAGCACATTTAATGTGCACTGTTATTTTTTTGTGTTATTCAGTATATTGTCAGATTTACATAAGTGTACACATGTACAACAGTTAGTAAACATTACAACAAGCCATTTACAAAGCATCTGAAATTGAAAAATATGTGTTTTTTTTTAAATAAAGTTACCTTTGCAAGCATTATCGTACACCTCACATCACAATTGTTTCGCAATTCACAGTAAATGCTCGAATTTCCGAACGTGAGCTTCAGTGCTTCAGTGCATTTGTGCACTCTTGGGGAACACGTTTTATCGCTTGTGTGAGCGCCTCTCCGCCTTCCCCAGTGACAGCAAGAGTCCATGATGCGACCATGCAGATCATTTCGCTTGTTCACCTTTCCTTTCTGCAACTCAGACTTCTTCCAACCACCATGAACAAAATTAATGTGTAAGGTCTGGCGAACTTAGTGGTCAGTTAATTATACTATCACGACCAACCCAGCGATCAGAGGAAGTGCGGTGATGTTCCCTCACACGTCTGGTAAAATGTGGGTGGGCGGGGGGGGGGGGGGGGGGGGGGCGGTTCCGTCATACTGAAAGTGCGAGGGTTGGAACTTTAATACTGGCAACTATTTATTTTCAGCTTTTGCAAATTAGATACGTGTTTCAAAGATTTACTGACCTTAAAAGTAGTCACCAACATTGTGTATAACCCGTAGCCAGCGATGTGGAAGTCGTAGCATATCTTAGCAGTGCCAGTTGTTTTGACAGTTCGAGCTGCGCGGTCTGTTGCCCGACGAATTTGTAGCAGCTCTCAAGCGAGTTCCAGCCCGCATCTCGTGGTCGTGCGGTAGCGTTCTCGCTTCCCACGCCCGGGTTCGATTCCCGGCGGGGTCAGGGATTTTCTCTGCCTCGTGATGGCTGGGTGTTGTGTGTTGTCCTTAGATTAGTTAGGTTTAAGTAGTTCTACGTTCTAGGGGACTGATGACCATAGATGTTCAGTCCCATAGTGTTCAGAGCCATTTGAACCATTTGAAGCGAGTGCCGTGAAGCGTTTCCTTCAGTTTAGAAATCGTTATGAGGGCTTAAGTAAGGGGAGTGCAGTAGGTGGTATAGCACTTAGCAGCCCCATCAGTCAAACAAATCAGTAACAGCTTGCACTGTACGTGCTTGAGCATTGTCCTGCAAAATGATGGTCAGGTCCTACAGAAAGTATCGTCACGTCTGTCTCTATGCTGTTCATTTTTGGAACACAACCTACGACCAGCATGCAATGGGGAAGGTTCAAAGAACGGATGTATGTGTACCACACGCTCTAAGCTGACATCACAAAAAACAGCAAGTGGCCACATGTGCATCTCTGCTTGCTCGTCATCAATTGGCTCGTGAAAAACACAGACCATTCCTATCCTGTATCCCATCTAGTTACCTGAAATTGTATCTTTATGCGAAAAAAAGGAATGGTTAATACCTTGCACAAACACAAAAGATAATGTCGTGCATCTGGTGGAATAGCGACGGTGTGATGTGCTACGAATTCCTCCCCTGAGCCCTAACCCACCACTTGCTGACATTTGTGAAGAACTGAGGCGTCTTGCAGAAACAACCCAAGAACAACGTGACCGCGTGAAGAGATGCTACTCGTCGATAACGCCCGCCCGCACTCTGCTTGCGTGACAGGAGTTGGGTTGGGGAGTCAATCCGCACCCACCTTTTTCACCTTCATTTTTGACGTTTCCTCTCTCTATTGAACGACCTTCAAGGAACTTTCTTTCCAGATGAAAATGCTCTATGAACATGACTCGACGAGTTCTTCGCCTCAAAACCATGTGATTCATACAGTCACGCAATCGAAGAGTTTCCTCAGCGTCCGCAGACTGTTTATGAAACGTACGTAGAAACTCAATGAACTTATGTACCAACCAAATATAAGTTCTTGAGTTACAATATACTGTATTACAGTTTAAAACAATGTGTTCGTGCTCAGACACAGCATCCTGTGAGATATTAATGTAATTCTTGTATTCATGAGCTACAAAACAACGAAGAAGAAACAGAACTTTCCATGAACATGTGTATGGACATGGCATATTAATCTGGAAATTTGTTTACCTGAACTGGTTTTATGTTAAATAATTTTAACTTTTTCCGATGCTGAATAAATTATTAATATACAAATGACCTACAAAAATGTATTCAGCCATAGTGCGACGTACAGTGAGTTTTGGTACCTGAAGTCTCATTGACTGCCATAATTGTGAGTCTTACGGGTGACCTGGAACAGGACGGAAAGTATTTTCGGTCGGCGAAATCACGAAAGTATTTGACATCATTTTTAAGAGCAAGTTGTGGAAAAGCGAATGTTGCTATCGTGTGGATTCTGTGACTTAAGTTTGAGGGGTTTGTGTTTTAGGATGAATGAATGATTAATTACAGAAATTAAAATAAATATGCAAAAGGTTAGAAGTATTAATTTAACTCTCAATCGGTGTTGCGGCGATCGATGCTACACCCCTCAAACATCCCGATGCGCATGACCCCGGAATTTTCTATACTGTGCATTTCTGCTTTTCTCCAGCTTTCGTTTAGTTCGTTACGAGCGTTTATGGTGAACAGTCATTGTTGCGAGCTGCGGTTAATTTGACTCGGTAAGTAGAATAAGTTGCTGGGATATGACGCGACCACACCACACAGTTTACGATACGAACTCTGTAATTTTAAACACTTTATATTTTGTATTACTTATGGAAAGATCGGTTGGTGTGGCTACCAAGGATAGAGTGCGTATTACATGTGCAGGTTTTGAGGCTATTGTCACTCAATGGGTACATGAGGTAGATGTTGAAGACAGTGATGCTGAAACAGCCAATGAAAGTGCTCGTGTAAGCAGCACGATATTGAATGTGAACCAGATATAGCCAATAGTGATGATGAGTGTGAACGATTTGATGAAGGAACAAAACGGAACACTTTCTATGGACGCAACCGATACATGTAAGTAGTCAGCAGAGGTGCTCAATCTGCCTAAATGAAAATTTTCTCAGCTTCAGTGTTTGTGAAATTACCTTACATTGAAGATTACGTGATTGATCTTTGTTTTATATTTTGGACACTAATACACATAGCTGCACAGCTCTAAATTACCAAAGATATGATTTAACCCTCTCGGAATGATGTCTGGCGGAAAGAAAATTATTTTTGCGGTGCTGCTCTTAGGTGATTTTTTAATGATTTTAGATGCAAGATTTATACAAAAAAACCGTTTTCAAAACAAACTTTGTACGCTAGCCTTCATTTTATATACTAAAATAACTAATTACGTAATATTCACTATTGTAATAGATACTAAAATTGATTATTCAATAATGAAAATGAAAAAAAAACAATAATATTCAATTACACAATGGAATACAGCGAGTCTTTCACGCACCGAACATTGACTTGCTGATATTTTCATAGTGGTGCCCAACAGTTGGCAGTACTTGCGCACGATGAAAAGGTTAAAGATTCAAAATTGTTTACTTCAGGATTCCTTTGGGTAAAAAAATCCTTCTGTTGCAGCTAAGACACAGTAAAAGTTAATGTACACAATTGTAGTCAGAGGGTCTGAAAGGGTTAAAGATAAATTGCAATTTGAAACTGATGCCCTAACGAAATATTAAACAGTCCATTGTTATGTTTTAACACTGTAAAGCTGCTTTCATTGCAATAAATGAGAACAATGGGAATAGCCCGTGCTTATGTTATATTTCTACCCAAATGCCTCTCTACAAAATGTTCAGTAGGAGGCTGGGGTCTGTAACTACCCCACGACACAGATTATTTCATAAAACATTCACGACACTGGCTGAGGGTTAAAGGAAATAAGCAGATACAGGAGAGCACAAAGACAGTTAGTATGGGAGCATACAAGGATCAGTTAACACAGTTACTACAGCGGTTCACCTTGGGTAAAGTGACGCCCCGGCTGCTGTGTGTGGTTTGTTGACGTGGATAGAGCGCCGCGACCTTGCGGCTGCAGAGCGTTCGACTGCCCGCGCGCTAGTCAGCTCGGCTAGTGCGTCGGCACTGCCTAGGGCAGCCATCGCTCTGAGACGTTTCCAAAACCGCAGCTGGCGGGGGGCCAACCGCGTTACGCTGCGCCACTGCATAACGCACGGGCGCCCGCGTCGGCTCGGAATCGTTTCGGCAACCCAATCTGACGCTGATGCTCACCGGTGTCCAATTCCTTCATTTGCACTTGGCCCCCATAGGTCCCACCATGGAGAACCCGTAAGGATGTGGAGGGAGTCAAACTGTTCATTAACCTTCTGTTAGGCTGCAGTCACAGTAGCACCGATATCGGTGGATTCCGCCGACGACCGACATCAGCCGAAGACTGCCGATCATTTCAAATCAGTACGCCGATACGTGCACGGACACAATGTAGCCGATCTCATTGTCCAAACGTACAGACTTCTACGACAATCGGTGAAATTCAAATCGTTTGTTTCCATCGTTCAACTCGAGCGACGTTCTCACACATGGAATGTGGACTGTGAGAAGCTGACATGTTTAGTACAATAAAGAATAAGGTGGCATCCAGAGAACGGAAAATATCGTAATCGAGATATACACTGAAGAGCTGAAAGAATTGGTACAGCTGCCTAGTATCGAGTATCGTGTAGTGCCGCAAAACGACGAGGCAAGGACTCGACTAATGTCTGAAATAGTGCTGGAGGGAATTGACACCACGAATCCCGCAGGCCTGTCCATAAATCCGTAAGAGTACGAGGGGATGGCCATCGCTTCTGAACAGTACGTTGCAAGGCATCCCAGATATGCTCGCTTATGTTCATGTGTGGGAAGTATAGCGGCCAGCGGAAGCGTCTAAACTCAGAAGAGTGTTCCTGGAGCCATTTTGTAGCAATTCTAGGCGTGTGGGGTGACGCATTGTCCTGGTGGAAGTGCCAAGTCCGTGAGAGTGCACAATGCACAACGGACATGAATGGATGCAAGTGATCAGACAGGATACTTAAGTACGTGCCGCCTGTGAGAGTCGTATCTAGACGTATCAGGCGTCCCATATCATTCCAACTGCACACTCCCAAAACCATTACAGAACCTCCACCAGCTTGAACAGTCCCCAACTGACATGCAGCGTCCACGGATTCACGAGATTGTCTCCATACCCGTACACGTCCATCCACTCGATAAAATTTGGAGCGAGAGTCGTCCGACCAGGCAACATATTTCCAGTCATCGACAGTTCAATCTCGGTTCAAATGACTCTAAGCACTATGGGACTTAACACCTGAGGTCATCAGTCCCTTAGACTTACAACTACTTAAACCTAACTAACCTAAGGACATCACACACATCCACGCCCGAGGCAGGATTCGAACCTGTGACCGTAGCAGTAGCGTGGTTCCGGACTGAAGTGCCTAGAACCGCTCGGCCGCAACGGCCGGCACAATCTCGGTGTTAACGGGCCCAGGCGAGGCGTAAAGCTGTGTGTCATCAAGGGTACATCAGTGGGCCTTCTTCCACGAAAGCCCATATCGCTGATGTTTCGTTGAATGGTTCGCACGCTGACACTTGTCAGAAGCGTTGAAATCTGCAGCAATTTGCGAAACGTTGAACGATTCTCTTCAGTCGTCGTTGGTCCCTTTCTTGCAGGATCTTTTTCCGACCACAGCGATGTCGGAAATTTGATGTTTTACCGGATTCCTGGTATTCACGATACCCTCGTGAATGGTCGTACGGGAAAGTCCCCACATCATCACTACCTCGGAGATGCTGTGTCCCATCGCTCGTGCGCCGACTGTAGCACCACGTCCAGACTCACTTAAATCTTGTTAACCTGCCATTGTAGCAGCACTAACAGATCTAACGACTGCGCCACACTTGTTGTCTTATATAGGTGTTGCCGACCGCAGCGGCTTATTCTGCGTGTTTACGTATCTCGGTATTTGAATACACATGTCTGTACCATTTTCTTTGGCGCTTCGGTGTAGTCGGAATCTAAGGACTTAAATCGTAAGTTTATGGGAAACCACAGGTAGGCAAAATCTTTATCGGAAATTTTAGGTGTAAGTTGTAAACTCAAAAAGTAGTTTGTTCAAGTAAGAAGGGTGGTGTACTTACGTTTACAGCTACTGTAGTGGATTTCCTGGGGTTGTGGTAGATGGTTGTTAGCTGTGTACAAATTAAAATGGCTCTGAGCACTATGGGGCTTAACATCTGAGGTCACCAGTCCCCTAGACTTAGAACTATGTGAACCTAACTAACCTAAGGACATCACACATATCCATGCCCGAGGCAGGATTCGAACCTGCGACCACAGCAGCAGCGCGGTTCCGGACTGAAGCGCCTCTCGGCCGCAGCGGCCGGTTGTACAAATTATTATTACTGCTTATTGGCCTTTGTATGGCAGTAAGTTGGTGATTCTGTTATATGAAGTTATTTGCAAAAGTGGTGTCTGTGTTCGCAATTTTCAGTGCTTTAGGTATAGAGTGTATTTTATTTAAACTTTTTGCTTGTTTTTCACACGTATGCTGACTGACAGTCGTTGAAGGTTAATTGACGTATATTTGCAAAACTTCAAATAAATGCAGCAGAAGAGATTGCTTGTAATCTCGCTTTTCAGAGTCATCACGAATCATCTTGAGTGCGTAATAGAAAGTTTCTTCGTTCATCTCACCAGACTTGTCTGGTTATTGCGATACCTGAGGACAGATTGCACAGTACTCGTCACGTTCTTTTAGAGACGGATGCAGCTCATTCACTAGCAGTCGGATTCTTTTTAATTGCAAAAGACGCCTTGCAGCACTCGTCTCCAAGCACAGAGGCATCATGGTATCCATACCACCTTGGCCCCGTCCAAAACTGACGATCGGATGCACCGTGTCTAAGCTGTCATCCGATGTTATCAGGAGACATGTGGCGACGGCGTTCTGACAGCTCTTGTCGGTGCCACTACGAACGCAGCCTAGTCTACTGCACTTTTCTGACACCGATACTCATATACACATCATAGGCGCACACTCAATTTCCTATGTTATATGAGTTGTTTTACTGTGGTTTAACATTTATTTCAAATACATACAACGAAAAAAATAGATTCATTGTACAAAGTCTTTATTATTTTGTTTTTGATCAATTTTCTTCTGCACAATAACAAAAAAAAAAAAAAACGGACAAGTTTGTAACTCAGTGATGTGCACTTTTTTCAAGTCAACTCTGAAATACCCAATGTCGTCTTCGTATGTCGATGTATTGTAAAAGGCACGCTGCATATACGAGAAATAAATGTGTTCTTTCATTTGCGATGTACTGTGCGTTAGTGTGTGCCCCCTCCCATTTTTTAAAGAAGTTTCACAGGTTTCGGGCCCAGGATCGCCGATCCACAGCGAAATTGAAGTGAGGAAGCCATCTAAATAACAAGACATATTAGAAAACCGTTCGAAACGCTGAAAAACTATGTATTGAATATGTTCTCTTCTTTGCGGATCGCGAAGAGCATCGGTACTATGTGTTAAAGTGATAGAAGCGACTGAATTCAACAAAATAAGCGGGAAAGTTGTCTTACTGTATGTACAGCAGTTAGAAGTAAAAGATCGAACATGGCGGACGAGCAAAACATCGTACTGCTGAAGATAATCACCCCCACGGGCCGCAAATAGTTAAGAGATCTCTCACAAGAAAACAGCGTTGGCGATCGATCGACCCTGGCGTCGGAAATACACCTGTAGGGACATACTCTGTAAGGTCTCCTAATAATGGCGTCCTACTCAGTTGCCATATCTAGCTGGGACTTTGTCGGGAGACACTGAGATGGGGTATGTAGAAATGACGTAAAATATTTATTTAAAATAATTCCTTTTTATTTTGAACACAATTGTATGGAACTCGTTGCGGCAGAAGTAGTTGGTACACCACATTTTTCAGAAGATTTCACCTTTTTTTCAACAAGTCTTTTTTCCCTTTAAATTATTTATGTGTCCATTCAAGTCACCTTGAGACTGATTTTAACTAGGCTAACATTAGTGAACTACGGTACTCTCTCCACAGTGGCGATGTGTGTGGGAATAGAAAACACACAGGCGCCGACTACATGGGGCCTGAGGGGGCCCAAGCCCCCTCAAAAATTCGTTTAAGAAAATTATTAGTTATATTAAGCTTTGTAAAATCGCAAAATTACGTTGGGATTTTTATATTTTCCTTGTTTGACGTTAGTTATCTTTTAAAATACATTTAGTAATGAGTTAAAACAAATAATTATCATGGTAGTAAGTAAGTTAACTGAAAACCAGTGGTGTGAGTCATGATAGTGTTACGGTGCTGAGGGCACACTTAGAATTTGTCCCGGTGGCCGAACCTTCGGGTAAAGCCTGGCGCCGGCGGGCCAGCACTGCGGCTGTGGCGACATCTAAAGGACTGGAGAAGAAGCGCTTGGAACCCTCCACCTTACATCGCCTTGAAGCTTCGAGACATTACGACGCCGTGGTTATATAAAGCCCACCCTTCTGTCGCAATCATTCGGTGTGGGTAATTTCGTTCAGTGCATGCTGCAGACGTGTTTAGTGCTCCGACTTTAGTGTCTAGTGGACTATTTTATATGACTATATTCCATTCCTTTAATTTAGTCCCTTAGTGTATTGTGAATTAAGTTTGCAATGGATACATTTTTTACCAAAAAGGCGCGCTTGGAAGCCAATTGCTTCATTTGCAGGCGAGAACCGATCACAGTCGAAACCTGGACAATCGGGTAAGGGAAGATCAGTTCAGAAGTCTTGGTTGATCAAATATACGTGCCTAGAATATGAAGCATCTACCGAAAAAGTTTGTTTTGCAAAACCTGCAAAGAGTCAGATGCTAAAAATCTCTTAAAATTTTCTTTTAAGAAAAGAAGATGCATTTACTTCCGTAGGGTTTTCTAACTGGAAAAAGGCTTTGGAAACATTCCGTCTTCATGAAAATACGTTTACGCATGAAGAAGGTGTTTTTAAACTAAATTCTATCGCTAACTGAAGTGTGGCCGCCCAACTGAATGCACCGTTAGATAGTGATATGAAGAAAGACCGTTAAGCTCTTTAGACAATTTTTACTACCGTGCAATTTCTATGCTGACAAGGACTAGCAATTAGAGGATGTAAACTCAATTTCTTTCAATTGTTGGAACTCCGAAAGAATGACATACATGAGTTTAAAGATTGGTTAGGGTGTTCGGGGTATAAGTGGACGACCCACGATGTTCAAAACGAGATCATTGATCTACTAGGAAAGTCTGTTTTGAGAAAGGTATTGGCTTCAATCAAGAAGACTGAACATTTTCTCTCATGGTTGACGAAACGATCCCTTAATCAACAAAGACTCTATTGGCTTATGAGACCCCCAATACTGCATCAGAAACTCTGTTTAGTATTTTAAAAGACGTTTTTCCTCGTCTTGATTTATCAATGGATAACTTAAGAAGACAGTGCTATGATGGCGTCTCGAATATGAGAGGTAAGTTTAAAGGACTAAAAAAAGTTAGTTTTGGATATACAACCAAAAGCACGTTATGGGCACTGCACTGCCCTGCTCACAGTTTAGACTTGGTAGTTGTAGACACTCTCCGCCAACTTACGTCTATTAGGGATATTGTGGCTTTACCCAACAACTTAATATAGATTGTAAGGGAATCCAACAAAAGGATGAGACTTTCCAGTAGCATACGCTGTGAGAGCACCAACGACCAAGCTGGTCTATGACCCCTTTGCCCGACTCGATGGACTATGCGAGCTTCTAGTATCTGGAGAATACTGAAAAACTTTGAAGAACTTCTAGAGTTTTTTTAAAAACATTTTCTGCAATGGACAAAACAGAGGCAAGTTACAAATATGCAGGCTACCTTGTGTCAAAGTTACAATTAGACTTATTTTCTTTTTACGTCTTTATTGCCATGCAATCAACCCAGTAGAGGATGTCAATGAAAAAAAAAAAATCGGTGCCCTCATCTAAGTGTTGCTGATCTGGAAAAAAATATGAGGGCTTAATTTGTATATTGAATGGAAGCGTGATAGTTTTGAACACTTTTGGGAATTGTATTTAAAAGAAAAACCTTCACAAGTTGATGTCCTTCGCTTCCTCGGATCAAAGTATACCAAAGAAGTATGAAAACAACGAAGCCAGCTCACCGCACACTTTCAAAACCACAAAGGAATACTAAAAAACTATGTTGAAGTTTGTGAAACGGTGCAGTCTTGCATTACTGAGCGGTTTACTTCAACCAGACTCACACAGGTCATTGAAGCTGAACAAGAGTGCTTGCTTTTAGTAAACAGAGGTGAAACAAGTTTGGAAAAATCAACAGAGCTTTTAAAAATGACCTAGACATTGAGACTGGGCTTACGCTTGAATATGTTAACCAATATCGCTAATAAAAAAACAAATGGTCTTAAAAAACATGCATGATGTAAGAAAATACATTATACAAGAACTTGCAGTTGGAGAAATGTTATGTGAAGTAGTGAAGTGCATTAAGCTTCTCCAAGTAGTTCCAATCACGACAGCAACAGCAGAACGGTTATTTAACACCCTTAGACGTCTGAAGTCATATCTCCGATCAACTATGGGACAAAAGCGATTGAACTTGGCGGTTCTTCATGCTCACCGAGATGTTTTGGATGAAATGGATATCCGAGCAGTCACCAACGACTTCATTTTCAGTAATCCAGTCAGATGGTCGACATTTTGCACCTTTCTAAAGACACTCTAGCCCTAATAATGGCATTTAGAGCAATAATAAAAATCTTTGCAAAATAGACAAATACATACATAATTTTCGAAATATCATTATTAGTTTACTAATATTATTACTATAGTACTGTATTAGTTATATTCAAATACTTAAATATTTTTAGGGTGTAAGAAACCATTAAAACCCGCTATTTACATACTTTTTGACTGAACCTATTAGACATACTTTATTAACTGTATTAAAGCATTAAGTTTGAGATTTTGTTTTTATTTAATGAACCCTAACCCTTATTCAAAGTAAGCTTAAATTAGCTATTTCACTTATTAATCAAAGTGCTGTTGCACAGTTTGTTTTATTTGTTTCATTTGTTTGTTTTGTTTTATTTGTTTGTTTTATTCTTTTAGTGATAGTTCATGATTTATTTAAATATAATTTCAGTATTTTCAGAGGTATATGTTCACTGCTCTGTAAATTAAATTAGCCTTTTTACGAAAATACCGTGCATGTTTGTTTTGTTTCTTTTTCAAAGCCAAGAAATGTCAGGCTTGTCGTGTTTCCTGGAGTTTAGAGTTGTCGAGAGTCCAGTTTTCTGGGTTCTAATGTTGATCATATGACTCTTAAATGCTTAAAAACCTTTAAAACTCGCTATTTTTCATCTAAAATTTAGAAAATTTCTTGGGGCAACACCCCCTATTGCCCCCAAATATTTTTTATAAGTTGGCGCCCCTGAAAACAAATACTCGCATAATTTTACAGGTGGCATTTGCGTTCAGGATTTTCGATATCCTTAGAAAGTAAATCCACCTTTCTTTGACGGAGTGCTTAGACTTCTGTTCTTCAGAGTTACGTTTAACTTCTAGAACACACATTCCTCAACAGATTTGTCGCCTGAAATCTTCACACAATTTTTAGTCAGCATTTATAATGGTGTTTCCAATCATCACCAAATCTGGGGTTTCAGATGGCGTCATCAAATCAAATATTTGATATTTCTTAAAATAAATAGCTCATTTCTCGAAGTAATCAAATGCTATTGTATGCATCCTCAAATTTCGAAATCGAACTAATTATTTCTTGGTTAGTGTTCTCATTCTTTAGTTGTTCAAATTCGTCTTGGTTTTATGCCAATAAAACTGGCAGTCTTCCTTTCATTCAGACATCTTTCTGCGTCGATAATATATTTCTTATTTCAGTTATCGAGACGTCACTTTTCTCCATGCATTATTTTGCAAACACAGTTAAGTTTGACTGCAGAAACATGAAGCAAATTTCACTGATCAGACTACTGAAAAAATCTGGAATTCATCTAGGTGGCCTGTCTTCGGCGTCAAAAAATCGTTTTGACAGAATCCAAAACTGAAGAATTAATTAAGGACAAGCATCTTGTTTTTGAGTGACCTAGAAGAGACTTATGACTCACATCAACTTAGCAGAACTTTCTGCTTCTTTGTCCTTACCTTATGTATTGAAAAATAATTAATTATCTTCATGACGATTATTTCAGTGTCGACAGTTAGCGACTCCAGCAGCACTTGATATAATAGTGTGGAGAATGTGGACAGGACATCCAATTCCTTCTACATTTTTTCCTAATTCTTCTTTAATTTCGCGAAACACATTCCGCTGGCCCCGTCGATGAAGCCCTCCGAAGTTAGTATTGGAATTGTCTCCACAAAAAGCGATTAATTTCTCTAATGAATTTTACAGTTGTCTTAACCCTTTCAGACATGATTTTTTATTCCCTTATAAAAAAGTATCTGACATCATTTTTACATTCAGGTGAGTCTCCTGACATTTTTCTAAGAGAAAATTTCATATGATCTTAGCTTTCTAGATATTTAATGTACACAATTGTGTTCATCAGGTCTCAAGCTTCATGTCATACATAAAGGAGGTGAACACTACAGATTAAGTATGCCACTCTTTATTTCACTCTAAAACAGAAGAAACAATAAAAATAATTCCAAATTACAGTTCTTATTTAAACAACAATGGTCAACACCTTAATTTTAAGGTTTAGTATGAAACAGCAGAAAACAATTTGTCCTTTTGGAGACACAAATGTACTTTACATTTTCTGCACTGAAGTCTAGAATGCCCTGTCCATTTTGGAAATTTGCAGCGACTTGGAGCTCCTACATCATGCAAAAGGCAAATGGTCAATGGAATCAAACTGTGTCTCTGTAGCTGGTCGTAATTCTCCTCTTTTTCTTGGTATGAATCTCTGAACCTAGTCCTTCATCGGGTGGACGCCCCTCCTTCTTTTCAGTCACTTTCATCAGTAACAGTATCAATCCATCTGCTACCCTGATACGAAAGGAAAGAAGGTCCATTTGCCGCTTCTTTGGGATAGACAGGTTGTCTGCATCTCGTCTGTATTCCAAAAACTTTGCATGATGGAAAAGTCAACAGCATGAAAAATCATACACAAAGGTTATTTTCGAGATCTGATGAAAACTCTGCAGTAGCTTATTAATTGATCAGATAGATCCACACCACCCATTGCATGGTTATATCTTCTCACTATTTCATATATTTATGGTGTTTTTTGCTCCATAGCTCAACTTCATCCACTGAGCCTTTACCAACAAAGTTTGAACACAATACAACTGGCCGATTGTCTAACCACTTGCATGTGGTAATGTCATCAGCACTAGTGATTTCTTCACAGTAACCTCTGGTTTGTTTCAGTATTGTTTTATCATCTGAAAGGCAAGTTCGTTCCAAATTTGTTTTGAGAGACAGTACCTGCTGCATTGATGCCTTGAGATTTCAGAACTTGAAACAGATGATAAGATGAAAAGAAGTTGTCAAAGTATAATTTATGGTCTTTACCTTTTGAGACTGGAACAGAAAATCCTAAAACAGCAGACCTGATCCAATTTTTGTACAGCATGCAGTATATAGGTCAGTTGTAGCACCTCGATACAAAAGGAAATTGTGCACTATTCCACTCTTTCCACACAACATGAAGACTTTGATTCCCCATGGACTTGGTTTCCCCTTGACATACTGCTTTGCAGAAAACTTCCAAGTGAAAGGAATAATTCCTTCATCCACACAAACATTCTCTTCTATATGAATTTCACGGCAGCGTTTCTGAATGGCTGTGTAAATTGGCCTGACTTTGTAAAATTTGTCTTATTTTCAGGTGGCTTCTCCAGATTGTTCACCAAGTGTAAATTTCTTCATAATTCTAAAAATCTGTCTCGTGACATGTTTTAGCTAAACACATTCACCTTCGGGCTTCTCTCAATACATCCATAACCTGGGAAAATTCATAATGACAGTCAGTATATACAAACCAAATAGCACTTCTAGTTCTTGAGGAGTTGTTTGCTTGAATGAGGATTTGCCTTGATGTAATGCATAAATATTGTTATGTGGTGCCATGCTAGTGAACAAATCATCTGGTATATATCTTTTGAAGTATTGCATTGGAGAACACAAGACAGATTCTTCAAAATTTTGAACTCTGTATGTTTCTGCAATGGTACTTAGAAGCTTGCGTTTCCATTTTTTGGATTCTTTTGCTGTCACCATTATGTTGTCAAACAGGTTATTCAATTCTGGGTTGTTTTCATTGCATAAAAATTCATTTCAGCATCAAAAACCTCTCTGTCATCTTCATCTTCAGATATGGTGTCACTACACACATCACTCACACCCACTTTATCTGCTCCAACACGTTTCACTGTTTGTGGAGCTTGCCTTTCAATAAGTGATACACTGTCATCCTCATCTCCACTCAGACTAATATCAGAAACGTCACCATTTACAATTATGTCCATAATAAAGTCCCAATCTTCCTTCACAGAGAGATATTTCTTATCCATATTTGTAAGTCAAACGCCAGCAATATAAAATAAAATCGTATGTATAGGTCAGTTGTTCTCCTCCTTGCTGCTGGAACTGAAATTAATGGAAAAAAAACACACACATAAAATGGTTCAAATGAGCACTATGGCACTCAACATCTGAGGCCATCAGTCCCCTAGACTTAGAACTACTTAAACCTAACTAACCTAAGGACATCACACACATCCATGCCCAACGCAGGATTCGAACCTGCGACCGTAGCGGTCATGTGGTTCCAGACTGAAGTGTCTAGAACCGTACGGCCACCAGCAGCTGGCTACTACACATAACTACCATAGCCATGCAAATACAGCTGAGCCACATTTTAGGTTATGTTTCCTATTTTACACCATTAAGGACCTGTTGTACACAAATGTGTACATTAAACTTACCTGATACAAAAACTCAAATATGAACTTAATGAAATTGCTGTAAAGTCGACTGAAAGAATGTCTAATGTTTCCAAAAGAAGGCAATCACAAAACATTCATAAACGAAACCTACAACGTGACTATTATAGCTATAAAGTCAATGAGTAATGGCTTCCCACAGAGACACAACATCAGAGAGTATATTTTGCTATGTGGTTCACAGACTGTTCACAAGAGAGCAGCAGCTGCTGGACCATGGCTAAAAAAAACATACACAAATGTGCACAGTGGGTTTGGATACACCTAACATTTCTTGTCAGCGAAATATTAGTGAATAAACTTTATGTACACAATTGTGACCACCAGGTCTGAAAGGGCTAAAGTGTCTACACAAAACTTTGCAGTTGTCTCCGAAGAATCGTTATTCGCCGAATCAAACTTAAACAGCTTCTAGTTGATTCCGTCAGTTTCAATTAAGTATTGGACAACTCAAAGAGACATCTTTTCAGCCTTGTGTCTCGACGCATCGGCGACTGTGCCGTAAAATGAAACTTTTTGCAATTATTTTATGCATTTGGACACGGCGCGTAGTGCGAGAATATTTTTAACAATCGCTGTAGACTGCTTTGCGGTAACTGTTGAGTCAGGATACACTGCGGCATTGAGTTTTACAGCTTATCAGATCGCTGTCCAAATGGGAACTGCCCAATTTATCCGCATTGCTCAACTTAAATAGTTTCAGCACGGTACTGCTGGAGAAGTCGTATTTCCTCGGATGATGGCGCTAGGTCTAGAAAATGCTTGCATCGTCGATACCGGATACGCAACACGTGTTGTCTGTGAGACGATCTTGTTGACATAAACTTGTTAACATAAATAAAATTAAATGGGGCTGCATTTACATGTTTCGCTAACAGATGGCGTTACTTCAGTACTTGAGCTAGGGCTCGTAATAGTATTTTGCAAAATCGGGACGGAATTGTGTCTTAATCGAGTCTCGGGATAAGAAAGCCCATAACGGTGATGGTCCCGATATATTAGGAAGGATGGCAATCCTAAGTACTCCGTTCATTGAAGCACATGTTTTATTTGTCATTTCATGTGCACATTAATGACACTCGAAATAACAGGTATATAGCAAACATGGAAGCTGCTAGACAATAGAATAAGAGAGAAAGATAAAAGATAAATACTTCATCAAAGAACAAGGGTGTTGTTAATTCAAGAACTATAATCTCTTATGGGAAAGTTCCCATGACCCCACAGCAGACAAACGAAGAGCAAATAAAAGGGCAATGGGAATTCCATTAACAACAGTAAATGATAATTCACTTGATGGCATATGAGACTGTGAAAGAAATGTGGAAAGCATTGAAAGATTTTCACACACATTTTGATTGGTGGAGCACAATTTTTGTGTTAAAGAAATGAGAGAACATCGCAAAGAAAGCAGATCATCTTGCAAGGTGCAACGAACTGCTGTTCAAAGTATGTGGTTATGGCCTGTGAGTAATTTCGAAAATTTTAAGTGCCGGAATGCACCTCATCAGTCATACAACCCCCCCCCCCCCCCCCCCCCCCCTCTACGCCCCAGCCATAAAAAAATCACAACGTTAGATTTTTGAAATCTTATGGTAAAATTTACAACAAGAAATCATTTTTTACAAAATACTGAAACAATGAAACCGCAAGATTTAATATAAACATGATGCATACTGATAACAACTTCGGAACAAAGTTCAACTTGTCTTGGGTAAAATACGCGCGCGCGCGCGCACACACACACACACACACACACACACACACACACACACACACTTCCTAGGCCCACACCCCTGCACATCCCGTCAAGAGTGCACATACGAAAGTGTGTAGGGGGAGGGAGTGCTAGACGTGGGAATATGGTGTATTTTTAATATTAATAACGACTTGTAAATAGCCATAAAAAGTTTTAGTCGGCCATGTTAGAAACCTGTGTAATACTGACTCTTAAATTGTTTTTATGAATCATCTGAACACACTACATTTATTCCTTTACCTTAGAGCGAAGGGTGGAGTGAGGGGGGGGGGGGGGGGGGGGAAACTAACCCTTGTCCGCAGGTATGGGCGCCCTTGCATCGCACTGGTCACCCATTGTCAGTCACAGACGCCAAGGGAGAAGCAGAATATAGTTATGTTGCGATTTAATACAACCATGTGTTCTGCCTTAAACCTCTTGTGCCGGCTTGTTCCCGTGAGATGAAAAAAATTTCCTGAGAGGTGATGGAGCGCCGTTCCCGCCAAAATTAAGTCCTGGTTATCAGACAAACAAGCATCTGAGCATACCTTGAGGACTCTTACCTTCCAAATACATTTTCGCAAGAAGTACGTGGTGTGACGAGGCGTATTTTTCTTTTAAGAAATTCAAAAACAGTCTTTTAGAAGAAGAACGACGACTTACAAACACGAAATGTGAAACTGAAGCAAGAGCATTAGAAGTTTTGGCTGTCAGAAGAGCCACAGCACAATAAACAAAGCGAAGGGGAAGTGCCAAAGAAGACGACGCCGCGGCAACAGGTAACTTGCTATCAGTCACGACAATTACGAACAATCGTAAGATTGTGATACACTATATTTTCATTGTCAAGAGCACAGACGTAATCGTAAATATTGTCTGATACATTGTACAGTAAAATTAGCCACACCTTTCCAAGTGGTAAACGTTTGTACCATTTTTGTTTGTTTATTTGGCCTTTGAGTGTGTACTCAATTTAGCCATCGGCAACACATAGTGACAATGTACACATAATTGAATAAACAAATACAGAAATGCATATTTACGAGAATAAAAAGCTTAACTGTTACAGTTTTGTACGTAATGTTTTAAGAATTGAATTGAATTGAAGTGGAAAATAATTAAGTGTCTTGGCTTACAATTCACACCAATTCTGAAATATCTTCATCAGCAAGACATATTTATAATTTACGTACACCATTAAAACCAACCAGTACTGTTGATAAAGTTAACTATCACTTTATATGGACGAACGTCTTCAGTACACAAAAGGGAAGAAGCTGATTGAGGAAGATGGTAGCCCATACTCAGCAATGTCTTCAGAAAGACCAACCGTTCACGGTCAAATTTGGGGCACATAAATAAGATGTGGTTGACATCACCTTCCGACTCAAGATCACACGCACATGCTGGTGAGCTGTAAACGTTGATCCGATGTAGATGTTGTGGAAAAGAGGCATGATTGAAGCGGAGTCTTATAGATGGTAGAAATCGTGGATCGGTCCATATGTGTCCTCATGAACCACGGCTGTGAAGGAATCCGAGGTTGTAGCACTGCGTAATAACCGCCTTTTGTCTGTTGAGAAACGTTCCACATTTCCTGCCATTGTTGTCTTGCGTGATCTTTGACTTCACGTAAGTAGTCTATATAAGGAAGGTGCAGATCCAGGACGGAGCCTAAGGTTGCCGCTTGTTTGGCTAATGCATCAACTTCATCATTATAGAGGATACCAGAGTGGGAAGGTACCCACAACAAATGGATCGTCCGGCCCGTGCGTGTGCTGCGAATATATTCAGATATCACATCCAAGATATAACTATTGGTCTTTTTGTTCCATCGACTGTACTGAATGTTTTTAAGAACACTTTGCGAGTCAGATACGATCAATATCTTGGGGAAGGAAGTTCTAGAGATAAACTTAAGTGCTTCCAAAACTGGCACTGTCTCCGCCGTAAAAATAGAAGTGCTCGTAGGCAGTTTCCAGGTTTTGCGGATCTGGATCTGAGGGCAGAAAAAAGCGCATCCGGTACATTCTTCTTGCGGAATTTTGGAGCCACCGGTATATACACAGAGAGAACCCGGCCATTGTGCTTGAACGAGACGATTGAAGCAAACGTTGACATTAGTACTGTGCAGCCAGGTCGTACTTAAATAATGGACTGGGATCTGGGAATAGAGTGTTTGAAGATCATATTCAAAAACAGGTAGATGCACTGAACGCCGTATAGAATGTATGACAGGTGACCAAGTGTCAAAGCTGGCACAAACGGCTGGTACTTTATTCCTTCTGTAGGAAGCAACCCACAGTCGATAAATGCAATCTCTACTTTGATAGACGGAACTGTCCATAATGGCCACGCCTTGAATGTAGAATTTGTCCGATAACATTTGGCGCCTAATGCTCAAGGGTATCTGCCCTGCTTCTATTAAAAGGGCGTTGGTGGGCGTCGATCGCATGGCTCCAAGACAGGTACGAATGGCTCTATATTGAAGAGTATCTAATTTGGAGAGATGAATCTTTGACGCAGTGTGGTAGAATTGACAGCCATAGTCTAATAGAGATCGAATTATCCCTCGGTACATGGTGAGTAAAACCTTCTGGTGCGCTCACCACCAGACACGAGTGAGTGATCTGATTACATTTAAACCTTCTTCACACTTGGTAACGGTGGATCGGATGTGGGGCGCCCAGCTTAACCGAGAGTCAAAAATCATCCCCAGAAATCGAACGTGAGATTTTATTTGGAAGGTGTACTTGCCACAGGTAATGTGATCTTCAGTGCGAGCTGTCGTCGACTTGGAGAAGGGAACGACTGCTGATTTCTCAGCCGAGATCTCCAGCCCATTGATAGAGAGCCACTCATCGATGTGTGCGATGGTTGTGGTTAATGCCGTTTTGGCCTGAAGATATGAAGCAGCAGTAGAATAAACACATATACCATCAGTATACTGTAGGATTTTTGTGGGGGGAGTAAGTATGCGTTCTAGGTCGTACGTATATAGAGTATACAGGAGAGGACTTAAAATTGCACCTTGCGGCAAGCCCTGGGAGACATAAAAAGGTCCGATCATGGTACCTTTGAAACGGACGTAGATCGTTCTTTGAGTAATCGGGGTACCATACCGTAGATCATCCGTGAAGGAATTCCGAATCCTGCCAGCTTGTCAAAGAGTATCGGTATTTGTACGTGATCATATGCACCCTTAACGTCAAGAAAAGCTGCCACTACTGTCTCTTTCGTTTGAAAGGCTGACGTGATATCGATATTAAGCAAAAACAGGTTATCCATGGTCCCTTTGCCTTTTCTGAAGCCGTATTGACTCCGAGGCAACAAATTACTTTTTTCAAGCCACCATTCTAGTCTCCTTTTTACCATTAGTTCCAGTGTTTTTGCAACACACGACGACAAGGCAATAGGTCTATAATTAGTACCGACATTTGGATCTTTACCACTTTTGAGAATTGGAATTATTACTTGCGTCTTCCTTGTTGATATGAGGTCTTTCTTCATCCAGTACTGATTAAAAATGTTCAAGAGAAAGTCTTTCCCTTCTATAGGCAGGTGTGCAAGCATAGAGTAGTGTATATGATCAATGCCAGGGCAACTGTCGCTCGATACTTTAATAGCTTCGTTGAGTTCTTCTTTAGAGAAAGGACGAAGGAGAGCATGATAGCGGTCTTCTTCAGCAGGGAACCGATGGTTTAAAAAAGGCACCGTGGGAGGAGCGATTGTATCTATGAATTCCTCTAACCAGGCCGTGGTAGCAGGAGGGGAGGAAGACAGTCATCTTGTTGTAAAAGCTTTTATTTTATGCCAGATGCTTGCCATACTGGTTTCATTATTTAGGGACAAGCAAAATTTTTTCCAGCTGTCCTTCTTGGTTTTCTTCAGGAATTTAACTCGCGCATTCACTTTTTGCACAACCAAGAAGTTGTCCAATGAAGGATTCTGACGATAGGTTTTCAAGGCGAGTCGTCGCTTCCCAATTTCCCGAGAGCATTCAGAATTCCGCCAAGGAGGAGAACGGTGCTTCATTACTGTAAACTGTTTTTTTTGTTAGGGATGCTGATGCCAGCTGCGACGTTCATAGCATTGAGTAAAACTGGGTGTGCATCGTCGTCCCGTAAGTCACGTCTTTTATTTGCGAGTGCCCGTCGAACCGTTTCCTTATAAGAGGCCCAATTGGCTTCCTTGATTTTCCACGTACTATTAGAGTAACAGATGAGCGTAGTATCGACGTTGATGTTAATGTGAAACTCTATTGGGAGATGATCGGATCCCATTGAATCCTTTTTAACGCACCAACTAGATATTTCAGTGAAGCAGGGGGTGCAAAGAGTTACATCAACTGCGGAGGGTCTACGGAGAGGTGAAGTTATCATAGTAGGAGAGCCATCGTTGAGTATCACTAGTTTATTATCTTCGATAACGCTTATCAAGGTCCTGCCGTTCCTGTCTGTCACGTCTCCTCCCCACGCTACATGGTAAGCGTTCACGTCTCCAGCTACGATAAAGGGAGGACGAATCTGACTTACTAATTGTCTCCAGTCATCTTCCACGATACTGTGGTGGGGAGCGTTATACAACGATACAACTGTAAAGGTTTTGTGGGCAGTTCGTATCTCCACAGCAACTGGTTCAAGGTTGGTGACAGGTACGTGTAACGGGTGTGGTCGATGCGGCAGCGAAGTTTTTACCAGTATAGCTACGCCGCCCCACCCATCGTGACGGTCTTCCCTTACTATAGAATAATTTTGAAAGCGAACAGTTCGTTCGAATTTGAACCAAGTTTCACATAACAGAACGATATCAGACTGACTTACGAACAGTTCTCGTTGCAAGCTTTCTCTATTAGAATTAGCCGATCTCGCATCCCACTGCAATACTTTTAAGCCGCCATAATTTAGGGAGAGAGAGATTGAAATATGCCAGTAACGACGTGCCGGATATCGGAATTGTTCATAGCACTATTTTGTCTCATTTTTTGCATGACAATATCAATCACATTTATTATCTTATCTATAAGTTCAGCATGACCTTGAGGCTGTCGTTGATTCGGCGCTTGTGGGGTTGCTAATCTGTGAGCAGCAGGCTGGTATGGATTTTGGCTGATAAGAGTGAATGAATGTTGCATGGGATACAACAGGCTGCGGTACTGAGACCACTCACGAACGTTACTTTGGTTGTTTACTTGCGCCTGCCGCCGGGGAGGCCGGTAAGCGACGTCTCTGCTGGGGCACTGGGGCACAGTTGCACACTGAGTTGCGTCCCCACTTCCGCGTTGTTGACTCTGCATGCTTGCGGCGGGCAGCGGCGGGAAGAGTTGTGGGTTTTGAAAGTCCGGAGAGCTCAAATTTGTTGGAGTAGGAATGATCGGAGCCGGCAAGAGATGTTGAACCCCGGTGACGGATTCATAGGTTGGCATACGAGCAATAGACAGCGCATCCCTGAAGTCAATGTTGTTGAACGTAGCTAATTCTTGAGATCGTCGCCGTATATGGTATTCCGGACAGGAACGGTCCGTGGATGCGTGTTGTCCCCCGCAATGAGCGCAAATAGTGACAGGTGAGACACAGGATTCAACATTATGTGGACCACTACATTTAATGCATCTCATCTGAGATCGACATTGTTTGCTGATGTGCTCGTAACGAAGACAATTAAAGCACTGCCTGACAGTTGCTGCATAAAGGTCTACGGGACATCTTGTTCCTTGAATAGACACGGCTTCCGGTAAGGTTTGAGAGTCGAAGGTTAACAAACAGGTCTGTAATTTAACGATTTGATCTTTGCCATATCTCTTCATAAACCTCCGAACGCCTACAACAGGGAAGGGAGATTGTACGACTTCCAAAATCTCCGCTTCTTCAAGGTTGGTGTCTACTTTCCTGATTACTCCCAGCTTATGGACAACAAAAGAAGGAATGTAAGCTTCTATATTTTTTTGACTTTAATACCTCACTGGTAACTAGGAAATTAGCCTTGTCTAGGGTTTTCAGTTCCACCTTAACTTTTATTTTTTCCTGCTGAAGAGATGTTAAGTATAGAATTCTTCAATTCTGGCAAGGAAATATGCAATAATTTCCCTAGTGCCATAGGGTGCAAGCGGCCTAAGTTTTTGTCCAAACATTCCATATAAACTACGAATGGTCCCTTATCTGTACGTTTGTAAAAGTTGAGAGACCTCGGAGTAGGTGCAGGTTCAACAGGAGGGGTGTTAGTTGCAGCATGTTGGTTAGGAGTGAGCCCAGAAGCAGTTGCTACAGGGGGTCTGCTACATTTGAAACGTCAGTTACAGGTAAGAGTTGATTAGCGTCTGCTATGAAGGTTTTGGAATTTCTTAAATCCAGACTGACCTCACTTTGTCGCTTGTTTCTCGTAGCGGAGAAGCTGGAAGAATCCTGTTCCGATAAATCCATATGCTCTTCAGCCGGCTGTATTCTAGATTCTCCCCGAACAACTGCTAACGAGTGGCTGATCGCAGCCGTCGTGTTGTCCAATGTAGTTCCTGGAGGAGCTGGTAAGGGTGCTGCATCTGGATGTAGCCGCTGGGCAGGTGGTCGTTGTTGATATTGTCCCATATGAGCGTCGAAGTCACCACCCCCTTCTCCATACACCCCACCATACGTGGCGGGGCTAGCCGTCACCGATAGTAATGTCAGGTGTTAATGTACCTAATAGAAAACCGTACCAAACGAAAGCTGTTACGCGCGTGCACTAGTAGGTAAACACAAGCGTCACACGGAAGAGCGACTGCGTAGCACGTCTTAACACTTCTGCGTCTGCAAGCAAACTGCGTTTGTACTATCAGCCTGCCACAAAGCAATTGGGGAAAAACAAGCTTATAGAACTAATCTATTAGAACAACGAGATGAATGTAAATGTATACACTTAGTAACTACACCACATTTCATATTTTCCATACATTCGCTAACTCTACAAATTTATCTGCAATGCTTCCTTTTCAAGCTTCTGTTTCTTTCCCTCCTTCTTCTACCTCATGGGATATTACTGATTGGGTTATCACTTGTCAGCCCCCGTTTGCAGAACGATTAGCTGAGAGTATTTTTATAACCCTTCTCAATTCATGTGAGGCTTTACTAGCTCGTTTGCAGGCTGATGAAAGGAAAGCCGGTAACTTGTCACTGTGTAGTTATACCAGCAACAGTCTTTTCGTTGGGCCTGTCTGCAACTCAACAGGTCATCTTCACAGCATGTAGTGATCTATCATGTTCGTAATATTCTTTTTAAATGTATGTTATGTGCATGACTAGCATAAGACCTCAACTATGTAGCATTTTCTTCTGTTTTTATTTTCAAATACTGCACCTTCTTCTCTTCTGGCATTCTATTAAAATTATCTACAATTATCATTCTATCCCTTCTTCTTCGGCCAACTCTGAGAGCAGCTTATTTACATACATGATAAATTAATGCTGTTACTAAATGTTTGTACCTAGTCTACGTTATAAGTTGAAAATATACGCTACTGGCCATTAAAATTGCTACACCACGAAGATGAAGTGCTGTTGTTGTTGTTGTTGTTGTTGTTGTTGTGGTCTTCAGTCCTGAGACTGGTTTGATGCACCTCTCCATGCTACTCTATCTTGTGCAAGCTTCTTCATCTCCCACTACTTACTGCAAACTACATCCTTCTGAATCTACTTAATGTATTCATCTCTTGGTCTCCCTCTACGATTTTTACCCTCCACGCTACCCTCCAATGCTAAATTTGTGATCCCTTGATGCCCCAGAACATGTCCTACCAACCGGTCCCTTCTTCTTGTCAAGTTGTGCCACAAACTCCTCTTCTGCTACAGACGCGAAATATAACCGACAGGAAAAAGATGCTGTTATATGTAAATGATTAGCTTTTCGGAGCATTCACACAAGGTTGGCGCCGGTGGCGACACCTACAGCGTGCTGACATCAGGAAAGTTTCCAACAGAGTTCTCATACACAAACAGCAGTTGGCCGGCGTTGCCTAGTGAAACGTTATTGTGGTGCCTCACGTAAGGAGCAGAAATGTGTACCATCATGTTTCCGACTTTGATAAAGGTCAGATTGTAGCCTATCACGATTGCAGTTTATCGTATTGCAACAATGCTGTTCGCGTTGGTCGAGGTCCAATTACTGTTAGCAGAATATGGAATCGGTGGGTTCAGGAGGGTAATATGAAACGCGGTGCTGGACCCCAACGGCCTCGTATCACTAGCAGTCGAGATGACAGGCATTTTATTCGCATGGCTGTAATAGATCGCGCAGCCCCTCTCGATCCCTGAGTCAAGAGATGGGGACGTTTGCAAGACAACAGCCATCTACATGAACAGTTCGACGACGTTTTCAGCAGCATGAACTATCAGCTCGGAGACCATGGCTGCGATTACCCTTGATGCTGCATCACAGACAGGTCCACCTGTGATGGTGTACTCAATGACGAATCTGGGTGCACGAATGGCAAAACTTCATTTTTTTGGGTGAATCCAGGTTCTGTTTACAGCATCATGATGGTCACATCCATGTTTTGCGACATCGCGGTGAACGCACATTGGAAGCTTGTATTTGTCATCGCCATACTGGCATATCACCCAGCGTGATGGAATGGGGTGCCTTTGGTTAGACGTCTCGGTCACCTCTTGTCCGCATTGACATCACTTTGAACAGTGGACGTTACATTTCTGATGTGTTACTACCCGCTGCTCTACCCTTCATTCGATCCCTGCAGAATCCTACATTTCAGCAGGATAATGCACGACCGCATGTTGCAGGTCCTGTATGGGCCTTTCTGGATACAGAAAATGTTCGACTGCTGCCCTGGCCAGCACGTCCTTCAGATCTCTCACAAGTTGAAAACGTCTGGTCAAATGTGGCCGAGCAACTGGCTCGTCACACTACGCCAGTCACTACTCTTGATGAACTGTGGTATCATGTTGAAGCTGCATGGGCAGCTGTACCTGTATACGCCATCCATGCTCAGTTTGACTCAATGCCCAGCCGTATCAAGGCCTGTATTATGGCCAGAGGTGGTTGTTCTGGGTACTGATTTCTCAGGATCTATACATCCAAATTGCGTGAAAATATAATCACATGTCAGTTCTAGTATAATATATTTGTCCAAAGAATATCTGTTTATCACCTGCATTTCTTCTTGGTGTAGCAGTTTTAATGTCCAGTAGTGTAATTTAAAATGTAGGCTCATTTGCAGTTCATGTTGTGTATTGGTTACTATGAGGAAATATAATGTGTTATGATGACTTTATGATTCAAAAACTACTCTAGGATTTGAATAGAACTTGGTGTTGTTATACTATATGAAGGCTCAGTGATGACTTAAGGTTCATAATGTTGCCAGAAGTTAATGTTGCCAGTTGGGACCATTGACCTGAAGTTAGGAAAGGTATATGCTCTTTATACCCACTGATCAGCCAGAAAATTATGATCAATGTAATCCATCCAGGTGGTAGCAGTGTCACCTAGTGAGGAATGACTGTTAGTCAGGCACGTGCATGATGCATATAGTCTCAGTGAGCATGCTGCCCAAGTCTAGAATGGGGAAAGCACACAATCTATCTGAGTTTGGCCAAGGGCAGGCCCAGATGCTTGGCATTAGCATTTCAGAAACTGCACAACTTGTTTGGTGTTCGAGGAGTGCTGTGGTGAGTGTCTTCAACACGTGTCAAAACCAAGGTGAAGCTACATCCAGGTGTGGGGTTGGGTGGCTACCCCTCATTACAGATGTCAGGTGTCATAGGGTGAGCAGACTGGAAAAATGGGATGGGAAGCACACTGTGATAGAACTAATATCAGACTTTAATGCTGGGCAGAGTGCAAGTGCGTTTGAACACATGGTGCATCAAACACGCCTGACAATGGGCCCCTGCAGCTGATGACCCATGCATGTGCCAATATTACCACCACAATGTCAGTAATTACAACTGAAATGGGTATGTGACCATCAGCATTGGCCATTGGCACAGTGTCAGAGCTTTGCATGGTCCAAAGAATCTTGTTACCTTCTCCATCATGCCACTGGGAGGGTGCGAATCCATCATTTTCCAAGGGAAATGAAGACAAGCTTGCAGTGGCTCCATTATGCTCTGGGAAACATTCACATGGTTTCCAAGGGCCCAGTGGAGGTTGTGCAAGATACCATGTTGGCCAGATAGTATCACACACTGACTGCAGACCACGTACACCCCTTCATGATGGTCATGTTTCCTGATGGTGCTGGCATTTTTCAGCAAGATAATGTTCCATGTCACAAGCCCAGGGGAGTGATGGAGTGACTTCAGGAAGAAAGTGTCAAGTTCTAATTGATATGTTGGTACTGCAGCTCACTAGATCTGAACGTGATCAAACACATCGGAGATTCTAATTGATATGTTGGTACCGCAGCTCACTAGAACTGAACCTGATCAAACACATCTGAGATGTGACTGAATGTGGCATTAGAGCTCATTGCTCCCCCTCCCCCCCTCCCCCTGTCCCCTGTCCAGAATTTATGGGAATTATGTGACTTGTGTGCAGATGTGGCACCAACTCTCTCCAGCAACTTACAGAGGCCTCATTGCTCTCATGCTGTGATACATCATTGCTGTTATCCATGCCAAAGATGGAGATACTGGTCATTAGGTAAGTAGTCATAATGTTCTGGCTCATCAATGTATAGGCTATATTACTTCTGTCTTTCATTTAAAATCATATTTTATACTGTTACTTTGTATTTTACTCTAAGTAGTTTAGGGTAAAACCTTGCTGTAAAGAACTTCACAGTGAGTACAATATGTATGAAGAGAGAAAAATACTTGGGATGTACAAGTTTAGGAATTCAACTGCATTTTTTCAAGACTAAATGTACATTTAGTGCTTTAAATAGACAATACACAGTTGCTTCGGTAATACAAGACTCACAGTGATAGTAGTGGCCAACAATTTCTAAATGTCTTAACATTTATTTTGTAGAGAGACAAAGTACATCACATAATCTAGATTTTTCTCTCACATTTCAACATAGTTTCAATTTCTTTGCACACATTTTCCTATTATTCTGCAAGTTTGCAGATACTCTTACAACATAAATCCATTCTATCTGTACAAAAACACTGATACTCTGCTTTCTGCATATCCTCCAATACCTCACATCTCTTCCTTTAGAGAACCAAAAAGATGGTAGTCAGAGAATATCAAGTCAAGACTGTAGGGAGGATTTTAAAGAGTTTTCCACCCAGAGTTTCTTCTTTCAAGTTTGTGGTCTTCAGTCAATAAACATGGGACCCAATGTCCACAAACTTTTTAATAATCTAATCTTTGAATCATTTCTTGCACAGCACTTTGTCCTGATGTAAGCTTAAAAGCAATATAATTCAATGTGGATGTCTGTCCTCTCTAAAGAGCTCACCAGCTATTTCCTTGTGCATTCCATGGAGGCAGTTTATGGGCAATGTCATGAGGCTCATCTTGTGTAATTGATTTCCCACGTTTGAAATGCTTCCCCCATCTCCTAACACTGCTAGCATCCATGCAGCCATCTCCATTGGCATGATGAAGTCTGAGGTGAATTTCAGCAGCAGATTTTCCTTCTTTAACAAGGTATTCAATGTCAGCATACTGTTGAAATGGTTGGATCATTGATTTGGGGGAGGGGACCAAATAGTGGGGCCATTCGTCCCATTAGATTAGGGAAGGATGGGGAAGGAAGTCAGCTGTGCCCTTTCAAAGGGACTGTCCCAGCATTTTCCTGAAGTGTTTTAGGGGTTTGAACCATTGTCCTTCTGAATGTGAGTCAATTATGCCAACCACTGCACCACCTTCCTTGGTAAACATTGATGTCTCCCATTTTGAAAGTACTGCCTGTGATCATCTGATAGACACTAATGATGTTGCAATACAGCAACATATGATGGAAAGTCTGCACATTACAATACTGCAGTCATTTTTGCTATATTGTTTGAATTTTAATTTCAATAATTTGTTGCTCACAACTTTCAGTATGACCATCGTAATTTACATTTGTTATCTGATAATTGAGGAATATGTCATGTGGTAACTTTGATGACTGTGCACCTACTTTTGGGATTCTGTTGTGAGTTACTTTGTCATAAGCAACAAAAGCTGTAACAAAAAGAAAAAAAAGAAAGAAAGAAAAAGAAAAACAAAGAAAATGTGATAGTGAAGAGGAGGGTAGGATTGGAAGATTTCTCTGTAATGTATCTGACTAGCATGGCAGGACATTAATTTTGTTTTCATTTTTGTAAACTTGTGATTGACCATGATACTTTATTTTCAACCTGAAGGAACATCTTGCATTCAAATATTCCACTTTGTCTATAGTAAGTTTAAGGTATGTGTGATATGAGAGCATTCCATTTGTATACTAAGCTATTTAAGGTGATTTATTGATGAAATGGAATAACTGTATTAATACCATGGAACTACACTGAAGTGCTGAAGAATCTGGTATAGGCATGTGTATTCAAATACAGAGATACACAAACAGATGCTGCGGTCAGCAAAGCCTATACAAGACAATAAGTGCCGTGAAGTTGTTAGATCAGTTACTGCTGCTACAATGACAGGTGGTGTTACAATCGGCACATGAGTAATGGGACACAGCATCTCTGAGGTGGCAATGAAGTGGGGATTTTCCCATGTGGCCATTTCATGAGTTTATCGTGAATATCAGGAATCCGGTAAGACATCAAATCTCCGACATCGCTGCAGCCAGAGAAAGATCCTGCAAGAATGGGACCAACAACTACTGAAGGGAATTGTTCATTGTGACACAAGAGCAGCTGTTTCACAAATTGCTGCAGATTTCAATGCTGGGCCAGCAACGAGTGCCGGCATGTGAACCATTCAACAAAACATAATTGATATAGGCTTTTGGAACTGAAGGCCCTCTCTTGTACCCCTAATGACTACATGATACAAAGCTTTACACCTTGCCTGAGCCCATCAGCACTGACGTTGGACTCTTAATGAGTGGAAACAGGTTCCCTGGTCCAACAAGTCTCATCATGTACAGGTGGGGAAACTATCTCATGAATCCATGAACCCTGAATGTCAACAGGGGACTGTTCAAGCTAGTGGGAGCTCTGTAATGGTGCAGGGCATGTGCAGTTGGAGTGATATGGGACCCCTGACATATCTAAATATGACTCTGACAGGTGACACTTACGTAAACATCCAGTCTGATCACCTGCATCCGTGCATGTCCATTGTCTATTCCAATTGATTTGGGAATTGCAGCAGGAATATGCAACACGCCACAGTCCAGAATTGGTACAGAGTGGCTCCAGAAACACTCATCAGAGTTGTAACACCTCCACTGGCCACAAAACTCCACAGACACGAATATTATCGAGCATATCTGGGATGCATTGCAACCTGCTGTTCAGAAGAGATCTTCACCCCTCATACTCTTACAGATTTATGTACAATCCTGCAGGATATACGTTGTCAATTTCCTTCAGCACTACTTCAGACATTAGTCAAGTACGTGCCATTTCATGTTGTGGCACTTCTGCATGCTGGTGGGGTCCTACACGATATTAGGCAAGTTTCTTTGGCTCTTCATTGTACAATGTAATGGCCGGGCATACTACACTCCTACTACAGGAATTAGGTGGGTTGGAGATTAGATTAGATTAGATTAGATTAGATTCATTTTTCATTCTGAAGACTCAAAATGAGATGCTTCTTCTGGGCTTGGCACAGGTAAGTAAATCTAAAATAAAAAATATAAAACATTTGAGTATAATACTAGCTACCCTGACCGTTTGTTAGGAGATTGTCAAAATATGTGAGTACATTACAGAGAAGTGGAACTGGTAATATATACATTATTTACAATCAGAATGAAATATAGTTATCCACTTACAATAAATTTATCATGCACAAAATACATAATCTATACTGTTGTGACCATGTGCCATCAAAACTGAAGTCTAACAGCCCGTTTTATTTAAGCTGGTCTAAGTATCTCTGTTAAGATATTCATTTATAGGGTAGAAGGAGTTACCTACCAAACAGTCATTCAGATGCTCTTTGAACTGCCCTTTATCTGTAACCAGGTGGGATATGATTAAGCGAAATATTGTGGTTTATTAATGAGAATATTTTGTGAGTTGAAATACAAATGGAGTTATGGATTAGATCACTTGTAAATGATGTTAAAGCTGTTGATATTGATATAATGTTGACGAGTTTAGGGTTATCATTATTTGAAGAGTTTATGTTATGAGAATAAAGTTGTAGTTAGAGTAATGCTATTTGAAGAGTAGTATGGTATATTCATAAAAGCATAATGGGTTGTGAAAACATGAAATCTTAAAGACAGCAAGAATTTGCACATTGAGAGACATAATTATGTTTAAGATGCTATATTAACTGAATTTTTAAACAAGGAACAGTGAAATATATAATCATCCATCAGATCATTGTATCTGCCAGAGGTACAGTAAACTGTAGTTGGAAGTGTACTGGAATAGATAATGTCACACTTCTTGCTACTGGGAAGAGAAGTAAGTACACACAAGAATAAGAATGTTGAGAATTGTAAATCAAACTTTCTAGCCAATAGTTGATGTTACCACTGTGAACATGATTATATATTTGTAACTGCTTAACTGGCCTCTTATAATGATTTGAAACATTGTAGTAGCTAAGTTGTTCAGCTTTAGGAACAAATTCATTTTGCGTGTATATTTGTGCCGGAACTGATATTCTCACTTTGACATCCTGTAACAGGAGCAGCCATCCAAATGGATGTAATTTTGTTCAGTATAACTGCGTATCTTTTGTCAATATTTCCTTTGTAATCGATGTATGTAGTGCTTTTACGTTAATCCTTGGCTCATATTTGCTTTAACCAAGGACACATGCAGCTACATTACTACATATCTACATTTTTATGACTGAACTAATGACCCACACTGGCTTCACACAGGTGTCACTAAATATCTACAACCAGACAATTTGTCTAGCAGAGTGGTAATTTCATTTATAGGCCGCATCATAGAGTTATGGCAACTTGCTGCCTGCCTAACTCCAGTGCCAGCTCAGCATGAGCTACATTTTAGTCTGAACTTTCCCCAAATTTTCCAGGTGATATCTTTAATTTCTTTATGATTAATGACATGTCCAGCAACATTTAAATTTATTCGTTTTGACATCTTACCTTTAACTCAGTGAGTGCGCATTATGACGAAGAGCAGGCATGTACTATCACATTGAACATGTGCCTGCATGTCATAGAGAAACATTTGAGGAGGGTGTATAACTCAACAGAGTTTGTTCATATATCGGTTTTCTTCACACCTGTGTCTACACACTAATTTTTTGTATGAAGGTAGCACTGTGAACTAGCAATCTCCATGCAAAACACTCACCTGAGGATGGCAGAATGGTTGTCAGCCAAAATATCATGGCAAGAAGCCAATGTGAACCAGCTGCAATCACCGAAACTTAATGGAATACTCTATTTGCCAGGAAAATTTCAAGAATAGGTTGGCGGGACACATTCTGAGGCATCAAGGTATAGTCAATTTAATTGGGTAATTCAGACAAATGTGTAGCAGAGGGGGCAGAGTAGACTAGAGTGGTGGTTGAGAATTTTAGATCAAGACTTGTCTACAGTATGCACTTCTAAATGAATATAGGATGCAGTTATGAAAAAGACTTGCATGAACGTTGGTGGCTGATCTATAAGAGCACAAGAGCATATGAACACTCTAACTTTTGACATCTTGTGGATTTATTGGTTATTTTTCTTTGAATTCTGTTAAACATAATGTAGATGTGATAATGTCAAATACACAGCACTAATTCTGCCACACTGTGCTACGTATTGCTCCTTTAGGCTCAGTGAAATTTGGCATCGTGGTTGGTCATGAACACACCTTCACTTGTGCATGTTTTAAGCAGCTTCTGCGCATGCACGACTGGTGTGACATAATTACCTTAAGGGCCAAATACATATGGATTTTGTAGTGGTTAATAAAAAAAAAAAAAAAAAGGGAGAGAGAGAGAGAGAGAGAGAGAGAGAGAGAGAGAGAAAAGAAATGATTCAGAAATGTGGGAAGAAATCGTGAATAAAAAGGGGTTTTTAAAATCGTAAATGACCGTGAAAAAAGGGAAAGAAAGAAAGAAAGAAAGAAAGAAAGAAATGCAAATCGGACTTCGTATTACAGAAAAGTTATCGGACTTCATTATTCGGAAAAGCTATTGTTGGGGTGGTCCTTGTGGCGTTTTTGAGCAAAAATTAAACCAATTTCCACTACAAAAATTGTTGAAAAAAAACAGAGACTAACAAAATGTAAGTGACAGGGGGAAATGGCGTTAACTTGTCGTCTTACGTGCGGCATCCAAGTCTTCAAAAATCTCCTTCATTTCTGCGTGAAAAGTCTGCTCCGAAATCTTGTAATCGTCCAGGAATCACTAATTTATAACAATTAAAATCATCTTGATACTGTATGCAATTTAATTTACTTTGCTACTTTCATCCTCTGAATTTCTTAACAACTACCACAATATGTCTAGACATTAAAATCAAATCAAGACTAACAAATAAGGTTTTTTCTTTTTTTTTTTTTAAATCTTCATCAGATCACGTGTGCCTTAAGCTTCGGCTATCAAGAGGCAAATATGAAACGGATAGAAATAAAAAAAGTTACTCTCAGCCGTCAAGCGCTCATACCGCTGCGATGGTATAATTTTTATCTGAGGAATGAGAGTAGCGCGGCGAAATTCAAAGTCATGCTACAATTTGATAAACAATGTGCACAGTTCACAACATACACTGCTAGCCCTCACGACTCAACTAAAAGCTTATATCACAGCCATCAGGTGGTAGCTCTTTGCAGCAGACTTTTATCTACATTTGCTTGGCATAAATCCCGCTAGGTGGTCACATGCTTCACAGATATGCAGATTCACTCACTATATAGTAAAATTAGATGAGATTTCACTAAACGTTACACTTATCTGATACAACAACATATTTTGTGGAATTCTGAATGAGATATAACACATTTTATCATAGAGTAATCCATTTGAGGCATTGAGAACCATAAAGCACATCATCATCAATTGTGGGACTGTAGCATTTATTCATGCTCCTGACATCTATTGATGTTATGATGGGTCAAGTTTATCTGTGCTGTAGGCTCAGTTTTTACATATATCTGAACATTCATGAAAAGCTGTCTATTTTGGTTTATCTGATATTGACTTAAATATGCAGGGGTCAAAGATGGTGTGCTTTTGGCCCTTATGGCTCTCAGTGCCTCATTTGTGTTCCAGTCAAGTGACCTTGTTGATAGATAGTACTACTTGAATTTAATTATGTCTGCAAATGGCACCTTGTGTTTGGAACTGGTTGTCTACTGTGCAGGAATCGGCTTCCCTCTGAGTGTCAACATGAACACTGTTGAATTTGTATTAAGCACCAACAGAAAAGAAAATTACCAGGAAAAGCTAGCTGCAAAGAAACTAAGGTACTCCACACCTGATCTGTTCTCTGAGAAAGTGATGAAATGTAATAAAGGTGACTACAAATGAACATTTAACAAAGGAGTGTATAGTAAACATAAGTTGTCATGTGAGTACAACATAAAAATGCCTGATTTTCATCCCAGAAGTTAATTTGTTAACTAATACATGAATTAGGGATCCTGGACATATGTTGGAAAAAATAAGGAAGCATGAATATTCCCACTTACACAAAAATGTGAAACAGAGAGTAGTGAAAGCTTAAATATTATTTCATTCTTGCCGTAAACTGAACTTAATTACATACTAAACAACAAAATTCCACAAATACAATTCTTCCATTTTTCAGACAAGTTTTGCCTGTTATTATTGTTGTTGTTATTGACAGCAGCTGAAGTTCTGTAAATATGCTGACAAGTGTAATTGCTGTACAGCACATGCTATTAATTTTACACTTTCATATTTAACTGAATTTAAAAATTTGTGAACACCCAGAATGCATATCTACAGGGTGCCACTATGCATGAGATAGACATGTATCAAATGCTGCATCAAAGGTTGTAAGGTTGATACCAGCAAGAACAAAAATGAATAACCCTGAAAAATTCAAAATTCAAGTATACTAAATGGTGTCGCAGCATAATTGGCATTATAAGCCAAGAAGTTAACATATTATAGTTACAGAGACTTAGAATGCTATGTCCAACTGATACCAGCAAGAACAAAAGTGAATAGTGCTGAAAAATTCAAGAATACTAAATGTTGTCTCAGTGTAGTTGGCATTATAAATGAATTATAAGTCACAAGCACTCAAAATGTTATTCAGACACAAATCTGTGGATTAGAAGTAGAGAATTCAATAGGGGTTACACACAACTCATTGGGGATGGATCACATTGTTTTGCCAACCAATTGAAATATGTTAAACTTGTGGAATTGGAAATTAAACTACTAAGGTAATGTTTAGCTGAAATATCATTCCTAAGAAGTTGACAAGATGAAAGCAGAACACTCTGCGTAACAAAAAATGTCAAGCACCTAAAAGACATGGTCAGATGTCAATGTAACTTTGTGTATGTGAACACCAACAATGGCTATGCAAAAGGCCCCTAGAGTGCATTAGTGTTGTTTGTATTCATTGCTATTACCAGCTCCGATAGGTAATAAGCGGCACGGAAGCATCAGAAGTTGAGTGATCACCGTGAAGGTCATGAAGATGTTGCATACTCATGTGAGTTGGCATTATTAGCACCTGCCAGAGCTTGCAAGGGGCCTCATTGTGGTTCTCCATTTGGCCGAGTGGTCAGTCCTGTAATATCCTAATTTGTGGGGTATTTGGATGTAGCAGTGGACTGATCTTGGACTGCATGGAAACATGAGGGTAAGAATTTTGTCATCAGGTTCCCATTGACCCTGTCTTGATAGCACAGGGGAGGATTGTCATTGTGCACATGCACATTGAAACCATGTTACATCTCTGCCTACCCTGCAAGAACAAGTAATGGACTCACTAAGAGGTGTAGGGTGCCATTAAGCACCTCATTTGGAGTGTTGCTGTGTCCATGATTCATGAACTTATGATGACAATCACCACACTATATTCAGTAATGAGTTTTTCTTCTGCACTGCCCCAGGTGACTATCATTGACCAGTGTGGCATGACCTGAAGAGAGATCCCATCTTCTTATGTTTTGGAGAGGAACAGCTGTGTTCTCATGGTTGGTAGTGATTAAGGGAACTCTGACAGCATGATGGGATGTCGCAGACAATCCGCATCCTCATACATCATCTCTCACACATCAGTAAGGTGGTGCCATTTTTAACAGGATAATGCTCATCCACACACAGCGCATCTCTCTATATGTGTCCCTGATAGAACATCTGTAGGATGAACTCAGACATCAACTCTATTTCAGTGCCAGTGTCCAGGATATCAATGACCAGTTACAGCAGAGGTGTGTCAGCTTGCCTCAGGAGATGAGACAATGGCTTCAACATCCTTCACAAATAAATCAGAGCATTGAGTTAGGCCAGATGGTGCAGCATCATTTGATAAGTGTGCTCATACTGCTGAGTTCATTGTAAATTTAACTTAGTTTTGTAATCACTACACCTTACATATCCTCTCACCTGTGAAGATTCATTTTATTTCCATCTCCCCTCCTGGGTGCTTCACTTTTTTGTCAGATGATGTATATTGATAGCTCAAAAATGGAATTCTTCATTATCTTTATGGATTACTTCACAGTCAAAAATATATAGGAGAGCTGCTAACTAATTCGTGCCAGAGATATCCTGATGAATCAGTGTTTGCTATCATGTGGATTAAGTATATTATAGTTGGCATTGAATGACTGACAAACAATGATAGTGACTAGAGACAAAGGGCTCTGATGGCACATGATCTGCAAATGAACTGGTCATGTTCGTTCTAGGTGCAATCACATTTAGCTGAAACATCTGTGAGCATAGCTCTATCAAAGTTTAACACTGCTCACATCTCTTACCAAACTTTGTACACCTTGGCAATCCATTGTAACAAGACCAGTGATGTTGGTGAATCTATTGTCATATGTAAATTCCTGGGTTGTTGGTAATCCAAGCCAGCTGGAAGAATTTAGGAAGTAGTGGAGTGAGGTAATTGCTTTGTGCTATGAGGCACAACCAGCTTCTTTCACATCCTTGGCTTTCCTCACAAAGTTTATCTAGATGGTCAACAACAGAAATGGCCGTAGATACACAACTGCTTATATTGCTTTTGGTAGAGAGACAGGAAAATACAGAACTCAACAATCCAAAGACAGGGCTATGGAGCTGGAAAAGGAGTTGAATAACATCAAATGGGTTATAGTAGGTGAAAGAGATTTATTCAAGTATAGGGATATGTACCATACTAGATTAATTAAGTTCAGTATCTCAGAAAATAAAAGCTTTACAGATGTAGACAAGAGGCCTAGTTGTTCACCAAAGTAACTTATGTGAACAGCTAAAGATATTGTAGGCATTAAGACAAATAAGACAAAAAATGAGTAGGACGAGACAGCTACTAAAGAAAATCTGAAAAAGTCAAGCAAACAATAATTGCGATATCACAGAATATTTTGAGTTAAGCAAAACTACACTACTGGCCATTAAAATTGCTACACCACGAAGATGATGTGCTACAGGCGCGAAATTTAACCGACTGGAAGAATATGCTGTTATATGCAAATGATTAGCTTTTCAGAGCATTTACACAAGGTTGGCACCAGTGTCGACACCTACAGCGTGCTGACATCAGGAAAGTTTCCAACCGATTTCTCATTCACAAACAGCAGTTGACCGGCCTTGCCTGGTGAAACGTTGTTGTGATGCCTCTTGTAAGGAGCAGAAATTTGTACCATCATGTTTCCGACTTTGATAAAGGTTGGATTGTAGCCTATCATGATAGCGGTTTATTGTATTGTGACATTGCTGCTCGCGTTAGTCAAGATCCAATGACTGTTAGCAGAATATGGAATTTGTGGGTTCGGGAGGGTAATACGGAGTGCCGTGCTGGATCCCAATAGCTTCGTATCACTATTCTCTGATGAATCTCCGATGGGGTGACACCTTCTGCTGTGAAGAATTCAATGACTGCACGTTGCTTAAATCACATTGACAGACCATCTGGGCAGAGTTTCATACTTTACACTGTAACAACACAACCGTTCAGTGATAAGGCTTCCCGCCAACTGTAGCTGTAGAGAAGAGACTTCACAACAGGCCAGTACCTGATACATATCAATACTGCCAACTGTTGAAGAGTTAAAAAGGTGGAGGCATTACATTTGTCACCCCTTGTAAATTATGAGTTATGTGACTGAGAACCAGGCAATAATGCAACAAATACTTCCTGGAGCAGTATAACTAACTGTGAATTTCGAGACAGAGGCATACGGAGATCAGCAGCACTATCACAAAGCCAGTGCTACACTGCATGATGAGGTGATCTGGTGCCACCAGATGCAGCAGTGGGTTCGAGATTGGGATAAGGCAGCTGCCTCTCTCACAAAGCCCACTTTGGGAGGCTTGGTACTGCAGTGTAGAGGTCCTGCTGCCTACAGCAGCTGCTGCCAAACTTCTGTCAGGAGGCATCAGGTCATGCCCCTCTACAGCAGTCATCCTATGTCAGCAGCACAGATGAGAGGCAGGGAGTTGTCTAGGAATGAGTTGACATAAGAGGGGTAATGCAGAAAGAAGTTTCAACAACCAGTCTGTCACAGGGCTCCATGAGCCCATCATTCAGTTCCACCCTCAGCCAGGTGGCCCTACAGAAGTAATAAATGAAAACAATATGTTTGATGCTGAAGTTTTAGTGGATGAACAGTGAAATATAGTGAGTAATACTCTTTTCCTATTATCATTTTATGGGGGTGGGGGGGTTCAATGAGAAAAACTTTTGTGAAGTTGTAAAATTTGCATGAAGTTGCTAAATACTCTGTCTCAGTTAATGGGTGAATAGAGTCTGGGTATTTTTTCAGTGCATGAGTTATGCTGCCTCAGGTATGTACACAGTTTCTAACTGTAATACTTATCTTACAGTATTAAATCTTTAATAAAATATCATACTGTACTTCTTAACAATCAGATTGTGACAGAATTTAAAATTTGGTCAATAACTATATTGGCAACAGCTTTGCTGCAGTGGATACACCAGTTCCCATCAGATCACCGAAGTTAAGTGCTTTCGGGCATGGGCGGCACTTCAATGGGTGACCATCCTGGCCGCCATGTGCTGTTGCCATTTTTTGGGGTGCACTCAGCCTCATGATGCCCATTGAGTAGCTATTCAACCAAATGGTAGTGGCTCCAGTCAAAGAAAACCATCATAATGACCGGGAGAGTGGTTTGCTGACCACACATCCCTCCTGTCCGCATCCTCAGCCGAGGATGACACGGCGGTCGGATGGTCCCGATGGGCCACTTGTGGCCTGAAGATGGAGTGCAATAATTATATTAAATATTGAAAAGCCAATTTTTTTTTTTGGCCCAGGAGCCATTCAACAGGCTACCCACAATTGAGACCAGCTGACTATGCCCCAGGTTAGCTGTTTAGTAACATATATTGGCCTCAGTGTCATAACCGTTCACAGGTAGCAGAATTATAACCAAATATGATAGCAAACAATAGGGAATGGGTAGGTACTGGAATAACCGATGATAGGTGGAGAGAAATTATGGAATTGATCAATAGTGAATACAAGCAAAGGGTACCAAACTGCATGAGTAAGAAGAGGACAAATTTATTTTCTATAAAGGAAAATCTAAGAGGCTTAAGGAATTCTGGAAAAACATAATAAAGTTAAAATAGAAATTGGTAAGGGGTAATATGTAAGACAAATATGGAGAGAAATGACTGTGGTTGCACATAGACCAAAATATTGTTTCATTTACTGTTATAATCGGGAAACAGGAACACGTTGGGAAATGTTTTTATAATTACGTGAGACACATTAAAAGAAACAACATGTCAAGTAAGCAACCAGTCACCTATAGCAGGCTGATATGTAGTGTGTAGACACACATAACAGGAAAGAGTCTTCGTTAGATTTAGTTCTCTGGCTCTTTTGCTAGTGAGTACAAACATTCACACACACACAGCCACAATGACACACTAACACACTCTACAGTTGCTGCATTGTGAATGAACAATATGCATTAAATGCTGATGGAGTTAATGTTTCTAATGTCTATTGTCACAGCAGCTTCTTTGTCTTGTGATGTATTTTTAGAAGATATAGTTTATTGCTGTGTTGGTGTTTGGCTTTATGATGGTAGCAAATGCCACAAAACAATTAGCCAAAATAAAACAGGGCAATGCCACCACAGTAGCACAGTTAACAAACACCACTGTGCAATTAGCTGAACTAAAATGAGATACTGCTAGAACTGTGGCACAAATGCCCAAGATAAAAAAATAAGAATGCAGAAACTATAGGACTTAGATGAGGCTGCAGAACCAAATGCAATTTCTGAGACTAGAAACCAAATTGAAATTCTGCAGTCAAAGTACTGAATGTGAAATTTCAAAAGCTATATGAGACTTGCAGACTGAGAATGCAGATATATAGGCTGAGGTTTCTATCAGTCTGGGTGAATCAAGGAATACATGTGATAAGAGAGTTGCCAATGTGGGAACACTATAGTTGAGTCAGAGTAAGGTGATCTGACAGTTGCAGTGGAATGTGTGCATCAACTTCATGTGCCAAACTCAATGAATAAAGTAACATAATTTAGTAAATATCTCTATGACAATGCCTCAGTGTTTTCACAGATCTGTATGTAGCCATTTTTTTTTTATTTTTTATTTTTATTTTTTTTATTTTTTTTTTTGCCTGCAGCCAGTTTTACTTCATAGTGGAAAGTTGGCAACAGAGCTACTGGCTGTTACCGATCTACTATGCAGATCTGACTATAATAACTGCAAAAATTGTAGAGATAGCCAAATGCATGGATAGTGAAAAGGAACTACCCAAGCAGGCACAGCAGGAAACAAGTTGGCAATTAAGCACAACAAACTAACAGGAATGCCTATTCTCAAGCAGGAGGTGTCTGCAGTGTGACATGGAAGTATACCTGTGGTGCCGGTCTTGTCATCAGATTTGAATGCTGTGTTTCCAAAGAAGTGTGTGGACATACCTCTGCCTAGGCTTGGTTCAACATTTATCATCCACCCAAAGGCAAATGTGAAGAACTTAGAAGTGTTTGTGCATGCATACAGAGTGGCTTCTTGTGGAGCAGACACTTGATCAGGAGGAACTGCCTTGTTTGAAGTACTTAATAATGATTTGTGAGAACAGTACTAACAAAGATTTCTACACCAAGTTTCTGGCAGTGTACTAGAAACTGGCCACATAAGTAAATGCAAAAAGAAGTATATCAGGAGTATCATATATGACAGTCATATCAATCTATGGTAATGTATGCTGCTCCTTTTGTCATTCTGGCAGGATACCTTGGCTGATGAGGAATGGTTTTAGTGCAATCTGCACACACTTTCTAGCTCAATATGGCAAGCTCAAGTTGGGGCACTGTCGTCAGAACAGTTCCTCAATATTTTCAGTTGACTGGATGACACTGAGGAGCAAGAGACATAGAGAATGGTAGATGCTAGAACATTGAGGGTGGAAAATGGGCCATCACAGGTTTCTATGCAGCAAAATGATAGGCTTATCAGCACAGTACTTGGGGGACAAAAAACAGAGAAAAGAATAAACATGACTGGGACAAATGCAGTGATCCACACCAGAAAGAGGGAGGAAGCTAACTTGAGGAACCTAAGATAGGGGTTCATGTGGTAGTTGAAATACATGACCAAGGACAATGAGGTCACCCAAGGTACACCCAATTAGGGAAGGGACATAACATACACAATGTGCAGTACTGATAAGCACTAGCAGATGACGACATTGACCAATATTGTGGCAACCCAGAGTTGCCTGAAAAGGCAGTCAGTGTTTCCTCATACAGATAGCCATGGAAGTAATTATAAGAGCAGTGAATTCCTGGATTCTGGTTTGAGAGTGAAGCTATTTTTAACATATTTTTATTCAGAACTGGTGGAGAGTGACAGCAAATTAATGGATATGCTTGTAAAGGGCTCTCACTGACCCATATTTTTGAGGAAAGGAGGACATGTGGAAAAACAGGTCTCAGCATTGCTAAGTGACAGAAGAAGTAACTTCCAAATGATTGCAATAGATGTCAGTAGGCTATTACTCGATTTGACAATCGGCAATTATTTTCCCTGACAGTCATGGTTATGGACTGGATCCACAGTGATTAATTTTTTTAAAGATCTAATTGCACGGGGAGTGACGGGAAGTAAGGTTGTATTTAATTTAATAAAGTATAAAGGGGACAAGGAAAGTTTCATAGCACAGTGAGACAGTAATAACAGTTGGAGATGTAGCCCACACAGTAACAGAGAAGCTAATACAGAGTGTAGAATGTAACAGGGATCACATTGTGGGAGAGTAACTCTTTGATGTGCCCCACAAAAGAATAGGATTTGCCCTCTCACCGGTGGTTGATGACAATGGTGAAGTATCCATGGCAGAAACGTTGAGAAAGTCAGATGATTGTTGGAGGGCTGTGAGCTTTTTCTAAATGTCAAAATGACACATTTTTGAGGACTGTGCAATAGCTGGTATAGATTTAGATAGATAAAATACAGAGCACATTCAGGAGAATGTTAGATCCATATCCTGACATGCCATGCAGCATGGGTCTGAGAATAGCCATGCCATTTGCTGTATGTCATATTTGTTTCTTAAGACTTAATTTTAATGTGATGTGCCCTTGTTTTATTTTCTTATGATGTGTAGAACTGGAAGACACTAACATTGATGGTGAGAGTCACTCACACAATGTTGTCTCTCAGCTTACTGTTGCTTGCCCATTTGCTGCATTCTGTCACACCCACACAAAGCAGCCATGAGATTTTACTCTAAGAAAGAGAGGGGAGAAATAATGCATGGAAATTAGTAGATGTGATGTAGCTGTACAGACAAACAAATGATCAATTTTAGAAAACTTGGATGATTTATTCAAGAGAAAGAGCTTCCAAATTGAGCAACTTAATAATGTGTTGATCCACCTCTGACCCTTATTCAGCTTGGAATTGATCGATATAGTTCTTGGACAGCCTCCTGGGAATATCATGCCAAATTCAGGCCATTTGTCACATTAGACTATCAGAATTCAGAGGTGATTGCAGGGCCCTGTCCATAATGCTCCAAACATTGTCAGCTGGAAAGAGATCTGGTGACCTTATTGGCCAAAGTAAATTTTGGCAAGCATGAAGACAAGCAGTAAAAACTCTCTTCATGTGCATGCAGCCCTTAATGGCTTGCCATGAAGGACAACAAAACGGGGCATAGAACGTCATTGACATGTGGGATGCTGTAAGGGTGCCATATGGTGGGTGACAGTCACCATTGCCCAGGGAGTTTCCCGACATGTCTTTGGCCTGGAATCTCATTGGCTGGAGTAGAAACATCTTCATTGATGAGTCCTGCTTTGAGATGCGCCCTATGACCAGCAGAACATGTCTGGAGACATCCCAACAGCCATCCTCAGCTTACATTTCAGCAACATAATGCCTGCCCACACACACAGAGAGTTTCTACTGCCTGTCTTTGTGTTTGCCAAACCCTACCTTGTCCAGCAAGGTCACCAAATCTCTCACCAATTGAGAATGTTTAGACCATCATGGGCAGGGCCCATCAACTATATCAGGATTTTGACGTACTGTGCCAATTGGAGAGAATTTGGCATAACATCCCTCAGGACATCCAACAACACAGTCCATCAGTGCTTCCATAAGGGAGAGAGGTAGACCAAAACATTAGAGTTCCTCAGTTTGTGAAGCTATTTTTGCTGAATAAATCAGCCAATGTTTTCATCCTTTAATATGTTTTGTTACTGTACCACAGTGCTCTTGGGAAACACCATATGGTTATAATTAAAATGGAACTACTTACAGAGGTGCAGTATGATCTGTAATTATCATATAGCAGTGAAATCTGGTAGATATACTAATGCAGAACACACACACACACACACACACACACACACACACACACACACACACACACACACACAGAGAGAGAGAGAGAGAGAGAGAGAGAGAGAGAGTGTGTGTGTTTCACCTGCAGTGCTTAATAGCTTCTTCCTGAATTGTGCAAATCATGGAAAATCTGCTACCTCAAAAATATGTAAAAATAATTCTGAAGGTAGTTTGAACAATGTAGGTCTATCTGATTTGAGATACGTTATTTCCAAGTTGATTGAGGTTAGGTGCAAAATTGTTCATTGAACTGTGTATAAACACACATCTATGGCTTCTCAAATCACATTTTGAAATAGATAATTGATATTACTGTGTCTTGTCTCCCCTGATTGACCTCCTTTACATCTGCATCAACATCAGTACTCTACCAGGCACCTGACGGTGTGTGGTGGAGGGTACTTTTAGTACCACTACTTGATGTCCCTTTCCTGTTCCATCCATGAATGGCACATTGTTGAACCTCTGTATTGATTACATTTTCTTGAATTTCCTTGTTGTGTTCATTTTGTGAGACTTATGTGGGAGGAAGTAATATGTTGTGTGATTCTTCCCAGAACATACTCTCAGAATTTCAACAGTAAATCATTTTGTGATGCATGTCACCTCTCTTGTAGCATCTGCCAGTGGAGTTTGTTGAGCAACTGTGAAATGTTCTCACGCTGACTAAATAATCGTATGATGAAACATGCCACTCTTTATTGGATCTATCTCTTCTATTAAATCTACCTGCTAATGGTCTCAGTGTGATGAGCAATACTGAAGAATTGGCGGAACAAATATTTTGTAAGATTCTTCCTAAGAGGCACCATTTCTGGATGGAGCATTCACTCATTACTTTGTTTCTGTACACTTCTACATCTACATCTGCATCCATACTCCGCAAGCCACCTGACGGTGTGTGGCGGAGGGTACCCTGAGTACCTCTATCAGTTCTCCCTTCTATTCCAGTCTCGTATTGTTCGTGGAAAGAAGGATTGTCAGTATGCTTCTGTGTGGGCTCTAATCTCTCTCATTTTATCCTCAAGGTCTCTTCGCGAGATATACGTAGGAGGGAGCAATATACTGCTTGACTCTTCAGTGAAGGTATGTTCTCGAAACTTTAACAAAAGCCCGTACTGAGCTACTGACTGTCTCTCCTGCAGAGTCTTCCACTGGAGTTTATCTATCATCTCCGTAACACTTTCGTGATTACTAAATGATCCTGTAACAAAGCGTGCTGCTCTCCAATGGATCTTCTCTCTCTCTTCTATCAACCCTATCAGGTACGGTTTCCACACTGCTGAGCAGTATTCAAGCAGTGGGCGAACAAGCGTACTGTAACCTACTTCCTTTGTTTTTGGATTGCATTTCCTTAGGATTCTTCCAATGAATCTGTCTGGCATCTGCTTTACCGACGATCAACTTTATATGATCATTCCATTTCAAATCACTCCTAATGCATACTCCCAGATAATTTTTGGAATTAACTGCTTCCAGTTGTTGACCTGCTATTTTGTAGCTAAATTATAAAGGATCTTTCTTTCTGTGTATTCGCAGCACATTACACTTGTCTATATTCAGATTCAATTGCCATTCCCTGCACCAAGCGTCAATTTGCTGCAGATCCTCCTGTATTTCAGTACAATTTTCCATTGTTACAACCTCTCGATACACCACAGCATCATCTGCAAAAAGCCTCAGTGAACTTCCAATGTCATCCACCAGGTCATTTATATATATTGTGAATAGCAATGGTCCTATGACGCTCCCCTGTGGCACACCTGAAATCACTCTTACTTCGGAAGACTTCTCTCCATTGAGAATGACATGCTGCGTTCTGTTATCTAGGAACTCCTCAATCCAATCGCACAATTGGTCTGATAGTCCATATGCTCTTACTTTGTTCATTAAACGACTGTGGAGAACTGTATCGAATGCCTTACAGAAGTCAAGAAACACGGCATCTACCTGTGAACCCGTGTCTATGGCCCTCTTAGTCTCGTGGATGAATATCGCGAGCTGGGTTTCACACAGCCGTCTTTTTCGAAACCCATGCTGATTCCTACAGAGTAGGTTTCTAGTCTCCAGAAAAGTCATTATATTCGAACATAATATGTGTTCCAAAATTCTACAACTGATCGACGTTAGAGAAATAGGCCTATAGTTCTGCACATCTGTTTGACGTCCCTTCTTGAAAATGGGGATGACCTGTGCCCTTTTCCAATCCTTTGGAATGCTACACTCTTTTAGAAAGCTACGGTACACCGCTGCAAGAAGGGGGGGCAAGTTCCTTCTCGTACTCTGTGTAAAATCGAACTGGTATCCCATCAGGTCCAGCAGCCTTTCCTCTTTTGAACGATTGTAATTGTTTCTCTATCCCTCTGTTATCTATTTCGATATTACCATTTTGTCATCTGTGTGACAATCTAGAGAAGGAAGTACAGTGCAATCTTCCTCTGTCAAACAGCTTTGGAAAAAGACATTTAGTATTTAGGCCTTTATTCTGTCATCCTCTGTTTCAGTACCATTTTGGTCACAGAGTGTCTGGACATTTTGTTTTGATCCACTTACCGCTTTGACATAAGACCAAAATTTTTTAGGATTTTCTGCCAAGTCAGTACATAGAACTTTACTTTCGAATCAATTGAATGCCTCTCACATAACTCTCCTCACACTACATTTCGCTTCACGTAATTTTTATTTGTCTGCAAGGCTTTGGCTATGTTTGTTTGCTGTGAAGTTCCCTTTGCTTCCGCAGCAGTTTTCTAACTCAGTTGTACCACAGTGGCTCTTTTCCATCTCTTACGATCTTGCTTGGCACATACTCATCTAACGCATATTGTACAATGGTTTTGAACTTTGTCCACTGATCCTCAACACTATCTGTACCTGAGACAAAACTTTTGTGATGAGCCATCAGGTACTCTGTAATCTGCCTTTTTGTCATTTTTGCTAAACAGAAAAATCTTCCTACCTTTTTTAATATTTCTATTTACGGCTGAAATCGTCAATGCAGTAACCGCTTTATGATCGCTGATTCCCTGTTCTGCATTAACTGTTTCAAATAGTTCAGGTCTGTTTGTCACCAGAAGGTGTAATATGTTATCGCCAAAAGTCGGTTCTCTGTTTAACTGCTCAAGGTAGTTTTCAGGTAAAGCACTTAAAAAAATTTCACTGGATTCTTTGTCCCTGCCACCCGTTATGAACGTTTGAGTCTCCCAGTCTATATCCGGCAAATTAAGATCTACTATAACATGTTGGGGAAATCTACTCGAAATATTTTCCAAATTATGCTTGAGGTGCTCAGCCACAACAGCTGCTGAGCCCAGGGGCCTATAGAGACAACCAATTACCAAGTCTGAGCCTGCTCTAACCGTGACCTTCACCTAAATCATTTCACATTTCGGATCTCCGTCAATTTCCTTCGATACTATTGCACTTCTTATTGCTACAAACACGCCTCCCCCTTCACTGTCCAGCCTGTCTCTGTGGTATACATTCCAATCTGAGTTTAGGATTTCATTACTGTTTACGTCTGGTTTCAGCCAACTTTCTGTTCCTAGTATTATATGGGCGCTGTGACCGTTTATTAATGAGAGTAGTTCTGGAACCTTTCTACAGACGCTCCTGTAGTTTACTATTAGCACATTAATATTGTTATTCCCTGTTGCATTTTGCCTACTCCTACCTTGCCGCGTCTCAGGAGGCATCTTGTCGGGCCTAGGGAGGGAATTCTCTAACCTAAAAAACCCCCATGTGCACTCCACACGTACTCTGCTACCCTTGTAGCCGCTTCCGGCGTGTAGTGCACGCCTGGCCTATTCTGGGGGACCCAACATTTCTCCACCGATAGTGGAGATCGAGAAATTTGCACCCCAGATCTCCGCAGATTCGTCTGAGCCTCTGGTTTAAGCCTTCCACTCGGCTCCAAACCAGAGGACCGTGATCGGTTCTGGGTACGATACTACAAATAGTTAGTTCTGATTCCACCCCATGAGCAAGGCTTTCCACCTTCACTAATTCTGCCAACTGCCTGTACGAACTGAGGATGACCTCTGAACCCAGACGGCAGGAGTCATTGGTGACGACATGAGCAACAATTTGCAGTTGGGTGCACCCAGTGCTCTCTATCGCTGCCGGTAGGGTCTCCTCCACATCTCGGATGAGACCCCCCGGCAAGCAGATAGAGTGAACACTGGCCTTCTTCCCCGATACAGTTTATGATAGATTTCTACAGGTTTTAGGTTTTTTGCCAACAAAAACTGTATTACAGACCACACCTCACAACTGGTGGCATTTTCGATTGCAGCACACATTTCGTATTTGAATATAAAAAGAACCATATGCACAGAGACATTCCCGCTGTCATGGATGGATTCCGACTGAGCTGCCAAGCATGCATATACCAAAATATGCGTGATCAGCTCACTCCTAGCAGCATCAGACAGAAACATTCCCAACTTTCTGAATAGCCCTCGTATTTTACTGTAGGTACTGTTCCCAACAATTTTTCAGCAATGGTGTAGTTGTTCAGTAACGGATTTCTTCTTCTATGTATGTCTAGAATTTTACATTTATTTACATTCAGCATCAACTGCCTTCCTCATACCATTCATGAATCCTCTGCAGGACCCACCTTTGATGATTAACTTTATCCAGACTAATTTACATTCATAGTCTGTTATAACATCACTAGATGTTGTCGGATTATTTGCTGCTATAAATATACAACTATCTTTGACATATAACCTATCCATATTTGGTTAACATCTTCCTTTTCCAATTTGTGAGGATGAGCAGTCTCTGAGAATAATGTGTTGATGTAACTTCAGTTTTCATAGACACTTCATATCTGATCCTAAGGGGGGGGGGGGGGGGGGGGGTGTTCCTGTAACCTAAAGAAATCACATGTAAATGCCACATGCACTCTGCTAACCTAGTAGCTACTTCATGAAAGTAGTGCACACTTGACCTGTTAAGGGGAACCCTACATTTTTCCTCCTGATGGTGGAGGATGAAAAATTTGCATCTGATACCATCAGAGAATCATCAAAGCTTCTTGTTTATACATTCCATTCTGTTCCAAATCAGAAGACTGTAATTGACTCTAGGTACCATAATAGAAATAGTGAGTTCAACCTGCATCCTGTGTGAGACCAACTCAGCGAGCTGCTGAAATAAACCAAGGATGGCCTCAGACCCCAAGCTGAAAGCATCATTCGTGCCAGCATGAGTTATGATTTGCAGCTGGTTGCAAGCAGTGCACTCAATAACATATTGAGAACTTACTGGCATTCTTTCCCAAACTTCCTGAGGGGCTCCATAACTTACCTAATGCTGAAGCTTCCTGAGTAACATATCCACCCTCTGCCCTTCTTGGTCAATATAGCTCATTCCCATAATATCTAAGGCCATAGAACACTGAAAAAAAGAGCAACTATGCAACTACTTTCAGAAAAATAAGCTAATCTGTTCTTCATTATACGGTTTTAGGCCTGGTCCATTCACCATTGAAGCCATGCAATCTCTAATTTCAGATATTACGGAATGCATTGAAAGTTTTTTTTTTTTTTTTTTTTTTTTTTTTTTTTTTTTTTTTTTTTTTTTACTATGATCATTAATCTGAGCAATGTTTCTTTACCCTGTACCACACGAGATGCTAATATCTAACTTTGAAGAATGCGGAATCAAGGATATTGAACAATCGTTAACCAAATCATATCTCTTAGAGGAAGAAAGCTGTTAACGTAAATAACTGCAGGTAAAATGCCCTACCTGTTACTACAGGAGTACCTCAGTGTTCTTTCCAGGGCTCTTTTCTCTTTCTTATAAACACAAATGATCTAACTGATTCTTTGCCTTACAAGACTGTAATATATGCTGATGATATAACCCTTATAATGACTGATCCTAATATAGATGAAGCAAAAAGGAAAACACTTGCAATTGTGGATATGGTTACATATAAACTAATATTAAGTAAAAACAAAATTGAAACAATGTATTTTTGTCTCCTTAAACTATGTGAAAAAAGAAATGAGAGTTAATCTGTCAGACTACCAGGAATTCATTTGGATCCACAACTGAAATTGTACACACACACACACACACACACACACACACACACACACACACACACACACAAAGTGATTGTGCATTAAACATCATGTATGATTAAAACCCTGTGTCAGTATGGAAGAACTTCAGTCTTAAAATTATGCTTTCTGCCACTCACTTCACTTATGGAAATATCCTATGGGACAGTTTCTCTTGTGCAAAAAAAGGAAAAAGAAAAAGAAAAACTGTTATATGGAGAGGGTTGGGGGGGGGGGGGGTGGGAGGGGGCAAGCAGTGAGAACAATTACAGGCATTCCCAACAGAACATCACGCTGGACTCATTTCAAAGAACAAAATATACTGGGAAGGCATAGAGGCATAGTTAATATATTAAAGCTTCTCTCCTCTCTCAAAAAGATCCAGAGACTTTTAACTTACAAAGGTTCCATCCACAGTTATGGAACAAAAATAATACAGACTTAGAATGTACTAGATTAAAGAAGTTCCAAAATAGTTTCAAATACATTGCCTCAAAAGCTGTATCATAAACAACCCCTGGCAGTGGGAAAGCTACATTACAGTTCCTTTGAGAGGTATTACAGAACCTATCAATAGACAGTTATGTTTATGAAATAGAATAATTCTACACTACAGTAGTGTGGTATCCTACCCTACATGTAAAATATAAAAATATGTCTAATTGTTATTGTAAGCATATAAATGATCAGTTGTTGGAATAAATGAATTAATTAATTGCTTTGACATAGTGTGATAACATGACTGTATAATATTTTTTGTGAAAGTAAGTGTCCATCTATGCAACAGGTTTGTCTTAAATGCGATAATATTTTAGGTAACCAAGTAAAATTTTCTACTCTACACACTGAAAGATTTTGGTAGTCACTATATATACTGACAGCATATTAGCTCTCCTAGGGCTTCATTTGTGAGATCTCCTATGGCTTTCTCTATGGAGTGCTGTTTAAGAAAGCCAAACTGAGAAGAAGTTAACAATTTCTCCTCAGAGAAATGAGTCAGTATTTTATCATATCCTACTTTCCCAAACATTTTTGTAAAAACTAGGAGAGAATTGGGTCTGTATTAGAGGCGATGTGTTTATCTCCAGTTTATAGCTGGATGTTACTACAGCATATTTAAGTCTGTTAGGAAATATACCTTGAGTCAACATTTGATTACAAAGAAAACTTTTGGGTATCGTTATCAGCTCAAAATTTTTGTACCATACTAGAAACATCATCATATCCAGCAGAATTAATACTTTCCCATTAACTTAATGACCTGCGTAACCAAATGAGAGATTGTATGTTTGAAAATAGTGCTGCTGATGGTGCATGTGGTTTCTGCTGAAGTAAATCTAAAGCATCTGCATTTGGTTATTTTTTAGTGTGTGTAATGTTTGCTGCCACTGTGAGGAAGTAACTGTTGGATTTGATGCCCAATTACTTTCAGTGTGTCATTATTTTTTTGTGATTATTTTTTGAAATCCAATTTCACTCACATTGCTGTTTTGTTCATTCCTTATTCAATAATATTCCAAATAATCTAGCTTTTGTTAAGTGTTTTATTTTTGTGGATACTGCATGTGTTTTGCTTACTTAGTAAAATACTGGAGGCATTTGCAGAACAGATGTTGGTGGAATTTAAACTTTTAACTGCAGCTTGCCTATGAATAGAGCTCTGTCTTCCCAGCACAAGACACTTTAATTGGAAATGTCATCTGTCTCCCTTCCCTACTTTCATTTAATGTTACATTGTACCTTTAGGGAAAGTCCAGGTTCACAATGCTGTAGAAATATTTTTAAGAAAGAATTAAATTTTGCTTCTTCCCTCTGTGCTTTGTAAATCTCTTCTGTGTTCCTCCAATAATTTATTTCTAAATGTTTTGATCAAGTCATTGTTTGTGGTTGTGTGTTACTGGAACAATATGTAGACCAAAGTTACATTTACCAGGAAAGGATAAACACAAGACTGAAAACAGCATTTTCTTCCAAGAAGTAAAATTGTACAATAAATGTTATCAATAAATTCTATACAAAGAAGGATTACATAGTTAAAATACCACACTTTGGGAGGAGCACACATGCACTACTCTTGAGGTCTGCAATAGATAATTATAACATTTTATCCTCTTTCTTAACCCAACATCTTACTTAATATGCAGGAATGCTGAGTCATTTTTTCAGGAAACCAATCTTCATCAGCCTGGTCCTGATGTCAGCTGATAGTGTGTTTAGACTGACCTTTTGAAATAATATATATATATATATATATATATATATATATATATATATATATATATATATATATATATATATATATATATATATATATTGAGTGAGTAGTATGAGATTGATCAGTACCATGAAATGTATGGATGGTCCACCACTGGATTTTTACATTATTAAATAAGTTCTTTGGAAAACAGTATTTTTCTATAGGGATAAACATTTTTAAACAGGCTGGCCTTGTATTCAGGAGGAGGGAGGCTCCAGTATCCATCTGGCCATCTTGACTAAGGTTTTCCATGGTAGCCTTAAAGTTGGTTCCTACTATAAGGCCATGATTGATGACCTATTCCATCCTTGTTAAACTGCAAGGAGCTACCCAAAATATCTGAAAATGTTAGTGCAAAGATCAGAAAACTATATATGCACCCTAATATTCATCATCACCTTCAAAGTAGTCACCTCAGGAATGTATATAGTGATCTTTAGTGATCCAAGCACTGTTCTCCTTTTTGGAAGCACTCTTGGAAGTCCACAGGGTGAAGAGTGTGCAAGAACAATTGTGATTCCAGTTGAATGTCTTCAATTGAGGCAAAATGTGACACTTTCAACATGATTTTCATCTTCTGGAACAGGTGGAAGTTGCATGAGGCCTAGGTCTGGTGAGAAGGAAGGGTGGCTACCATGTGTTTTTTCTTTTTTTCCAGGATTCCTTTACAACAAGCAAGGTGTGCTCAAATGTGTTGTCATGTTCCACCAACCAATCTTGTATTTTTCCAAGAGTCTGGCCATTTGAGCTGAACATTTTCCTATAGTCACCTCAAAACTTTACAGGGGAACTGCCTGTTGACAATAAAGAATCATTTCACATGTATTATACAAGAGACAGTGTGTGTTACAAACACTCTGAATTGTCCGCCTTTGGTCTTCATGAATCACATCACACACTTTCATGAACATTTGTAGTGCTGTCCATGTTGACAGTCATGTTTGTCATCTTCCACAGTTTCTTAGTCTCCTTTAAGTGCTTCAGTCACTCAAATGTTCTTGCTTGACTCAGTGCATTCTTACCAAATACGTATGCCGGCATGCAGTGGGTTTCAGCTGCCGTTTTCTTTCACCTGAAACAGAAAATCTGCTACTCCTGCACATTACCCATTTCACAATTCATAGAAGTATTGAAACATATACTGAACACACCACTACAGCTCACAACTGCATGCACCAATGATGATGCAACTTTGTGCCAAAGTAGCTAAGAGATGTACCTTGAGTCATCTGGGGCAGAAAGTCACACTGCTGCTAGTTTATTTGTACAGTGAAATTCTCAGATATTTCATGTAGCACCTTACAGACCTATAAGTATGTAAATGTCTGAATTATGTATTATTTTTGTTGGTCTTAACTGAAAATGTCATATGCTCAATATCCTCATAAAAATGTTCCCTGGACAAATAAAACTACTATTGGTGGTACTACTACTACTACTACTACTTCTACTTCTACTTCTTTCCTTCTATGATCTCAGTCTAAACGCTCAGCAAATTTTTGGGAACTTTTAAAAATGTCAGTTTATCACTGATTACTTTACATACCTACCAAACTCTAAAGTAGCTCTCCCACTATGTTGCTGAATTGATACCTGAGAAGTTGAAGTTTTAAGTCAGTCTGTGATACATGATCATGCAGCATGATTGGTAGCAGACTGACTATGAATGAAAGGCATTTGGATTTAAATCACAATTCAGCCTATAATTTTAATTTGTTACAAGTCTTAATTACAGTGTATACTCTGCTAAAGAGGAAAGACATATAATTTCCAAAATATGCTGACATTTTTATGTGGAGAGAAACAGAGACAGATACTTTCAACTTTGGAGCCAACAGATCAGAGCTACATCTGCAGAATGATAGGATGATTAGGTATCAGCTTGTGTCATACTGTAAGTGATTAATTTTGTTCAATAATCAGTCTGTCAATTTTCTGGGTACCCTAAAAATTATTATATAATACAACTAGTGGGCAAGTATTTAATTATGCTACTGACTTTCAACTTTCTTCAACACGTCAACACAGACAAATCTAAATGTGTTGTTTATTTTATTGTTTGTTGCATTTTAATGTATTATGTGTCTGGACAGCAAGCACTTTTACAGAAAGCTTCATTTCGTCTATAATTACTCAGTTAACTAGTCATTGGCACTTGACACATAAATAATTGCAGAAAGTTTTTTTGACCTTAATCTCGACAAAGAAAAAGGCACACCACCTGAGACATTTAATTCAGATATATATTCTATATTTGGAGGAAAATAATGGTTTCAGCAGTAAGTTCGGATTCTTTTGTTTTGAAGTAATTGTTTTTAATAAAAAATATTTTAAGACGTAATGTCATTTTATGGATTGTAAAAATAAAACATATATGTTTGTTGATTTAAATAAAATAGAAAGAAACTTCCACATGGGAAAAATATATTAAACACAAAGATTCCAAGACTTACCAAGCGGGAAAGCACCGGCAGACAGGCACATGAACAAAACACACTAACACACACACAGAATTACTAGCTTTTGCAACCGATGGTTGCTTCTTCAGGAAGGAGAGGGAAAGACGAAAGGATGTGGGTTTTAAGGGAGAGGGTAAGGAGTCATTCCAATCCCGGGAGCGGAAAGAATTCCCTTAGGGGAAAAAAAGGACAGGTGTATACTTGCGCGCGCGCGCGCGCGCGCGCGCACACACACACACACACACACACACACACACACACACACACACACACACACACACACACACACACACACATATCCATCCGCACATACACAGACACAAGCAGACGTGATGTCTGCTTGTGTCTGTGTATGTGCGGATGGATGTGTGTGTGTGTGTGTGTGTGTGTGTGTGTGTGTGTGTGTGTGTGTGCGCGCGATTGTACACCTGTCCTTTTTTTCCCCTAAGGGAAGTCTTTCCGCTCCCGGGATTGGAATGACTCCTTACCCTCTCCCTTAAAACCCACATCCTTTCGTCTTTCCCTCTCCTTCCTGAAGAAGCAACCATCGGTTGCGAAAGCTAGTAATTCTGTGTGTGTGTTTGTGTGTTTTGTTCATGTGCCTGTCTGCCGGCGCTTTCCCGCTTGGTAAGTCTTGGAATCTTTGTTTTTAATGTGTTTGTTGATTTTATTTATTTATTTAGACTGCTGATAATATACATCACAATGTACAGAATGATGCTGAACCTGACTTAAATTTAGTGTTTACACAGAAAAGTAATTGAATTTATGCCATGGTACCATAAGGAGTGGGAAGAAAAGACTCTTGCTGCTATGTAGTAGCCGTAAGAAGGGTGGATGCCAGATGGTACAGGACAAATTAGGAACAGGGTACCAGGTCAGAAGTGTTGTGGAGCCAATTGCTGGCCTTAGTCAGGTGTTAAAGGACATAAAGTTTTTGTGCAAACGTTTTGGCAAAGAGGAATAGGTTATTGTAGTAGGAGCAGCAAGGAACAGCCTGGGCAATGACAGTTTAGCTGGGCAGTGACAGTTCAGCCAACTACAATTTATCTCTGTATCCTGAAAATATACAATGAAGTAGTTAGACAATAACTTTTTATTTTTAAGCTGACACCATGAACTAAAAAACAGTAATAACTGCATAACTTTGGTTTCAAAGTGATGGTGGTACCAGCAGATATGCTCCTAAGACACACTGCCATCTTCCTTGCTCTTTTTGTACGTGCCTGCCTTGCCTGTGAGCAACAATGATATTTGTCACTGTAAGCCATCAATGCGATTTTGTAGCTTGTCTAGTTGTTGAGTAATGTCTGGTTGTTCTCACTGTTGTATACCTGCAGCTTCCTGAAGATCTTTACTGCTGTATGTGAATGTCATAGGTGATGTATGCCCTGCATATAGACCTTGTCAGCTACTGAAAGCAACAATGAAATACCACATGCATTTGAAAGTGCCACAGCCATTCTAACTGCCTCTGGCAACTGTATGCCCCACACATGTTGCAGTGTTGTAGCTGGCAACTCAGGGTCATAGACTAAGCTTTGCAGGTGCTGCCAAAATTCCAAATTAAAATGCATATACTTCTGTGTGGCAGGTGGGTGCAGTATTATGTGTGCACTGATCGTTGCTGTTTGTGTCAAATGTACTAACAGTGATCATAAATTTGGTATCTTTGTTTACAGCTCTATAGTGCTGGAAAGTCAGATCGAGCATTGTAAGCTACAATTCTGGTTTATCGGGAATAAACTGCAGTGACTGTATTTTCATCTTGCTGCTGTTATCTGTCAAATTGCTGTTGCTTGATGCAGTAGAAAAGTTCAATGCACAATTTCCTGGTTTGCAATGTCGCTTCATAAATCTTCAATGTGCTTCAACAAAGCATCACACTAATCTGTAGTACTCTGTGTGTCATGCAGAAGTGTCAACTCTGCAGTAGACGATACTGGACTGTGCTGCATTTGTTCATCTGCAATGGAATTCAATATACAGGATCACTACTGAAGCCAACTAAAGGTTATATCTGTCTATTAAAGAGATTCAGTGAAGTAGTTAGGCAATAACTCTTTATTTTTAAGCTAAAACACCATTACAAGGCTAATCCTCTGCAGTAATGTTGGCTTCTTTTTAACAGGCTTAGAATACTTACAGTTGTAATCTCTGTATCTGTCTCTCTGCACCCTTTGTCAGAACCAACTTTAAAGAATGTTTCACCAGGGAAACAATTCACAAACATGGTAACCATATCAAAAATTAGGCAAACAATGTAATCCCAAATTGCAGACTGAAAAGAACAAAAAACTCCCACAACATGAATGCACTAAAATTAATTATTAAAATCTTTCCTCATTTCAGGCCATTTAAAATTTTAAGATTAAAATTATATAACTGACTGATACAAAAGCCATGTTACGATATAAATGAGTTTTTTGATATGAACAATATTGATTTTAGTACCAGTATTTAAGAATGTAGACATACCATTTTAGTTGAGTACATTAGTGTTACATGCATATGATGAATCCTGCTCCATTAAAAATATCAGTGGCAAATAAATAAAAATTAAATACTGCTCACATCTCATTCACCAGACACAAGCTGTGTCTGTATATGTGCGGATGGATATATATGATGAATGTAATAGAGGGAAACATTCCACATGGTGTGTGTGTGTGTGTGTGTGTGTGTGTGTGTGTGTGTGTGTGTGTGTGTGTGTGTGTGCGCGCGCACGACTGTATACCTGTCCTTTTCTCCCCTTAAGGTAAGTCTTTCGGCTCCCAGGATTGGAATGACTCCTTACCCTCTCCCTTAAAACCCACATCCTTTCGTCTTTCCCTCTCCTTCCCTCTTTCCTGAAGAAGCAACCGTTGGTTGCGAAAGCTTGAATTTTGTGTGTATGTTTGTGTATCTATCGACCTGCCAGCACTTTTGTTTGGTAAGTCACATCAATAGAAAGAAACATTCCACATGGGAAAAATATATTAAAAACAAAGATTCCATTACTTACCAAGCGGGAAAGTGCCGGTAGATAGGCACAATAAAAAAACACACAAACACACACACAAAATTTCGAGCTTTCGCCAATCCGAAACCTCTGTCCTATCCAAAGGCCTCACCTTCAGCCCCTCTCCCAGGTTCAACCAAACTGCCCTTGTCAAAGATTTACTGTCCTACACTCGTAGTCTCTGCTGGAAATATCACTTTGCCACGAAGAAAAATAATCCTAATCCCACTCCTAATGATCCAACTCCCCAAGACACTATCCAAATTGAACCCTGCCTGGAACAGTTCCGCCCTCCATCACAGCGGGACCCACCTCCTCTTCCTCAAAATAACCCTCTCCAAACCTTCCAGGAATTTCTCACTTCTAGCCTTGCCTCTCAATCCTTCTTGAAAACCCTTAATCCTACTCCCAACATCACCACAGCCGAAGCCCAGGCTATCCTTGATCTGAAAACTGACTGATCCATCATCATTCTTCCGGCTGACAAGGGTTCCATGACCGTGGTACTTGATCGTCGGGAGTATGTGGCTGAGGGACTGTGTCAGATTTCTGACAACTCTACATACAAAGTTTGCCAAGGTAATCCAATTCCTGATGTTCAGGTGGAGCTTCAAGGAATCCTCAGAACCTTAGGCCCCCTACAAAACCTTTCACCTGATTCCATCAACCTCCTGACACCCCCGACACCTTGCATTCCTACCTTCTACCTACTTCCTAAAATTCACAAACCCAAACATCCCAGCCGCCCCATTGTAACTGGTTACCAAGCCCCCACAGAACGTATCTCTGCCTATGTAGATCAACACCTTCAACCCATTACATGCAGTCTCCCATCCTTCATCAAAGACACCAACCACTTTCTCAAATGCCTGGAATCCTTATTCAGTCTGTTACCCCCGGAAACCATCCTTGTAACCATTGATGACACTTCCCTATACACAAATATCCCGCACATCCAGGGCCTCGCTGCAATGGAGCACTTCCTTTCACGCCGATCACCTGCCACCCTACCTAAAACCTCTTTCCTCGTCACCTTAGCCAGCTTCATCCTGACCCACAACTTCTTCACTTTTGAAGGCCAGACATACCAACAATTAAAGGGAACAGCCATGGGTACCAGGATGGCCCCCTCGTATGCCAACTTATTTATGGGTCGCTTAGAGGAAGCCTTCTTGGTTACCCAAGCCTGCCAACCCACAGTTTGGTACAGATTTATTGATGACATCTTCATGATATGGACTCACAGTGAAGAAGAACTCCACAATTTCCTCTCCAACCTCAACTCCTTTGGTTCCATCAGATTCACCTGGTCCTACTCCAAATCCCATGCCACTTTCCTTGACGTTGACCTCCATCTGTCCAATGGCCAGCTTCACACATCCGTCCACATCAAACCCACCAACAAGCAACAGTACCTCCATTATGACAGCTGCTACCCATTCCATATCAAACGGTCCCTTCCCTACAGCCTAGGCCTTCGTGGCAAACGAATCTGCTCCAGTCCTGAATCCCTGAACCATTACACCAACAACCTGAAAACAGCTTTCGCATCCCGCAACTACCCTCCTGACCTGGTACACAAGCAAATAACCAGAGCCACTTTCTCATCCCCTCAAACCCAGAACCTCTCACAGAAGAACCCCAGAAGTGCCCCACTTGTGACAGGATACTTCCCGGGACTGGATCAGACTCTGAATGTGGCTCTCCGGCAGGGATACGACTTCCTAAAATCTTGCCCTGAAATGAGATCCATCCTTCATGAACTCCTCCCCATTCCACCAACAGTGTCTTTCCGCCGACCACCTAACCTTGGTAACCTCTTGGTTCATCCATATTAAATCACCAAACCACCTTTCCTACCCTCTGGCTCCTACCCTAGTAACCGTCCCCGGTGTGAAACCTGTCCCATGCACCCTCCCACCACCATCTACTCCAGTCCTGTAACCCGGAAGGTGTACATGATCAAAGGCAGAGCCACGTGTGAAAGCACCCACGTGATTTACCAATTGACCTGCCTGTCTGCGTGTGTCTGTATATATATATATATATATATATATATATATATATATATATATATATATATATAAAAAAACAAAGATTCCGAGACTTACCAAGCGGGAAAGCGCCGGCAGACAGGCACATGAACAAAACACACAAACACACACACAGAATTACGAGCTTTCGCAACTGGCAGTTGCTTCGTCAGGAAGGAAGGAAGGAGAGGGAAAAATGAAAGGGTGTGGGTTTTAAGGGAGAGGGTAAGGAGTCATTCCAATCCCGGGAGCGGAAAGACTTCCCTTAGGGGAAAAAAAATGACAGGTGTACACTTGTGCGCGCACACACACACACACACACACACACACACACACACACACACATATCCATCCGCACATACACAGACACAAGCAGACATATTTAAAGGCAAAGAGTAAGGGCCCTTACTCTTTGCCTTTAAATATGTCTGCTTGTGTCTGTGTATGTGCGGATGGATATGTGTGTGTGTGTGTGTGTGTGTGTGTGTGCGCGCGCGCAAGTGTACACCTGTCCTTTTTTTTCCCCTAAGGGAAGTCTTTCCGCTCCCGGGATTGGAATGACTCCTTACCCTCTCCCTTAAAACCCACACCCTTTCATTTTTCCCTCTCCTTCCTTCCTTCCTGACGAAGCAACTGCCAGTTCCGAAAGCTCGTAATTCTGTGTGTGTGTTTGTGTGTTTTGTTCATGTGCCTGTCTGCTGGCGCTTTCCCGCTTGGTAAGTCTTGGAATCTTTGTTTTTAATATATTTTTCCCATGTGGAAGTTTCTTTCTGTTTTATGTGTGTGTGTGTGTGTGTGTGTGTGTGTGTGTGTGTGTGTGTGTGTGTGTGTGTGTGTCCACAGACACGCGCGTGAGTGTATACCTATCCTTTTTTCCCCCTAAGGTAAGTCTTTCCGCTCCCGGGATTGGAATGACTCCTTACCCTCTCCCTTAAAACCCACATCCTTTCAGCTTTCCCTCTCCTTTCCTCTTTCCTGACGGAACAACCATGGGTTGCGAAAGCTTGAATTTTGTGTGTGTGTTTGTGTTTGTTGGTGTCTCTATCAACATACCAACGCTTTCATTTGGTAAGTTACATCATCTTTGTTTTTAGATTTATTGTCTATATTCTTAGATAAACCTAACAGAAGCTTTTGTCTGGATTATAAACAAGTTTATTGGGTGCAAAACCAATTTAATGCAGAATCAAGTGTTTGTCATGTAATATTATCAAGAGTTGAAATGTAGCAATGTGAAGTAAGCCGTGCTATATCATCAGTATAAGAGATTGTAATATGCAGTGGGGCAGGACAGTGCTCTGTGGAAAACCACTACTAATTATTCCTTAAGATGATTGATTTCTAACAGAGACAAACTCCTCTCTGATGTTATGGTGGGAGAAAACTATTGCTAACATAGATCTGCGCAAGCTATAAAACACCAGTTTTCTTAGTATTACAGATAAAACCTTCTAATTTTCAAAACAGCTACAGTGGTATTTCTACCTGGCTAATAATGTTTTTCAAAATAAGTACTTACTTGAATGTGTATGTGTGCTTCAAACATTTTTGAAAGTACTGGCATAACAGACTGAACGATAGATCTGGGGGAACTGTTACTGCCCTTTTGGAATGCTAAGACAACTTTTGAGATTGAGTGTATTCAATAAAACTCCATTATGAATAAACTTAGTGGGTAAGTGACCAAGTGAACTGCGCATTAAAGAATTTAGAAAGTGTTTTACAAACATCACTGTGTTTGATTATATCATAGTGAAAATATGAGTTTTTATAAATATAATCAACTAGATCGCTTGCAGATATCTCTGAAGTGGTCTTTCAGTTCTTCTGGATCAAGCAAACTTTGATGTACACTCCTGGAAATGGAAAAAAGAACACATTGACACCGGTGTGTCAGACCCACCATACTTGCTCCGGACACTGCGAGAGGGCTGTACAAGCAATGATCACACGCACGGCACAGCGGACACACCAGGAACCACGGTGTTGGCCGTCGAATGGCGCTAGCTGCACAGCATTTGTGCACCGCCGCCGTCAGTGTCAGCCAGTTTGCCGTGGCATATAGAGCTCCATCGCAGTCTTTAACACTGGTAGCATGCCGCGACAGCGTGGACGTGAACCGTATGTGCAGTTGGTGGACTTTGAGTGAGGGCATATAGTGGGCATGCGGGAGGCCGGGTGGACGTACTGCCGAATTGCTCAACACGTGGGGCGTGAAGTCTCCACAGTACATTGATGTTGTTGCCAGTGGTCAACGGAAGGTGAACATGCCCGTCGCCCTTGAACCGGACCGCAGCGACGCACGGATGCATGCCAAGACCGTAGGATCCTACGCAGTGCCATAGGGGACCACACCGCCACTTCCCAGCAAATTAGGGACACTGTTGCTCCTGGGGTATCGGCGAGGACCATTCGCAACCGTCTCCATGAAGCTGGGCTACGGTCCCGCACACCGTTAGGCCGTCTTCCGCTCACGCCCAAACATCGTGCAGCCCGCCTCCAGTGGTGTCGCGACAGGCGTGAATGGAGGGATGAATGGAGACGTGTCGTCTTCAGCGATGAGAGTCGCTTCTGCCTTGGTGCCAATGATGGTCGTATGCGTGTTTGGCGCCGTGCAGGTGAGCGCCACAATCAGGACTGCATACGACCGAGGCACACAGGGCCAACACCCGGCATCTTGGTGTGGGGAGCGATCTCCTACACTGGCCGTACACCTCTGGTGATCGTCGAGGGGACACTGAATAGTGCACGGTACATCCAATCCGTCATCGAACCCATCATTCTACCATTCCTAGACCGGCAAGGGAACTTGCTGTTCCAACAGGACAATGCACGTCCGCATGTATCGCGTGCGCCCCAACATGCTCTAGAAGGTGTAAGTCAACTACCCTGGCCAGCAAGATCTGCGGATCTGTCCCCCATTGAGCATGTTTGGGACTGGATGAAGCGTCGTCTCACGCGGTCTGCACGTCCAGCACGAACGCTGGTCCAACTGAGGCGCCAGGTGGAAATGGCATGGCAAGCCGTTCCACAGGACTACATCCAGCATCTCTACGATAGTCTCCATGGGAGAATAGCAGCCTGCATTGCTGCGAAAGGTGGATATACACTGTACTAGTGCCGACATTGTGCATGCTCTGTTGCCTGTGTCTATTTGCCTGTGGTTCTGTCAGTGTGATCATGTGATATATCTGACCCCAGGAATGTGTCAATAAAGTTTCCCCTTCCTGGGACAATGAATTCACAGTTTTCTTATTTCAATTTCCAGGAGTGTATTTGGCTGGAAGAATGATCATTGATCATGCCTAACATCTTCCCATCCTACCTTACATTTCAAGCACCGTCTACATACTACTTTTCACAAGCAGATTTTTTTGGATTGTATGAGCTTAGGTATTTGATACTGCTTACTTCTAAGGTAAAAATTGTAAGCCTATTCTTTTGCTCACTCCCTTAGTTACAATTTTTATATTTTCAGTGTGCTTTGCATGCGTATTGTCTCATTTGTGCCAGTTCTTTTTTATAATAGTTAAATTTGTCATCTACTGATTTATATACTGATTAATTCATTCATTAACATATCATGCCCAGTGAAACTCATCATGAAGAAGAGGGAATGAAGAATTCTAAACATTTTCAGGGAAGTGTAAAAAGTCATGTTTTATATTCACAGGCAGAGGCAGCCAATGTTGGTTATTTCTTTAGAGTACACTAACAATAAGCATGACAATAAGTCTGAAATAAATCTGCTGCTCCTTGACTCATACAACTCAACTGCTGGTTTTGTCTAATGCTTCAGTCACAGCAGGGTCATCTTACAAACCACAGATACCTTTATGGAGTACATGTACTGACGATGCATGTATACAAATTCCTATGTCCCTGAGAAGGCTTCAGTAAACATTTGGTTATCAACTTTATAGACTATTCTGATTGCATGCTGCTACAGAATAAACCCTTTTCTGACCATAGCAATATTGTGCCATAGAATTATGCCACAGGATATTACCGAGGAAAGTATGTGAGGCATAAAAGCAAATCTGACTGCAGGTCAACACAGTGAGAAAGATTTTCAAATGCAAAACTGGCAGATGTGAGCTTTTGGAATATTTTATCCATGTGCTGATAGCAACTCAGTTTACTGTCCTAAGAACTTCACACATCGAGCTCCATTCTGTCTATGCAGACTGATCTCTAAGCTGAGAACCAGTTGTAAACATGTACAAATATTCTCCTGGCTGTATCTAGTATGGGTATACTAGTGTAAACATTATAGTTTTGAAGAGTCCTCAAATATCTCCGGTAAATTATTTATGTAGCTCATGAAAAGGAGTGGGCTAATCTTGAAGGTGCCAACTTAATTTTTCCTCACTCTGGTTTTAGACTTATTCCTATTGTACCATTTTCTGCTATGACCCTCTGTTCTCTATTGTTCAGACAAGATATCATTCATGCAAGGGAATTTTAGTTTCCCTGGTAGAATTTTATGAACTTGACAAAAAAGGTCTTGGTAAGCTCATAGAAAATGGAAAAAGGGTGTTTTCCCTTATCTAGATCTACCAGAACTGAGTTTGTGAAATCATACATTGCTTTCTTAGTAAAGATACCTTTACAGAAGCCAAATTGATTACTTCTTAAAATGTTAGTTTAAGAAAAATGATTCAATATTCTATTGTATATGACATTTTCAAAAAATTTTGAGAACACTCAAAGGAAGGAAATGGATCTACAATTAGAGGTCAGTTGCTTATCTCTGCTTTTGTAAATGGATGTTACTAGTGCATATTTCAGTCTTTCAGGAAACATGCCTTGTCACCATGTGGACTTAAATCTCTGAAGTCTTGTTGAAATTCTTCTTAAACAGTCCTCCTGCAGTTACTGGATTTGGTGACAAGATGTTAAGTAACAAAAGACACACTGCAGAAATTAATTGGTGAGATTCTCATATTTTTTGACATATATAATATTGCAATGATCATTATTTGACAAAGAATTTTTTTAGAGACAACATGTTTATGTAGTAACAGCACATTTTTTGTAGAGTCTTGTACCAAGGAAGCAAGGGAGAGTTGTTATTGGTGGCCAGTATCCTCTTTTTACAACACAAATGCCCACAAGGATTAACATGGTTTTCTATTTGCATGAACAAATAGCTGCTACTTAATTTTAATGCAGTCCATGTGTTGTGCTACAAGCTCGCCTGAAATAGTCCTCTTGCAGACAATATCAGTAACATTGCTATTACGACATTAGTCTCACTGCTAGTAATCTGGTCACTTTACACTGCCATAACCTGAGTCAGTGACAGTGAGTTAGTAAGGCCCTCTGGTCAGTGGAGCCGATCTAAATATGTACTGTCGAGAGGAGATTGGTGGCATGTTGCTTGTTGCTGTGTCACTGGCCTCTCTCATGATAGGCACGCTTCATTTACTACAGTCACAATCATGGGTGGAAGCAATGATGTATACTGAAACAAGGGTAAATTTGCAACACAGTGTCTATAAACAACACTGCTGAACCTCAAAGTGCCAAAGTGACAAGCAGGCCTTACAGACATGATCTGCAGGACAACCCAGTTGTAAATTTGGAGCTTACAAATATAAACAGACAATTTAGTAAAATATGTAAGTTTTATCAAAACATAACATTCTTTGGGCTTCCCAACTCAAGAGATCTGTTCACGACATACGGTCAACGCTATAACAGTGCTGTGAAGTTGTGCATTGGCAAATCGCTGACAAAACTAATACAGATAGCCGACCATGCTGCAAGAAATACAATTGCTACACAACAGTAGACATCATTGCTATACAGCCAGCTTTGATCAAGGAAATATGGAAATACCATAACAGATCTATAACAAGAGTCAGTCACAGCCACATCATCAGTGCAGCCAGGATCATCACTTGAACAAGAGGAGGCAGAATCACCTTAAGCAAAAACAGCAAGACAATGTGAGGATCCAATGGAGGAAACAGTGGCCAGTGCATCAGTCAGTAGGATAACGGTAACACCTCATCACCAAAAGAATTTTGTTTAGACCAAGGCAAGAGAAACGTAAAAACTAAAAGGTAAGCAGTGCTCAGTTCTTCTGTCTTCCACCAAAATATGCAATGCATAAGAAACAAAGTGCAACAATTAGAAGTGGAATGGCAGTCTATTGACAGTCCACTTGTTTGGATAACAGAACATTAGTGTAACAGTTCAGAATTAACAAATGCAGCACTAAATTAATACAGTCTTAGCCTGTCATTATGGTAGAAACACTATGAAATGTGGTGGATCATTCATATTTGTGAAGGAGAGGACTATGTATAAAATTGGAAATGATGTTATGGCATTAAGTGAGAGAGAAATATCAGCTTTATCTCTAAAAAGCAAGATGTATTCCAAAGACTAACTGTACTATGAGTTTATCATGCTCCCAGTGGTGACATGGACACATTCACTACAAAGTTAACCCAAGCATTTGATATGTCTCCAGCGCAAAAGGCAAATTCATCATTTGTGGAAATCTAAACATTAACATGATGAACCATGGACCTTGCCGTTGTGGGCAGGCTTGCGTACCTCAGCAATACGGATGGCCGTACCATAGGTGCAACCACAATGGATGGGTATCTGATGAGAGGCCAGACAAATGTGTGGTTCCTGAAGAGGGGCAGCAGCCTTTTGAGTAGTTGCAGGGGCAACAGTCTGGATGATTGACTGATCTGGCCTCGTAACACTAACCAAAACGGCCTTGCTGTGCTGGTACTGCGAACGGCTGAAAGCGAGGGGAAACTACAGCCGTAATTTTTCCCGAGGGCATGCAGCTTTACTGTATGATTTAATGATGATGGCATCCTCTTGGGTAAAATATTCTGGAGTTAAAATAGTCCCACATTCGAATCTCCGGGCTTCCGGGCTGGGACTACTCAGGAGGACATTGTTATAAGGAGACAGAAAACTAGCGTTCTACAGATCGGAGCGTGCAGTGTCAGATCCCTTAATCGGGCAGGTAGAGTAGAAAATTTAAAAAGGGAAATGAATAGGTTAAAGTTAGATATAGTGGGAATTAGTGAAGTTTGGTGGCAGGAGGAACAAGACTTTTGGTCAGGTGAATACAGGGTTATAAGTACAAAATCAAATAGGGGTAATGCAGGAGTAGGTTAAATAATGAATAAAAAATAGGCGTGATGGTAAGTTACTACAAACAGCAATATGGAACGCATTATTGAGGCCAAGATAGACAAGAATCCCACGCCTACTACAGTAGTAAAAGCTTATATGCCAACTAGCTCTGCAAATGGTGAAGAAATTGATGAAATGTATGATGAGACAAAAGAAATTATTCAGGTAGTGAAGGAAGATGAAAATTTAATAGTCATGGGTGACTGGAATTAGAGAGTAGGAAAAGGGAGAGAAGGAAACATAGTAGGTGAATGTGAATTGGAGGTAAGAAATGAAAGAAGAAGCAGTCTGGTAGAATTTTACACAGAGCATAATTTAATCATAGCTAACACTTGGTTCAAGAATCATAAAAGAAGGCTGTATACATGGAAGAATCCTGGAGATACTAGAAGGTATCAGATAGATTATATAATGGTAAGACAGGGATTTAGGAATCAGGTTTTAAATTGTAAGACATTTACAGAGGCAGATGTGGACTCTGACCACAACCTATTGGTTATGAACTGTAGATTAAAACTGAAGAAACATCAAAAAGGTGGAATTTAAGGAGATGGGACCTTGATAAACTGACTAAACCAGAGGTTGTAGAGAGTTTGAGGGAGAGCATAAGGGAACAATTGACAGGGATTTGAGAAAGAAATAAAGTAGAAGATTAATGGATAGCTCTTGGGGATGAAGTAGTGAATGCAGCACACGATCAAGTAGGTAAAAAGATTAGGGCTAGTATAAATCCTTGGGTAACAGAAGAAATATTGAATTTAATTGATGAAAGGAGAAAATATAAAAATGCAGTAAATGAAGCAGGCAAAAGGATTACAAATGTCTCAGAAATGAGATTGACAGGAAGTGCTAAATGGCTAAGCAGGGATGGCTAGAGGATAATTGTAAGGATGTAGAGGCTTATCTCACTAGGGCTAAGATAGAAACTTACTGCCTAAAGGAAAATTAAAGAGCTTTGGAGAAAGAGAACCACTTGTATGAATATCAAGAGCTCAGATGGAAACCCAGTTCTAAGCAAAGAAGAGAAAGCAGAAAGGTGGAAGGAGTATATAGAGGATTTATACAAGGGCGATGTACTTGAGGACAATATTATGGAAGTGGAAGAAGATGTAGATGAAGATTAAATGGGAGATATGATACTGCGTGAAGAGTTCGACAGAGCACTGAAAGACCTGAGTCGAAACAAGGCCCCAGGAGTAGACAACATTCCATTAGAACTACTGACGGCCTTGGGAGAGCCAGTCATGACAAAACTCTACCATCTGGTGAGCAAAATGTATGAGATAGGCGAAATAACCTCAGACTTCAAGAAGAATATAATAATTCCAATCCCAAAGAAAGCAGGTGTTGACAGATGTGAAAATTACTGAACTATCAGGTTAATAATTCACAGCTGCAAAATACTAATGCGAATTCTTTACAGACGAATGGAAAAACTGGTAGAAGCCGACCTCGGGGAAGATCAGTTTGGATTGCTTAGAAATGTTGGAACGCATGAGGCAATACTGACCATACGACTTATCTTAGAAGAATGGTTAAAGAAAGGCAAACCTACATTTCTAGCATTTGTAGACTTAGAGAAAGCTTTTCACAATGTTGACTGGAATACTCTCTTTCAAATTCTAAAGGTGGCAGGGGTAAAATACAGGGAGCGAAAGGCTATTTTCAGTTTGTCCAGAAACCAGATGGCAGTTACAAGAGTTGAGGGGCATGAAAGAGAAGCAGTGGTTGGGAAAGGAGTGAGACACAGTTGTAGCCTCTCCCCGATGTTATTCAATCTGTATATTGAGCAAGCAGTAAAGGACACAAAAGAAAAATTTGGAGTAGGTATTAGAATCCATGGAGAAGAAATAAAAACTTTGAGGTTCGCCGATGACATTGTAATTCTGTCAGAGACAGCAAAGGACTTGGAAGAGCAGTTGAACGGAATGGACAGTGTCTTGAAAGGAGGATATAAGATGAACATCATCAAAAGCAAAACGAGGATCATGGAATGTAGTCGAATTAAGTCGGGTGATGGTGAGGGATTTGGAAATGAGATATTTAAAGTAGTGAAGGAGTTTTGCTATTTGGCGAGCAAAATAACTGATGATGGTCGAAGTAGAGAGGATATAAAATGTAGACTGGCAATGGCAAGGAAAGTGTTTCTGAAGGAGAGAAATTTGTTAACATTGAGTATAGATTTAAGTGTCAGGAAGTCGTTTCTGAAAATATTTGTATGGAGTGTAGCCATGTATGGAAGTGAAACATGGACGATAAATAGTTTGGTCAAGAAGAGAATAGAAGCTTTCGAAATGTGGTGCTACAGAAGAATGCTGAGATTATATGGGTAGATCGTATAACTAATGAGGAGGTATTGAATATAATAGGGGAGAAGTGTAGTTTGTGGCACAACTTGACAAGAAGAAGGGACTGGTTGGTAGGGCATGTTCTGAGGCATCAAGGGATCACAAATTTAGCATTGGAGGGCAGCGTGGAGGGTAAAAATCGTAGAGGGCGACAAAGAGATGAATACACGAAGCAGATTCAGAAGGATGTAGGTTGCAGTAAGTACTGGGAAATGAAGCAACTTGCACAAGATAGAATAGCATGGAGAGCTGCATCAAACCAGTCTCAGGACTGAAGACCACAACAACAACAACCCAGATATGACATGCATTACTTTTCTGAACATTATGTATGCCTATGATATATCACCATTAACTAACATTGCCACTAGTATAACCAGACATTCAGCTTCAAGTATTGATCACATGCTAATGGACGTAGAGAAAGATAGGTGTGACATTGTCATAAATGACCTTGGCATCTCAGATCATTCCAGTCAGTTATTAAAATTAGGCATAGAATTAGATAACACTAAAAAAGTCAAAGTCAAAAAGAACTCTATTTGCCTCACAAATTAACAGTGAAACATGGGAGGAAATGTACAGAGAAACTACTATAAATGGGAGGTTTCCAAAGTTTCTGTCAATATTTAAATTCAGATTTGAAGAAGTATTCCTTAAAGTTCTAAGAATCACTACATTGTGCAACAACAGCAGGTGGATAACCAATCAAATAAGGAACCTCAGCTCAACGAAAAACTTCTACACTGATTCAGCATTTCATAACTATTATAATACATACAGAAAGATCTATAGAAAAGTATTGTTAGTGGCTAAAAAGTTAAAAAAAGACAAATTTATAGAAAAAGTTAATAATAAAATCAAATCAGCATGGAACATCACCAAACAGGAAACTAATAGGAATAAATTAAAGCCAGTAAACAGTTTCAACACAATGATACCAAAATAAATGACCCCAAAAAAACTAGCAAACTTTGCCATTCAATATTTCAGCAACATAGCAACCAAACTAAAACAGAAGTTCAACAATATAAAGCATTTACAAATGTTGACCGAAATACCACTCACAATGATGCTATGACCAATCACAGAAGAAGTAGTATGCAATGTTGGGAGTAACCTAAAATGTAAAAATTCAGTAGGCATAGATGAAGTACCTGTGTGCTTTACTGAGGGACTGAATAGGCAATATCAATACCCTTTATTGCACGTCATCAATGAATCCTTCTCCACAGGCTGCTTCCCAGACAAACTAAATCATGCAAAAATCCTACCTATTTATAAGAAAGGTGACCCAGAAATCATAGAAAATTACAGACCAATCTCATTACTATCATCTTTTCAAAAGTGATAGAGACCATAATGAAAAACAGACTCATAGGGCACTTAACATAGTTCAATCTTCTGAGTAAAGAGCAATTTGGTTTCTGGGCTGGTAAAAGTGCAAATTCAGCTGTAGCTCATTTCTCAAATACTATCCTCCAAGCACTAGACAAAGGAGACCACATAACAGGAATCTTCTTGATTTGACCAAAGCGTTTGGCACAGTAGACCATGCAATATTGCTAAATAAACTAAATACACAAGAATTTAGAGGAGTAAGAAACCTGTTGTTTCATTTGTACCTGCAAAACAGATCACTCAAACACAATATACATATTATCACTATACAAATCGGAATCAAATTGAAGGTATATATATATAGTGTGTGTGACATTATGTACCATTATTGTGTGATGCGCATATCACCAATTTTAGATGGTTAATCAAGATCAGGCACTTTCAGCACAGCCTCAGCAGTCAGGCTTGAGAATGAACCAGCTGGTTTGAAACTAGTCACAAAAATATACACGGCGCAGCTGTGACAAATTTGTACTAAACACTTCGCGAAAGAGATTGTGGTGGAAAGTACACTATCTGCTAGACATGTCAATATCTTTACTGTGCGATATTGGTGGTAATGTTACTAATGACACTATCACTAAAGTGGAATTACAAAACACCAAAGACCAAATAAATATTCTAGAATTCAAATCAAGAACTACTGCAAACATGAGTACCATAACTTAGAAGTAGATATCTTTGGTAGAGCAAAGTGAATCAAATCACTTAATAAAGGTGGGTCCTCTGCTCCGGACTGTATACCAATTAGATTCCTTTCAGAGTATGCTGATGTAATAGTTCCATACCTAGCAATCATATGCAACCACTCACTTGACAAAATATCCATACTGGTATCTAAAGATTGCAAAGTGGCACAGATCATGCTAACACTCAAGAAAGATAATAGGAGCAATCCGCTGAAGTTTATTTGCAGTAGGATTTTGGAACATATGCTGTGTCCGAAAATTATGAAGTACCTTCATGAAAACGTTTTATTGATACACAGTCAGCATGGATTCAGAAATTATCATTTTTGTGTGACACTTCATTTTCATGAAGATATGAGAACTATCGGAAATGGATCTCAAATTAATTCCATATTTCTGGATTTCCGGAAGGCTTTTGATACCGTTCCTCACAACTGATTGCTAATCGGATTGCATGACTTTGGAGTATCGCCTTAGTTGTGCGATTGGATTCGTGATTTCCAGTCAGAAAAGTTACAGATTATAGTAGTTGATAGAAACTCATCGCCTAAAACGGAAGTGATCTCGAGCGTTTTCCATGAAAGTGTTATAAGGCCCTCCTAATCAATATAAATTATGTAGGGGACAAACTGAACATCTCTTTAGATTGTTTGCAGATTTATCCTCTAGTTAAACCGTAAGAAGATCAAAACCAATTGCATGGTGCAAAAGTTGGAAATTGGCTCTTAGATAATGAAGTCATCTTACACGAGTACGAAAAGGAATCCGTTAAATTTCGGTTACAGGATAAATCACACACATCTAAAGACTGTCAGTTCAACTAAATACCTAGGAATAACAATTATAAACGATTTACATTGGAACGATCCCCTAAATAATATGTGGAAAGCAAAACAAAGGCTGCGTTTTATTGTTAGAATATTTAGAGTATGCAACAAATCCACTAAAGAGACTGCCTGCACTGTGCTTGTCTGCCCTGTATAGTATTGCTGTGCAGTATGGGATCCTTCGCAGACAGGACTGATAAACGACATCGAGAGAGTTCAAAGGAGGACAGCTCTTTTAGTACTATTGCGAAACAGGGGAAAGAGTATCACGGTTATGATACGCGATTTGGCGTGGGAGTCATTAAAACAAGAACGGTTGTGGCGAGATCTTTTCACATATTTTCATTCTCCAACTTTCTCGTTTGAACGTGAAAATATCTTACACAAGGAGACATGATCATTGCGATAAGATCAGAGAAATCAGAGGTCGCATTAAGAGTTGATACGAGAAATCGGAGGTTGCATTAAAAGTTTTAAGCGTTCGTTTTCCCGCACGCTATTCGTGAGTGGAACGGAAGAGGTATAATGTGAAGTAGTTCGAAGAACCTTTTGTCAAGCATTTAAGTGTGAATTGAATTGCACAGTGGACATGTAGACGTAGATATAGATGTAAACACAAAACTAAGAACTGCTATACGAAGTCTGTTCAAAAAATTCCGGAAGTTTGTCCATAAAATTTTCCTACACTTTGCCTTTTACTTATTATGCGTGGTCTCCGAAATACTCTCCTCCACAATTGATGCACCGCTTCCAACACCGTTTGCATTTCAGGAAGCAGTCTTGGTACGACTCTTGCTGGTTTACGCAAAGCGCCATCTGCGAATTTTCATTTATACTAAACTTCCTGGCAGATTAAAACAAGTGCTCTGCCCGCGAAAGGCAAAGGTCCCGAGTTCGAGTTTCGGTGGGGCACACAGTTTTAATCTGCCAGGAAGTTTCATATCAGCGCACACTCCGCTGCAGAGTAAAAACCTCATTCATTTATATTGTCTGTCTTATCAAATCTTCGGCCTTGTAAAGGGGTTTTCAACTCTGGAAATAAAAGAAAGGCGGCTGAGGCCAGGTCTGGAGAACACAGAGGATGAGGATGAGGATGAGGCAGCACAGTGATTTCATTTTATGTGCGACAGTCGCACACCAACAGGGATGAATGAGCGCGTGCGTTATCGTGATGCAGGAGCCATGAATTACGTCCCACATTTCAGGCCTTTTCCTTCTCACTTTTTCTCGCTGAAGCCGCAACACGTCCCGACAGCACCATGCAGTTCTTTTTTTCTAAAAAAAAAAAAAAAGAAAAAAGAAAGAAAGAAAGAAAGAAGTTTGAGGGTACTCCGACATTGGGTACAATGCAGCGAAAATTACTTATAACTGAAGCATGGGATACCAGCCGTCTGTTTACCCATGACGTCATCAACATGTCAAACTACAAAAAAAAAAAAAAAAGGTAGTGCCTCCATTTCGAAGCCGCGGCAACCGTTTTTGATAATTGAATCACTGGCAGCCAGTTCGACAAGCGTGTAGTGCCCTCGCCCGCTAATAGTGGGCGATTGTAGTGCTAAACGGATATGCGATATGATATAGGTTAAAATATGTGTTCGATAATATTTCCTTGTATTGTTTTGTATGTCGGATGGTTGACTGGACTCACCTGTTTAATTTGAAGTGTATTATAGGTCAATTGAAGTGTACGATACCATTTTGTTTATTGTTCAGAGGTTGATGGGAATCGGATGCTTCATTTGAGGTAATGTAAACTGAAGTGTTTGATACCACGTTCTGTTGTTTGTTTGGGTGTTTCTTGGTATCGCCTGCTCTATTTGAGCTTCGAAATGCTTGAAACAGTGAATGATATAGCTTTTCCCACCAAAAACTGCACTGGTATCGTTCGTATTGCAATTACCAACACGAAAAAATGAAATAAAAAATGTACGTCCGTGAAATAAATCTTTGGCACTCCTCAAAGTTCTCAAAATCGTAAAAAAATATTTTGATGACGAAAAAGATTAAGGGGTACGCAACCCCCAGCGTTCCCCCAGAATAACAGCACTGGTACCATCTATTAACAGTTTGTCCCTGTGGCATGAGTTCATGATGAACTAATCCTTCCAAGTCAGAGAAAACTATCAGCATGGCTTTGGCGTTTGATCTGACCTGACGACCTTTTTATGGTTTTAGAGACCTATTTTGAAGACTGAACTCTTGGTCTTAACATCATACCGCAAACACACGTTTCATCACCATTTATGATTCTCTCAAGGAAAATTTCGTTCTCATTTACGCTGTCCAAAACCTCTTCAGACTGCGAGGCGAAGGTCTTTCTTGTGTTCAAAATGGTTCAAATGGCTCTGAGCATTATGGGACTTGACTTCTGAGGACATCAGTCCCCTAGAACTTAGAACTACTTAAACCTAACTAACCTAAGGACATCACACACATCCATGCCAGAGGCAGGATTCGAACCTGCGGCCGTGGCGGCCGCGCGGTTCCAGACTGTAGCGCCTAGAACCGCTCGGCCACCCTGGCCGGCTCTTTCTTGTGTTGATTCAGCCTTTGTTTTCTTGACTCATGAACCGTAGGACGAACTTGGCGGCAACACGATGCATTCCAAGAAGCTGTGTCAGTATTTCGTGACATGATTCAACTGAAATGTCTCGGACAGTCAGTCTTCGATTGGCAGGAACAATTTCGTTGAAGTTCCTGACAAGACAGTCGGTAGACGTCGAAAGGCATCTTTAACGACTGTTATCTTAACTTCCGTCTGGGCATTTATAAACTGTGTGAACAATTCGTAACACCAAATATGGCTTAAGCACTCGTCACTATAGGATTGCTGCATAATTTGGTGTGTCTGTAGGGATTTTCTTGAGCTTCAAGCAAAATTTAATGCAGACGCGTTGCTCCTCTAAACTCTGCCATCTCGAAATTCGCAAAGTGTGCGACACAGCGTTCTACTCAATACAGCGCTGAACAGCTAACAGATTTACTTTTACAACAATGACTCTTCCGGCAGTTACACATTAAACACAGGCGTGCACAGGGATGCCAACTGCATTTCGATCCAACACACCACTGGCGCGAAATTACGAGCGTTCCGGAATATTCTGAACTGACCTTGTAGTACCATATTTATAAGGCTGCCAGCTCCACAGGATGAAGAAGAGATTGAAAGATCGTATGAAGAGATTGAAGAAATTATTCAGTTTCTTAAATGGAATGAAGACCTAATTATGAACAGGGTCTAGAATTTGGAAAAGAAAGGGAAGAAAAAGTAGTTGAACATGGACTTGGGGAAAGAAATTAAATGGAAGCACGTGACGGCGTAGCATAGCACAACGAACAACTGAAATCTGTGGTAATGCAGAACGGGTATTCCACGATGTAGACCTGTGAAGCCTTTGAGTTTGGAGTATCACCAGAGGCACATGAAGATAAACGTAGATCAGTTTCTTTTCTACCTTATGCTGGGATTGTATCATCATAAATAGGGGAAGTTTTCAGAATATTTAACACGAAAGTGAGTGTTTAATTAGTCGGCTAAGATTACAGCTCTCCTGGACTCTCTTGAAGATGATCTGGAGCTAAATCAACCAGGTGTAAGTAAAGTACCGTGACATTGTGTGAGAGGTTATATAGGCCAGATTGTTCACACAGTCCAGAACAGGTGTGTGGAACATCGCCACTACAGTGGGTTACAACAACCAGAGCAATAGTTGACTGATGGACACAGTGAGATGTGACAAGATGCTAATAATTGCTGCTATATCTTATTACTTGTATTATATTCTGAAAGAAGTAATTGAAATGAAGACAGTTGATAGTAATAATCTTGTTATAAGATAGGAGACCTTTAATTTAAGCACAACATGGAACTCTGCAATAAAATACATCATAACATTATGGCTCTGACGCCTAAAGTTTTTGGTACCAATTTTCAATAAAAGTTGAGTCATTCTTGCCAGCAGTTGCCTCATGATGGCTCTGGATTCCTAAATTACTTTGGAGGTAGCATTGACAATACGGTGCAGCCACCCCAGGGATAATAAAAAGTCATACTGCCCCTAGGGCAGGGCTGAATTGGAATGCAACCAAATTTCTGTCTATGACTTTGGGTTGTCTAGCGGGATAGTTGCATCTGCCGTTTTCAGTTCACTTGTTAAATGAACTGAACCCAGTTTCCTATAAATGGACAAATAAGTAATATAAACGTGGCAAACTATTATATAGTACTGAAGCCGAGATGAATAGTTTCCAAGAAAACTGGAAGTGTCTGTAAACAGATCTCATAAACACTGTTTACTGGTGTGTACTGTGAGCCTCAACTGGTAACAATTGCACCAAGTGTGCTTAAAATAAAATTTTAACATCAGTTGAGTGACTTGTGAGCCCCTATAACGGTGAATCCCCAAGTAAATTATTGTTTGATAAACGAGGAATAAATACAAGTCTCGACAGTTTATTATACTGTTACATAAAAACAAGTCTTAACTGAGGCTAACGCAAATAATTACGAGTTCCAACTGAATCACTAACCACAAATAAAAGTCTGCACATAAATACAAGTCTGACTGTTGTGAACTAGTGAAACATGAAACTCAACCAGCACTCATAACTTGAAATATTACAATTTCTCAGAAATGCGCTAGAGAAATTGTCAAACCCCATGAAACCACCAAATAAAATTAGTCCAAAGTGCGAGACAGCAGCAAAATTTTCACAGGTGCTGAGTGCACGCAGACTGTGGGTTAATACAAGATGACCTAGACACAATTTCTAGTTCGTGTGATGAATTGCAGCTGGCTCTTAATATAGAAAAAATGTAAGTTAATGCGGATAAGTAGGAGAAACAAACCCGTAACGTTCTCATACAACTTTCGTAATGTCTTGCTTGACAGGGTCACGTCGTTTAAATATCTGGGCGTAACTTTGCCAGGCGATACGAAATGGAACGAGCATGTGAAGATTGTGGTAGGGAGGGCGAATGGTCGACTTTTGTTTACTGGGAGAACTATAGAAAAGAGTAGTTCATCAGTGAAGGAGACGTCATATAGGCCGCTATTACGACCTATTTTTGAGTGTTGCTCGAGTGTTTGGGATCCACACCGGACTGAGAGAAGACATCGAATCAATTCAGAGGCCAGCTGCTAGATTTGTTAACGGTAGGTTCGATCAGCATGCAGATGTTACGGATATGCTTCGGGAGCTACAGTGGGAAACCATGGAGGAAAGGGACATTCATAACAAAGAACACTACTGAGAAAATTTAGATAGCCGGGATTTGACGCTGACTGCAGGACGATCCTGCTGCAGCCAATATAAATTTTGCTTAGGGATCACTAAGATAAGCTACAAGAAATTAGGGCTCATACGGAGGATCACAGGCAGTGGTGTTTCTCTCGCTCTATTTTTGCGAGTGAAACAGGAAAATAAACGAGTAGTTGTGGTACAGTGTACCCTCCGCCATGCGCCGTACGTTAGTTTTCGAAGTATGTAGACGTAGATGTAGCTGCTGATGTTGCTGTAGTTGTAGACGACTGGAAAACCGTAGTCTAATCAGATAAGTCCCGATTTCAGTGATGGCAGCTTTCGAGTGCGACCCAGACCCCGCGAAGCCCTGGACCCAACTTGTCAGCAAGGCATTGTGCAAGCTCGTGATGGCGCTACAATTATGTGGTCTGTGTTTACATGAAATGGACTAGGTGCTCTGGTTCAACTGAATCGATCATTGACTGGAAATGGTTATGTTCGGCTACTAGAAGACCATTTGCAGCCATTTATAGACTGCATGCTCCCAAATAACGATGGAATTTGTGTGGATGATAATGCGTCACGTCACTGGCCCACATTTGTTCGAGATTAGTTTGAAGAACATTCTGGGTAGTTCGAGCGAATGATTTGGCCACCCAGATCGCTCGACATGAATTCCAACTAACAGTTATGGGACATAATCAAAAGGTCAGTCTGTGCACAAAATCTTGCTCCAGCAACGATTTCGCAATTATGGACGCCTGTGGAGGCAGCATGGCTCAATATTTCTGCAGGGGACTCTCAACGACATGTCAAGTCCATGCCACGTGGAGTGCTGGAGCACATCGGGAAAAAGGGGATCCGACACGATATAAGGTATCCCACTCCTTAACTCACCTAAGTATTTTAAACCGATAGTTCGTAATATTAAGGCCATCACGACTTACCTTCTCAGGACTCGGAATTAATACATTATTCTTGTAATCTGTGGACAGTTCACCTATCTCATATATCTTGCACATCAGGTGGGATATTTAGTCATGGCTGGCTCTCCGACAGATCTCCATAACTTTCCAGCAGTGTCATCTATTCCAGGCGCCTTGTTTCCACTTAGGTCTTTCAGTGCTCTTTCTGATCCTCCTCGTAGTAATACTTGAAGACCTCCGCTGTAAACAGCCGTAAGGGACATTTGTTGAGAAACAGAGCTTTTGCGTGTCAAATTACGTACCTGATGTGCTTTATTTACACTAGCTGATACACTCTAAGACAAGGAATTATCCGAATTGGCGGAAATCTGTAGAGGTGATGTATATGTACAGACAAATCCAATAAATGATCATAATTTCAGAAAAATTGGATGGTTTATTCAAGATCATGAGCATCACAAATTGAGCAAGTCAATAAAGCCTTGTTCCCCCTCTGGCCCTTATGCAAGCATGTGCTACTAAGGGATATCGTGCCAAATTCTGTCCAATCGGCGCGCTTGATTATCAAAATTCCGAGCTAGTTGGAGGACTCTGCCCAAAATACTCCAAAATTTCTCGATTTGGGAGAGATCTGGCGACTTTGCTGGACAATGTAGGATTTGGCAAGCATAAAGACACGCAGTAAAAGCTCATTCCAGGTGTGGGCGGGGATTGTCTTGCTAAAATGTAAATCCAGGGCAGCTTACCACGACGGGCAACAAAACGGAGCGTTTTCGTCGACGTACCGTTGTGGCGTAAGGGTGGCGCCGATGACAACCAAAGCGTTCATGCTATAAAATGACATGGCACTCCAGACGATCACTCCTGATTGTCAGGCCATGGGTGAGCGCATCGGGGCTAAATTCGAAGTGAGACATATCACTGAAGACATTTCTACTCCAGTCAATGAGACTCCCCGCCTATGACGTGTCTGGAGACTTCCCGGACAATGGTAGGATACCATTCCGACTGTCGCCCGCCATACGGGTCGACAACCAGGTGTGATGGTCTGGGGTGCCAATTCTTTTCATGACAGGACACCTTTCGTTGTCATCCGCGCCACTCTTGCACCACAGCATTACGTCGATTACGTCGACGATATGTTTTTATTTTACACATCTAGTTCCGTAGGATCAAAGTAACGAGCAAATCTCCAAGGTCGTGGAAAGTGTCATACATGAAACTGCAACATCAAAGTAATAACATAAAATTTCCATAAACCCAAAAAAAGACGAGTTTAAGTAAACGCAATCAACAATATAACATAGGAATCAGCTTAATTTTTCAAGGAACTCCTCGACAGAGTAGAATGAGTGACCTATGAGGAAACTCTTCAGTTTCAATCTGAAAGCGCTTGGATTACTGCTAAGATTTTTTGAATTATTGTGGTAGCTTATTGAAAATGGATGCAACAGTATACTGCACACCTTTCTGCACGAGAGTCAAGGAAGTGCGATCCAAATGCAAATTGGATTTCTGCCTAGCACTAACTGAGTGAAAGTTGCTAATTCTTGGCAATAAGCTAATATTATTAACAATATATATATATATATATATATATATATATATATATATATATATATATATATATATATATATTTTGGTGTTTTGCCCTTAAAGAGCGCATTTGGACTAAACTACATGGCCAGTTCCTTTTGCTACCTTCCTTGCTGCCCAAACTTCCCTCATTCGCTCGCTGTGTTTCTGTTTCCGGTCCTCTGTCCATGCTTCTTGTCTGCTTTGTGTCTTCGGCTTCATCTTGATTGCCTTTTTGGCTGCCCATATTTCTTTCATCTTCTGGCTTGTGTTCAGTCCATTTTATGCCTGTTCGTTTGTCACATTGTATCTCATGTAGTTTACTTTTCTTCATGATGTTTCTGAATTTTATTCTGTCGTTTATTGTGTCTGCTATTATGTTGAGTTGGTTCAGGTCGTCTTCTACCTCTGCCACCCATTTGTTGTTTCTAGTTGTTACCCAGTCAAAGATCTGTTTGGTCAGCCTGTGTGATGGCATTCTGTATAGGTGTCCATAGAATTGTAGTCTGCATTTTCTAATCTTTTCTGTGATTGTCTCCGTATGTTTGTATAGTTCCTCTGTAAGTTTCTTGATCCAAATTCCATTGTTGTTAGTTGCGCCAAATATTTTCCTAAGTATTTTCCGTTCTACTTTTTCTAATTGTCTGATACGTGTATGCCCTAGGATTAGTGTGGTCTCTGCTGCATATAGTGCCTCGGGGAGCACCACCGTGTCGTAATGGCGTAATTTGGCTTTTTGTGAGATAGACTTCTTGTTGTAATGATTCCATACTAATTTGTATGCCTTGTCCAGTTTAGTCTTTCTTTCTTCGTTTGAGTCTCTGTTATGTCCACTCATTTGTAGTGTTTCACCGAGGTATTTGAAGTTTGCCGTTTTGTAAATCGTGCCATACTTTGTGTTCAGAGATGAGAGTTTCTTTGTGCTCATAAACTGAGTCTTTTCGTAAGAGATCTGTAGTCCATATATATAATCTTGAGAGGCCAATGTCAGAATTCCCAGACTAGTGAACAAGGGTCGACAAGAGTTTCGCGAACTTACACCATTTATTGTCCAAAGTGCCTGTTTCTGAGCCAAACATATCCTTTGACGATGGGAAGAGTTACTCAAAAATACAATATCATAACTTAAGCGAATGAAAATAAGGAAAAAAAATATTTTTCATGTCGAACTATCACTTACTTTGGACACCGTTCGAATAGTAAAAATGGCAGCATTAAGCCTTTGAACAAGATCCTGAACGTGATCTTTCTACAACAGTTCACTGACTATCTGAACATCTAGAAATCTGAATTGTTCAGTTTCACTGATCATACGTATGCCCATTCTGTGAAATTAAAACGTCGGGTTTTGTTGAATTGTGTGTTAGGTACTGTAAAAGCTGAGTCTTACTGTGGTTTAGCTTTAGTTTATTTTCTACAAACCATTAACTTATGTCATGAACTGTACGATTTGCAACAGAGCCAATGTTGCACACAACATCCTTTACTACCAAGCTAGTGTCATCAGCAAACAGAAATATTTTTGAGTTACCTGTAATAGTAGAGGGCATATCATTTATGTAAATAAGGAACAGGAGTGGCCCCAACACTGATCCCTGGGGCAGCCCCCCCCCCTCACCCCTCATTGACCAAACCCCACTCAGACCCCATATCACAGCCATTCTAAACATTGTAAATAAAGACCTTTTGCTGTCTGTTGTTGAAGTAAGAGGTGAACCAATTGTGAGCCACTCCCCATGTGCTGCAACGATACAACTTTGGGAGCAGTATTTTGTGATCAACACAATCAAATGCTTTAGTTAAATAAAAAAAATATGCCAAGCGTTCGTAAACTTTTGTTTAACACATCCAGAACCTCACAGAGAAAAGAGAATATATCAATTTCAGTTGTTAAAAGACTTCTAAAGCCGAACTGTACATTTGATAGCAAATCGTGTGATACAAAATGATCAATTATCCTTACATACATAGCCTTTTGAATAACTTTAGCAAACACTGACAGCTTAGAAAAAGGTCTAAAATTGTCTACATTATCCCTTTCTTCCTTTTTGTAAAGCGACTTTACTAATGAGTATTTTAATCGTTCGGAAAACTGACCATTCTTAAGGGAAAAATTATAAATATGGCTAAGTACAGAGATCACGTGTGCAGCATGGTACTTTAATATTCTGCTAGGCACTCCATCATATCAATGATAGTCCTTACTCTTCAGTGATTTAATTCTCGACTCAATCTTCCCCTTGTTAGTATCCCAGAGGACTATTTCAAATATCAATCTCGGAAACGTATTTTCCGAGAGAGTAATATGATTCCTGGTAGAAACTAAGTTTTTATTTAATTACATTTATATCGTCGACCTTGTGCTACTGCCCAGACACTTCTGACCATATGGTTTTAATTTTATCCTGCAAATTCGCTATTCTGATTGCGTCCCACATACTCTTTGCCTTCCTAATAACATTTTAAGCACCGTACAATACTGTTTGTAATGGGCTACTATAGCTTGAGTTTGACTACTTCTAACGTTCTGATATAATTCCACTTTGTTCTACATGATGTTCTCATGCCACTAGTGAGTCACCCAGGCTGCCTTTTACTGCTAATACGATGTTTAGAACGTTGTAATAGAAAGCATGGGAAATGTGCTAAGGAAAGAATTATATTTGACATCTATGTTATTGGCACTATAAACATCCTGTCAGTCTTGTTTCTTAACGAGGTTTAAAAAGTCTGTTTCCGTTGGATTAGTTTTTTTACTTAGTTTGTAATTATATATGACATTTGTTTGGGTACTAAAGCCTTTTAGAGATAAAATTTGTGCATCATTGTCTGGAGGGCCATTTGCTGTTTTACTAATACAGTGCCCATCTAGTAACGAAAAATGCATAAAGATATTGTCTATCGCTGTGCTACTGTTTCCCTGCACCCTGGTTAAAAGAAACACAGTCTGCATCAGATCTTATGAGATTAGGATATCTTCCTACTTCATTTTTCTTGCAAAATCACGTACAAAATTAATACTGAAGTCACCACATATAACTACTCTACGCCTTGTATTGTTGCTCTTCATGGAAAGCCACCATGGGCTTACATTTCAACGAGATAGTGCCCGCCTGCACATGGCACAAGTTTTTACTGTTTGTTTTCATGTGTACCAAATACCAACTTGGCCAGCAAAGTCTCCAGATCTCTCCTCAATTGAAAATATTTTGAGCTTTATGAGTAGGAACCTCCAGCCAACCTCGGGATTTTGACGATATAACCCTCCAATTGGACAGAATTTAGCACAATACCCTTCAAGAGTACATACGGCAACTCTTTCGATCACTGCCAAGCCCAATAACTGCTAGCATAAGTACCAGAAGAGGACCAACGCGTTACTGACTTGCTCAATTTGTGGAGCTCTTAATCTTGAGTAAATGATACAATTTTTCTGAAACTGTTATCATTTGTTTGTATGCACATGCATATCACATCTATCGATTTCTGTCTCATTCGGGTAATTCATTCGCGGTGCGTCGTTTTTTTGTGTGTTAGAGTGTAGTTATACGTTAAAACGAGAAATATAAGCTCTAGCTCTAATTTCAGATTTCCACTAATGGCATCATTGTTAGGGTGTGTGCATGTAAATAGTGCCAAAAACATAGCTGCTAGTTGTAGTAACGTGTGCGAATTTATTGCTTGGAAAATGCTTTTCAGAGACTTTTTGGATAAATCCGAGGATGATGAAGACAACTAAGACTCAGATAAAGATTTTGAATATGTTCCTGAACGCAAATGCCCTTTAAAATTTGTTGCTAATCCGGTAAATGAGACTAGTTCTCAAGCAAGAATACAGTGTTGAGGTGTATCTCTTACCATTGTTTAAGGGAATTTAGGTGACAGTGTGAGGTAGGAAATGTTATGGGGCATCCTTACTGGCGTATATTACTTTCTGAGGTTGTTATACTTTATTATTTCAAAAGCGGGAATGCCAATTTTAATGTCACGAACAGAAACAAATCGGAACTTTTATATTTGTATTTTTGAGAGGTTTCGCACTAATGTTTCGTTAACTCGCCCAGCAAATAAACAGTGATAAATAAATGGTAACTCATGTCAAGTGGACGCTGTCTGCAAGTAAATAGTGAAACAATGTTAAGCCCCTCCTGACGTATTTTTAAGAACAAAATTTTTGGATAGAATTTACGATTTTCAAAATATATTGTTACTCTAGAAATATTTAAAGACAACGACTTGTCTGAAAAAAATTGCAATGGATTTACTTAAAACACCTTATTTATGAAATTATATTTTAACTTTAAGCGCAATTTCTCAAAACAACTAACTTCTTTCTTAGCATTGTAGACAGCCGAGGTCTATATATTTCTCATTTCATCTTCATCCACATCCTCTACCCTGTCTGTAACGCTGGTTCCTATATTGGCTTGTAGTTTACTCATGCAATCTTTCAGCCTTTTCGTAAAGACAAGTGACCTGCACTTTTTTCCAGTCACACAGGACTAATCGCTGCACAGGAAACTCTCGGTAAGAATGCTCTGAGCGCCAGTGTCACCTGTGTTGGTCTGTCAACGCATCCGTTTACAGAGGAAACGAACTGCATGCTAGTGGTTTTTTCGCGAGTGCTCCATGAGGCCAGGCCACATGATGTCTCGTCGCTATCGATTTCAGGAGCGGTCGGGCGCTGGCGCCTACCTGCGTCACCAGCCGGCGCCTTAGGGTAGGCCGCCCGTGACGCACCGCACCTCGCCGCTGATGCACAATGTTCGTTTCTTTCTCTTCACGGTGTCGCACACGTTTTATCTGCCGCGATGCAGCCCTTACACTAAATTTATTTCTGAAGATATATAGACGACATTTTCATAGTGTAGCGCCACGGAGAGGACATGTTAATGGAGTTTTTACGCCAATCAACTCGATTCATTAGAACTTTGCCACGAAAACAGATAAAAAGATTGTTTATCTGCCATTCTCGCGTGTTCTGGTTGAATTACAGTATGATGACTCTCTAGGTCACTCAGTTTACCGTACGCTCATTCACACTGATTTACATTTACAGTCTTCGAGTTGTCATCACCCGAGTTGTGCACAAGAAACTTGCACATTGGCGGATCAAGAAGGAACTATCATTTAAAGGGAAAAACAGCACTCGGAAAAGGAGGATAGTTTGCCGCCAAAGTTAACATTTTTTTCTGTTCGTTGGCAATGTCTCATTGAAGGCGCTTAGGACCCATCAGGAAATTTCGAGTTTTAGTCGTTTTCCAGCGAGCAACTGACCTTACGGACCTTTTTGAATTGGTGAGGAACGGTTTATTAGCTAGGTGGTTTGGAAAGGTCTGGAAAAAATCGGGCTAATGTTGAACGGCACATACAGGTTGTCACAGGAGGAAAGGTCAATATTCAGGGACATGACAGAAAGACCGTTCGAAGCAAAAAAAAGTCAAGTAAACATGGACTCTAACAGTCACAACTTCAGAGATACGAACACTTGTTCAGTAGAAGAGGTGTGTTTCAGTATGCACTTTAGAGCTCACGTTCACTGGACTTTTTTTCTTGTTGTGGTCCATACTACCATCTCTCAAAATATGGAAAGCAAAGAACATGCAGCATAGGTTTATTTCACATAATCGAAGATGAAGAAATGCTCATCGCTCTTAAGGTATGCGTTTTGGCGTCGGTGTTTACTAGAGTTTGAATGATCTTCTTGTCACATCCATGAGTGCTGACCATTCTTCCTGGGACACCTTGTGTAGGTCAGACTACACTCACCTTTTACAACACACAAAGTCTGCCGTTACTGAATATTGAGTATCCACCAGGCACACAGTGAAAATTTTGTACAATAAATTACCAAAAAGAGATTAAAGAAATTGCAAAAATACACTTGTTTAAAAACGCTGTTATGTAGTACATTTTATATATTGAAGGATTACTTACATAAAACAGAGTAGGGGTTTGGTAAAAAAATGTTATATAAATAAATAAATAAAAATAATGATTATAAAACATCTAACATTCCACATAACACCTTCACACTGTTTTTTCTCTCCTTCTTTTCTTTTCTATAAATACTTACCCGCAAGCTATACACAGCACTACACTAGCACCTCGTCCTATTTCTGAGCTCAACATATCACTACCGGGAGTAAATCTAATGATAGTCTCTAACTAGACGTCTGTAAATTTATGTGTATATGAATTAGCTTTTAGTCTAAACTTGTAAATACATTGACATGTCCTATATCATTGTAAAAAGAGATCTACGGATGAATAAAGCTACTACTGCTACTACTACTACTACTACTACTAAATAAGATAAAATTGAAATTTTGGCTACTGATAATTATAAGTGGCAGTAAAAAACCGAAACAGATAGAACAAAATTTAAACTGTTTAAATAATAAACAGTAGTCTCCATAACTGGCAATTCATTTATCCCTCTGAGAGACAAGACAGTCAGTGCCGACATAGGAAAGTGTTTGCCGTTGCCTGCTTTACCTTGATTGCACCCAGGCTTTCATCTCTTCGTCCGAAGCTAATCGACGGTCACGAATGTTTTTCTTCACGGACATGGAAATCATCTGGATAGAGGTCGGAACTGTATGGAGGCTGTGTAAGGACTTAAATTTCTGCAGCATAATTGAAACAACCTTGACAATATGTGTGAGAGTATTATGCACCAGCAGAATGATGCCATCCGTCTACTTTCCTGGGCGTTTGGACTTGATGCTGCCCTTCGATTTTTGCGGAGTGCCGCGTACCGCTGTGTGGTAATTGCGGCGCTGTGCTCCAGAAAGTCAATGAGCCCTTGCAGTCAAAGGAAAATATCATGACTTCCCTGAAGCTTAGTGCCTGTTGTTTCGACTACGCTGCAGAAGTTTCGCGCGGGAAACCCTTACACGTCCTCCATACAGTCCCTATATCTCGCCATACGCTTTCCACTTTCATGGCCGCCGATTTGCTTCGGACTAAGAGGTGAACGCTAGGGTACAATCATCGTCTCGCAGGCTACCGCAAACATTTTTCCACGACGGCATTGAGTGTCTTATCTCTCAGTGGGATAAATGTATCGACGGTTATTCCATTTGTCTCGCTTTCATTTGATTGCTTATTATGATGTTAGGATTACGTTATTAAAGAGTTAATGGGAGTACTAATGGTGGAAAGCCTCGTTGACCAGGCAGACGCTATGAATTCAGAAACACATAGAATCCCATTGTTTCCACGATTCCGACACAGTGAAGACGACGGAGCAGGCTGACGGCCACGTCTGATGGTAACCCACCGGACAGCTGAGTTTTGTATTTCCGCTATCGAGGTTGCTGCTCCTCGGCATTCTCGTTGATCTCAAAGTTACTGCCATACGGCATGCAGTGCGCCAATAAACTGTGCGCCTTCTGCCCCCGCTCCAGCTCTCCTTCCTTTATTTCGAAATGCTTGGTTCGGTATCCTTCTTTCCAACTCTTCCATCACACACTTTCTAAGACAGTCTTCCATCAAAAATTTCTCTTTCAGCATCTCCAGCAAAGTGCTCCATCTTTTTTTCTTTTTTACAATGGTCGTAGGTTGCTCTAGTTCACAACAAACATCAAAAGTTTACTTGAAATCTTAAATGTACAATCAACAGTTTTGGGTGTTTACGCTCATGTTTTATATTTTGTAAACCATGTTTGCGTATTTTATTAATGCTCATGGGTGAAGAGCGGTACTCTGGAATAACATTTACGAAGAAGAAAGTAGGCTACCCGACGCCAGTCCTCGACAGATAATGTTTTGGCGTTTCTCGTATTCAATGGCCTGAAAGACTGGGCTTAACAGATAAAAGTCTAACTCCAGTCGCGAACGCTCACTCCAAGTTAAACGTCAGTAATGCTAATCTGTTTCGGGTGAATCACCCATAAAAGGGTGCCTAACATAAAAATCCCCGATTATGCGTAGCGTGTCCAGTGCTTAAAGTTTTACTGGCTCCCTAAACTTGCATTTGATTACCTAAACACACTAAATACTTACAATAAACAAAATTTCGCCGCTCCAGGTGAATAACAATTTCAAGGAACTGTCCACCACAAGCAAAGCATAATTATATCTCCTTCAAAACGTTTATATTACTTAAATGACCAGCAAAAGAAAGCTGCACTGCACTGTAAATGATTAAATTAATCGTCACACGCACACTAGGATCCACTCAACTTGTAAAAGGGAAACAGTGAAACTGAACAAATAAATATTGACTATTTTCCGAAACCAAAATTACAGACACATTACCTCATATTATCGAATTATTTCTTTAAAATTCATTGTTATTCTAGCCTGGTGCAACTAAAAGTATTATGTCAGTCATTAGTGGATGCAATACTGAGTTAACACGGAGGAAGTTCGAGTCTTCCCTCTGTCATGGATGTGTGTTTGCCCTTAGGGTAATTTAGGTTAAGTAATGTTTAATCTTAGGATCTGATGACCTTCGCAGTTAAGCCCCGTAAGATTTCACACACATTTGAACATTAGAACTGCGTTAACAAACAAACGTATGATCTTCGATTATCTCGGCCACAGATTTTGTGTATTCTTTCCTGTACGAGCTGTTGTTGTATTGCCGTTACCGATCACCCCTTCTCCGTCCAAGTACTCCATATCCTGGCTGGATGAGGTATTGAGTGGCGACTGGTTACTCAGCATTAAGATTTCCAAAACAATTAATTAAAATGATTATCTTCCTCTTGCTGCCTAATTATATTACTCAGCAAAAGTTTTCATTGACACAGTGGAGCGTTACTACATTACAGAGCGAAATAAGTGTATCTAAGGCCGATAGAGTCGGACTGATACAAACTGACGATGTCTGGCGGGCGCCCAGATGAAAATATTGTGCGTGGTGGAAAATGACGGCCAGCTGCACTCCCTAAACATCGTCGCATATTTAGAACACCGAGAAAATTTTAAGACACTACTACTGCAAAATTTTCCACTTATCTCTTGTGCGGACTGCTCCATTATAGTGTTATAATTGCTGTTTCTGGCAGCCCGCCTTTTGCTGCTGATCAACTGAAACTTCGAAATGATAAATCCCAGTGCAGTCTCAAAAATGGGGTTATCAGGAAGATCAACCGGACATTTGTAACTGCGGAAAATTAACAGCTGCCCATGTCAGGGCATATCAAAAACGTACTCGATACATATGAATGAAGAAGGAATTACTGTTTCTCGTCAAAGGTCAGCATCTCCCAGAGCTTCGTTTAGCCTGCAAGGTTAATTTCTCTTCCATATGTGGTTTATAGGCTCTTTTAAGAGGAAAAAACGCAGCACCCAGAAATGGAGGAGGAAAATAAATGAAACTTAGCAGATTGAGGCGGTATGTGATGTTATTTCGAGCGTTTGCAAAATGGAGTTAAATTTACAAAGATATGGCCGCAAGAGTCCAGTTATCAGTATAACGTTGCACCCTCTCTGGCCTGGATGCACGCATTGGTTCGGTTGAGAAGGGTGTTAAAAGTCTTCCTATGTTCTTCTAAAGAGCGCTGGCCCACAACACATCTAATAGATCATTGATACAAGCATATTGGCACTAGGATGGACTTGATGTCAAAGGTGATCCATATAACCTGACAGTTGTAATTTGTACGCCACTGAAAGTGGATTCGTGCTGTTTAGAATATGTCTAGCATATGTAAACAGATTGCTATTTTGTACCGTGTTTGCGTGATGTAAGAAGCATCTGTGAGCGATATGTATATGGACATGGACCTTTGCACAAGCTGTTTTGTGTTTCTTTTTAGCGATGACAAACCGTTTATAATGTGCTGTTTTTATCCACTTGACATCTTTTGGGTGAGGTACAGCGTAAAATGAACATGTTTACAACAAAAAGATTTTAAGGTATGTAAATGTAGAGGTTCAGCTCCGGGTTTCATAATACCAAACTAAAACATTTATGACAAATGTTAAATTTTAACTTATGAGACATATTCCATACGTATGCACTTCTTTACAGACCTGAAGATGACAGCAAAATCTGTTGAAACCGATTGTCTTAAATAAAGAAATATTTTATGCGATCTTGGCTGTTGAATGGTGTTTTATAATGGAATGGGGTGAATGACTTCAGCAAATACGCTGGAGAAACATGGTTTTCATGTAACTGAAGACCAGACATAGGATGCCCTTAACAGCAGTTGTTGTCAGATGGATAATAGTGGTGATCATGACCTCACCATGAACATGACGATGACTGTATCCATGGCCGTGGTGATTATGACGGTAATGATAATGGCATATTGTAGTTTGAAGCGAACAGCATTCTGATCCAGAAACTAGAAGACTGTCTGCCTACTGGGCTGAGTACCGCCGCCACGGCAGCTCAGCGTGTTCGCTCAGAGGATTAGCTTCCCGTCTGTAATAAAAAATTGAGTAAACGGATCAACGATCAACTTGAACACGTGTCATGGGATGTCCACCCCGAACAAATGCAACAAAAAGAAGAAGTAGTAACTTGCTTGTGTATCATGCAGCAGATCTGGGTTCGATTCCCGGCTGGATTGCATGTTTTCTCCACCAGTGGACTCGGTGTTGCGTTGTCCTTATTATCACAGATGCGCAAGGCGTCCAACGTGGCGTCACCTGAAGTAAGAAGTGCACTCGGCGGTCGATCTTTCCCAGGTGGGGCCTCCCGGCTGACAATGCCACACGATCATTTCAATTTTACTACAGTGCTTAACTGTGATCTCTTTCTTGATTTTGTGGTTGGTTGGACGCGATCATTGTCAGTTCTTAGTGTACACCGCGGGCAGGTGCCCACCATAAAGGCAGCAGGAAGCGAACCAGCTGCCACAAATATCTGTAGCTAAATGGATGTGGTCTGTTTGCGCGCTGGATACTCGCTCTTCACAGGGCAGTATCTATAAAGCAGAATAAGTAGCGGCAACACATCATACAATAACAGACAAGTATTTAAAGAATGCACATCACAAATAGATACTCAACTTTTGCTCTCTGAGAGGATGTGGCACTGATGAACCTAATTTAACCTGATACATTAGATGATTTGTAACCGTATAATTAAAGTCCAAACAGTTCAAGTTGAGTCTGTCAATAAGTAAACACTTTAACTATCAGTTGGAGTAATGTTAGGCACTCAGCATAAATTGCCCGACGACTGGACTGGGCTGGGCTGCAGATAACTTGCAGACAACGGCATAGAATGCTGGCGTTCACTGCTGACGGCTGCTGAGCGGTAACTGTCACAGCGCTGTGTCGTAACTGGAACAGTCAGATGTCGGCCTGCACTTACTTAAATCGTGTGCTCGCTGTTTGAATACTGGCGGATGGATCAGATAGTTCTTGGTCACTAATCATCGATACAGGTACCCTGCATTCATATTCCACCTTCCATGCCTTATCTAATCTTTCCCGCCGGAATTTTAACCTACTCTCACACCCTAATGGTGAAATCCTTCCCGAGATGTACCCCTCTTTCCAACTCCTCACCATTCTCGCTCCACATCCTTCCCCTTCACCCACCTTACTGACTTCCAGTCGCTACCTGCAACTCTACAGGTCCCCATAATCATACACATCATCGCACCTCCATCATGACAGTTTTTTCATGTGTCAGCAAGCATCGGCATTACTCCATGGTATCATTCACGTTCACCTGTGACTATATTGTGACTATAATATGAAATCGTCAAGCTGATTTTAACACCCAGCAGTATTTTCCATCTATGTGCATTTAACAAAATCATCGTTTATTTTTCCATTATTGTATTTCAATGCCCTATCTGGGGTGGGCTGCTCTTCAGCCGAAAGATGTTAAGTATACAATAGAAGACATTTAAAATAACATAAAGGAAAAAGTGTGGCGTACATAGATATAAAAAGGGGGAACATTATGGAAGAGAACAGGCAAAAAGGGGGCGACTGTAAAATGGAGATAAAAACCGTAAAAAAGTAGTGCACACACAAAACCACACACTTGGACAATTAAAAGAACACAAGGCAAAGTATGGCCAGAACATAAAAGTATTGAAGGAAGGCGTATCACATAACAATTACTGACAGTAACACTATGTACAAGTCCAGCACCCAATTAAAATCAAAGCTCTTGACATCACACATGGACAGCACCAAACTCAACACTGACGTAACCACACTGATGACGATGAGCAAACTGAGAGGATATGCCAGGGGCATGGAAATGAGGGAGAAGGGAAGAAGGGAGGGAATGGGAGGAGAGAGGGGAGCCAGGCAGAGATGGGTGGGGGGCGTGGAAGAGGACTAGGGAGGGAAGGACGTGGGAGGGAAACAGTCGGGGAGGGTGTGCAGGGACTCAGGGGGGAAGGAGGGGAGAGGAAAAGGGGGGTCCTGGGGAAAGGGGAAGGGGGAACAGGGCCAGGTTACAGTTGGAAGGAAGGGTAGATGTAACGGTGAAGTTCAACATCTGGAAGGGGGAGGTGCAAGAAATTGGTCTGATGAAGGAGACGGAGGGTGTGGAGGTGGAGAGAGGGAGGGATACAGCGATAGAGGCGTGGCAAAGGGCGGGGGGGGGGGGGGGGAGGTGGAGAGGAAGGAGGAAACCAAGGGTTGGGGGCATCAAGACTGCAGACAGTGTAAGGATGCGGAGATGTTGAACGAAATGGAGGAGGTGGGGGAAGGGGATGAGGTCATACAGGAGTCGTGTGGAGGTAGGAAGGTGGATACGAAAGCAAGGTGGAGCATGTGGCGTTCTAGGATTTGGAGGGCGTTATAAAAGCGGGAGTGGCGGAAATCCAGGCAACGCTGGCATAATAGAGGAAAAATCATCGTTTATTGTTGGTTGTTTTTATGTAAAAATGGTCAGTATCGTCTATCTACGCATTTTTTACAAAATCATCTGTTATTGCCACCTTTAATGTATTTTAACTATCTTTGAATACAGTTTATGTAACCTTTGGATGAAGAGCTGTTTTTATACACTGCCAGTCCGCCGCTATCGTAAAAAACTGAGATAATACAGAAAAAAGAATTGTTTAAGTATTCAGCGCTCTCTGAGGTGGCAGACGTAACTATTGGCAGGCGAACTGCCTATTTGAAAGTAGTGGAAGAACAAAGTAGTTCCCCATAATGTACGACATCTAGGAGACGTTTGACGATACTGTATGTGAGACGCCACGATGGCACTGCGTGGTGTCTGCCGCCGTCTGAATATAACACTGTGTACCGTGTCTGGCATAGTTAGGGGGGAAATTTGACTGGTTGATTCCAATATCGGAAGGGTCTCTAACCTGCTAACCAGCCGCATGACACCCTTGCTGCTGTCAGTGACTACTTTCCTCCATAGACGGACAGGAGGCATCTACCCGAACGAGATCGAGCAACAACAGATCTGTGTCCGTAAAACTGTACTCTCACGAGACATGAAAAAGCAGGTGGATGACAATCTTGTGACGTCACAACGTGGAATTAAACGTTCCAATAGACTGCAGAGGGTGAAATAAACAATCTGGCATGTCAAATTATTGCCTCGTGGAAAGAAATGTCTGAATTTGGTGGGTTTTCTTTCTCAATAGATTACGAGGTAGGAATATAAGCTGTTTCAGTGCATCAACAAACTGAGGATCTCTCTAAAACTCGTAGTTTTTAGCTACGATATGTTATAATAAAATGACAGGAGACTACATATCCGTGGTTAAAGGCTTCCTGTAGTTGATGTTTATAGTGTGTTACGAAAGTATACTATTTCCTTGCTACGTCTCAATGATATTCTATCAAAAGCTCGTGTTAAAGCATAGTCCTCATATTAAATATCAAATAATAACATTTTTAGATTAGACCGTGTGTACCACAATAGGAGAAGTGGTGGGAATGTCGAAGCTATAGCACAACTGATGGTGCCGTGAGCTGAGAGTTGTGAAAGGAAAGGTAGCAGGTCGACGTCCATCCAGTTTTTTTTCTTATTGTTTTCTGAAAGATTCTGGGTCTTTCTTATTCATTTAATACCAGCATTTGAAAAGTCGACTTTATTTATTATAAATAATGTTATTTGGTACAATTCTTGTTGCAAAGGCTAACGGCTGGAGTGGCCAGAAATCTTAACGTGACTCCCATTCTATGTCTGAAAGAAAACACAAGTTACACACTTGAAGTGTTTGCTGTTATGAAATTTTGTGTAAAACATATACAGGGTGAAGAAAAATTCGCGCACTCGGACACCGCAGCGCGATTCCTCACATACTAACGATACAAAAACGTCTGTCACAAAATTTCGTCCTGCGTATATTTCGGGTAGTAAATGATCATTAAAGATTGGCAATCTGGCAGCAGATAGAGCTGTGCTCTGCAGTTGGTGCACTAGACAGTGTTTTGGGTTGGCATGCAGGAGGTCGAGGGTTTGATCCTGGCCTGAGGCATATGTTTTTTTTTTTGCTAAAAGTAGTCTGCGTGGTACGGTATCTGGCGTATTAATCATCATTCAGTGATTACAATGGGTCTGTGTACTCATCCCCAATGGTGCCATCGAAATTATTTGCAAAGCAAGTTGCTAGCCCTACTGGTGACGCAAGGCTATAACGAAAAGTAATGGACCTGACCGTGGTAAGAATAGTAATTGGTATTAAACGATGGGACAGTTGGGGGAGGGTACAGAGAAAATAGGTTTGGAATCTAGTAAATGCAGTGGTGCGAAACAATTCGCGTCCACGACATGCAAAAGGCTTCTTTAAAAGCTAATTAATGCAAACGATTGTTTTTCAATTTATGTGTACGTAATACGTAACTACAAATGTTCTGTAGGACACCCACTGTAAGCTGCATAATTAACTCTGGGTTTGTATGCTGCCGAGAAATATATTTTTCAGCGAAGGTGACCAGCTACGAAAACTTCTCCTGTTCTATAAGAATGAAATTACGAGATGAACCGTGATCTTGAAGTCTGTGTGTTGAAGTACTTTATTTCAGAGCACTGGTAGTCAATGTAACATCGAGAATATGGATTCTGCGGATCCACAAGCTGACATTAGACACTGTACCTCACCTATATTCAATTTAAAACCGAAGCTGGGATAAAAATTTTGATAAAGAAACTGTGTTGGTTCCGATCCAAATACAGACGACAACAGCAGCTGTAGAAAGTTGAAGGCGCAAATCACGTTAACCAGTTCGTCCCGTGTGCCGACGGCGTTCTTTCTTGTGGGGTCGGATATTCCATCCGCATCAACGCCAACGTTATCTGCCACATCCCGTGTGAGAAAGGCTGATATTCTGGATCGCTCGGTCGCTGCACTGAAACAATTAGCGTGCCTTACGATGCTGAAATGTCGGGTAACTCGCTGAGCCTTTACGTGCTCGGGATCGGGGCTTGCAAATTTCCTCCATTAATTACCGGTAAGCACTTCTCATAAGCTCGCGTAATTACGTCCCTGACCTTTGTACACACTGCCCGTCGCTACTATCGACTGCATGATTTAGTGAGCTCTTCTGACTGGTCTGCAGCCTCGACTTCGTCGTTGCCGTTGTTACCGGAAAGATGACGACGAGGAAGTAAAAACAATAACAAAATTTCCGGAGGTGACCCCGCGGAGGGATCAACCAGACTCCGTCATGCGCTTCACTATACTTTGCATAAGTAGAAGCGGTCACTAATTATGACTTCACCGTTCTGCTTCACCGTTCATAGTAAATCTCTCCTTCACTTATTCCTCTTCTTCATCCATTATTGTTTTTTCTCTTGCTCTTCTTATTCTTCCTATAATTTGTACGTAGGAGCTATGGCAGTTACTGCAGAGAGTGGCAGCAGTACTGTCACGGCTTTGTTTAATTAGCGTGAAGGTGTGAAAGAAACATTTACACCTTTGAATGAGCACATGGTGGAAGAAAGATGCCAATATTATTTCAGCTAAACTAAAATATGAAATCGGGAAATTACTTTCAGTATTGTATCAAACTTCAACAGAAGCTTTCGAACAGTAAAATGGAAAATGATCTGTGGTTTTATATCATCTTGCTCCCTTAATCTGATGTGAGTTATTTTCATACAAGTCATTAGCTGAATAGCAAACGCTACGCTTGTCTTTTTTTCCCATTTGTTTTCTGAACAGGGGAAAATGTGATTTAATCATTTAATTTGTACAGCATCTCAATGTTTGAGGTGTATTGTTGTAAACTACAGTTGGTGTTTTGTTTGCGGACGGAAGGAGGAATAAGTTTTTCGGTTATGCAACAACTGAGGAAGAGAACAGAAAGCAGATAAAACGGCTGAAAAAGAACAGAAGCCAAGGAGAAGATGGCATCTATCTTGAAATAATTCAGGAAGGGGATGAATACTTTGTCGCAAGGATACACAAATTAATAGAGACCATTTGGAACACTGAAAACATTCCAGAAGACTGGAGGAATGCACTAAGCTGTCCCATCCACACGAAGAATGACCGAAAGCCATGTAAAAACTACCGTGGCATAACTCTGCTTAATATTTGTTATAAGATCTTCTCAGACTGTCTTCTAGGTCGAATCCAACTGTTGGCAGACACCATCATTGGAGCATGGTTCAAATGGCTCTGAGCACTATGGGACTTAACTTCTGAGGTCATTAGTCCCCTAGAACTTAGAACTACTTAAACTTAACTAACCTAAAGACACCACACACATCCATGCCCGAGGCAGGATTCGAACCTGCGACCGTAGCTATCGCGCGGGTTCCAGACTGTAGCGCCTAGAACCGCTCGGCTATATTGGAGAATGTCAAAGAGGATTTTGTCACGGGAGATCGACTATTGACCAAATCTTCGTCTACGCCAGATCGTAGAAAATAGGTAGGAGTTTGGCCAAGAACTACACATGCTGTTTGTCGACTTCAGGAAAGCATGTGACTGCATTCATCGGGAAAGTATGCTGAGATGCCTGGAAGAGTTCGGTTTTGCCAAAAAACTAGTAAGCCTCACGAAGGCCTGCCTTATGGATACTACAGCAAAGGTAAAAACTGGAAATAAGGTAACTGAAACAGTCAAAATAAAAACTGGGCTACAGCAGACCTGTTCTTTTCAATATCGCATTAGAGAAGGTGATGCGAGAGATGTCAACGAATGAACTCACAGGAGTCCAGACCGGGGATGTGAACATCAAGTACCTCAGATATGCCGACGATATAGTGCTACTGTCTGGGTCGCAAGAAGAATTAGGGGAAATGGCTGACATTCTGGTAACAACAGCGAGGAAAATTGGACTACAAATCAATCGTGACAGGACGGAATACACGGTTATACATCGTAGACGTAATGAAACTCAAGAACCACTTCCATCCTTACAGACAACTGAAGGTTCTTATCGTCAAGTCAGGGAGTTCAAATATTTGGGTGCAGTATTCAGAGATGAACCATCCAGTAATATGGAAATACAGGTAAGACTACAGGCAGGTAATCGCAATTACCACGGCCTTAATGCTCTCCTCAAAACCAGAAGTTTGGCAATACATTTCAAAATAAATATCTACAAAACACTCCTACAGCCAGTGGTACTATATGGATGTGGATATTTGAAAGGAAAGTCCTTCGGAAGATTTTTGAATCAGTTTACGATAATGAGAGTGAAAAATGGAGGATTCGTCACAATACAGAGTTGTATGACATTTACAGAGAGCCGAACAGTGGGCCGGGCATGTTGCTCGAATGCAGGACAACCGATGGCCGAAAGCTGTACTCAAGACCAAGCCAACCGGCAGAAGGCCCGTAGGAAGACCTAGAAGTCGATGGAGTGACTGCGTGTCCAAAGACCTTCAGAGAGTGGGACTGCTGGAAGGCAGACGGGGAGGCAATCTCTCAAACCAGCGCGCCGTCCATTGGACCTGGTCGCTTAAAGTAAAGTAACGATTATTCAACAAGCGAACACGATACACAGAGCTGTGAGTCTGAGAGAAACGATTCATTAAAACTCACTTTGCCACAATGTAATATTTACCCTTGCACTTTCTGACAGTCGTACTACACTCCTGGAAATTGAAATAAGAACACCGTGAATTCATTGTCCCAGGAAGGGGAAACTTTATTGACACATTCCTGGGGTCAGATACATCACATGATCACACTGACAGAACCACAGGCACATAGACACGGGCAACAGAGCATGCACAATGTCGGCACTAGTACAGTGTATATCCACCTTTCGCAGCAATGCAGGCTGCTATTCTCCCATGGAGACGATCGTAGAGATGCTGGATGTAGTCCTGTGGAACGGCTTGCCATGCCATTTCCACCTGGCGCCTCAGTAGGATCAGCGTTCGTGCTGGACGTGCAAACCGCGTGAGACGACGCTTCATCCAGTCCCAAACATGCTCAATGGGGGACAGATCCGGAGATCTTGCTGGCCAGGGTAGTTGACTTACACCTTCTAGAGCACGTTGGGTGGCACGGGATACATGCGGACGTGCATTGTCCTGTTGGAACAGCAAGTTCCCTTGCCGGTCGCTCCCCACACCATGATGCCGGGTGTTGGCCCTGTATGCCTCGGTCGTATGCAGTCCTGATTGTGGCGCTCACCTGCACGGCGCCAAACACGCATACGACCATCATTGGCACCAAGGAAGAAGCGACTCTCATCTCTGAAGACGACACGTCTCCATTCGTCCCTCCATTCACGCCTGTCACGACACCACTGGAGGCGGGCTGCACGATGTTGGGGCGTGAGCGGAAGACGGCCTAACGGTGTGTGGGACCGTAGCCCAGCTTCATGGAGACGGTTGCGAATGGTCCTCGCCGATACCCCAGGAGCAACAGTGTCCCTAATTTGCTGGGAAGTGGCGGTGCGGTCCCCTACGGCACTGCGTAGGATCCTACGGTCTTGGCGTGCATCCGTGCGTCGCTGCGGTCCGGTCCCAGGTCGACGGGCACGTGCACCTTCCGCCGACCACTGGCGACAACATCGATGTACTGTGGAGACCTCACGCCCCACGTGTTGAGCAATTCGGCGGTACGTCCACCCGGCCTCCCGCATGCCCACTATACGCCCTCGCTCAAAGTCCGTCAACTGCACATACGGTTCACGTCCACGCTGTCGCGGCATGCTACCAGTGTTAAAGACTGCGATGGAGCTCCGTATGCCACGGCAAACTGGCTGACACTGACGGCGGCGGTGCACAAATGCTGCGCAGCTAGCGCCATTCGACGGCCAACATCACGGTTCCTGGTGTGTCCGCTGTGCTGTGCGTGTGATCATTGCTTGTACAGCCCTCTCGCAGTGTCCGGAGCAAGTATGGTGGGTCTGACACATCGGTGTCAATGTGTTCTTTTTCCCATTTCCAGGAGTGTATATGCTAATGTTATCGGGAGTTGGGATTTTTTTAAACTGAATGGTAAGTTAGTTGAAATGAGTGGAGAAAGTGCCACGAATACTGACTTGCCTTGTTTCCGGGTAATATTTCCGCTTTTGTCATGTTGTTTAAGAACTTTTTACGAGAGTGTATCAGGAACTTACTTTCATTATTTCTTTCTTTCTTTCACTTGTGCCTTTTCCTGCAGTGAGGCAGGGTCGGCATGCATAATCTGATTTGGCAATGTTAGTTTAAGGGGTGGCCGGATGCCCTTCCTGCCACCACCCCATAGCCCCCCGGGCAGCATTAGTGTACCCCAACTGCCTGCGACTAGGAGACCAGCCCGGTATTCACCTAGGGGGATGTGGAAAACCGCCTAGAAACCACATCCAGGCTGGCCGGCACATCGGCTGTCGTCGTTAATCCGCCGGGTGGATTCGATACGGCGCCGGCGCGCCTACCCGAGTCCAGGAAGCAGCGCATTAGCGCTCTCGGTAACCTGGCGGGTAGAGTGTATCAGGAACAAACGAGCGGAATTAGGAATTTCGTTCAAGAGTTCATGCTTTCTTCTTTGTTTGTTATTGTATCAATGGATTTAAATATTTTTTCTTCCTCTGGCATCATATTCTGCATTTATTTATTTATTTACTTTGGAAATTTGTGGTAAGTTCCTATTGGACCAAACTGCTGAAGTCATCGGTCCCTAGGCTTACACGGTACTTAACCTAACTTACGCTAAGGACAACGCACACTCCCACGGCCGAGGGAGGAATCGAATCTCCAACCGTGGCAAGGCGCCTGAGACCGCGCGGCCACCCTGCGCGGCCCTGTTCCATCTTTTGGACTGTACCGTAGACAGAGGAATAATGGAAACGTTTACATTTTATTACACTGCAAACTCAATGTTGATCTCAATAAACGAATTAGCAATTAGCAGCGATTAGAATTAAACATAAAAGTTGTCCGCCTACAGAGAGAGGGGTGTGTGACTGGGGGGGGGGGGGGAGGGGGGAGGGGGGGGAGGGTGTAGGTGAAGGTGTGGCGCAAAGCCGAAGTTTGCCCAGGGCGAATGTTTGGTGACGCATGGCCTCTCGCTGCGTGCTGGGATGATTTTACACAAGGACCGCCTTTTAAGACGAGAAATTTGAGCGAAGTCGTTGTATTTGAACTAGAGCAAAAAGACAAAGCTTATATTAGCAAAAGGACCCATCGTGATGCTGATCTTGCCAAGAAGCCTAACAGAGACAGCTTTTTGATCATATGTTTGAGCGGAGCGAAAACAAAATACCCTAGAAATTTTACAACGGATTTTTGTGTGACTCTTTATAGCCAAAGGAAGAGTGCGAAATGGACAAATTGGACATCAAACTGACCAACGTTGGGTCTAGTTTTGCAAGCAAAGATTTAATTGCTTTAAAGTAATCTGGTTAATGAAAAAAGTTTAATCAGTGATTAGAGGGAAATTTTTTCCGAATTTTCGAAGTCCGAAATAGAAAAAAGGGGTATCAAACTGACCAGCGTGAGGTCTAGCTTTCCAAACAATTTTGAAAAAAATGGTCAAAATTTTTGTGAAATGGTCTGTCTAAAAGTAGAAATAAAATACAGAGTCATTCCATGGTGATGTTACCAACTTTCAAGGATGATGGTGAATGGTAAAAAATCTGAGGCAAAGGGCCTTGGTCTGGGAACGAACGAGTCGAAAGTTACAAGCAAAAATCTTTCTGATATCTCTAATAGTGGAATACATGGCCTGTAAAATGCATACTTAAGCGTCTTCCTGCAAGGGAAACGTCCTCCAACAGTGTTGGTAATTCATTGCGGAGAAATTAATGTATTATCCTGATGCCTTATTTCCACGACTGCTCAATGATTTGCAAATGTCCACATATGCGAGTTATGGTAGCCGCACGGTCTAGCGCCTTGCCACGGTTCGCGCACCCCCCCCCCCCCCCACCCCCCCCCCCCCTCGTCGGAGGTTCGAGTCTTCCGTCGGGCATGGGTGTGTGTGTGTGTGTGTTGTCCTTAGCGTTACTTTAAGTTAGATTAAGTAGTGTGTAAGCTTGGGGACCGATGACTTGAGCAGTTTAGTTTCATAGAAACTTACCACCTACCACGGAACAGGACACAGAGCACAGCATTGCTTGAGACAATAATTGTTCCTTTATCAGTCTTTTATTCCATATCCTTAACGAACAAAACAACAAACGCAAAATACGCCGTTGCGCAATCTTTGCGCCCACTCACTTGGCATAAGAAGATTGGCTTCATCTAACACAATTCAAACAAGCGTCTCTGTGACACGGAAAGTAACTGTTGTTCAACATATTCCAATCAGAACCTCCTCCTGATTTATTTTCATGCAAGTGCAATAAGTGTCCATTTCAGCGTCCTCCAATTCATTCCCTTATTCTTCTTCTACTTCACCCTCTACGTCGCCCTCTCTCTTGTCTTTTTCTTTCGATGCACTTCTGCACTCCATATGGAACTTGTTGAATCCTGTCTAGTCATAGCATATGAGGCGTCTAGGACATCTCCTTTCTCGGATCGCTAGACAACAATTCAAACAAATCGTATTAACGGGCTTTATTACGAAAAATGATTTACAGTACTTAACTTCGAGAAATACACAGATGTTTCGCAAGAAAAGGGGACAGACAAAGTAATCAATGTTCTTGAATATAACAGTTCCAAGATTGAGCTTTAACGCTTCTATCTAGTTGCTAGTCTTCAAGCTGCTGTAGAACTGGCCGCAGCCACTCGGGCGCGGCGTTTATGTTCTCTTCGCATAGAGGCCGCTGCTGTCGCGTTGTCGTCCTGGAGAGGGGTCGGTCAGCGTGCGATTGTCTCACGTCTTGTCACAGCCCTCTCCGCTCTATCGTTCCCGACTGATCTGCCGGCGCTTGACTTTGCGCCGCAACAGAATTGCCTGCCATTCTCTAATTAACGCCATCAACGACATTGTTCCTCTAATCTCTTTCTCACTCATGCCATTAATTGTTTTAAAATTGTGGGCAATGACTTTATTGTTACAATTATTGTTGATGTCATTATTATTATTATTATTATTATAAGAAACTGAAAATATCATAAATTTCTGAAACGCCGCACAAAAAAATTAGATTTTCCGATGCTCATGCCTCGGGCTCTATTGGTGATAAAAAGGTAAGAGTCAAGTGTTTTGCAGAGCCGTTGGGCTAAGAATCATTTGTATACCCAACAGAAGGGTATTGTCACTATTCTACAGCACAAAGTCAATGTATGAATATTACACATTTCTTCCTGCACTTTTGCATTTGATGTAGTCTACTGCGAGCTTGATGGGACTTATGCAGGCATCATTAGTTAATGGGTGGTTCCTCGGAAAATACCAACAACGGATTTTTTTGTACTATGTTTTTGTCGTCATTAGTGGACCAAAACCCAGTTGAGGATTCCAAGATAGCTATGCACAGCAAATGGCTGGAATTTTTACGGTATATGCCTAAGATTCCGATGTCGAACAACCTTGACACTTTTCTTGATATCTTTTCCCTTTCCCAGGCACAGGGGTTCAAAGTTACACTACTTGTATGAATAACATACGCAAGTAAAAATTATTAAATAAACTCACTGATGATGACGGTTATATCCGTGATATACCCGATGAAAATTGATGAGTACACCCGTAATGAATGAATGAATTATGCATTTGCGTAAATTTTGCGCGTACAACTCATCAAAACTTTATTACCTGTAGCGTAAAAAAATATTGAAAATGCGATTTTTTTGTAGCAAACACGACTCGCGGTTCCAAGACGGCTACGCAGAGCAAATGGCTTGACTTTTTACGATATCTTCTTAAGACTGATCACGGGCGTCCCCGTGATACCCCCACGATTTAATTAAACTGATTGGTATACCCGTAAATGAATGAATGAATGATGTATTTTCTTAAATTCATGGAAACCCCAAAAGAGCATTTTTACCACGTTTTCAACGTCAGTGGTGGATCGAACACCAGACGGCTGCGCACAGCACACGGCTGTAATTTTTATGATATATTCCTAAGATTCCGGTCACGAACAATCTTGAAAACTTTCTAAATATCTTTATCCGTTACCGAGAGACATATGTTACCCTACTGGTGCATGTAGAATCCGATCTGAAGCGGAAGCGACGTTCATAAAGTGACGTAGCACGGATACATATAATGTAAAGTGTCTCCATTATCATCAGAAGAGTTCTGAGGCCTCCACTTTGTGGCACTGAAACACATGAAACAGCTTTGTGCGTGTAAAGTCCGGTCGGAGGTGTAAAATTAGTTCTGTATTATTTCAGTTTCATATACCGGTACGTAAACTATCCAATTATCACTGACCCATCACGTTCTTGTCATATGAGTGACATGCCCTGCTATGGCAGGGAAAAGAAGGGAACCAGCGGAAAAATACCCTTATCGGAGCACAAAACAGGCGAATACTCTCATATATACTAAAATACTCTAAATGAAAAGTGGGGTATCAGCTGCCTCATTCTACCTTGATTAGGACCTTTTAAAGTTTTCACAAAAATATTGGCATGCAAACAAATTCGAGCTTGTTTATGCTGAGGGAGGAGGAGACTGTGGCAGCGGGAAAGAGACGGAGAAGTAACAAAAAACTGAAAGATAATAATACACAGTGGTTGAGGTACGGAAAGAGTGAAGGAGACCATAGCAGTGTGAGAGAAAGAGAGGGACACAGTGACAGCGGAACACAGCAGACAGTGAGAGTGAGAGTGGGTGAGAGCGAGTGGTAATGAGGGATAGAATCTATGACAATGATAACAGGAAAGAGAGAGAAAGTGACAGCGAGAAGAGACAGCAGCAGTGGGAAGGAATGAATGAGACAATAGCAGATAGACAGTGACAGTGAGAGTGAGGCAGCAGTAGTAAAGACTGAACGAAGGCAACTGTGGCTGTGAGACAGGAGATAGTGATAACTGGAAAGCCACAAAGAGATAATATAATGAACTGGGTGGAGTGAGTGAGTGAGTGAGAATGGGCAAATGGGATGCGCATGAGAGACTTAGAGAGATGGACTAGTGGGTATGAGAGAGTATAGTTGGGTAGAAAGTGGAGCTGTGAGGTGAATTGCATGTTAAAAGGAACGCGAATATGCTCGCATGCCTGTACTTTTGCGAAAATTTTAAAGATGCTCAGTAACGTAGAATGAGGCAGCTGGTACCCCATTTCTCAGCCAGAGTCTTTTAATTTTATGTACCGATAGGAGCATTTTTCCGCTGGTACCATATATACTGACGTAATACCAATATAAAATGTGCTTATAGAACCTGTCAGAGGCTACTGAGGAACAGGTCACGTAAATTGAAAGTCTCAATGAACGATTGAATGACAACGGATAGTAATTAAATTCTAATTTGAATGCATATTTAAATCCATTTATTTGCACGTTAGCTGCAAATTATTAGTTAGTTACTCTAAGTAATTTAGCTATCATTGTGTTTTTTTACCACATCACACGTTAGCGCACGTCCAATTCTGCGCTAACAAATCATAATAATTGTATCACTACAACTTAAGCACAGATGAGACACGGCAGCATTCTGATTGATGTATAAACGAGTAATATCGTATATTACAGTGTATTAGTTGTAAGTAGTTGGACAAGATTTTATTGTAACTTTTTTAATTTGTCTTTTTCATCAATTGTTTTTAGGATTTAAAGAACGGCATTATCGAACTATCATAACCTGTTGTGTCGAATATATAATCACCTGTTGTGATGAATATTTATTCACCTTAGCATCTTCTGATCAGTGTTTAACAATACAGCAAGTCCGAGTCAAGTTCCTTGGCTTCGTATACATAACAATTTAAAGTTGCAGAATCTATCAGATACGTTGGTATGTGTATTTGTGTGTGTGTTGCCTTACACATTTTTACCAGAGTACAAGTGCAAAAATGGAGAGTCTATTACTCTGCTAAGTGTAGTATCTGGTGAAAGTTGTATCATAAATTTACGACTGTTTCTGTAGCAACTAAGAGCAATTATGCATCTGACGCCAAAGGACGTCCCTTGAACTTGACGAGTGTTAACCCGTGGTCTCAAGATGATCGCTTGACCGAACCTGTTTGTCTGTGGATAAATATTCATTTTGGTTCTTGCACGATGCCGTTCTTCAAATGCAGTGAAACTCTACATGGCTGCATAAAATTGTTACACACAGTGTTGAGCAAAGACTGCCTTTAAGAGTGCGTCGTTTTTTTACTGTACAAACAGAGTGCACCATACGCGTTCTTAGGTGGAAGGCGAAAGACTAATGGCAGCAGTTAGAGACAGAAAGGAAGAATGTGAACGGAAATAGCGGGGCGCTGTACTGCCTGCCTGGGGGGGAGTGACGGATCGCAGGAAACAGAGACGAGGTCGGCACAGGGCGGAGGAAGAAGACGTACGCGCCGCGACACGGCTAGCCTAGCCTGGTCCCTGCCACGAGGGAGGACGCGCTATTCTTAGTTCCGAAGACAGGAGGCAGCAGGAGACACTCTGCCATGCCTGCTGCACTGAAGTCGCAATGTCTATTCCACATATCCCTTCTGTGCAGCGCTTCATTTATTCATTTATCATGTCGTAAGCGAATAACATACAAACTCACCGGAAAAATACACTGCCTGCAAAAAACTCGAAGCCCCGAGAAGAAATCATTGGATGTCATTTTAATTACATATACAGTGTTTGCTGGTACGTAAATACGAGGGGGAGTTGGAAAATAAAGCCGGCCGCGGTGGTCTAGCGGTTCTAGGCGCGCAGTCCGGAACCGCGCGACCGCTACGGTCGCAGGTTCGAATCATGCCTCGGGCATGGATGAGTGTGATGTCCTTAGGTTAGTTCGGTTTAAGTAGTTCTAAGTTCTAGGGGACTGATGACCACAGATGTTAAGTGCCATAGTGCTCAGAGCCATTTGAAACATTTGGAAAATAAGTTTCCTCTGTCGACTGTGGGCAGATTGTGTGATACGGGCGAAAGACGACACGGCGACATGGTGTTCAGCCTGGAACAGCTCCTGCGTTACCATGAATCTGGCAATGACCTTCTGTTTCGGACTGCGACGGTGGATGAAACGTGGGTCCACCATTACACGCCCGTATCGAAGGCCGCATCCATGGAGTGGAAACATGCGTCGTCACCTGTCCGAAAGAAGTTCAAAAGCACTCCGTCTGCAGGTAAAGTGCTACTCACCGTTTTCTAGGACGCCAAAGGAGTTTTGCTGCTGGACTTTCTGGAGGATGCAACCATCAATGATGCGCGGTACTGTGCCACCCTGTCCACACGAGTGGATCGAAAGCCCATATAGATATTTCGTTGAATGGTTCGCACGCTGGTACATGTTGATGGCCCATCATTGAAGTCTGCAGCAATTTGCGGTAGGATTGCACTTCTGTCACTTAGAAAGATTCTCTTTAGTCGTCGTTGATCCCATTCTTGCACGATCTTTATCCGGCCGCAGCGATGTCGGAGATTTGATGTTTTACCGGATTCCTGGTGTTCACGGTACACTCGTGAAATGGTCGTACGGGAAAATCCCCATTTCATCGCTACCTCGGAGATGCTGTGTCCATCGCTCGTGTGCCGTCTATAACACCACGTTCAAACTCACTTAAATCTTAGCAACTTGCCATTGTAGCAGCTGTCAACCAATCTAACAACTGCGCCAGATACTTGTTCTCTTACATGGCGTTGTCGACCGCTGGGCCGTATTCTGCCTGATTGCATATCTCTGTATTTGAAAACTCACGCCTATGCCAGTTTCTTTGGCGCTTCAGTGTACGACGCCACAAGACATTAGTGAATGAAAATAAGAAAAGTTACCGACACCGAGTACCCAACATATAGCATCACTGTGATCATTCATAGTGTGGTCGCTCAACAATAACTCCAGGTGGAAGGGCGAAACACTGTAAGCGCACAAATAGTTTAATAGCAACTCTCTAGCTAGCCGGAAACGGACATGGGCCACACCAGGGTCAAATAGCCACGTCCGATACACCGGCCAGCCTGACTGTTGCTTTTAAGCAATTTTCTACGCTCGTTTAGGAAAATGCCAGGCTGGTCGCCAATCAACGCCTCTGTAGAAACAATTAGTTATTTAGTATATTTGACAATGTTTACATCAAGTAATAGTTTTAAATATGAAATTATCACAATAACAATAACGTGAAACCCTCGTGAGTGCACAAAACTGATGCTCCCAGCCCTCGTACAAACGTACAGTGAATTCAGACCATCTCTGCACTCTTACGGTATAGAATGCGCTCTACATTGTATCATGGCCGTCGTGCAGCGTTTCTTTCTTCTTAGAATTCATTACACTTGACGAAAAATCTATCACTACGAGGTCTATGGGTTCTACAGAACACGTGAAATTGGTAGATAGCAGTATTCAGTAAATTAACGCTAAAAGTAAGGAAGATTAAGGTTTAACGTCGTGTTGGCGACGAGATCGTTTGAGACGGGGAACAAACTGAGACTGGAGAAGGAACTACCCAGAATTTGCCATAAGCAACATGGGGAAACTATTGGATAACCCTACGTTGATTAAAACTGTCATCTTACTTCAGCGACATTTCGCTTAGTTTAACTCCAGGTGTCTTTCCATACCCACTTTACTATTCTAGTTAGATCTGTGCGATATTTCAAACCTTTCTGTTAGGTTATGGAAAATATTAAGAAATTTTTTCCGTAATAGTGGCATTAATCGAGTATCAAAATATCCCTTGTGAGTTGTCAGTTTTTTCATGTCTTTCCTCAAAAGTTCCCGTGGATAGACCAGAAAGAGGTCTTATGTTCACCATTACCTGAAATTCTCCAACGTCTCGTGTTCCTTGGTACATGGTAGTAGTTTTCTGAAGTCCGAACTGTTTTTTTGCTCCAAAATAACGTGAATGGCTAATACCATAGCCTCCTCAGGCAATACTACTCATTCTGTCTTCTTCTTAAAACTATGCGTCATCCCATGATAAATCAATAAATGAACGTTATCATATTAACGGATACTACATGGGCCGTACTAATCGACTGTAGTTGAAAAGAATAAGGCGGTACCATAGCAAAAGAAAGCTTGAAAATTAAAATTTTTCAACGAAACATAATTTCAGATACAGTAAGCTTTTTAAAAAAATTGTGTGCCACGTGTCACCAAACGCTAGCCAAGGTAACAACTTGCAGGCTGACAGACAAAGTAAACGCAACACAAAATGGCCCACAACGTTGACTGCAGGCAGTTGCTTACAAGTAACATGTTAACAGTTGAGCTATTTGCATAGCAACGTAACGTGGTGGCGGCTATCGCCAGATCCTAGAAACACACCTTGGGCAGTACATTTTAGAACACAGTTCCTTATAAAAAGTTTGTGTCGTAAGCCTCTTCTACAATCTTTAGAAGTTTGTAATACGAAATTTGAAACATCCAGTGTAATGATGACGAGGTCCCAAAATTTTCACGAGCATCTGTATATTGGTGTTGTGAAGTTCAGGTTTCATGCTACCCACAAAGCTTACAGGTATCCGGGTTGCATAGTCAGCAGGCGCAGCCCGAGTCCTGCTTTCTGCCTCATGACAGAGACAAGTAGCAACATTAGCACACCGGACAAAAAGTTAGTCAACCCCAGAAGACATAATACTAGTGCCGTGCAACCCCGGATCTATCCTTGACAACAACGACAATTCGACGAGGAAGAGAGAGCAGTTAAAGCCACTGATTAATGAATTAGCTGGCCGATGTAGCCGAGCGGTTCTAGGCGTATTGCGACAGGGTATGTTATTCGAAGGACTGATATGACTTCACTGTGACACGTGCGTGTATTTGCCTTCAAATAGTTGTTCATTTTATCACAGTTCCTTATGATACCTCGCCAGAAATGTACCACAGTGCTCATTATAGCTTGTGTTCCTTTCCGAGGAAACTATGCACAGTTTCCCCTATAGAAGTGACTCGTGGAAGGGGAATGAATGACAAAGACTCGAACGGTGCTATCCGCCTACAGCTCTCACAAGGTGTTCAAAAGGCTTGTAAAAGTCTGAGCCTCGATTTCTCGAAAACGCTCCGCAAGCTCAGCTTATTACTACATCATGAGTGTCACGTTAGTATGTGGGAAAGATGAGCAAAATCCGTGTAGGTTCCCTTTTTTAAATATCTTCAATTTTTGTAGCTCTGTCGTCCTCGTCTTATTACGGTATGTTGATAATTTGTACTTTTGGACCGTTTAACTACAACTGGAACAAGACATCAAAATAATTAGAACAAACAACCATGACAAATACCGTACAAATGCAAGAAAACTTCCACATCCAGAAAGTCATTGATGAAATGATAAGATAAAAATCGCCCTCTTGCACAGGCAGAGAACAAATACATATCTTATCGTCCTCCCTAGGTTAGTTAGGTTTAAGTAGTTCTTAAGTTCTAGGGGACTGATGACCTCAGAAGTTAAGTCCAATAGTGCTCAGAGCCATTTTTTTGAATGAATTACGCTGGCGGAAAAAAAGCAATACCAAAAACTGATTAATGTAAAGTAGTAAAATTTCGGGAATACGTTTGTCTGGGTAAAATATCGAAGTGATTAACTTTACAAGATCACACGATAATGTAAGCGCGACATCAGCCACGACAAATGTAAAATGCTGGTACATTAATAATGCAAACATGTAAACGTGCATGTATTGTGTTGTGCAGGTACCGGATGTTAGTTTGTGGGATAGAGTTCCATGTCTGTGGCACTTGTTCAGTCAGTACAGGGACGGTTAATGCTGTTCGTTGATGACGCTGGTGTTCTCATCCGATGATATCCTATACGTGCTCGATTGGAGACAGGACATGATCGAGCGGGCGCAGGTAACATGTCGACACTGTAGAGCAAGATGGGTCACGTTAGCTGTATGTGATCGAGCGTTATCGTGTGGGGAAACACCCCTGGAATGCTGCTCATTAATGGAAGCACAACAAATTGAATCGCCAGACTGGTGCGCGGGAATGCAGTCAGGGTGCGTGGGATAACCACAAGAGTACTCCTGCTGTCACACAAAATCGCACCGCAGACCATAATTCCAGGTGTAGGTCCAGTGGGTCTATCACGCAGACAGGTTGGTTCCAGGACCAACATACGGTCATCACTGTGACTGAGGCGGAACCAGTTTTCATCAGAAAACAACATACCTTCATCCTGCCCTCCAATTAGCTGTCACGTGACACCAATAAAGTCGTGAATGGCGGTGGTTTGAGGTCTATGGAATGCACGCTGGCTCGGAGCCGCCCTTGAAGTAACCGATTTGTAGCAGTTCGTCGTGTCACTTTGGTGCCAAATGCCGCTCAAGTTGCTCCTGCAGATGCAGTATGATGCGCCAGAGCCATACGCCGAACACAATGGTCTGCCCTCTGGGTTGTGCCACGTGACCTCCCGAAGACCGGTCTTCTTGCGACCGTATATTTTTGTGACCAGCGCTGCCAGCAGTCTTCTACAGTGGCGACATTCCTGCCAAATATTTCTGCAGTATCGTAGAAGGAGCACCCAGCTCGTCGTGGTCCTATTAGACAACCTCGTTCAAACTCAGTGACGTTGGTAATGGTATCTTTATATCCTTAAGGGCATTATCAGTCTAGAATCAACTCGCCACTTCCAACCTCAAAGATAACTAACGTTCATGACCGTTACAACGCGTATTTAAAGGAAACCTGAGCTGCATCCTTACAGTAGCGCTACTAACGTCACTATTGTGCGACTGCCCCCCTTCTTGCAGCGGTGTACCGTAGGTCTCTAGAAGAGCGTAGCGTTCCAAACGATTGGAAAAGGGCGCAGGTCATGCCCGTTTTCAAGAAGGGACGTCGAACAGATGTGCAGAACTATAGACCTATATCTCTAACGTCGATCAGTTGTAGAATTTTTGAACACGTACTATGTTCGAGTGTAATGACTTTTCTGGAGACTAGAAATCTACACTGTAGGAATCAGCATGGGTTTCGAAAAAGACGGTCATGTGAAACCCAGCTCACGCTATTTGTCCACGAGACTCAGAGGGCCATAGACACGGGTTCCCAGGTAGATGCCGTGTTTCTTGACTTCCCCAAGGCGTTCGATACAGTTACCCACAGTCGTTTAATGAACAAAGTAAGAGCATATGGACTATCAGATCAATTGTGTGATTGGATTGAGGAGTTCCTAGATAACAGAACGCAGCATGTCATTCTCAATAGAGAGAAGTCTTCCGAAGTAAGAGTGATTTCAGGTGTGCCGCAGGGGAGTGTCTTAGGACCGTTGCTATTCACAACATACATAAATGACCTAGTGGATGACATCGGTAGTTCACTGAGGCTTTTTGCAGATGATGCTGTGGTGTATCGAGAGGTTGTAACAATAGAAAATTGTACTGAAATGCAGGAGGATCTGCAGCGCATTGACGCATGGTGCAGGGAATGGCAATTGAATCTCAATGTAGACAAGTGTAATGTGCTGCGAATACGCAGAAAGAAAAATGCTTTATCATTTAGCTACAATACAGCAGGTCAGCAACTGGAAGCAGTTAATTCCATAAATTATCTGGGAGTACGCATTAGGAGTGATTTAAAATGGAATGTTCATATAAAGTTGATCGTCGGTAAAGCAGATGCCAGACAGATTCATTGGAAGAATCCTAAGGAAATGCAATCCAAAAACAAAGGAAGTAGGTTACAGTATGCTTGTTCACCCACTGCTTAAATACTGCTCACCAGTGTGGGATCCGTACCAGATAGGGTTGATAGAAGAGATACGGAAGATCCAACGGAGAGCAGCGCGCTTCGTTACAGGATCATTTAGTAATCGCGAAAGCGTTACGGAGATGATAGATAAACTCCAGTGGAAGACTCTGCAGGAGAGACGCTCAGTAGCTCGGTACGGGCTTTTGTTAAAGTATCGAGAACATACCTTCACCGAAGAGTCAAGCAGTATATTGCTCCCTCCTACGTATATTTCGCGAAGAGACCATGAGGATAAAATCAGAGAGATTAGAGCCCACACAGAAGCATACCGACAATCCTTGTTTCCATGAACACTACGAGACTGGAATAGAAGGGAGAACCGATAGAGGTACTCAAGGTACCCTCCGCCACACACCGTCTGGTGGCTTGCGGAGTGTGGATGTAGATGTAGATGTAGAATTTGAAATAGACATCGTCTTTCAGATGTAGAAATACGCCTACCAACTTTTGCTTTGTCGGACAATTCCTTGTCGCTGCGGTCGATCCCGTACAGCTACGAAATTGTCTGGATGTTGGTTGTTACGTTACACTCTGCTCACAATAGTCCCAGTCATTCTTATGGGTTTAAGATTGGCTGATTTAGAGGCCCAGTCGTGGTGTGATAAGTCCCTGACTGTTCGTCACGCCAGGAAGTTGTGGGTCTGTCCTGTGAACACGACTGTTGTCACCCTAGGGGACGGTAGTGACTAATGTTTACTCATCATGAACATCTAGAACGAAGGGTCACTCTTGGTCAATCGTGAAGTAAACATCCTGGTTCATGTGCAGTCAATTTCCTGAATAAGTGCGCCCAAGATAACATACGAAAAACATCTCCAAAACCTCAGAGAAAAGCCTTCGACGTGAACTACACGTGAAACCGCGCGACCGCTACGGTCGCAGCTTCGAATCCTGCCTCGGGTATGGATGTGTGTGATGCCCTTAGGTTAGTTAGGTTTAAGTAGTTCTAAGTTCTAGGTAATTGATGACCTGAGAAGTTAAGTCCCATAGTGCTCAGAGCCATTTGAACCATTTCACACATTCCACAACTGCGGATTAAAAGCCTTATTGGGCAGTCGGTGCCGTCGACCTCTTGCATCATATGAAAAGAGGCGAAATCGTAGGTCTTGGGTTAATACTACGCGCTTACAGCTGTTTGGTCTTGTAAACGTGCAGCTATATGTGCCTTGTGAACATTGAACGTTTACGAAGACAAATCCAAATATCCATTACATGCAATTTATTCGAAATATTCGCTCGGAAACTGGTTGAGACGGACCTACTTTTACTGACCTCCAGTGCCTGTAGGGTTTATTTATTTGTTGACTAGCGAAACTTACAACGCTTCGCAATTTTTAAATACTTTTGGGAATGTACACTCCTGGAAATTGAAATAAGAACACCGTGAATTCATTGTCCCAGGAAGGGGAAACTTTATTGACACATTCCTGGGGTCAGATACATCACATGATCACACTGACAGAACCACAGGCACATAGACACAGGCAACAGAGCATGCACAATGTCGGCACTAGTACAGTGTATATCCACCTTTCGCAGCAATGCTGGCTGCTATTCTCCCATGGAGACGATCGTAGAGATGCTGGATGTAGTCCTGTGGAACGGCTTGCCATGAAATTTCCACCTGGCGCCTCAGTTGGACCAGCGTTCGTGCTGGACGTGCAGACCGCGTGAGACGACGCTTCATCCAGTCCCAAACATGCTCAATGGGGGACAGATCCGGAGATCTTGCTGGACAGGGTAGTTGACTTACACCTTCTAGAGCACGTTGGGTGGCACGGGATACATGCGGACGTGTATTGTCCTGTTGAAACAGCAAGTTCCCTTGCCGGTCTAGGAATGGTAGAACAATTGGTTCGATGACGGTTTGGATGTACCTTGCACTATTCAGTGTCCCCTCGACGATCACCAGAGGTGTACGGCCAGTGTAGGAGATCGCTCCCCACACCATGATGCCGGGTCTTGGCCCTGTGTGCCTCGGTCGTATACAGTCCTGATTGTGGCGCTCACCTGCACGGCGCCAAACACGCATACGACCATCATTGGCACCAAGGCAGAAGCGACTCTCATCGCTGAAGACGACACGTCTCCATTTGTCCCTCCATTCACGCCTGTCGCGACACCACTGGAGGCGGGCTGCACGATGTTGGGGCGTGAGCGGAAGACGGCCTAACGGTGTGCGGGACCGTAGCCCAGCTTCATGGAGACGGTTGCGAATGGTCCTCGCCGATACCCCAGGAGCAACAGTGTCCCTAATTTGCTGGGAAGTGGCGGTGCGGTCCCCTACGGCACTGCGTAGGATCCTACGGTCTTGGCGTGCATCCGTGCGTCGCTGCGGTCCGGTCCCAGGTCGACGGGCACGTGCACCTTCCGCCGACCACTGGCGACAACATCGATGTACTGTGGAGACCTCACGCCCCACGTGTTGAGCAATTCGGCGGTACGTCCACCCAGCCTCCCGCATGCCCACTATACGCCCTCGCTCAAAGTCCGTCAGCTGCACATACGGTTCACGTCCACGCTGTCGCGGCATGCTACCAGTGTTAAAGACTGCGATGGAGCTCCGTATGCCACGGCAAACTGGCTGACACTGACGGCGGCGGTGCACAAATGCTGCGCAGCTAGCGCCATTCGACGGCCAACACCACGGTTCCTGGTGTGTCCGCTGTGCTGTGCGTGTGATCATTGCTTGTACAGCCCTCTCGCAGTGTCCGGAGCAAGTATGGTGGGTCTGACACACCGGTGTCAATTTGTTCTTTTTTCCGTTTCCAGGCGTATATATGTGTCCAAATTTCCTCCTCCCTATTCTTTATCCACCTCCCCCTCTTTTCCACTCTGCCATCCCCTGCTCCATTCTCCTCTTACAATCCTCCCTCTTCCGTGCCAAATCTCTCCCTATGTCCTCTTCACCCCCCCTCCCATCTGTCCATTTCCTCCTCCTCCCTCTTTCTGTCCATTTTCTCCCCCTCACGCTTTCTGTCAGTCTCCTCTTCCCCTGTCTTCTCAGAATTTGAGCGTTGTTTTTTGTTACTGCAAACGAAATCTTTATTGAAAAATGAAGCCACTTACAGTGGATGAGTAAATCGATTGAGACCATTGGTATACGGAATCTAGGAGAGACTTCTCCAGCTGCTGAATCTTGGAGGACAGTAGCTTCAATGACAGTATTTCTCACAGTTTTAATCTGTGAAAGGGTAGGACTGCTAAGTTTCGCATAATTTAGGTTTCATAGTAGTATTCTAACCAACGTTATTATGACAGTAGTACTATTATTAGTATTTTATTGAGGTCTCTTCACATATGACGCGCTCGAATTGCATATGCGGGTGGACTGCTACAAAAATATGATAGATCCTACATAAGAACAAACAAACAGAAAATGCAAACGTTTCTGGTCGCAAATCTTGGAATATTCTTGACCTATTGATTTGAAACTTTGATTCAACGTTGATTTGGAATACCCCCTTGGTTTTATATACTTTTTATTAAAACGTTTCCGAAATGAGATGCGAGTAGCTTTTTTGTTGTTGTGATCTTCAGTCCAGAGACTGGTTTGGCGCAGCTCGCCATGCCAGTAAAGGTGCATGCTCTCGGGAAAAATTACAGCTGTAGTTTCCCCTTGCTTTCAGCCGTTCGCAGTAGCAGCACAGCAAATCCGTTTTGGTTAGTGTTACAGGGCCAGATCAGCCAATCATCCAGACTGTTGCCCTGAAACTACTGGAAAGGCTGCTGCCCCTCTAAAGGAACCACACGTTTGTCGGGCCTCTCAACAGATGCCCCTCCGTTGTGGTTGCACCTACGGTACGGCTATCTGTATCGCTGAGGCACGCAAGCCTCCCCACCAAAGGCAAGGTCTATGGTTCATGGGGGGGGGGGCGAATAGCATTAGGATTAAAAACGTTTTGTTCTATTACTTTTTTAATTCTGAATAGCTTTAGGAGTAAAAAAGTAATAGAATAAAACGTTTGTCTGACGCCACAGTTTCTCGTGGATCTCAATGTTTGCGACGTCATAGCTCCTGCAGTGTGTGTCGTACAATGACATGAATTTTCCAACACATTTAGTGATATCTATGGACACTGTGGGAAAAATATGTTGCGAATATAGTTAGTAGTAACGAAGAAATACATTGAAAGTTCGAGTCTGATGTGGCAGATTTATGGCACATGCAGCGAAAATGTAGTAAGCGATAGTGTTTTTTCCTTTCATCATTTTCTGGAGAATGTCATCGAGAAAAATTTTCGTAAAAGTTTGGAATTATAAATTTTGTAGAGTTTGCTGCCTAGTCGCTAAGCACTCTGTTTCTCAAATAGTGGATGCATAAATCTGGGTATTTTCCGACGGTGTCATCTCATTGTTTATGACGTCGTAACTCCTGAACTATGTGTCGTACACTTTTTCCCCGATCCAGTGGTTTTGTTAGGAACGCATAGAGGACAAACACAAAAAGAGACATTCATTTTTATTTAAATAGATTTATTTATAAATTGCCGTGGGACCGTGTGAGCCACAGCTATTTGGTCATGGAACGAGTCAGTACAAAGCTTACGGACTGCCAGTTGAATAATTTATACGTCAATAATTAAATAACAGATTAATAAAATATAAAAAAAACATAGTACAGGAGTAAATTGTGACATAAAACCCCCCAGGGTAGCCGAGAGCGCTAACGCGCTGCTTCCTTGACTCGGGTAGGCGCGCTGGCCCCGGATCGAATCCGCCCAGCGGATTAACGACGAGGGTCGTGTGCCGGCTGCCCTGGATGTGGTTTGTAGGCGGTTTTCCACATCCCGCTAGGTGAATACGTGTCTGGTCCCCACGTTCCGCCTCAGTTACACGCGTCGCAGACATTTGAAACACGTTCACACCATTTCACGATTTATACTAGATGCAGACAGCTGGGGTAAACTGATTCCATCCCTGGGGGTATGAGGTGGCGGCATGAAGGGCATCCGGCCACCCCTCAGACTAACCTTGCCAAATCCGTTGTAACCACGCCAATTCTGCGATCGCTGTGGGACTCTGCATTAGCGAAAGAAAGAAAGAAATATAAATGTGACATAAAGTCAGGCAGGCGATCATTATTATAATAATCAGTAGATCTCCATAGATGCTGACTCGTTAGCAATGGCTGAATGTCAAACATCAGCAAGGAATGACTTTTTTGGTCATATGACACGTTTCGGAATTTATCCATCATCGGATATCCAAGAGCAATTACTGCAGGTAGACATGGCGATACAAGCTGTATGTGAAGTAAACATTCGCAGACCAGTCTCTGTGTAGTAATCGCTCCTGGATATCTGATGATGGATAACTTCCGAAACGCTTCATATGAGCAGTGAAGTCATGCCTTGCCTGATGTGTGACTTTCACCATTATGAAACAGTCAGACTGAATGCGGAACTAGTCTTGTTTTAATTTCATGTTTGACATCGGATAACAAATGGTAAAATAAATTTTTTCGTGTTAATTTTAAATTAACAATTTTATGCTGTTTCGTTTACTTGTAGGTGAAACTTACTTCATGCCAAATGTTTCTGATTATAGAGCAAAGGGAACTACTCTATAGGGTTTGCTGAGTCGGGTTCCAAGTGTCAAAATACTTGATGTAAATGGCCTCATACACTACTGGCCATTAAAATTGCTACACCAAGAAGAAATGCAGATGATAAACGGGTATTCATTGGACAAATATATTATACTAGAACTGTCTTGTGATTCCATTTTCACGCAATTTGGGTGCACAGACCCAGAGAAATCAGTACCCAGTACAACCACCCGTGGCCGTAATAACGGCCTGGGCATTGAGTCAGACAGAGCTTGGATGGCGCGTACAGGTACAGCAGCCCATGCAGTACACCATCGCAGGCGCTCCTGTCTGTGATGCAGCGTCAAGGGTAACCGCAGCCATGGTCTCCGAGCTGATAGTCCATGCTGCAGAAAACGTCGTCGACCTGTTCGTGCAGATGGTTGTTGTCTTGTAAACGTCCCCATCTGTTGACTCAGGGATCGAGACGTGGCTGCACGATCCGTAACAGCCATGTGGATAAGATGCCTGACATCTCGACTGCTAGTGACACGAGGCCGTTGGGATCCAGGACGGTGTTCCGTATTACCCTCCTGAACCCACCGATTCCATATTCTGCTAACAGTCATTGGATCTCGACCAACGCGAGCAGCAATGTTGCGATACGATAAACCGCAATCGCGATAGTCTACATCCGACCTTTATCAAATTCGGAAACGTGATGGTACGCATTTCTCCTCCTTACACGAGGCATCACAACAACGTTTCACCATGCAACGCCGGTCAACAGCTGTTTGTATATGAGAAATCGGATGGAAACTTTCCTCATTTCAGCACGTTGTAGGTGTCGCCACCGGCGCCAACCTTGTGTGAATGCTCTGAAAAGCTAATCATTTGCATATCACAGCATCTTCTTCCTGTCGGTTAAATTTCGCGTCTGTTTCACGTCATCTTCATGGTGTAGCAATTGTAACGGCCAGTAGTCTATTTTGTCTTCATTGATTGACAATCTTCAATTTTACGTCGCCAACGGACTATAGACCTTAGTATGTGACGTAAGTTGAACTTGATACTTATATCCGTTCCTGGGAAAAATGGTTTTTAACAGCCGGACAGTCAAAGAGACTGACAGATGGAAGGTCAAGAAAGCGATCTGTAAGGGTTGCGTTTTTACCGGTTGAGGCACGGAATCCTAAAACTATGTAAATTGTGTTTTACTTCTAAGGTAATCCTTATAACTGTACATACAGGGTGTTTCAAAAATGACCGGTATATTTGAAACGGCAATAAAAACTAAACGAGCAGCGATAGAAATACACCGTTTGTTGCAATATGCTTGGGACAACAGTACATTTTCAGGCGGACAAACTTTCGAAATTACAGTACTTACAATTTTCAACAACAGATGGCGCTGCAAGTGATGTGAAAGATATAGAAGACAACGCTGTCTGTGAGTGCGCCATTCTGTACGTCGTCTTTCTGCTGTAAGCGTGTGCTGTTCACAACGTGCAAGAGTGCTGTGGACAACATGGTTTATTCCTTAGAACAGAGGATTTTTCTGGTGTTGGAATTCCACCGCCTAGAACACAGTGTTGTTGCAACAAGACGAAGTTTTCAACGGAGGTTTAATGTAACCAAAGGACCGAAAAGCGATACAATAAAGGATCTATTTGAAAAATTTCAACGGACTGGGAACGTGACGGATGAACGTGCTGGAAAGGTAGGGCGACCGCGTACGGCAACCACAGAGGGCAACGCGCAGCTAGTGCAGCAGGTGATCCAACAGCGGCCTCGGGTTTCCGTTCGCCGTGTTGCAGCTGCGGTCCAAATGACGCCAACGTCCACGTATCGTCTCATGCGCCAGAGTTTACACCTCTATCCATACAAAATTCAAACGCAGCAACCCCTCAGCGCCGCTACCATTGCTGCACGAGAGACATTCGCTACCGATATAGTGCACAGGATTTATGACGGCGATATGCATGTGGGCAGCATTTGGTTTACTGGCGAAGCTTATTTTTACCTGGACGGCTTCGTCAATAAACAGAACTGGCGCATATGGGAAACCGAAAAGCCCCATGTTGCAGTCCCATCGTCCCTGCATCCTCAAAAAGTACTGGTCTGGGCCGCCATTTTTTCCAAAGGAATCATTGGCCCATTTTTCAGATCCGAAACGATTACTACATCACGCTATCTGGACATTCTTTGTGAATTTGTGGCGGTACAAACTGCCTTAGACGACACTGCGAACACCTCGTGGTTTATGCAAGATGGTGCCCGGCCACATTGCACGGCCGACGTCTTTAATTTCCTGAATGAATATTTTGATGATCGTGTGATTGCTTTGGGGTATCCGAAACATACAGGAGGCGGCGTGGATTGGCCTCCCTATTCGCCAGACATGAACCCCTGTGACTTCTTTCTGTGGGGACACTTGTAAGACCAGGTGAAGCCATTCCGCATGTGAAGCCATTCCGCCAGACACGCTGTCAAAGGTTTCGGGTAATTTCATTCAGAGACTACGCCATATTATTGCTACGCATGGTGGATATGTGGAAAATATCGTACTATAGAGTTTCCCAGACCGCAGCGCCATCTGTTGTTGACAATTGTAACTACTGTAATTTCGAAAGTTTGTCTGCCTGAAAATGTACTGTTGTCCCAAGCATATTGCAACAAACGGTGTATTTCTACCGCTGCTCGTTTAGTTTGTATTGCCGTTTCAAATATACCGGTCATTTTTGAAACACCCTGTATATTCATCCCGCTGTGAGGCAAGAGGTCAATCCCTTAATTGAAAAACATTTGCGTTCGCCTACGGAATCTCTATTGTACCCTGGCATGAGGCGAAGTAAATTGACGGCCACGAATATCTTTCTTCGGGAGTCCAAAAATATGGAAATCACATGGAGGGAGATAGAGACTGTATGGAGGATGTGTAGATGCGTAAGGACTTCCCAGAGAAACTTTTGCAGCGTCCTGGAAACACCTACGACAACATATGACCGGGCATTATCGTGCAACAGACTGTTGGTGTCCGTCATTGCTGCAGAAGTTTCACTGGAAAGGTCTTGCGCATCCTCCATACAGTCTCGATCTCCGTCCATGTGATTTCCATATTTTTAGAGCTCTGAAGAAAGACAATCGTGGCTTTCAATTTGAGTCGGACGAAGCGGTGCACACTAGGGTACAATCATGGTCCCGCACCCAACGCGAAAATTTTTGCACGAAGGAATTGACGTCTTGTCCCAAGTGGAATAAGTGTATTAAGAGTTATGAATAATAAAACATTTTAAATTAATAAACAGTTTACATGATTGTTTTCCACGTCCCATTTCATCTGACTGCGTCTTACGTGTACGGGGACGACGGAAGTAGACTTCCGAGACAATTCAGCAACGGCCCTACACGAAGCACGGAAAATGACACAACAAAACGGCCTGGCCGGCCATTTCTGGCTGAGTATATCCTTGGTGAGTGCGCAGAGTTCTCGTAAAGTATACCACCATACGACGTAATAAAGTGGATGTAAGCAAAGTAACTGAGCCTTCGGTTTTCACTGTCAGAGGCAATGGAGGTCATTCTTGTAGTGAAATTTTTGCACAAGATCTTGAACGTGATACTTCTTAGAAAATCATGGATCTACCTTCAGCCTTAAGAAATAAAAACGTATTGCCACTGACAAGGCCGGCTACTCGTCTCCGTTATTCAACTGTTGGGATATTCTCACGACCACTGTTGTTAAGCCATGTTACATTGTTCACCATTCCTGGTAAACAAAGTGCACGGTCCGCGTTGATACAAAAAACCCGGCCAACTTCATTGACGGTGTAGTCATAGGCACGTCCAAACACGACGTCTCTTTTCTGGTATTATGTCACGTCTCCACTACGTATATTACTGCGCTGATTCCCCACAGCTGACTGGCACATCCATAAAACTACACTGCAATGACCTACGAGTTCTACTGAGGTTCAAAGCGATCACTAGCTCTTTTAAGGGAGTGGCTAGTATGTTGATCGATGAGTTTAATTATTTCGCAATGACAAAGCACACGCTGACACACCGTATTTATTGATTGTCCTGAAGAATCAATTTCTTCCCTGTAACATACTAGATTATTGGTCTTGTCCACACAGTCAAAAAATCTTTGGGCAACAGGTTATCTGAGACTAAAACAACTCTGCCTTCAACTCGAATGTTGTTTTGAACACAGCAGTAGTTTAGTATGCGCGGCCCTGTTAGAGGTGGAATGTCTTCGCATTCCTCCGACGTTTGAATTGACTTTCCGTGCCAGTTACAGCTGCAACTACAGTTTAACGCAGACTCAGAAACACGGTGCTACTCGGGATTTTCATATTAACAAACATTACCGTAGATGAAAGAAGTGATAAGTGACAGGTACAACTGCTACGACTCACAGACTTTTGAATCAGTTATCTGATTTTTAAGCGCAGAGCCCACGAGCCACACGGTATGCAAGAGTTGAACAAAGATATGGGAACAACAAAACTAAAACATATTACCATGCCGAATACGTTGTAGGAAAAGCGTTACAATTCAAAATAGATTCTAGTCGTCTCGGAATGGATAAATATAGCTGCTTTATCGTTTGAAAAGGAATCATACATCATTCTTCCTTCAAAATAGAGGAGGAGGTGGGTGGTGATCACGCACCCTCCTCTCCACCACAAAAGCTCAATAGCGTTGAGATCTGGTGACTGTGGAGAGGGGGAGATGCGACAGTTAATCCTAGTGCTCACACAAGCAGTTCTGGAGCGAGCAGTGTGAACACAGGCCCTGTCGTCTTGGGACACAGTGTCATCATTGGGGAACAAACATTGTAACAAGGGATGGATAAGATCTTCCAAAACTGTCACATAATCCATGGCAGTAATGCGATCTTGTCGTGTAATAGTGGGGTCTATGGAATACCACGATTTGGCTGCCCACATCACCATCGAACCCCCACCATGTTTCACCCTTGGGATGCAAACTCTGCCAGAAGTTGAAAAAGTTTGAAACAAGACTCATCCAACCAAGTGACTTTCTTCCATAGTTCTATGGTCCACGTTTTAAGGCTTCGACACCACGCTATTCTGTTACGAGTATTTGCCACACTGATGAGTGCTTTTGGAATTCCAGTTAGCCCTGCAATTCTCTGCTTATGGAGTTTCCTTGGTGCTGACAGTGTTCGCGAGTGGAACATTCAGTTCTGCAGTGACTTTTGCAGCTGTCTCCCTCTAAGTTTTCTTCACTATCATGTTCAATGACCGATTGTCACCTTCGCTCAAACGTACTTTCGTCCGTGTTATGCCTTGGCGGATAAAGATTTTCCACTTTCCCTGTATGCATTATAAAGCTTCCATGTGATGCCTCTTGAAGCATGAAACACTTCGGTTCCCTTGGTTACGGCTTCACCCATATAAGCAACACCAATCTGCCCACGTTCGGATTCACTTAGCTCCGACAAAATGCACCGACAACTACACAGTACAGCGTTCTGACCACGACTGACAGCTACAAATGTTGATGGCACTGCAAGCCTGCCGTTCGTGTTCAAATACAAAAGCGCAACCTGCAGGCTTCGCAAGCATCTCCGTTTGCTTTCAAGCATCCGTATATTTTTCGTCCGATCTCTGTAATTGTCACCTGAATGAACTGTACAGACTGTTATTCTATTTTGTGAAAACTTTATTACTACAGCTTCTCTTAATCCGTTATAGAGATGTCAGAACGGTTTCTTCAGCCACATATGGTTGCTTCGTTCGTTATTTGCAATCCATGAAAAATTAAGATTTACAAAGTCATGGGCGTCTGGAACGTTTTTAATTAACACTGCTTTTTTGTTTGCCCCAGTTTTCGTATGTCAGCTTCAAGAAAAGTCTTCGATAATGTGTAATAAATACATTTTTCGACATTTTGCCTCTGCAAATTGTAGCGGCCGTGGAGATCCTTGTGATTGAACACTTACTTAATGAATTTTTCTAACGATCTGTGAAAGAATTTCTAAATAAAAGTAGCATTAAAGTGCTCTCGCAAACGGCGAAAACGACAGAAAGAACAGGGTGTTTAAGTTTGCGCATTGGAGCCTTGCAGCTAATGCTTTGCTCAAGATGAGAACACCTCTCCGTGGCAGAATAACTGTTTTCGTCTGTGCTGATAATCTCGAGCACTGTCGACCACTGTGAAATCATCTACCAGATTGGTTCTGAAACCGTTTTACAGCCGTAATAAGTCTGCAGATCAGCGCAAGAAAATTTTGCTAGACATCACCTAGCTACACACGACGACTCTCTTACGAGAAACACGATCATAAAAAGTAATTTGTCACTTGTACCTGTAACTTACCTCTGAGGGAAGTACTGCTTCGAGACTCCCACTGGTTCTCGGAAATCTCACATGTATAATTCATCAGAGCGATTTCAGTGATACTCATTCCTTCGAGTCGTTCACATTGCCTGGGACACGTCCCCTCGAGCTAAACACTGCTACGGACGCACTAGGATACAGTTGGTGTGAATGAAATTGTACTAAGACCGCGTACATAAATTGGGTGTAGAAGGTAAGAAGACTACCGCTTCAGAAAACTGCAAGACGCGGTAACGAACAGTACAACACTGAGTTAGGAAGCTGAGCGAAAAACAACACGATACACGTCTACAGGTCTATTAGCAAGCGGCTAAACGACCATTCTGTCCCGCTGCAAGTCGGCTAGCTAACGGCTCCCAGGTGCAACAAAAATTTTATTTTAAATATTTAATACAATTATTGAACGAATTTAAAATTTAAAATGCTGTAATAATCTTAACATTAATAGGTATAATCTTAAGTTTAAAGTTTAGCGCTATATGTCAAGTATTTAATTTAGAAACTGTGTATATGTCCTGAGACACCATAACTTATGGTATGCAAATCATCCAGACTACGGGAATCTAGTATCTGAGAGTTAGAGGACTTTTAGCGACTTCCTACTATCTTTATACATGATTTCAGATTTTTCCGAAAATTTTTCTGGAGGACATCCCCCACAAAATAACGAAAGGAAGAAAAATTATCACTTTCTAAATTTTTGCTGTTCATGCAGTAAAACTTCCGCATCAAGCATGAAGTTTAAATGTATTACTTCTTTACTACCAACTCTATTCGCGACACATTTTGTAGGCAGTATCCACAAATGCCACTGAACGTTCTTCCAAATTAATATAATTGTACGACACATATTTCACGGAATGTTATGTGATAAATATTGAGATGCGAGAAAAACTAACTCCTTTAAGGAATCGGTAATGGGGTTTACAGGTTGATTATTAATGCCGGCAGCTAAGCTACGTTACGATCAAATGAAACCATTCGAATATCTTTTCACGTTCCCATAGCTTTTGGCATACGAGCGCACGAAGTTCACACGTCTTTAACTCCATCCTTTTAGTTAGTTAATTTTCGTATTTTTAATGTCAATGTACAATCCGGTGTACAATTTCACTTATTCGTAATAGATTTGATGATGTGTGAATATTCAAGACTGAGCGTATACAATGAAACACACACACACACAAAAAAAAAAAAATGGCACAGGCGGAATACGTCGCCTGCGGTCGGCAACGCCTATATAAGACAAGTGTCTGGCGCAGTTGTTAGATCGATTACTGCTGCTACAGTGACAGATTATCAAAATTTATGTGAGTCAGACCTTGATATTACAGATGGCGCACGAGGGATGGGACCCCGCATCTCCGAGGTAGCGATGAAGTGCGTATTTTCCCAGACGACCATTTCGCGAGTGTGCCGTCAATATCAAGAATCCGGTAAAACATCAAATCTTCGACATCGCTACGGCCGGAAAAGGATCCTGCAAGAACGGGACCAAATACGACTGAAGAGAATCATTCAGCGTGACAGTAGAGCAACCCTTCCGCAAATTGCAGCAGATTTCAATGCTGGGCCATCAACAAGTCTCAACGTGCGAACCGTTCAACGAAACATCATCGATATGGGCTTTCGGAGCCGAAGGCCCACTCGTGTACCATTGATGACAACACTATACAAACCTTTACATCTCGGCTCGGTCCTTCAACACCGACATTGGACGATTGATGACTGGAAACGTGTTGCCTGGTTGGACGAGTCTCGTTTCAAATTGTATCGAGCGGATGAACGTGCACGGGTATGGAGACAACCTCATTGATCCATGGACCCTGCATGTCAGCAGGTGACTGTTCAAGCTGGTGGAGGCTCTGCAATGGTGTGAGGCCTGTACAATTGGAGTGATATCTGACCCCTGATACGTGTACACATGACTCTGATAGGTGACTCGTACATAAGCATCCTGTCTGATCGCCTGCATCCTTTCATGCCCATTGTGCGTTTCGACGGACTTGAGCAATTTCAGTAGGACATTGCTTCACCCCACACGTCCAGAATTGCTACAGAGTGGCTCCAGGAACAGTCTTCTGCGTTTAAACGCTTCCGCTGAGCACTAAACTCCTCCAGGCATGAACATTATTGAGCATATGTGGGATGCCTTGCAACGTGCTGTTCAAAGAGATGTCCACCCCTCGTTCCCTTAAGGAGTTATGGACAGCCCTGCAGGATTCATGGTGTCAGTTCCCTCCAGCACATTAGTCGAGTCAATGCCACCTTGTGTTGCAGCACTTTTGCGTTCTCGCTGGGGCCCTACACGATATTAGTCAGGTGTACAGGTTTCTTTGGCTCTTTATTATACCTGTATTGTTACGGCGAATTTTATGCAACACAAAATAAAAAGTAATTTCTGCTTTTGTTTAGGAGTTTAATTTTGATCACAACTTGTGCTTATAAAAAGTCAACTGACCTTCCGCGACTTCGGAAGGCGCACTGTTACCGTGAGGAAGGGACTGAGAGGAACACCATGTACCCATATTGTTCAAGATATTCCTTTCTTCCTTTCTCTATTTGCCTTTTGCAACGTTATGTCTTTGGTAGGGAGAGCCGTAATACTGTTTTTGCTTTATCTGTCGCATACAAATCATATAGGCCTAGTTATGTACCGTGTCGCCTCTGACTTGGGACTTGGAATACTATAGGCGCTTTAGTTTGGAACAGCGTGACTGCTACGGTCGCAGGTTCGAATCCTGCCTCGGGCATGGATGTGTGTCATATCCTTAGGTTAGTTAGGTTTAAGTAGTTCTAAGTTCTAGGGGACTGATGACCACAAATGTTAAGTCCCATAGTGCTCAGAGCCATTTGAACCATTTTTGGGAATATTATAACAATAAAATAATTGAAACTTCCTGGCAGATTAAAACTGTGTTCGAGTCTCGGTCGGGCACACAGTTTTAATCTGCCAGGAAGTTTCATATCAGCGCACACTCCGCTGCAGAGTGAAAATCTCATTCTGGAATAAAATAATTCGTTGATCCGCTGTGTGTATGGTTCTGGAAACATAAAATGCTTTTAATGTTAGTAAAACACAAAATAACTTTTCAGATTATCTTATCGTTTTTTAAATATTTTCTTTCTTTCATTATATTATTCCCAGCATGCTCTTGCATTTACGTACGTTCCTTCCCTTATGTTAAACATGCCGCTGCTTTCATATGCGTTTTCTATATGATTTAGTGCTACGTTGGTGGCAGGGGAAAGAGATACAACGTGTGAAAGCTCCTGGCAAATTAAACCGGTACATTGGACCGAGACGCGAATCTGCAATCTTTGTCTTTCTCGGGCGAGTGTTCTACCGACTTTTGTTAACCGATTTTTTCCCTAGTGGAATGTTCCCGGCACCCAAAGTGACCTAGCGGTTCTAGGCGTTTCAGTCCGGAACCGCGCTGCTGCTACGGTCGCAGATTCGAACTCTGCCTCGGGCATGGATGTGTGTGATGTCCTTAGGTTAGATAGGTTTAAGTAGTTCTAAGTCAAGGGGATTGATGAGCTCAGATGTTAAGTCCCATAGTGCTTAGAGCCATTTGAACCATTTTTGAGCACCCAAAAAGATTGGCGTGGTCAAAGTTGTCAGGTCTCAGCCAGAGGTCTGTCTACCATAGAATAATAGGTATTAAGAACAGAAAATGCGTGGATCAACTGTTCACTGCAGAAACCCCCTAACTGCAGGATGGGTTAAGAAAAAATTACAAAGAAAATTTGAGAAAAATTGTCTGTATTTGGAATTGCGGACAACTGGAAGTGCCAAAAAACAAGTACATTTTTCTCGCTGTGAGCAAACAAGTAGTGAAGTCCGTGTCCACAAGTCCACTTCACGTAATTCATCTTCATTTGCGGGAAGTATCGAGAGTCCAGACGGAGGAGCAGGTGAGGAGGTACCTGATGAGGAGTCGTACGGTTAATTAGGGCCAGCAACTGTCGTACCAAGGACCAGAAAATGCTCGTTCGTGTCCAGAACATCACAGTCGACACAGGTTAGGGTGTCTGCAAGATGAATCCCGTGAAGCCGTGTCCAGCATACTTGCTTCCCATTGACAGTAAGGTAACATCCAGACTGGACGTCAGTGGCAAGATAAACAGCGCACACCGATCGCCATACGGCAACTCCAGTCGACGGTGTGATGCTTCCACTCAACCACATTCGGTGTTCTGTTCCGCTGAAGAAAGACAGAGATCGTCTTCGTGGAGATAAAGCGTGTTTGCGGTAGTGCATTACGGACATAGCTCAGTTCGAGGGAAAAAAGCAGCAGTAAAATTAAGGGCGGCGGGATGTCTGAAAGTTAGATAGTGGCTGAGAGAGAGCATGGAGCAAGCGCCTCCGGCAACAGGCTTACGAGGCTCGTGGGACAGCGGCGCTACAGGGCTGATGAAAATGGCTATCGCTCTCTGAGGGACCTGATGCACGCCTAAACTACCCCTGCAACGCGGGAGGATGAGTCTCTCGTGACGAATCTTGAACAGAAAAACATGGCAAGTGTACGAACGCAAGCTGTTAACACGTGGCGGGCCATGGATAGCGGATGGAGAATGTCTGTGCCACGTGTGGGATACATGACGTCATATCGATTTGTGGAGCTAACGGAAGTTTCGCCGTATGTGGTAACCCACGATAGGACTCCCTCTCTCAGCACCGCTACGAAGAACGCGGACGACATCGTCCGCATAAGCTGTGCAACAAAAAACGTGGCCAGTAAGAGACGAAATGTCAAAAAAAACTCTAGTGGGTGGCCATTAGGACTGTGCGAAGTATTCGTAGAACCCACCTTGATAGCATCATGGAGTTCATACTCTGTGACATGGGCTAGCAGACCCATCGTTGCTTTTCCAGGAACTCAGGCGAAGGAGAATTGGGAGACAGCTGCAATGTTGGCGGAGTCGTGACCCAGCGTAACATAATGTGTGGGTACGGCAGACCCTACATTGGGTTGAGCATCTAAATGCCACCCATCGTTAGTCAGAAGAACATTAATCAAAGTCCTCCGACGGTGGCGCAGTTCCGCTATCATGTAGTAGATAGACGGGCCGCTCCTGCGCTAGACCGTCGAGTGTGCCATCCCTGTCCATAGCTCCTTCAAGCTGGCGACGAGAGAGGGCAGTGAGCTGTGCCTTGAAACGATTCACCATCGCCTGATGCCATGGTGAAAACGGCATCATCGTACATTCCCAAAGAACGGCGGAATAGAAATCTTGCGTTTATCGCCACCGAGCCTCGACCTCCTTTCCGTAACCAAACAAGACCTCGCGGAGGGCAGATTTTGCGCAGAAGACCCACCATGACAGAGCAGGCTGGTATGCAGCGCAGGGTCGACGATAAGCTGTCGGCGTGGTCTCAATGAGCAGCCGGCAGTCGGGTGAAGTAAGATGGAGCGTGCGCAGTTTTCATGGGGGCCGACTGAGCCACACCTTTCGGCGGCAGAGATTGACAGCACAAATACATGCTTCGTGGTCAGAGAAGGCAACGGGACAGATTTCAGCATCCTGTGTCCCAACGACAATACCGCGGGAGATAAAAATACGATCGAGGTGATTGGAAGAATGGTTAGCGAAATGCGGAAACCCCCGACGATTCAATGAAACTGCTCCTAAGAGTCCGCAAGGTTGATGTGCTGGGCAATTGCCGCTAGCTCCGCGAACAGAGAGTGACACGGTAGTTTGTCTTTGGGTACCTGGTTGGAATTCAAGTAGCCTCCCATGATCAATGCATCCTGCCGACCCAGGAAGAGAGATGTGACCTTCTCGGAAAATAAAGTGGAACGTTTGTGGCGGCGAACAGAACCAGATGGCGCATAGACGTTGATGATCCTGATGCTTCCAAACGTGAGAGTCGTATCTCAGGCATCCGGGAGATAGGCAACAGCATCAGTGAAGAAACCGTGTAAGGGGTTCACCACCCTGCTGGAGCAAATGTAATCTCGATGTATTGCCTACTTGCTATAACGACAATTCACAGGCGCTGCCTGAGAGATAAAATATCTTTGCCACTGTCAAAAGAGAGCTGCAATAGAATCGCAGGTCAGAGCAGTCTCTGCCGCAGTTGCAGTCGCTCACTGCTACAGCGTAGTTGTAGTCTGTCGCTAGTACAGCGCAGTTTACAGTTAGTAGTTGTTAAAGTCACAGTTCAGAACAAATTGTAAAATTTTATTATATGGAACTGAATAATAATTGTGATCAGACTCAGAGCTAAATGATACCATGAAATGAGATGATAATGAACAAATGAATAATTGTTAACATAATGAAAATCAACAGTGTAATTAAGTCAGCCACCTATTGTAAGGTAAATTTTATTATTTTTATTGGCATGCGCGTAGTTACGTCACTTGTCTGAGATGTTAATATGAATTTCTTTTTATCTTTTCTTTTGTGATTCGTCAGCACCAGTTGACCCAGATTTGGAATACATTGAATTTTCCCGTGTAATGGGTTGTAGATCTTTATCAATAACGTAAAAAATTTTCAGAGTATAACTGTTATTACCAGTCAACTATAAAAGTATAATTTGCCCTTAAGTCATTGCGAGTCTCGATCAATTTATTTATCTAAATTAAAATACTCCACAGTTTTTGTCGTAATTCAGATCTCAAACAAATGTTATCCAGTATTAGTAGATAGGTCAGCATTGCACTAAGCTTTGCCATTTACGAGCAGATATATAGAGAGCGTTATCCGACGACACCATCACGAGGTAAGATTTTTTCAGTTTATTGGTTCAAATGCCTCTGAGCACTATGCGACTTAACTTCTTAGGTCATCAATCGCCTAGAACTTAGAACTAATTAAACCTAACTAACCTAAGGACATCACACACATCCATGCCTGAGGCAGGATTCGAACCTGCGACCGTAACGGTCGCTCGGTTCCAGACTGTGGCGCCTAGAACCGCACAGCCACTCCGGCCGACCTTCAGTTTATTTCTCACGGACAGATTCAGACTGATTTCACAGGGCCATGGCGTAGCGCTGCTTACGTCAAAATTAATCAGTTATTCGTGAGTTAAGACTTATCAGTTTTCATATGTCAGAATTTAATTATCCAAATTTAATTATTTTTATTTTTGTTTTCTGTTCGGGAATGTTACACACCATTATTATTTTTTATTTATACGGGAAGGTTACAAGAGGATCGCTAGCCCACTACCAGCAGGGTAAGCATGGGAAGTGTGTGGCGTAAAGCCGCGCAATAACTAAAATCTGCAGCATGCACCTTCTGCAGGAGAGCAATGTTGGCGTCCGCAGCATGTAGCATTTCATGGAGTAATGCCAGTTTATGGCGCGCGCGAATGTTATTGACACTGACGTGGGCAAGCGATAAGTCTGAAAAGCTGCCATTGCCAGGTGCGCGGCGGATGTAAACACAGACGAAGCACGGTGGGCTTCGCGCCAGACGCCCGTGGAAGGGAACATTACTGTGACAGGGAGGGAGTCGACCCGACCACGAGGGTTCCATCACCCTGTACGCCCCCAGAACGTCCATCCTCGGCATCGAGTTGGTCCGCCCACGAGACAGACATCCCGCCAGGCCGGTTCAGTGGAACACTTTCAGAGGTGCTTCCACTGGTAGCGTCAGAAAGGGGGACAACCGCATCAGACGCAGGTTAATGTCTTACCTGTTTAAAACAGTAGAGGAGGAACGATGTAGCTTCCAGGATAAAACTCTCCCATTTGTGTCGTACTTGTCTCCTAACAGATGATATTTTCTGCAGCTGTTTGGATAAAGGGACGTGGGCTGTCTGTGAAGATTAATGTAATATACTGATTTTAGTGTAACAGATGTACGTAGTACATCTGGTTGTTTGAAGTTTCACTTCCAAGTCTGATGTTTCAAGATCATCAAATTATGCAGTTAAGTCAAGACCCCTATGACAAAGGAAAGCAACTATGGATATCGTTAAAACATGTCCAGTATCCTTGTAAAAGTGGTTTACGGATGAATAAAACTACCACCATCACTACAACTACTACTACTATTACTAGACGAAGTACTGGTGGTGGTGGTGGTGGTGGTGGTGGTGGTGGTTGTGGTGGTGGTGGTGGCGGCGGCGGCGGTGGTGGTGGTGGTGGTGGCGGTGGTAAATCATGTTAAAGTGCTACTCATCTCACTCTCAATGTAATAATCGTTGCATTGTTTATTCGTAAATATTTTAAGGAAAACGTTGATAGCGTGAGTGATTTTATATCGAAAATTATGCATATGGTATATAATTTACAAAAAGGAGTCAGACAATGAAGTGAAGATTCCAGTGGATAGTGAGTCCTAGAATAGTTTCGTGGTCACTTTCTGGAAGCTTTCGGTGATTATGTAAGCGCACTCTGTTCATGTGGACGAAGTAAGCAATTGCTGGTGCGACGGAACTAGGATATACTTGTAATTTTGCCGCTAATCAGTCGCGCTTCCAGGTATCAAGCCACTAAAGCGACATTGCAACTTGCTTTGGTAATAATAATGACTTGAACAATAATATGTTTTTCATTTAACCATTAGTGATGGTTTGTGAAAGCCTGCGACTGTGAAAACAAGGGCTTTGTTTATAAAATTTACTTTTTCTGCAGTCGGTCTCGAATTTCTTTTACATATTTCTTGCAGGAAGCGTTTCGGGAAATGATTTCTATTTTCAAGTGCGTTCCTGTGCGTATCATGCCGTAATGTGACCTGAATCATTATTTCCTTGATTATCAAGATACGAAAATACCCTCTGCACGAAAGAACGGTATATATGGTCTCATCTGTATTGTTACTTCTGTGGACTATATGTAAAATATCTTTGTGAGTGTTTTTCGTTGTACGTTTGCTCTTTTTAGTATGTACTGTGCACTGTAAATCGTGTAAGGGACGAGATTAGTGTTGCACGTCCCGTTGCCAACGAGGTCATTAGAGACGGAGAACAAGTTCGGAGTAGGGGAGGATGGGGACGGAAATCGACCGTGCCCTTTCTAAAGAACCATCCCGGGATTTACCTGAAGCGATTTAGGGAAATCACGGAAAACCAAAAACAGACACCCTCGTCCTCCCGAATGCGAGTCCAGTGTGCTGACGTCTGCGCCACCTCCCTCGGTTCTAAATTGTGCAACTGAGGTTTAATATGTCTAAGTCTGTCCACAAATGGAGTACAAAAAATCGTAAGTAAAACTTTTTTTAAAAATTCTCCATGAACTATAGATAATGATCCATCATTAATTACAAGATTACAGATGTTTTCATGCTACAGTAAGGCAACAGAATAATGAAAGTCCTCGCGCATGGCGAACGTCTCGCATAAATGCCGTCAAAAATGTTCAAATGTGTGTGTCCCTAGACCTACACGCTAGTTAAACTAACCTACGCTAAGAACAACACACATACCCATGCCCGAGGGAGGACTCGAACCTCCGGCGGGAGGGGTTGCGCAGTCCGTGATATGGCGCCTCAAAACGGGCGGCCACTCCGCGCGGCTGTTTTACTCCATGACTTTCCGTCGGCTACTACGAACTGTGACCTCTCTGACAGGAAATCATGAATCAAGTCACATAACTGACACGATATTCCATAAGCACGGAATTTCACTACAAGCCGCTTCAGTGGTACAGTGTGAAAAGGTTTTTGGAAATCTAGAAATAAGGAATCAATTTGAAATCCCTTGTCAATAGACTCAACACTTCATGTTAGCAAGGAGCTACTTGTGTTTCACAAGAACTATGTTTTCTAAATCCGAGATGACTGTGTGTCAGTATGTAAACAGATACAGTGACGCCTTATGGATATTAAAGACAGATAAAGGGAAGCATTTGATGAAGTGCACTGGGAGGCGAGAGGTAGTTAGAATACATATTTAATAGTTATTCAGTAATTAGCTGTAGAATCATTCGACAAAAATGTTTAAGTGCCGGGAAGTAACACTTCACCTGCTAATTTGTTCGATTCAGATGCTTGAATTAATTATTACATAAATACACAACAGCACTAGCTACAGCTCCTCTACAGTTATGTGTCTCACACTTTTCAGATTTATAGGTCGCTTCCAGGATTGCAGCAAGTGAAATTTGACGAGTATGGGAACAGTAGCTTTCCTATGTACGTTAGTTCTAACGACGTTCACCAATCCCTTACAAGATTTCTCGTTCATCCTTAAACGATTCCGGTAGTCAGCTGACTTCGCTAAACGTTCTCGTAGCATGTTAGTACGGCCATGTGTAGAATGCTTTTCAAGCCACCCTTTTACCCATCGTCACCTCCTCTAGTTTTTTTTTTTTTTTTTTTTTTTTTTTTTTGTGCAGGTTATACATCATCAAGCGCTGAAGTGTTCGCTACGAAGGCAGAGTTCTAACTAACGTTTTGCGGGTATAAATATTGCGCAATAATGTTGTTCCGTTCTTTGCCGCGCACTTTCGCGCATTGTATTGAGAAAATATTATTACGTAATAACTGAGGACCCCCTTTTTTATTGATATGTTTGTTTATAAAATAACTTTTTCTTTTACCAGTAACGATTTTATTTTATTTGTCTCTTGCACGAAACTTTTCGGGAAATGATTTCCACTTTCAAGTGCGACTTTTCGTATATTATGACATTTAGCCGCGGAGCGTGGCCTCGCGATTTGAGGCACCGTGTCACGGTTTGCGTGGCCACTCCTGTCGGAAGTTCGAGTCCTCCATCGCGCATGGGTGTGTGTTGTTCTTAGCATAGGCTAGTTTAATTAGTGTGTAAGTCTAGGGACCGATGACCTCAGCAGTTTGGTCCCTTAGGAATTCACACACATTTGAACAGTAGAACATGTGATTTCTGACGTTTCTCAAGGTAGTGTTATAGGCCCTTTGCTGTTCTTTATCTATATAAACGATTTGAGAGAAAACCTGAGCAGCCGTCTTACGTTGTTTGTAGATGACGCTGTCATTTATCGATTAGTAAAGTCATCAGAAAATCAAAACAAATTGCAAAACGACTTAGAAAAGATATCTGTATGGTGCAAAAATTGGCAATTAACCCTAAATAACGAGAAGTTATTCACCCATTCACATGAGTGCCAAAAGGAATCCTTTAAACTTCGGTTACATGATAAATGTCAAATCTAAAGGCCGTAAATTCAGCTATATACCTAGAAATTACAATTGCGAACAACTTAAATTGGAAGGAAGGCTAACCAAAGACTGCATTTCATCGGCAGGACACGTAGGAAATGTAACAGATCTACTAAAAGAGACTTACCAGATAGGATTGACGGAGTAGATCGAGAAAGTTCAAAGAAGGGCAGCAGGTTTTGTATTATTGCGAAATAGTGGAGAGAATGTCACTGAAATGACACAGGCTTTGGGGTGGACATAATTAAAACAAAGGCCTTTTTCGTTGTAGCAGAATCTTCTCACGAAATTTCAATCATTAATTTTCTCCTCGAATGCGTAAATATTTTGTTGACGCCGACGTACATAGGGACAAACAATCGTCATCGTAAAATAAGGGAAATCATAGCTCGCACGGAAAGACTTAGATGTTCGTTTTTTCGTGCTGCACGATATTGGACTAAGAGTGAATTACTGCGTAGGTGGTTAGATGAAGCTTGTGCCAGGCATTTAAGGGTGATTCCCCGAGTATCCATGTAGATGTAGATGTCAACAAATCGCTAAGTCCAGGCAGCAAATGCCGTGCATTATACATCATCGCCCTTACAAGGTACAAAGCATTGCGCAATACAATAAGCGAGCGTGGTTACTTTTAAAGCTCTGCTGTCTCCTTCGACATTCTGCACAAACCGCGAATTCTGCACTGAGACGGTTAATATTATTCCGCAATACTCAGTATTGCGCCATAAATATTGAGATGGTGTGGGTCCCTTTAATATCGACGGCCGGACTACACACACAAACCTTCCTCGTGAATTAGCGATTACGGGTCGGGCGAAAGACCCTGTACCCCTTAACCCCTGTTTAGTACCAAATGTTATTACAGGAGTTGGTAGCTATGTCACGTCTTATCAATTGTTGGGATTCATGTTTTCATGTTTTCGCAGTCGCACTCGAGTTTTAATTTGTAACCATGACAGGTGTGTGCGGTCATGGTTACACTACCGAAGAGCGCTTAGTGATACGTATATAAGTGCACAAACGACAACATACGGGGCAGACAATGTGACATATTGTGAGAGCATTCCAGGAATGATTTAATTAGGCTCCACCGCAAAGGCAACACTTCTGGAATAGGAAAGACGTGCATTTGCTCTTGGGAGAGGTTAAGGAAGCAGACACGAGAAAAAAGAAGTGTGTACTTCTATTGAACAATCTCCTAGGAAATCTACATGTAAACATGCTCGGTGTACCGAGATCACATGGAAAAGGGCCTTTACTTCAGACCTTTTCGACCGACGTTCGTGAACGAGTTATCGGATACAGACCGATTGAGAGCGCGTTTTAGCGTGCTATGCTATGTTCACTCATTCGCGAAATGCAGTGAACCGTGCCAAAGCTACGTCTCGGATGAATGGGCCATTTATGGCAGCTCACGGGCTAAAAATATTGTCATTTGCTCCGAAGAGTATCCTCATTACAGAGTTAAAAAGGAACCCGAACCACCCTCACGTAATGGTATGCGCGTAGATGACATTAATGGTCTGCATGGACCGTACATTTTTGAAGCGAGGGTGAATGGCGCACATTATTTATGCACACATGTTATATCTACATCTACATCCACACTCCGCAAGCCACCAGACGGTGTGTGGCGGAGGGTACCTTGAGTACCTCTATCGGTTCTCCCTTCTACTCCAGTCTCGTATTGCTCGTGTAAAGGATTGTCGGTATGCATCTGTGTGGGCTCTAATCTCTCTGATTTTATCCTCATGATCTCTTCGCGAGATATACGTAGGAGGGAGCAATATACTGCTTGACTCCTCGAAACCTCAAGAAAAGCCCGTGCCGAGCTACTGAGCGTCTCTCCTGCAGAGTCTTCCACTGGAGTTTATCTATCATCTCCGTAACGCTTTCGCGATTACTAAATGACCCTGTAACGAAGCGCGCTGCTCTCCGTTGGATCTTCTCTATCTCTTCTATCAACTCTATCTGGTACGGATCCCACACTGGTGAGCAGTATTCAAGCAATGGTCGAACAAGCGTACTGTAACCTGCTTCCTTTGTTTTCGGATTGCATTGCCTTAGGATTCTTCCAGTGAATCTCAATCTGGCATCTGCTTTACCGACGATCAACTTTATATGATCACTCCATTTTAAATCACTCCTAATGCGTACACCGCTGCAAGAATGGGGGCAAGTTCCTTCGCGTACTCTGTGTAAAATCGAACTGGTATCCCATCAGGTGCAGTGCCCTTACTAAAGAGTATGGTTAGCACTCCAGCTTGAAGAAAGCGTCGTCACAGAAAGCATATGGCTGCTTCCTTTGTTTTCGGATTGCATTGCCTTAAGATTCTTGCAGTGAATCTCAATCTGGCATCTGCTTTACCGACGATCAACTTTATATGATCACTCCATTTTAAATCACTCCTAATGCGTACACCGCTGCAAGAATGGGGGCAAGTTCCTTCGCGTACTCTGTGTAAAATCGAACTGGTATCCCATCAGGTGCAGTGCCCTTACTAAAGAGTATGGTTAGCACTCCAGCTTGAAGAAAGCGTCGTCACAGAAAGCATATGGCTGCTTCCTTTGTTTTCGGATTGCATTGCCTTAAGATTCTTGCAGTGAATCTCAATCTGGCATCTGCTTTACCGACGATCAACTTTATATGATCACTCCATTTTAAATCACTCCTAATGCGTACACCGCTGCAAGAATGGGGGCAAGTTCCTTCGCGTACTCTGTGTAAAATCGAACTGGTATCCCATCAGGTGCAGTGCCCTTACTAAAGAGTATGGTTAGCACTCCAGCTTGAAGAAAGCGTCGTCACAGAAAGCATATGGCTGCTTCCTTTGTTTTCGGATTGCATTGCCTTAAGATTCTTGCAGTGAATCTCAATCTGGCATCTGCTTTACCGACGATCAACTTTATATGATCACTCCATTTTAAATCACTCCTAATGCGTACACCGCTGCAAGAATGGGGGCAAGTTCCTTCGCGTACTCTGTGTAAAATCGAACTGGTATCCCATCAGGTGCAGTGCCCTTACTAAAGAGTATGGTTAGCACTCCAGCTTGAAGAAAGCGTCGTCACAGAAAGCATATGGCTGCTTCCTTTGTTTTCGGATTGCATTGCCTTAAGATTCTTGCAGTGAATCTCAATCTGGCATCTGCTTTACCGACGATCAACTTTATATGATCACTCCATTTTAAATCACTCCTAATGCGTACACCGCTGCAAGAATGGGGGCAAGTTCCTTCGCGTACTCTGTGTAAAATCGAACTGGTATCCCATCAGGTGCAGTGCCCTTACTAAAGAGTATGGTTAGCACTCCAGCTTGAAGAAAGCGTCGTCACAGAAAGCATATGGCTGCTTCCTTTGTTTTCGGATTGCATTGCCTTAAGATTCTTGCAGTGAATCTCAATCTGGCATCTGCTTTACCGACGATCAACTTTATATGATCACTCCATTTTAAATCACTCCTAATGCGTACACCGATGCAAGAATGGGGGCAAGTTCCTTCGCGTACTCTGTGTAAAATCGAACTGGTATCCCATCAGGTGCAGTGCCCTTACTAAAGAGTATGGTTAGCACTCCAGCTTGAAGAAAGCGTCGTCACAGAAAGCATATGGTTGCAGCAAGACGGAGCGTCTTCTCACTGCGTTCTTGCAGTCCGCGAGTTCCTATATGAACACTTTCCGGGACGGTGGATAGGTCGTGGTTTATCGGAAACACCAGCTCTATTGAAATGGCCTCCGAGATGTCTTGATCTCATTACATCTGACAACTCCTTACGGGGAGTCATTAAGGCGCTTGTATCTGCACATCGTTTACGCTACAGAAGAAGAACTGGGCAGTGCGGTTGAGCATGCATTTCGCACAAGAACAAAGGACGTGCTCATAAATATGTCAAGAAGAACATGGAGTCGAATGGAAATGTGTCTGCGGCATGGCGAGGAACATAGCGACATATTCGTAAGTGTGTACTTGTACTAAAACAAATCTAATCAAAGGCTGATCGTTGCAGAGAAGATACAGCAACAGCCACTTTTTACAGTGATATTTATTCACATACACAGTGTCGTCACCAGTTGCGAGCCGACAGGTTCATCATCAGACGGCTTGTTTACATAAAGATACTTTTCTGTTGTAGTTTACGCCGGTTTCCACTTTTTAATCCCCTCTGTAGTGAAAACTAATGGGGGTGGTGGTGCCCTGCTGCCATACAACCAAAAAGTGATGTGAGGAGCTGTCTATTTAACTGTAATTATGCCTCATAACTGTTTCGAAAGATGTATACAAATTATGAAAGAGAAAATCTTTTAGTTACTTACGTCGAAAATTCTGCGCTATTTTGTTGCAATGTTGACTGCTTGTGTTCACGCAGTTAGCGAAGACTATATGCAGCAATTTTTTGACACATATGAACTATGCACATAGTGTAAAGCACCACTCACACACACCAAAATGGTTTTGCCACATGGAAGGAAGTATACAAAGATGACCATATCACAACCATAATGTTTCATTACTTAAAATTTATGTTACAGGGGAATTGCTTACAGTTAAGATAAACAAATAAAGAAGCCAGTTTGTTAGAAAATGTTACTGTCATGTAAATATTATAGTGTACACTGGATGCAAAATAAACAATGCTTCCAATGTGTACCATAATATTCATGTCACTCTAGTAACATATTATAACAAACTGGCTTCTTTATTTGTTATCTTAACTGTAAGCAGTTCTCATATAATATAAACTGCAAGCAATGAAACATTTTTAGTTTGTATGTTTCTACTCTGACGTTCTTGTATACATCGGAACATCTCTGAGAAAGGAATTATTTGGCATTTTTGTGGTTGTGATATCGCCATCTTTGTGTACATTCTTCCATATGGCAAAACCTTTTGGTGTGTGCGAGTGGTGTCTTACATTATTTGTGTACATATATATCAAAATGGTGCTGCTTATAGTTTTCGGTACTGCATGAACACAAGCAGTCAGCATTCCGACGTTGTGGTGCAGAATTTTCGACGTAAGTAACTAAAACGTTTTCACTTTCGTAATCTGTTTACTTCGTCTGAAATCGTTATGAGGGACAGTTGTAACTAAACTGACAGTTTCTCACCTCACGTTTTGGTTGTACGGCACCGTCATTCCAAGGAATTTTCACTACATGGGGGAGTAGAATGTAAGCTACAACAAAAATGTATCTTAACATGATGATGAACCTGTCCGTTCGAAACCGATACCGAGTGAAGTGATGCAGTGGTTAGCACACTGGACTCGCATTCAGGAGAACGATAGTCCAAACCCACGTCCGGCTACTCGAATTTAGGTTTTCCGTGATTTCCCTAAATCGCTATCAGCAAATGCCTGATTGGTTCTTTTCAACATCCTTCCCCAACCTTTACACTATCGAAGTTTGTGCTCCGTCTCTAATGATCTCGACGGGACGTTAAACCCAATCTTCTTTCCTTCCTTCTTCGAAACCAGTAACTGCGGTATTTATGTGAATAAATAGCATTATTAAAAGTGGTGGCTGTGTTTTTCTCTGCAAGAATCAGCCTGTACTTTGAACACACCCACTGTCTCAAAATGTCAGTTGTCGACAAAATAGCGCTAAAATCAAAATGTTCAAATGTGTGTGAAATCTTATGGGACTTAACTGCTAAGGTCATCAGTCCCTAAGCTTACACACACACACACACACACACACACACACACACACACACACACACACACACACACACACACCGCTACGGTCGCAGGTTCGAATCCTGCCTCAGGCATGGATGTGTGTGATGTCCTTTGGTTAGTTAGGTTTAATTAGTTCTGAGTTCTAGGGGACTGATGACTCATAGTGCTCAGAGCCATTTGAACCATCTGAACACACACCCACGCCCGAGGGAGGACTCGAACCTCCGCCGGGACCAGCCGCACAGTCCGTGACTGCAGCGCCTTAGACCGCTCGGCTAATCCCTCGCAGCGCACTAAAACCAAATCGATTAATTTTCGATACTGGATGGTATCGGGACATTAGGCCTACCTTATATTAATGAAAACCGTATCAAAATTCCTACAATGGTTCATGAGATTAGCAGTCATATACAAGCAAAAAAAAAAAAAAAAAAAGTGAAGACCGCAGCTAGGGACTCCAGATAATAATTGTCCGCAAAGTTATTATTACGGCGGAGATATCGGCGGCAGAGTGCAGCAGTACTCATTTGCTACGGAACACGACGGCGAGCGAGCAAGGACTCCAGGGGACTCGGTGTTCCTCCAGAATAGACTCGGAGGCGACGGGGGCGTCGGCGTCTATTTCCAGCAGACAGGAATGCGCCGCGCGCACTGCAAGGCGAGCTCCGTCTGGGGGTGGTAGGGGAGGGGAGGGGAGGGGTGCGCCCCGGTGCCCCCACCCCACCGCCTCCAGCCGCGCCCACCGCGCCGCTCCAGACCTGTGGCTGCACCGGGCGGCCCATTCAGTTGAGCCCCGCCGGCGCAGCACACTACGGACTGCAGCTGCAGACAGCTCTGAACCACAGCACCATGGTGGACTTTGTGACCGCGTTCTGCGTCCTCGCGGCGCTGGCAGCTGTCGCTCTCGCTGCTGTCTACAGGTGAGTCCTACAGACACAATGACGTCATCTGTGCCGCACTGCGGGGACGGAGCCTGGGCACAAGGCACCGAGGTTTCTGGTTCGATTCCCGGTAACATCGATAACGTGCCAGTTAAATATAACACCTTTTAACAGCAAATAGCTGGCCGCGGTGATCTCGCGGTTCTAGTCGCGCAGTCCGGAACCGTGCGACTGCTACGGTCGCAGGTTCGAATCCTGCCTCGGGCATGGATGTGTGTGATGTCCTTAGGTTAGTTAGGTTTAAGTAGTTCTAAGTTCTAGGGGACTAATGACCACAGCAGTTGAATCCCATAGTGCTTAGAGCCATTTGAACCATTTGAACAGCAAATAAATATACCGGAGAGAGAGCTGTAGTGGATAAGGCAAATAAACATCTGGTGGAGAGTACTTTATGCTCATATCCGTTCCGTGTGGTGGAGCGAGAGAAAAAGTCTGTGTGCTGTACGCATCCCTGAGCGCCCTTTACAAGTCTCATCTCACGACTTGTTGCTCAGTTACCACCAGTATCAGGTTTCTAAATTTACCCAACAGCGTCTCCTGAAAACGTCAGCTCTCTCGCAACAACACCTATTTCATTTCATAGAGCGTATCTGACACTTTTGGGCTAGAGCATCGTAGAGCCGAACCCCCCAACCCCCCTTAGCGAATCTTGATTGTTGTGATAGGACGATCTCCGAAGCGTACCTCACAATTTCTAGGTCATCTCCGCCTCGGTAGCTGCGCGTACGGCCAATTGCAAACCGAAGGGGCTTGGCTTCGGTTCCCGGCCGGGCCGAAATGTACTCCACGCGAGGTCTAGGTGTTGTCCTGACGATCTTATGATCATAATCGACAATGGACTGTTGAGATAGCAGCATGGGTATGTCCCGAAGACGTGTAAGGTAGTTTGGCATGCGACAATTTGGTTCTGAGTTGCAAAATCCAACGAAAGAGATTCCGATATAAAATGTTATGTAACAAAACATCTGTAGCATAAGATAATGTGTACATTCGTGCCATCTTTAACTCATTCAACCAGATTGAATGCACTTCTCATTATGAAACTAAAAGTGCAGGGTTAATTAACAAAATCTATTTTATATGATAGTCAAGTCACTGACATATACTTTGGTGCACGTTATGTACATATAGCGCCCATAAACTATAAAAACTGCGAGAGGGCCACTACATAACTTCTACCCACTATAGTATGTGGTATACTTGCCCGGATAGCCGGCTTTTTCAGAACACGGGAAGAGGAGTCTGATGCGTATTGAATGCGCTTCGGGAATTCATGACGGAGCCTGGTGAGACGGTTTCTCACACATTGGGCTAGTACCCACGCTCCGCCTAAGGTACACGCTACACAAACATTTAAAAAACGTTCTCACATTTACACATTGCGCTTCCTCAATACACAGACAGATGGGTCGCTCTGAATCCGTTCGGGGGGGGGGGGGGGGGAGGGGATGTATAGTGATGTGATAACCTTATATGTTTGGTCTCCTTAAACACGTCCTCAGAGACAGCAGTGTGTGCCATACCGATTTGTAACAAACCTAGCTTCCAAGGTGGAGGAATGAAGATTAGGTTTTAACTCGCCTTTGAAGACGGTGTCATTGCACACGGAACACAAGGCGAAAAAGGAAATTAGCGAAATCTTTGAGAGATGAACCATCCCGCTACCCGCCTCACACATTCTTGGGAAATCACAGGAAACGTAAATGAGGATGGTCGATTAGCCGAGCGGTCTCAGGCGCTGCAGCCATGGACTGTGCGGATGGTCCCGGCGGAGGTTCGAGTCCTCCCTCGGGCATGGGTGTGCGTGTGTGTTTGTTCTTAGGATAATTTAGATAAGTAGTGTGTAAGCTTAGGGACTGATGACTTTCGCAGTTAAGTCCCATAAGATTTCACACACATTTGAACATTTTTGAGGATGGTCTAACGAGGATTTGAACTGCCGCACTGCAGAATGAGAGTCCAGTGTCTTAATCGTTGCTCCACCTAATTCGGTAAATACTTAGACGTTTTGTGGTAGACCATCTTGATAAGGTACCTAAATCCTCTAGCATATGTCGTACCAGATTCTTCTATAAACTACCTGTAACAGATACTTCGATTTGTTCAGAACACTCCCATCGAAATTCACGACTGCCTTTTACTTCCACTGCAACTAAGTTCACGATCAGGCGTCTCTTCACGTTGCTTTGTGATAATAATCCTGGATATTTAAACGACTTGATTTGCTCCAGATAGTTGTCACTTACGTTGCAACCAGACACTTTCTGGTTCTTTCGCGTGCTGGTGGATATTATAGTCTATTGCACTTATTCATTTGAATGAGAATTGCCCTTCACTTCTTGTTATTTCACGTGCTCGTGGATATTATATTGCACTTATTCATTTGAATGAGAATTACCCTTCAGTACACTAAGATCGCCATCTGTAAGACCGGAACGAATCGTCCGCTCTGTAACAAAGTGTGCGTTGTTTTGAAACTTCCGGGCAGATGAAAACTGCGTGCCGAACTTAACTCGAACTAGGAACGTGGTATACTTACTTTCTTCCTTCCATACGTGTTAGCCTTGAAAGCTGTGTGGGCTTCTACGGAGTTTCGAGAGTAGGAGAGAGGAACCGGTAAAAGCAGGGCTGTTTGTCGTGCACGGGTACCTCAATCGGGATTATAGTTATCCGGAGGCAAGCAGATTTCTAGATCCCGATTCACAGTTTTAATATGCCAGGAAGTGTCGCTATCCAAGCCTTCCGTATTTACTCCGGCTTCGTTATTTCCCTGTCGAGAACAGCTAGTCGATGAAAAACCTGAAAATGCTGCAGAACCCATTTAGAGACTCGTTTGTTTTATCAGCCCCGCTCCCTGCCCCTGTCCCACCATATATCACGCCAGGCGGCCGGTTGGGTATGATCACATGATAACAGATTGCCCCTCCGCACCAACCGCTACCCCATTTGCCCAACAGAACGTGTCATATGTAGCAGTGTCGTGCCGGCCGCCCGTCGACAATTCCGTCATTTATCATTGCGCAAGAGATTAAACGCTGTTCAAATATGGCTAAGATGACGGAGTGTCAGGCGGACAGAACTTTGATGACAGACTTTCTGTAAAAGTTAGAAGACTGCAGATGTTTGTGGGACACACATAGTGCGAGGAGTATAGCAATAGAGGTGGAAGAAATGAAGCACTTAACGAATCCTTAATGGTTTCATGTGGTACACAGGCAGTGAAAGACATATATTTTTACGGATAAGTGCCCGTCGACTCTGTATTTTGGCTCTTAGGTTTTATTTCCGAAAAAACGACAGACAGGCAGACAGATTAGGTATTAGATTTCATTTCCGATACGGAATACAGACATTCAATTGAGTTTTCTTCATAAAATACGTACCTCGTCGTTAGAAGTCTATCGCCACGCCTTCTGCTATGAGGGAACTGTAGGACACTTTTATAGTTCTAACAGTTACAAACTTTTATGATGTATGTGTTGCTGCATTTGTTACACGGTGTACAACACCACAATTTTTTGTCTTCCTTCTTGTAATTTGATAAAAGTTTCTTAAACGTATAGGGAAAATGTATTATGTATCATGCATAGCCGGCCGGAGTGGCCGAACAGTTCTAGGCGCTACAGTCTGGAACCGCGCGACCGCTACGTCGCAGGTTCGAATCCTACCTTGGGCATGGATGTGTCTCATGTCTTTAGATTAGTTAGGTTTAAGTAGTTCTAAGTTCTAGGGGACTGATGACCTCAGAAGTTAAGTCCCATAGTAATCAGAGCCATTTGAACCATTTTGTATCATGCATAAATAAATTCATAAAGTTTTCACGTACTTTTTTTTACCACGTTCCTCGGGCAACTATAAATCGCGATGCAGGTTTCGGAGATAAATTTAGACAATAATTGTGGGAATACAACTGCAATGAGTTTGAAGTTCAAAAAAATGGTTCAAATAGCTCTGATTACTATGGGACTTAATTCTGAGGCCATCAGTCCCCTAGAACTTAGAACTAGTTAAACCTAACTACCCTAAGGACATCGCACACATCCATGCCCGAGGCAGGATTCGAATCTGCGAACGTAGCGGTCGCGCGCTTCTGGACTGAAGCGCCTAGAACCGCTTGCCCACCGTGGCCGGCGAGTTTGAAGTGCTTGCAATTTCTGCCAGCGGCAAAAAGGCGAAATGTAGCAAAACATCCTCTGCCCGCAGCTTACAGCCTCTCATAGCTACAGTTCTTTCTCGGTTAATATGGTCGGATGACATTCAGCAGTTCCGAAAAGCGTATTTCATCAGTTCTTAAATAAATCCAAAAATCAGCTGCTCCCAGCCCCTTAAGTAACAGAGCGTAAGTGATTTTCTTTCTTTGCACGAGTCGTTTCTTTCTCCACAGCTATCTCTCGGCCTTTATTTTTTTTGAGCATATTAGTTTTAAAACCACCAAGGCAAATCCCAATTTTTTGCATCTGTGTACTATTAAGCGGCATCGCCTAAAACTTAACCTCAGTGAAAGTAAGATAATTCGCAGTTGGTGGTAGGAACAGGATGGTGCTGTAATCGCTCAGTGCAATGGGTCGGGCAGCGTATAGGCCGCCACGAATTTCTGGCGGCCGTTAAATTGGTGCATGTGTAGAACCGCTGACGTGGGAGAGGACGGGAGTCTGACCTCACGAGAGCAGGAGCGTCGTCAGCATACGGGACGAGGTGGTTAACGTGATTTGCGCTCTCAGCGCTCTCAAACGGCCGTTGTCGGCTTTATTTGGCTCTCAAACCATACTGAACGCACGTGTAACAGCTGCGTTAACTCTGTTACCGGTTTTCGAAGAATAGCGGAACACTACACAATCTCTGCGTACACTACACTACATAATGGTGCTAAACGATCTGGGCTACTGTAGAAGTTATTCGTAAACTCAACTGAATTTTCAAACCATTGTCGGTTTTATATGGCCAAGGTATAGTATTTATTTTGTTGATGCGTAATATCCATTTTTCTCGATGTTGTATTGACTACCAACACTCTAAAATGAGGCACTTCATCACACATTTCAATATCGAGATTCGATTCGTAATTTCACTCATAGAGAAGAGATTTTTACGCAGCTGCTCACTATCATTTAAAATTATATTCACCAGCAAGACACAAATTTTAAAGGGAGTTTCATAACACCGGAAACGTCCTGTGTGTAGCTTGTTTCCTTTCAGAAACAGACTGGCAAGATTTTTGGCCACTGAGGAAACATTCCACACGTTAGCATTCGACTTTTAAGACAATACTTCTATTAAATAAGTAACAAAGACCCAGAATCTTTAAGGAAACATAGGTGGAAAAAAATTGAATGTAGATTGCCTGTTACTTTTCTTTTCACAACTCTCAGCCCACGGCGCTTTTAACTGTGCTACTTCGACATTGCAGCCGCTTCTGCAACTGTGGTATACACTGTCTAAATACTGTATCTACTGATGTCATTATTTGATATTTAATATGTGAACTAGAGAATAAAGACGAGCTTTTGGTAGAGCATCACTGAGTCGTAGCACTGAAATGGCATACATTTGTAGCTGCCGACATGCAATCTCCGGTCATTTTATTATAACAAATAGAAGCTAAAACGACGAATTTTCTATAGATCCTCAATTTTCTGATGGTTTGAAGCCGCTAATAGTCATAACATGTTCTCTGTGATAAAGAAAATCCACCAAATACCATGTTTAACGCCATACAACATGGCGGCCCCTGTCTTCTACTTGTAACGTAAAAACATGTCGCATACCAGTGCCGACGTTCCTCTCCGTGAGACAAAAATCTGACATGCCACATCCTCTTTCCTCACGTTATGTCTTTGTAGTGGAACATGGAATTTCATGGTGAGACGTCACCAGCTACTCGCGCACGCTCCTTTTCACATCCCATGAGAAGACGGCTTGAGTCAGTCTTGTTCGTCGGAATTCGACTCTGGGGTACTCGGTACGAGCTCTTGTGGGAGGAGAATTTTTTTATCTCCAGTATCTAGCTGGCAATGGGAGTAACGACTGTGGCTCAAGAATCATGATCTCCTGACTTTTCACTAAAGTCGTCGATCAGATTCCAAACTTGAGCACAATGTCTTGAGGAGGGAGAACACGTGACAGTGCTGACGGTGAGCCGTCTATCGGACTGCGACTGCGGACTGGCCGGCGGGCCCCTTATTGCTGATACGCCATGTGGTGGCATCGGGTTTCACCATGTCTCTTATGAACCAACCAACCACTACCGCTACACTTTAGAAACAATTACCACTGTCATCGAAACAATAGAAAGGTGTCTTGAACCAACCGATAACTGTTGTCGGATTTCTGTTTCTACATGATTACTCTGCAATTCGCCCTTAAATGCTTGACAGAGGGTTAATAGTACCACTTTGAGGCCATTTGCCGACCGTTTCAAAATGTTCAAATGTGTGTTCCTAAGGGACCAAACTGCTGAGGTCATCGGTCCCTAGACTTACACACTACTTAAACTAACTTATGCTAAGAACCACGCGCGCGCGCGCGCGCACACACACACACACACACACACACACACACACACACACACACACACACACACACACACACACACACACACATGCCCGCGGGAGGACTCGAACCTGTGGCGGGAGGGGCCGCGCAATCCGTGACATGACGCCTCAAACCGCACGGTCACAGGTGGCTGCTGCCGACCGTTTCTGTCTCCCGTTGCACATGGGAAAAATGTGCACCTAACTCGTTCTGTGTGAGGTCTGATATATGTATTTTGTCGCGTTGGTTATTTCTCGGTAAGTAGGCGCAATCAAGACATTCCAAGAATAAAGATTTGATCAGTGTCGTAATTATGTCGTGTGACGTCACACATGCGCAAACAGACTAGCACAGAACCATGACAATATTTAATTGGATTCAGTATTAGTTTCGTAATTCAGGTTGTGGTGACAGACTGATCTGTAGAGCAGGCCGAGGAGTAAGCTCGGTTTGAATGTGACTGTTTCGAAGTCAAGAAATGTTAATAGGAAGCCTTAGTTGTGACATTCTGAACTGTGGCGTAGTCCGATGTAGAAGAGGTATAATTCTTGTTATGGCGCACATTGGAATTGATGAGTGTTTCGAATGGTTCAAATGGCTCTGAGGATTATGGGACTTAACTTCTGAGGTCATCAGTCCCCTAGAACTTAGAACCACTTAAACCTAACTAACCTAAGGACATTACACACATCCATGCCCTAGGCAGGTTTCTAACCTGTAGCAGCAGCGCGGTTCCGGTCTGAAGCGCCTAGAACCGCTTGGCCACAGTGGCCGGCGAGTGTTTCGTGCCCGCCTTTCTATGACGTGCCATGTCGGCAGGTACAATACTTCCCGACACAGTAGCACACTTAACACTGCATAACGTGCCGGAGAAAGGTGACTGCAAATCATATCCATGAGTGCGCAATTCCTACATCTGCTCGCCATATTGATAACGCTTGTGATTGCTTCCATGGGATATAAAAAGTTTTACTTGCGAGAATGTTGAGCTATCGTCCTTCAGTTGAAAAGAATGCAGCTGATTTCCTCTCCGATCTTTGTTCAGACCTTAGTGCGTCTCTCTTCTGCGTAATGTGCTAGTCGTCACACTAGTTAACTTAATAATCTTTTGTCTTTGCGATGATGCAAACTGATGTCACGTGAATGGAAAGTCGAACAGCTGTGGGATACAGCTGTTGAGGTAGCTCGTTTTTTAAGGATCGCTAACTTAAGTCAGTCGAGAAGAAAAACACGTACCTTTGCCGAACAGTGGAAGTCTGTATTATGAAGAACGGGAATCTCATTCATATGGTTCTATGACAGCAGATTGACTGTGTATTCAATTGGAGTAATACGCTGAAGAATGTCGTCGTTCTATAAATATTTTTCTGTACAGCCGTGACCCTAGTTATGAAAGTTCTGAATGGGGGGAAATTGCAAGCCGAACTGGGATGACAACGCTTAACTTTTGTTGCTACAGGCTTTATAAAGCTAGTATCCAAGTCACAATTTTTTTACAACAATGATAGTTCGGCGAGGTACTGTAAGCAACAGGGCAGGGCGGTAGCGAATTTACACCCACGAAACAACAAGTAACACATAAAAGTAAATGTCGGGAAAAGGTTGTGCTTAATTGAGTTTGAGATTCGTATTATGTGTTATCGTGTTTGACCATTACGCACAGTATTGTACTGTGAAGTTGATAGCGATAGGACAGCGGTCAATATCTATCAACACAGATTTGTATCGATTTATCTAATCCTACCAAACATCTCGCCGAGAGTCTTACACTGCGCATATAGTGCTGATAGATTAGATCTACGTGTGCAGGCAGGGGCCAGGGTTCGTGTCCAGCGCCGACACGTCGTTTGAATTTGCTAAAGTGTTTCACGGCTCTATTAATTAAAAAAAAACTTTCTATTACCTTTCGAAACACTTAAATGACTGGAATTGTGTAATTTAGAAACAGAGCTCAAAAATTACTGAGAAGAGCTTGTGGAGCAGAGCGTGTTTGTGGTGATGTCACTACTTGCAAGAGGTGATGACAACCTGCGGCCACTTTGTTATGCGGGCAAACAGGCGTACACCTGCTCGGCTGCGCTAGGCGTGGCGTCGCTGGGTATGTATATGGCTACCCTCCAGTGGGCACAGCGGACTCAAGGCAAGGGGCTCGCCACGGGTTGGTCGCACCACTCAGCTCCTAACCTCTTTGTGCGATATTTAGTCTGTCAATGCAACGACGGAAAGCTAACTCTCAGTACATACTATTATTGCACCAAGTACGAAGCAAGAGGACGTAACAGTTCGATACATCTTTACTCGGCGAATCACTGTGAAGTGTGTGGCAAAGGGTATTTTTTGTTATTGAATATATTAGAGGTTCTCCCGTTCCATGTAAGGGCGGAGCGTTGGAGGACGCCTCTGTGCAAGCTGTTACACATACGGAACTGAAAAGTGTCAGTAAATTACATAAAAGGTGTTAACTGATCAAACTTCCATTCCATTCGGAACAGATGTCCGCCATCGTCGGTAGGAGGTGTGACGCTCATGAGCGTGGAAGCAAACACTTTTCGAATGTGATCGTCAGGAAATTCTTGCCATGCACCCAAATATATTTTGTGTCAATTCGTAAAGATAGCTAACTGTAGTTAGGTATGAAAGCAAACGTCTTCCCAATGCATCGCAGACATGCTCTGTGTGTGACAAATCAGAGAACCGAGAAAGCCAGTCAAGGATCCATACGTTCTTCAAAGCATTTGCGGTGTGAACTGCAGTATGGGGCCTTGCATTATCCTGCTGGAACATGCTATTTTTTATCCTCGTCATGTACAACAGGGGAATTTACCTGTCTTTCCACATATTAACATACTGGCGGGCATTCAGCCTCCATTCAACAATTTCGAAATCAGTGCTGTTGTTACTTAATGTTCCCCACACCATGATTCGAGGAGGCGCAGAGATGCAAATCTCACGAATCGCAGATTCCACTGTACACTGACCGAGAACACCCTGGTGTCGAACTGACCGTCACAAACAGAAGCCCCAGAACGACACTGCCTTCCAGTTGAGTACTGCTCGGCACCGTGCCAGCGTCTGTTGTCTCTGATACGGGGTCAGTAGCAAGCGACGTATGGCAATTCGATGTCGCAACCCTGCTTATAGTACTCTACACCCGACTGCTCGTGAGGACAATCGTACGATCTTCTCACGGAGGAGTCCTTCAAAAAGGAATCCTGTCTACTCTTCCTGTCACACAGTTGTCCTGGATCTAGCCGGCCGCGGTGGTTTAGCGTTTCTAGGACGCAGTCCGGAACCGCGCGACTGCTACGGTCGCAGGTTCGAATCCTGCCTCGGGCATGGATGTGTGTGATGTCCTTAGGTTAATTAGGTTTAATTAGTTCTAAGTTCTAGGCGACTGATGACCTGAGAAGTTAAGTCGCATAGTGCTCAGTCATATTAAAAATAATGTCCTGGATATGTCTCGTCACCACTCGTTCTGTAGAAATTGCACTACAGCTATCTGCTTTTGCGACCTGTCGGTACGATGCTCCTGTGCCTCTCATGCCAATAACTGGATCTTTCTCAAACTCTCAACCATGCTGTGTAGCGACCTCCACCAGAAAAGTTCCGGTAAATCACACGCTCACATAAAATGCTCCGTTCTTAATCTACACAAATGTCTTTCTTCTGTTGTGAAAATAAGGATGAAATGTTAGCGTATACCTTGGCGGTATCCGAATTCATTCCGGAGCGGACTCGCGAGATGCGTTGTGAAGTCAGGTGTTACAAAATCGTTACAGGCTTTCAGTGAGATTGCCTTGAGGAGTCTTTCCAGAATGGCAAATTGAGTCTGATTTCTAAGCAGGTCACTTACATTTCCCGATGAAACTGCCTGTCCCAACTCTGCAGCCGCGTCTAAGTACACTGTAAGACAAAAACAGGAAGGAATTATCCAAATGACACGGAAACCGGTAGATGTGATGTACATGTGCTTACATACAAATTAGTTCAGTGCCAGAAAAATTGCACGATTGATTGAAGAGGAAGAGTTTCTGAAATTGAGCTAGTCATTAAAGCGTTGGCCTACCTCTGTCCCTTGTGCAAGCAGTTATTCGGCTTGTCATTCATTGATAAAGTTGTTGGACGTCCTGCTGAAGGATATCGTGCCAAATTCTGTCCAGTTGTCGCATTAGGTCGTCAAAACTCGAGATGGTTGGAGGGTCCTGCTCCAGGCTGGAGACGCCACACATAGCAGTTGGATACGAACCTGACTACCGCCCCCCATACGGCCCTACAACCAGGAGTTATCGTCTGTGGTGTCATGTCTTACCACAGCAGGATCTCTTTGGTTGTTATCTGCTACATCTTTGCAGCACAGCGGTACGTCGACGAAATTCTACGACCAGTTTCCTTGCCCTTCATGGCAAGCCATCCTTGGCTTCCATTTCTGCAAAATAATGCCCCCCCCCCATCATAGACGAGAGTTTATACTGTTTGTCTTCGTGCTTGACAAACCATACATTGGCCTACAAGGTTTCAGGATCTGTCCCCAATTAAGAATATTTAGAGCATTACGGGGAGGGTCCTCTGACCTGAAATCGTTTGTTTGTCTGTACATGTACGTCACATCAACCATATTTTCCAGTCCATTCGGGTAATTCTTTGGTGGTCCATCTTTTGTCTTAGAGTATAGGGAGCTTATGTAGGTCACTCAGACATGACGGATTCAGTGCCCTATATCTTTCCACATTCACACTCTGGAAAGGTCCTTTTCCCTTCCTGCAAACATATGCAGGTCAAGGTTCAAGAACGGTTAAGAAGTGCATCAACCCTCTTTCTGGCTTTATATGTTTGATTTTTAGGCGATTTTGCACATTTGGGAACGATTCATGAACCCTCCGTGCAGTGTCTAAAGTGTCCCAATTATCATGAGGTAGGTCCAGATTCTCTCTCTTCAGTTACTTTTTATTGTGCGCTAGACATCCGAGAATGTTACGAACGTTTGGGCGTTTTAGTGGCCAATAATTGGCTGCTTGATGTCTTCTAGTTAAATACAGTGGACACGAGCCCAAGATGATCACCACAGTGGTAGGAGACGTACGGTGTGCACCGGTTGATCGTAGAAGAATAGCAGTTCGACGACGTCCGAAGCGCCACGGACTGCCATTGGTACGTTCATTGTTGCTGCTTCCTTTGATGAGACAGCAGAGAAAGGTCGACAGCAGTGGACATAGGAATCGCACTACTGGGTCTGTGTACGGCATCAGGAAGAATCCATCCCAGTGTGAAGGCTACGAGGAGGAAGAATATTGCCAGTCTGCATTCGGTCATATGCGACCATCACCTGGCGTGATAGGACGGCGAGACACTGGGTACGCAACACGATCGCCTGTTGTTCGCTTAGCCTGTAATGTGGACAGCAGCCGTTACATTTTTGACGTCTTAATGTCGGTGGCTCTGCCGTATCTTCGAGTTCTGTGCCGTTATCTTTCAATACGATAGCTGTGGACGTAATTTTGTCCTATGTCGACAGTGAGGGTTTTGGACTGTAGCCGTGGCGAGGTCTTTCTCGAGATCTGCCACCCACTGAAAACATCTGAGCATGGGTTGTCGAGTTACCTGCAGTTTACCACTCGCCAGGCACTACAACTGACGATATCTGTCGTACATTTGAAACAGATTGTAATGACGTTGCTAGTATATCTTCACCTAAGTTCATCTGGTGGTGGTGGTGGTTAGTGTTAACGTCCCGCCGACAACGAGGTCATTAGAGACGGAGCACAAGCTCGGGTTAGGGAAGGATTGAGAAAGAAATCGGCCGTGCCCTTTCAAAGGAACCATCCCGGCATTTGCCTGAAGCGATTTAGGGAAATCACGGAAAACCTAAATCAGGATGGTCTGAGACGGGATTGAACCGTCGTCCTCCCGAATGTAAGTTCATCTGGACTCGATTCACAACCGAGGACAGTGGTTCAAACCCGCGTCCGCCCATCCTGATTTGGGTTTTCCGTGATTTCCCTAGAGGCTTCAGGCAAATGCCGAAATGGTTCCTTTGAAAGGGCATGGCCAATTTCCTTCCCCATGCTTCCCTAATCCGCGTGTGTGCTCCGTCTCTAATGATTTCGTTGTCGATTGGATGTTAAACGCCAATCTCCTCCTTCTCCACCACCACCACCACCACATTCTCCTCCTACTCCTCCTCCTCCTCCTCCTTGATTCACAACCACGTTAAGAACCATTGCTGGTGCCAGAAGTCGTGGCTCTGTGTATGAAATTGTGCCCCCTGTATACTCCCAAATCACCTACAAATTTAATAATTCATAGTTCCAACTGTACTTGCGCTGAAAGTAAAAGTGCCATGAAACTGACGTTTTGAACGCACCGTTTCGGTTGTGCGCATCTCCTTGAAAACGCTTTTAAACGGGTGTCTTCTACCTCTGTACGTGCACTGTTATGGCCGAATGAGTGCACAGTGTCTGTTTCCTCTGCAGTGCGAGTACAAGGCTTCCTCCGCGACCAGATCGGAACACTGCCGAGCCTACATACATTTCCCCGCTTCCGGAGCGCTGCCAGTGTCTGCGTCATACTCGCCTTGAGTTGTGAATCATAAAGTTTTAAGAATGGATTTGCATCCTTGTGACACATATGTACTCGAGACAAGCGTAGTTTAGTTTGTCCACATTACCTAAGATTTGGAGGGAGGGGGAGGAGCGGAGGGGGTTCCTGCGTGACAATTTAGGGATGTTCGTAAGTTATATACTTCGATTTGCGGCCACCAGATAGTTTACTGTAACTTCCTTGCAGATTAAAACTGTGTGACAGACCGGGACTCGAACCTGCGACCTTTCTTTACCTTACACGGGCAGGTGCTCTACAGATTGACCGATCCAAGCACCACTGACGACCTGCCCTCGTAGCTTTAATTCCGCCAATACCTCACCATCTACCTCCCAAACTTCACAGAAGTCCTACTGCATGCGTTGTGGCATTAGCATCGCTGAAATAAAGGATATTGCGGAGACAAGGCCTTAGTTGTAGGAGGATGTAGCTGGGAATGGAGTGAGACCGGGTTGTAGCCTATTCCTGATGTTACTCAGTCTGTATATTATGCAAAGCAGTAAAGGAAACCAAGGAGAAATTTGGAAAGTGAATTACTGGTGCACCAATTATTAATGGTACAAGCCAATTACCAAATCCACCAATTATAATAGGTATTACTATCAAGAAAAAAATACGAAGTTTGTCGACAACATTGTAATTTTCTCAGAGTCGGCAAAGGATTCTGAAGAGCAATTGAATTGAGTGGATAGTTTCTTGAAAAGAGGTTGTGAGAGTATTGGAATGTAGCAGAATTAAATCCGGCGATAAATACGAGTAATGTAAATGTCGTGTGTCTTGGGCCTCCCGTCAGGTAGACCGTTCGCCGGGTTCAAGTCTTTCGATCTGACGCCACTTTTTGCCACTTGCACTTCCATGGGAATGAAATGATGATGATTAGGACAACAAAACACCCAGTCCCTGAGCGGAGAAAAACTCAGACCCAGCCGGGAATCGAACCCGCGCCCTTAGGACTGACATTCTATCGCTCTGACCACTCAGCTACCGGGGGGCGGACAATCCGGCGATGGTGACAGAATTAATTTTTTTCTTTAAATATAATTTATTGACCTTTGGCATTACCATTTAGCCAGAGAAGTGAATAACTACAGAGTTTGTACACAATATACCATACGCAATATAGGCATTAAAAATTACGTTAATTCCAGGTAAACATCATGGTAGACTATATTCACACGTTCAACACAGTCCACTTATCACAACTTCTTACGCTGGAACCTTTGTGTAGCTGGATATCCGCTTCCTGCAGAAACTGGACAACAGTGACGTTGTCCGCAGTGGTCGGCTGGCGAAATAGACCACTCACAGATTTAGGCTGAGAAATTCCTGATCTGAGCAAGGCTTTAAGAAACTTACGGCATTCTCTGTCATAGCGTGAACTTATAGTAGTGGCATGGTGTCTAGATTGTTTGATTTGAAGTGACCTTCACACTGATTAACTTAATTACCTTGAGCACATGGCGGTTAGTGTTGGAGACCCGTTGCTGCTTTTCCAGGTTTTCCAGTGCACTCCTCGAACCCGTGACAATAAGGATGTATATAGATTTAGATTAGAAAATGAGACACTAAGAGTAGTCGACCATTGATACCATTTGGGTAGAAAAATTAGTGACGATGACATAAAATGCAGACTGTCAGCAGCAAGAACAGCATTTTCGAAAAAAGGAAATTTATTAAGATTGAACATGAATGTATGTGTTCTCTTGAAGGTATTAATATGGAGTGTAGCACTGTACGAAAGGTGGACGATAAGTTCTTTAGACATAAAGAGAACAGAAGCTTTTGAAATGTTGTACTACAGGAGTATATTGGAATTAGATGGATGGGTAGAGTAATTAATGAATGTACTGAATCGAATTGGTGGAGAAAAGAAACATATATGGCCAGGCTCACTAAAAGGAGGACTGTGTTCGCACGACATATTCTGAGGCATAAAGGAACTGTAGAGGAGAACCAAGGCTGTAATAAAGTAAGCCACTTCAGATGGATGTACGTTGCGGTAGTTTCGTAGCGACGGAGAGGCTTGCGCAGGATAGACTTGCACAGAGAGCTGCATCAAACCAGTCCTCGGACTGAAAACGACAACAACAACAGAGGCTTTCTTAGGTACCTCGAAGACTGCAGTACGTCATAGTTCAATAATTTAGCCGAGGAGAGGATTTTCATCCGATAGGTTCAGCACACTCTCATAAACAGCATCAGTTGATGTAATCATGCACAAAAAATTCGACCGAGGAAATGCAATATCCTTTTACAGCAACGTTATAGGAGATGGAATTTAGATGTATTCGTGTGAGCTGAAATCTAAACAGCAGTCAACTGCCTCAGCATTTCAAGATGATCAGAAACCCAAGAGTAATGGGTCATTGGCGAAGCTCTTTCAAGAAAATGACGATTGTTTCTGTGGTTACCCTGGACAAGTCGCAACTAATGTTTTGTTCACTGTATCAGCACGAACAGTTGAAGCCGAACGATATACAATATTAACTTTCTGTCATATGTGAAATACAGATAAACAACAAAAAAGGGCGCATCATTTGCCTTCAAGCCAATGCGAACACGTCAAACAATTACTATTTGGCGGAGACAAATATCGAGTTAATGCCCCACTGTTCAATTTCACCGAATTTGTCGCCTAACGACATGTTTTTGTTCCCCTTTCTCAAACTAAACGTGTTTACAACTATTTCAGCACCTCAAGAAGCTGTAGAATTTTTCCAAAGCCATGTTTTCGAAATGAAAGTGAGAAAAAATTACGTAATGTCTTTGAAGGCATGCAAAAGTGCGTAATTTTTAAAAGTGAATATTTTGAGAAGGGCTAAAACCATATGTGATAAGAAATGTATCTTCTTGTGATGCATAAAAGTTTACAACGCAGCAGTCACCGTCTTTCAATAGCGCTCGAATGGCGTTTAGAAACTACATACACAGTTGCCTTTTAAAAATCCGCATATGCTTCAGTTTTCCGTGGACTTAAAAAGACCAGCAATAGTTTCAACATAAAAGTACTCAACTAATTCAGTACAATCGTTAGTACAAAAAGTATTTTCATAGCTTGAACAGTTTGAGATATCTGCGGTAAACAGCCAGGTTGTTTCGTCATGTACATCAATATAATAGGCAAGACTGACAATATAGTATTCTTAATAAATATTGAATGTGTGGAGGCCCCGTATGTACCGGCAATGTCTGTAAAGACGGCTGGAATGGGGACATTTGCGGACACCGCCACATCGAGGAAGGTCTTCAAGAATGGTTCGAATGGCTCTGAGCACTATGGGACTTAACTTCTGAGGTCATCGGTCCCCTAGAACTTAGAACTACTTAAACCTAACTAACCTAAGGACATCACACACATCCATGCCCAGGAACATCTTCCCTCGGCCCCCAACTACCCGCAAATTACGGCAAACCCTGCTGTCCGCGTGTCTCTGTGTCCGCATTTCCCCGGCATTCGGCAAACATTGCGGTAGCGATGATGGCCAGCTGGCGTTGTCTATAGATCTGTGGCTGACAGCAGCAGCTGTGGCGTTGCACGGCTGGCGTGCGTCAAAAGCGGCAGGGGATGGGAAGTGAGCCGTTGCAAACACCACTGACTGCTAAAGGCGTCCACATGAGCTGGCAAGCATGAATCAGCAAGTTTACACAGATTTCTTTCTCTGCACAGTCCAAGCGTGCTTGTACAAGTAGTAGTTCGTTCTTCGATTACGTGGAGCTCGGACGACGTCTATTTGATCGTTTTCTGACTGACTTTTGCTTAGTGACTCGAAAAAGTGAGAACTTACAGTGCCGTATTAAATTACTGTGTGAGCCGACAATATACTCATACGTCTCGTGTTATTTTAGGATCAACGGAGAAACACATTTCAACATCCTAGCACTCGCAGTACTATTGATTACAAAGTAAGACACAGTGATGAGAGACTGACAGTAATATTACGATTTGTCGTGAGCTGGTAGCGCTTAGACACTAACGGCTCCCATAGCTCGCCGCAGGCCTGGCATGTTTTGCCTTCACAGTCTGTCGGAAGAACCGCTGCTAGATGGTCCGGACATAAGGGGTGTCAGGTCCAGAGACAGAAAATCCGGACTCGGCGTTACATTTGACCTGATATTTTACCCCAAAAGCCGGATTACCGACTTTAAACAGCAATAAAGGCAAAAAATAATAATCGTGTATTAATAATCAGTTACAGTTTTTCCGAGATCAACCTTAAACTTGTTCAGTTGCAGTCAGTTTTCAGAGATCAACCTTAAACGTGTTTAAACTAAAAAATAATCTGAAAATAGACTTATAATTTGGGGATTATGGTAGAAACTAAGTGCTCAGTCTTCTTAATTGTTCAGATAATTCCTAAGATAATCTTATATCAAAATGAACCAAAAGTTCTTCATTAAACGAAATAATAATTGTGTGTTCTTCTGAAATACAAAGTGAAAAGATTTTCAGTACCTTTGGTCATTTCAGTTAAATTTGTAAAGAAATAACAATAACGTGTTGTTAGTTATTAATATTTCTCATTTAAACTCATTTGACAGAGAACGTTATTTTTATTGGAAAGCGCTTCGTGGAACCCTGGACAGAGTGATTTTAAATTACGGAATTACATCATCATTTTTGTGGTAGTGTCAGTTTGCATTTTACTGAGTTTCTTTGTTCACGGGACGTTTATGAAAGACAATGCCTTTTCGACATTGGCATTATGGCTTAGAATATCAAACTAATATTGTACCAGTCTCAGGAATTCTGAGTGAAATTGTTTATTATGATTAGAAATAAGGTGTCCACTACTCTTGAGCCATCAGATTTTTATACGCAGGGTCGTCTTTTTTTGTTTCCTGAAATTTTAACGTATATCAAAGAATTTACTGTCATTCAACTTAATGACTCTTTTTCTACGATAGTGTGGGTGGGTATAGCTATGTTGTTGTTGTTGTGGTTGTTGTGGTATTCAGTCCAAACACTAGTTTGATGCAGATCTCCATGCCACTCTGCCTTTTGCAAGTAAGTCTCTTCATCTGCGAGTAACTACTGCAACCTAAATCCTTCTGAATCTGCTTAGTTATTCATCTCTTGATCTCCCTCTGCGATTTTTAACACCCCCCCCCCCCCCTCCTATACTAAATTGGTGATCGCTTGAAGCCTCAGAATGTGTCCTACCAATCGATCCCTTCTTTTAGTCAAGTAGTGCCACAAATTTCTTGTCCCACCAGTTTTATTTAGTACATCCTCATTAGTTACGTTATCTACCCATCTAATTTCAGCATTCTTCTGTAGCAGCACATCTACACTCGACGTTAACAAATTTCTCTTTTTCATAAATGCTTTACTTGCCATTGCCAGTCTGCATTTTATATCCTCCCCACTTCGACTATCATCAGCTATTTTGCTTCCCAAATAGCAAATCTTATCTGCTACTTCTAAGTGCCTCATTTCCTAATCCAGTTCCCTCAGAATCACCTGATTTAATTCGACTACATTCCATTATCTTCGTTTTCCTTTTGTTGATGTTCATCTTATATCCACCTTTCAAGACACTGTCCGTTTCATTCAACTGCTCTTCCAAGTCTACTGTCTCTGACAGAATTACGTCGTCGGCAAATTTCAAAGTTTTTATTTATTATCCCTAGACGTTGTTAGTATTTCAAATTCTTCTTTTATTTACTTCACTGTTTGCTCAATATACAGATTGAATAACATCGGGAGTAGGGGCTACAAGCCTGTCTCACTTCCTTCCCAACCACTGCTTCAGTTTCACCCCCGACTCTTGTAACTGCCATCTGGTTTCTATACAATTTGCAAATAGCCTTTAGCTCCCTCTAATTTACCCCTGTCACCTTTAGTATTTGAAAGAGAGTATTGCAGTCAACATTGTTAAAAGCTTTCTCTAAATCTACAAATGCTAGAAACGTAGTTTTGCCTTACCTTAACCTATTTTCTCTGAGAAGCCGTACGGTCAGTATTGCCTAGCGTGTTCATACATTTCTCAGGAATCCAAAGTGATGTTCTCCGAGTTTGGTTTGTCCCAATTTTTCCGTTCTTCTGTAAAGGATTCATGTTAGTATTTTGCAACCGTGGCTTATTAAAAGTGATAGTTACGTAATTTTTACACCTCTCAGCACTTGCTTTCCTTGGAATTGGAATTACTGTATTGTTCTTGAAGTCTGTCTCATACATCTTGGACACCAAACGGAAGACTTTTCCATTTGTTATGACTGTCTCTCCCAAGGGTATCAGTAACTCTAACGGAATGTTGTCTACTCCTGGGGCCTTGTTTCGACTTGTCTTTCATTGCTTTGTCAAATTCTTCACGTAGCATCATATCTCCCTTCTCATCTTCATCTACGTCCTCTTCCTTAGATGTATCGTCTACTTATTTCTGCTTTTACTTATTCCTTGTGCTTACGTCATTAGTTCGGAACCGGCCGTAGTTGTGCCATCTCTGGTTTATCGAGAAACATGCCTAAAAAAAAAAAGGTGGTCAGGCCGGACTTGTATATGTTAGGGCGGACGAGATCGTAAAAAGTCGCACATGTCCGGATAATCCTATCCGGACACCAGTCACACCTTCAGGTCAATCTAGACGGGCAAATGGGTGAAATCGTCTGTCACTCTGCCCGCCCAGCGATAAAGATGCTATCCCAGTTTCTGTTTTAACTGTATTATTGGAGAGTAACGTAAAACATGAAGTATGCTGTAAAGAGTGGTTGCTGAAGAGATAAACATATTCGCTCGTGAATTTACTCAGCGAACTGAAACTGGTTCCAAGTGACTGGCAGAAATACTGTAGGACACGCCTTTAACAAAGACTATAATGGAACTGTTGCCATTGGTGATACCATTAATTGAGAGAAAACATGACATAGTGGAAGTGTGATTTCTCTTCATGGATACGTAAAGCGATACAGAGGTTTCCGGCTACCGGGAGACATTTGTACTATCGTAACATCTCAGGCACTTGGGAGCATTATGCCCGAAACATATGAAGCAATTTACAATGTTCTACAGAGAGGTCGCTTACAGGTAAGGAAATGAACATACAGTCATCTTGCCGTATTTTTTAACATAAATACAAAAAAAGAAAAATACCAACAGGGAAAAATCATTGTATTCACACACGAATGTGAAAAATACATTGACTTTTCTTTGCTGCTGTTCGTTATGACAGTAGCCTCGATTTAATTTATGGTGAGAAGAGTTCGTCTGGTATGGTGATTGTCGTGGAGTGGGTGCAGTGGATTGTGAAATGCTTGAACTCAGAAGTATAGCAGTTGTAACGATGTGAGGGAACAGAAAAAAATTTACGATAACGGGTGGCAGTGAAAGATATTTCCTGAATCATGCGTAGCTTCCATCTAAATTGCCACATTCGCCTTCAGACACCACGTTGTTAATGAAATTCTTCGTAAACCGCCTGTGGTAGGCATATAAAAAGGGCCAGCAATCCAGTAGCCTCACCCCACACGTGCCGCCACAGATCAGCAGCCCCATCACACACCACAGCCGCACACCTGGCTGTGTCCCCTACCAGCAGCTGTTGCCCCGTTTCATCAGCTGTGAGTAACATCAGTGTCCACCATATGCGTTTGAGAGCCTGGCATAGCTGTAGGTTGCCTTGTCCAGCTGCTGGCAGATCCACAATGCCATTTCGTACTCTTCTCTCTTTTTCAAAGATTCTGCATGCACGCTGACGTCCACGATCGTTATGAGTCCTGCTGTCCTGTTCCCAGAAACATTGGATTATAATAGTGCCGATTTGGCCTTCTTGGTTTGAAACCTGTGTAATTATTAATCGCTCTGTTTCCAGAATTATCCTGTTTCAATGAATTTCCCACGGTTGTCACTCTTTTGGCCAACAGGGTAGGTAAGTACTTCCTCTTCAACTACATTTCGTACAATTCTCACCTTTGACAGTTTATAGCAAGGAATCAGCATATCAAGTTCCTGAAGCCATCAATGTACCCTTAAATGAATATTTGTATACATTCATGTGACTGTCGTTCACTTTGTCACATTACTAGTAGTTTGCTTTACTTAGACTCAATATGTTTCTCGCCCGAAGCTAGTGTGCAAACTTTTGGCGCGACTCCAGTCAAACCTCATTAAATCTACGGCAGCTCGCAGACAGCTTCCAAGTTATACCCTGGTGCAAACAGAAATACACACTTTCAGCTGATGAGCTACGTATCTGAATCTGTTGGTACATCAAGCAGTTTTACTTCCACCAATCTCTGATACATCAGAGCGCAGACTGAGACTAAGTGAATATCCTCTACGGTGCACCGCCAGGCGGAATTAGAAGAGGAAGCTCCGTTGTTAAACTTCGCCCAAAGCAACAGACATAAACTAACAGCGCACGCATCGAATTACAGTACGTCGTAGGTTAGACAATTGGAGTTGCAATCAGAATTTTAGTTTTTGGTCCGCAGTTTACTGACGTGGCACGTAACTGGAGACTTCTTAAACCGCTGTCTAATGACGTGCATACTACTGTGTACCATCTATTCCTGATATTCGTTCGCTATTGTTCTTATAATGTTACTCGATGGAGCTCTGGGAAAAGGAATTGTTGCAATACACACTTACTTATCTTGGCCTTATGTTCCACGAGAAATATTTACTGTAGCAAACAGTAAGATTTTGGAAGCTTTCCCATATACTGGCTACTGAAAACAGGTAGGTAATGTTTGGCGAGAAAAATATTGTCTGTTCTCTTACCTTTTCCGCTTGTGAACAACGAGCTCTATGAAGCCCTCTAAGAACTGATAGGTTAGAAATCTGTAAGACTTATACGAATTCTTTCAGACAAGCCACTCACTCTCTTCGTATTCGAAGGAACACTGCTGTTTCAAACAGTACTAGAGAATTATTACGCTTGTTTTCGTACAGAGGAGATATGTTTTCCTTACTTCACGTACATCCATTGTAGTTAAGAATTAGTTCAGAGACGTAAAGGTCGTGTACCAAAACAGGTAAAAAATTGTTTACGTGCATTATGTAGCATTTGTAAATGTAATGCGAGCTGCTGCTATTTACCGTTTGAACGACAAACCGTGAAGGGGAGGGAGACACCTGTGATTGAACTGTTTCCTCTGTCTGTGACCAACACAGTTAATATTTCTCTGCTAACTACTTGTCTTTCATATCTGCAGCTGCTCATCCTTCCACACAGTAAACAGCTACAACTATCTGCACAAATTGTGAGGTCTGTGACGCGTTGAAACCTTTTGCCGGGTCCAGGTGCGGATCGAGAGTTGAATTCGGACGATCGCTTTCGCGTAAGGAGTTCTACCAGTCGAAGTATCTTGGTACGACTCACTGCTCAACCGAAAACTCCAGCCTATCAGAAGCTTTCTCATGCTCTTCATTCTGTTAAAATTTTCTTCACACGAATTTAGTGTTTGTGTCTGATACAAACAACGAATTTATTCGGACGCTTTAATCATTGAATAAGTCAGTGGATGTGCTTTTGCAGCTAACTGAAATAGACTCTGCCATACTTATTGCGTTTCAGATGTGAGGACGGTTTTGATAGATTGAAAGAGACCGATGTTCTCGCAGCAGAAGTTCTTAGCGCTCCCAGAAACCAGACGGTAACTCAACTGCCGCTATTTAATGTAGGCGTTAGTTCTGCATACTTGCTCCTCGTTTCCATATACAGAGGAGCTTTGCTCGTCTGGAGAAATGCCTCCCTCCCCCCCTCCCTCCCCACATGGCGCCGTTTAACGGACCGAGAAGTCTGCGGCAGACGCCGAAGTTATGAGGCCCCTGTTAAAGAGACGCAGGGATCCAGTCATGCACGCTTAGTTATCTTCCCATTTGCACCACAAGGCTCATACTCGCTACTCTGGAGAGGAACTAACTATTCTGAAATATGGCTGCACAGAATAATGGCGAAGATGTTGTGGGTGGAAAGAGCAATTATCATAACGAGAAATTCCTTAGATTAATAGGAGCGATATCGTTTATTTGTCACGCCGAGAAAAGAGTGAAATACCGAGCGCTCGCAGTGGTTCAGCCATTGTATGGCTATTTGGATAAGGGTTCAGATCTACGTCCGACCATCTTGATTTACGTTTTAAGTGGTTCCACTAAATCACTGTAGCGTACGTTCGGAATAATCATTTCGTCGACTTCGTTCATCCTGCTTGTTATTGCGTTTCTAGTAGCTTCACCGACTATATGTTGAACGCTAGTCTTTTCTTTTTCGAATCGGAAGTCTTTTACTGCGGCAAGGCAGGCTGCTGAAAACAGTAATGGAAACCACATAGCAGCAGATGACACCCCATCTCGAAACATAAAATATAATCACAGTATCATCCTTTGGTTTTTCATGTCCATAAAGTAGCTGTGTTTGCTGAATAAAATATGGAACTTTGGTTCCGCAAGAGTATGCAAACCGCAAAATCTTATCACATTACTTTTCTCTAAAAGCCTCGCTATAATGCATAGCACAGTTGTAGCGCACAATCACCGTACCACTGGGATGTCTGACAGCGATCACTGATACGCATTCTTCTGTGTATGTCCTCTTCTGCAAAGCAACTCACACTGGAACTGACCCAGAAATTATCCCCGTGACTGTTTTCTAACCTTTGTAATTCGCATTGTTCATAGTTTCTATTGTCGTTGGGATACCTGCATATTTGTAAGGCCTTCAGAGAACTGATTTGAAATGCTCATCAAAGAAAAATTAATGCTCAAATAAGAAAACAAAAACGTAAAAGTCCCAAAAATTTCCATTATGGACAATTATCACTTCTAACTATTCGATAGTGTTCATTATATAATACATTACAAGTAGCAAAGGCATTTCGCTTGTGGAACCTCAGTTATTTCCAGTGACAAACGGTTGCAAAGCAGTTATCGTATTTTAATTCGTATAACCGTTCAAATCTGTACTTGGCATAATTAAGCTAGTGCTACATTGTCCATTCATTTAACAACACCAATCAAATGGCTCTGAGCACTATGGGACTTAACTTCTAAGGTCATCAGTCCCCTAGAACTTAGAACTACTTAAACCTAACTAACCTAAGGACATTACATACATCCATGCCCGAGGCAGGATTCAAACATGCGATCGTAGCGGTCGCGCGGCTCCAAACTGTAGCACCTAGAACCGCTCTGCCACTCCGGCCGGCTCAACACCAATCATTTCTCACACAACACGTAGTACACGTGACAAGCCCACACTCTGCACAGATGCGTCGCACACCCAGTCTGACAGCGACTAATGTACGTATATATCCCTCGCTCAACTGTCCCGCCGCCGACCAAGGGAGACAACTTTTCAGCCACGTGATACGTCGAACCGTCGGACTATTCCATATGCCATGACATGAACGTTTTCTCCTTAATAGTATACAGCAATTGTCGCTAACTCACTACCTCATGAGTACAGTTGTTTGACCCCCCCCCCCCCCCCTATTTATTCAGTGTAATATGAATCCCACAGACTTGGATAGTTTTCCGCAGTATAGCGTGTCTTTTGAAGAGGTTCTGCAGGTCCACACTAAGCCCATAATTGGTCCTTCCGCGTAGCCTACATTGCAGATCTGCACAAGGACTCTAAAGTTGATTCCATACTTCGAAATTTGCAGAAGGCTTTTGAAACAGTTCCAGACGGGCGAATTCTAATAAAATAGCGGGTCTGTGGAGTATCGCCTCAGCTCTGTGTTGCATTCGTGAAGTACTGTGAGAAAGATCAAAGCTCGTACTTAGTGATGGGAAGTAATTTAGTAAAACTAAATTTATATCTGGATTCCCCAAAGCAGAATTACAGGCCATCTGCTTTTCTTAATGTAAAGGGTGGTTATAATTAAATTTAACTTTCGCTACGTCAGCCAGTGTAGGCAAAAAGAAAAACTATTTACCGTATGGATACGAAGATCTATAGGAGTAGACTATGGTTGCAGGTAGTTAGTATTGTTAGTGTTATCACTTGCCGTTAGGCGCCGGTGCTGGTACGGTGACGTGGGACTGAAACACAAGCGTTACTGTGCAATACAGTTGCAGTCAGTCGACGTGGGTCCAGACAAGGCGAGTAGGGCTTTACTCGTAAAGCTGTTTTATCAACACAACAGAAGTAGCGCTGGTGCTTTTCGTGAGTATCGAAGCATTAAAAGAATACGGAGAGGTCCTGTTCAAGCACCGTCTTTGAACAACCTATTTGAGAATTGCTCCTGAGAGAAGCTTTGGACAATTGAGCCACAAATTGTTGTAAAAGTTCCTGTTGACATGGCTGAAAATACTGGACACAGTGTGCTGTCTTCAGGCAGTGCACGTGCTGTGTCACAACAGCTGAACATTCCATGCTACGACTTTCGAAAAGTTGTGGGTACAATTGTGAAATAATATGTTTAGTGTGATACGTGATGGTCGTCACATTGAGTAACGTTTGTAACTTGGTACAATAACACGTTACGCAATTAACAAATATTACCCTCTCATATGGGAATTAATATACGTTTCTTTCAATGGTTTACTCGTTGTTTTTCTTCCGTATGTTTTTACAAATGCTTACACACATTTTCCGAGATCACTAGTTTTTGATTGGGACCCTTTCAAGTATCGAAAGTTTAATTATAACCACCCTGCATCAGAACGATTTAGGAGACACTCCGAAAAGCTGTCTAGGTTCTGAGCCGTTTATCGTCTAGTAGTCATCAAAACGAAATATAAAATTACTTAGAGAAGACAGTATTAGTGTGAGGTCTTCAAAGGCAGTTAAATTTTGGTTACACGATAAACCTGGCGATCCAAAGACTGCATTTCATTGGTAGAACACTCAGAGGATGCAAAAAATCAACTCAAGACACTGCCGACACTATACTTGTCTGCCACCTGTACTTGTCTGCACTGTTTTTAACACGTGCTCTCCGAGAGTGGAACGCAGGAGAAACTGTAGAAGTGGTCCTGTGAAACCGCTGCCAAACACTGAAGTGTGAATTGAAGGGTAGTCGTGCAGATGTAGGTGCGGGGGAAGTATGGTAAATTTGTGCCCGTCGCGTTGCTGCTCATGCATTGGACACTGTAGTATATTTAATCGTTTCCGTTCTGGATGCGAGCTCTTTTATCTCATCTATTGCCGACGATCAAACTGAACGTGTGGAAACTTCGGAGAAAAAGTGTCGAAAAATATCTTTTTTGGGCTAGGATAAATCGGAGATTTTGTGTTGCTGGCGATCACAAATGACACCGGTAGTGACAGATACCGCAGTTGCTGTTATGGTTGTCGTTAGTAGCTTGAAATTGAACGTTTCGAATAAACAGCAAGAGTAGCGAAAAAAGGTAACCAACATTAGGTCGCAAAATATAGTTTTTAGAACGAAAATAAAATCAGTTGGACGAATACTACAATTCTGCAGCAGTCTTCCTTAACAAAATTTAAAAGAAGCTGGTTGAAACAAACGATTTACTACCATAAATTCAATTCACTTCCAGCAGCTAGGTTTATTTAACAGTTTAGATTAAAGGATTTTCTTCTGAATGCTTCTTATTGCAGTGCTTTCGAAAGCTCTCATTTATTACCGAGACGGAATCACAGGGTGAGTCCGGTGTCTCTTATCACTACTGTTTCTTGCCGCCCGCAATGTTACGTGTGACCTTCAAAAACCACGTGCTAAGTTTTCTTCAGGGAGACAGGAAAATCTTTTCAGGTAAGCAAATATTTATCTGTAGGTTGCGAGAGGAAGTAACAGAGCAGCAGGTCTGATTGTCAACTTCATTAAAATACAACCAATGATACTCCATCATTTATTTTAATATGGTACCTCAACTCGATTTATTAACCACCTCATGAGTTGTAGACTTCGTAGCGAATCGTTGTATAAATTACAGACTCTTTTCGTAACTTTCATTCAGATAAACAGATGAGATCTGCTTGCAGCATCCCAAAGTGGCTTATTAAGCGATGTGATTCACTTGCCCCTGCGCTGTCGTTTTATGCAACCTGCAGTATTAATATTGGCCTTCATAAACGACACGAGATTTTCATATTCTCTTGCTCGCCACGCGAAAACAGAAGAAAATGAACAGAGCCCTTCTTGAAGGAAATTTAATGTAGTTAAATTTTGTACTGGAATACGTTTCCGCTTTAGACGCCATAGTTTTCGAATTATTCAAGCATAAAGTACAAAAGTGACCTTCAAATGCACCCCACCCCCAGAATCACCCCAAAACGGTCAGCATTCCTAGCATGTTGTTTATGGCACTCCTCCTACCACTGTATAGAAATTTGCGACTGCACGAATTAGTTCTTTATTCGACCTTTGCTTATCTTCATTGACTGATCCTACTATACCACCGCCTTAATAGAGCCATTACAAATTGTACAATTGAATATTGTGAAAATTTTACCTAACAACATTGTGAATTTTAACAGCATAAAATAAACAATTACATCGTTATATTCGTCTAACCTTTTGACAAAGAAGATAGTATGCTTGTGAGAGCTAAGTTTGGCTCGAATTGTCAACATTATTAGTTTTAGCTCAACATTTACAAAAGTTGTATTTTCTTTCCTATCATCACGGGCAGCTTAAAATTAATAAAGTTAACTGAATAGCCCACTATCATGAAGACATAACAGCCCAGTTAACACAGACAGAAAAAGGTCGAATATCGGGAATAGACAGTGTAGTCGGAAGTTTCTGCACAATGTAGTAGGAACGGGTACCACGAAAAATCCTGACCGGTGAGGGGATGAGTGTGGGGGCGGAAGTACTTTCAGTGTCACTTTCGCAAATTTTCTTGAGTAGCTCGAAAATTGTGGCCACTGGAGAAAACGTGCCCCAGTACAAAATTTAACTAAATTAAATTATGAACAGAAAAGTTCCTGTTCTTTTTTTCTGTAGGACTAATAGTTTGCACATCTCGAGCAAGAGGGTATGAAAATCTCGCGCGTATTTCTGTGAAAGCCAGATAGAACATTGCGGGTTACACATAACGACGTCGGTAGGGGAGCCAGAAACACCGTGTATAACATGTGGAAAGACCTTTTACTGAAGGAGAGTATTGCGCAGTACCTTAAATTTCTTTATAGATAATGGGCATGCAATGAACAACGGATCTATCCTGCACACAGATCTAACTGTATCATCCAAGAAAGAAGCAGTGACAATATTCTTCGCTTGATTAACTGACAGCGACCACATGCTTTTCCCGATTACAGCATAATTGGTGCACCATTGTTCTTAGGTTCTGGACTTCCTGCTAAAAAATACGACGAACATAACTGGATGCTGTAGCGTTCCTAAATTAAAATAAGATATAAGATTTTTTATATTATTATTGGATGGCTAGATAGACGTGAATTAATTTAAAAAATGGAATGTTAATCCATTATATAGCTCCTAGCAAATGGACTTTTAGGAAAGCACTGAATTACTGGTTAAGCACTGCTTGAGAACAGTACATGAATGTTTCATGCTTTGACGGAGACAATGCTATTGAAATGATAAAAAATGACACAGCAAAATCGTACTTCCTTTCCTAATTAAGCTAAACTCTGTCCTCCAGCACCGTCATAACGTCAAACAGGCGACTGCGCTGTTAGACGACCAATGACCGATCTGAATATTACGCTGTTCGTGTAATAAAATTGACCGGATTTTGAGAGAAAAAGATCGGTAAAAATGATTACAGGGATGTATGACTTATAATCTGACGGATTCAGAGGCGAATAGACACTAGCAGTGTTCGACCATAGCCACCAAACAATGCACCAGCAACTTCACATCGATTCAGCCTGAAACTGGACATAATAAAATAAAATAAAATCACGTATTACATGAATAGCAAGGAAGGCAAGGGCTCTTTGAGTGAAACACGGCTACTTAACTTCAAATTAACATCATTACTTAATAAAAGAGTACAAGTGACACACGGCTTATCTCGATAGTGGAGGACGAAAGAGAGACGGAGCTCGTTGCGTTTCGCTTTCTTATACCGCTAGATAGACACTTAAAGTAGTAAAGGAGTTTTGCTATTTAGGAAGTAAAATAACTGATGATGGTCGAAGTAGAGAGGATATAAAATGTAGACTGGCAATGGCAAGGAAAGCATTTCTGAAGAAGAGAAATTTGTTAACATCGAATATAGATTTATGTATCAGGAAGTCGTTTCTGAAAGTATTTGTTTGGAGTGTAGCCATGTATGGAAGTGAAACATGGACGATAACTAGTTTGGACAAGAAGAGAATAGAAGCTTTCGAAATGTGGTGCTACAGAAGAATACTGAAGATAAGGTGGATAGATCACGTAACTAATGAGGAGGTATTGAATAGGATTGGGGAGAAGAGAAGTTTGTGGCACAACTTGACTAGAAGAAGGGATCGGTTGGTAGGACATGTTTTGAGGCATCAAGGGATCACAAATTTAGCATTGGAGGGCAGCGTGGAGGGTAAAAATCGTAGAGGGAGACCGAGAGATGAGTACACTAAGCAGATTCAGAAGGATGTAGGTTGCAGTAGGTACTGGGAGATGAAGCAGCTTGCACAGGATAGAGTAGCATGGAGAGCTGCATCAAACCAGTCTCAGGACTGAAGACAACAACAACAACATACCGCTAGATAAATGAAGGTGCATACTACGTTTCACTGAGTTTTCTTTACACATTTTAACTCACAGATACTTTTTTTTACAAAATAATTCGTGAATAATTATAAATACCTCATCTCATTTGTACATCGTTTCTTTCAATTAATGTGCAAATTTATTATTATTCACGCATGGGCCAAAAGGACCATGCGAGGTATAATCAATCAATGTCGCTTTTGACAGTTAGCCTTCCTTTGAGTCCATCTTCCTGTCTAACATCAGTCTTTATATCAAATGTTTCAGAAATTTCTCCCATGAATTTAACTTTAGACCTAGTGTCGGTTGACGTTTCCTTTATCAGTGTTACAAGGTTTATTATCTAACCCATATTCTTTTCAAATTTGGAAAAGAGATTCACGATCAACTGAGTCGTAGGCCTTTTTAACGTCCACAAATGTACATACAATTTGTTACTGGCAATTCTTTGGTGGCTAAGGATTAGTCTTAAATTAAGGCTTGTTCTGGACAGGATCTGTTTGGCCTAAAACCTGCCTGGTATTCCCCAATTTTACTTTCTTACTGTTCTTGGGCTAGATTTATTTACATACAGTATGTAAAATTATTTATAATATTTTCAGGCATTAATTACAATTGGTGCTACTTTTTAGACGTTTGCAAAGTAACATTTCGATGCACATTTCGTACCTGGTGTTTGTGGTCGGGTCGTTCCTGGTGTTTTGTTCGAAAATGCGTAGTGAACAGGTGAAATATTCAGATAACGAGTTAACGTCCTAAATTGTACCTGTAATAGAAGGCCCGAAGGATGACCGTGACGCGAATACGGCCGATCACGAACACCTAACGGCGGCAAGCGGAGGATAACAGAGTGACGATGCTATTGGTGCACGGGGCCTTTGTGTACGCCGGCGTAGCCCGTATTTGCCCTTTGTTGCGTGGCGTGTGGGCGGCTGCAGCCCAGCGTCCAGGGCGCTACTAAAAATAGCCGCGCGCCGCGAGTTCCAAACATGGCAGCGCCGAGCGGCTGGCGGCTCACCGCGGCCTTGAGGCTTCTGCGAGAGACCGACCCTCTTCTGCGGCGGCGGGCGGCAGGCCCAGCAAGCGGCTGTCCAATGGCGCAACGGACTGTGCTTCACTTCCTTCCGGTGCTCCTTTGTCACATCTTGAATCCACGGCATATGACTGAGGGAGCGTGACCTTAAGCCCGGTGCTCGGTAGAGTGGAAGAACATAAATATCGAACAACTTAGTTCCAACACCTGAAGATTCAAAGTTCTTTTCTGTCAGTTATTGAGGCTCTAGCCTCCGGTTAGACAATATGTCGCGTTCTGCTCGTGGATTATGTAAATGGCTCTGAACACTATGGGACTTAACTTCTGAGGTCATCAGTCCCCTAGAACTTAGAATTAGTTAAACCTAACTAACCTAAGGACATCACACACATCCGTGCCCGAGGCAGGATTCGAACCTGCAACCGTAGGAGTAGCGCGGTTCCAGACTGTTGCGCCTAGAACCGCTCGGCCACTCCGACCGGCCGTGGATGATGTAAGGAGTGAGCGACAGAAGTTCGTGCTGTGGGGAATCCAGTCACTTGACCGAAATGAGATGGAAATGATGAGAATAGTCGACTCAGGAGATAAATTAACAGCTTTAAGTTTTACTCAGAATGTCAGTTACAGAATTAACTTTCCTACGAGAGGCGCCCCCACCGTAGGAGTCAAGTCCTTCTACAGAGATGTTAATTGCTTGTCATCACTCTGTCTGCTTACTGAACCTTTCGTATAAAATCTTTCGGAGTACCGGATCCTTGCAAACTAATAACTGCGTGTCCCAGCGACTCCAGCTTGTAACTCGGCTTGCGTCCACTCACGACTGTTTCTCACTCACTCAGACTTTTACTCTTTTGTCTCGTTTCCCTCTTCGTCGCCACCCATCCATGACATGACTTTAAGTCGAAGGTCTTCTCTTCACCCTATTGGCTAACATCTAGCGTTGTTCTTCGGGTGTTTTTGCGATCTGTATTGGAGGGGGTAGGGAACCTTTCCCTATATGATCTCTAAGAACATACTAGGCCCCTGAGTCTCCTTTCATCAGGCAGTGATTCCCCAGCTTGAGTCTACTTATTTTCTCTGCCGCAGCTCCCGCCCCCAGCCTCAGTTATAACCCCTTTATTTTGTAAGTAGGCTGTTTAGGTTTTTATGTATGAAAATCGCTGACTGCGCTGTGTGCAGTCTGTGGCTGGTTGGACTCATTGTTGGAATGTTCGCTTGTGTAGTGTTGGGCAGTTGGATACGAACAGCGCGTAGCGTTGGACAGTTGGAGGTGAGCCGCCAGCAGTGGTGGATGTGGGGAGAGAGATGCCAGAGTTTTGAGAGGTTACTATGAGCGGACGATCTGGACGTGTGTCCGCTAGAAAAAGGAAATTTGTGAAGATGGATGTCATGAATTGATATATATGACTTTTGAACACTATTAAGGTAAATACATTGTTTGTTCTCTATCAAAATCTTTCATTTGCTAACTATGCCTATCAGAATTAGTGCCTTCAGTAGTTAGAATCTTTTATTTACGCGGCAGTATTGGAGGTCGCTGTATTGCAGTAGTTAGAGCAACGAAGATTTTTGTGAGATAAGTGACTCATGAAAGGTATAGATTATTGTTAGTCAGGGCCATTCTTTTGTAGGGGTTATTGAAAGTCAGATTGCGTTGCGCTAAAAATATTGTGTGTCAGTTTAGTGATGATCAGAATAAGTGAAGAGAACTGTCTGAGTACGTTCAGTTTTACTGAGCTGTCTCTGTATCAAATAACGTAAGAGTTTTTCTAGTATTGTCATCCTTAATTTTTCAAAGGGGACGTTTCACTTTCTAAGGAGTTTTTTCGTTAATTCTGTCTCATCATTTCTTTTATTTCCCAAGGACATTGCCTCATTGATTGTGTCACCTTACTCATTCATGTATCGTTTAAGGACCTTCCCTACTGTGGCGCTCTAGGCTTCTTCTGCGATGCCCAAACTCCTTTTATACTGCAGGTACTTTATATACTGCTTCCAGGACTTTGCTTTGCGTTGTGGACACGACAGATATACACTCGTGAGCAAGTGAATTAGACAGTAATAGTACATCGTTATTTGCTGGGAGGCGTCGTGGGGTAGCTTCAGCCGCCTAATCAGAAACAGTTTTCTTCCTGCGTATACAGTGACGCCTTTTCACGCACTTTGTGTACGTTTTTTTAAGTGTGTCTGTTGAGGGTAGGTGACTGTAATTAGTGTGTGTATAGTGGGCTGTCATGTTCGCGTTCTATGATGATGATGATGATAGGAGAAAGGAGGCGGTGGAACCCGATGCCGGCTCATAGTCTACTCCTCTCGAATAGTGTAAAAGGGACCGCCGAGCTTAACGTCTTCATCCGACTGAAGGATCACCATCCACAGTGTCACATACCCTCACTGCACAAGACGCTGCGTAGGGTTTTGGTTTTGAAGTCGCGCCGCCAGGAACTTGACGCCACCACCTCTTTCCGGCCAAAATACCTTGCAGTTACGCGCCACCGCGCTTTCACCAACACAGTAGCATTTCTGTCGGTCTGCCGTTGGTGTAGTCTGACAGCGGCCTATTTGAACCCGATGGAGTTACGTTAATAGGTCTGTAGCTGAGCGCATGTTTCGACCGCCGCAAACACTTCGTCGTCAGAAGCTGACGCACGTGTTACGCTGCACAGCAAGCTTTTTACTGCGTGTTGGCTGACGGGGCGCGCCGTGTGTGCCTGGAATACGGCGACAGTCGCGTGCGGCGGAAGACGGCTTCGCTTTGTGGACGCTCCTTCCTGGTGTGTGTTCTGTAGGCCTACTGTTAACCGTTTGCGTCGTTGACGTCATCAGGGAAGTGGACGAAACAAAATTTTCATTCGATGTTTATAACGACAACGTATTTCTGTTATACCTTTCCGTGTGTTCTTGTAAAGAAGAAACGAGGATTAAGATTAGTGTCCCGGGAATTTATGAGGTCACAGGCACAGATAGACAATCGCGTATTCGAGAAGAATGCGGAGGAAATTGATGGTGTCCTTTTCAAAGCAGTAGCCCCGACATTTGCGTTAATACACTGCCTAATGAAAAACGTGAAGCACCCAGGAGGCTTAGTCGGATAACAATGTAACATCGGACGCGCCCACAACATCGGCGGGTATATAAATGAGTGGAGCTGCAGCCCCCTGTACCAGGTACAAAGACACCAGTATATATCAGTGTTACTCGTGTTTAGTGCTGTTACCAGGCTTGGTAGGGTATACAGGGTGTTACAAAAAGGTACGGCCACACTTTCAGGAAACATTCCTCACACACAAATAAAGAAAATATGTTATGTGGACATGTGTCCGGAAACGCTTAATTTCCATGTGAGAGCTCATTTTAGTTTCGTCAGTATGAACGCTCAATGTAGCACGTTATCGTGATTTCATGCGGGATACTCTACCTCTGGTGCTAGAACATGTGCCTTTACAAGTACGACACAACATATGGTTCATGCACGATGGAGCTCCTGCACATTTCAGTCAAAGTGTTCGTACGCTTCTCAACAACAGATTCGGTGACCGATAGATATGTAGAGGCGGACCAATTCCATGGCCTCCACGCTCTTCTGACCTCAACCCTCTTGATTTTCATTTATGGGAGCATTTGAAAGCTCTTGTCTACGCAACCCCGGTACCAAATGTACAGACTCTTCGTGCTCGTATTGTTGACGGCTGTGATACTATAAGCCATTCTCCTGGGCTGCATCAGCGCGTCAGGGATTCCATGCGACGGAAGGTGGATGCATGTATCCTCGCTAACGGAGAACATTTGGAACATTTCCTGTAACAAAGTGTTTGAAGTCACGCTGGTGCGTTCTGTTGCTGTGTGTTTCCATTCCATGATTAATGTGTTTTGAAGAGAAGTAATAAAATGAGCTCTAACATGGAAAGTAAGCGTTTCCGGACACATGTCTACATAACATATTTTCTTTCTTTGTGTGCGAGGAATGTTTCCTGAAAGTTTGGCCGTACCTTTTTGTAACACCCTGTATAAGAGGCGTTAACAGCGTCAGAAATTGAGTGATCACTCTGAAGGGCACAGAGATGCTGCGTACACATGTGAGATAGCGTTATCAGCACCGGGCATATTGAAAGAAATGTCACTGTGAGTCTCCGTTTGGCCGGCTGGTCGAATCGTACAATATCCAAGTTTGTGGGGCATTCGGATGGGACTGTGGCCCAATGTTGGACTGCATCAGAACGCGAGAGCAGACATACTCGCCGTCAAGATCCTGGTAGACCGTGTCTGGCCAGCAGGGTAGGATCTCCGTGTTGTTCACTAAGCATGCATCTGCCCTTGCCATCCAGTCAGAGGGTAAATGTGACTCCATTTTGCAGTCACTGAAATAACATCGCATAATCTTGAACGTGGCTGCTATCAGCAACTACAAGGAAGTTTCCAATTAATAAATCAGTTGTCCATTTTTGTTTATTTTTATACTTGATTCAGGTTTCGACAGCGCTAGGAATATGCTCTTCAGACTAACGAGTTACCTAAAATGTTTTTGACAACAAATGATATTTTGCCACCAATTGTGAATATGAAGTTATTACAAGTCCTAAAAGAATATGGATTGCATTACGTAAAACACATTACACCCATCACGAGCTCAGGCGCTCAACTTACGTACAGACAATGCGATTAAAATACATTAAAATGTAACATTAGAAACAGGTATGGCTATTGGCTCAAATGGCTTTGAGTACTATGGGACTTAACTTCTGAGGTCATCAGTCCCCTAGAACTCAGAGCTACTTAAACCTAACTAACCTAAGGACATCACACACATCCGTGCCCGAGGCAGGATTCGAACTTGTGACCGTAGCGGTCGCGCGGTTGCAGACTGTAGCGCCTAGAACCGCTCGGCCACTTCGGCCGGCTGGTATGGCTATTGAACAGCCAGTCAAACTAAGCACGCAGCTACTTCTAGCTGCAGTGCTTACCTGTACATAAACTAAGAGAAATAAATTTAGGGAAAAAAAGTTCTTTAATTATCAATTTCTGATGTGTAGGGATTTCATTGATGTACAGAAATGTAGCTATTGATCCCTCAAGTAGTTACAATGATCATGATTAGTACTACTGCGTGGAAAAGATTGCTAGCAGCCGGAATGCACAAACACGGCGTGTCCATCGCATAATACTACGACTATGTTCACGTAGAGGCAGCCTACCCCCAGGGGATTTGGTTGTGTAATGCAGGAGACAGGCGCTAATTCGCTGCCGACTGTCCCGACACATAACGCCGCCAAATGTGCGGTGTACTACCCCATAGGGTTTCCCACCGCAAATAGCGAGTCTACAGACGTCATTTCAGAAACATGTTGATCTCAAATGAAGCTGATGATTCGTTTACGGTTGTGAAGACCTCCCCTATAGAATAAAGGAACAGACTAAATAAATTATAACTAAAGAGATAACTAAAACACTCTTTTGTTACACCCTACTTTCTTTTCATTAATTACTCTGTGGAGCCATAGCTTCGTATGAGGCGTTCAGAAGTTTGGATAACAGTAAAGTGTGGGGTCCTGCCCACTCGTCTCGTACAGGGTGGCTATAGGCCGCTGCTATCTCGGATAGCTATACAAGAATTCAGGCAAATCACATTCACCCGGTGTTCAGGCCACTAGTGGCCCATCGGGACCATCCGACCGCCGTGTCATCCTAAGCTGAGAATGCGGATAGGAGGGGTGTGTGGTCAGTACACCGCTCTCCCGGTCGTTATGGTTTTCTTTGACCGGAGCCGCTACTATTCGGTCGAGTAGCTCCTCAATTGGAATCACGAGGCTGAGTGCACCCCGAAAAATGGCAACACCTAACTGCGGCCCGGATGGTCACCCATCCTACTGCTGGCCACGCCCGACAACGCTTAACTTCGGTGATCTGACGGGAACCGGTGGATCCACTTACGGCAAGGCCGCTGCCTAAATCACATTAATGGTTTTTATTACAATGAAGTAGACTGACAATACTTAATTTTGGTTTCCAAGAACGTGTCGCAAGTGATTGGCGACGTGCAGTCAATGTCCTTCGCTATATACAATGTCCATACAAGCACTTTAAGTCCAAGTGCAAGTCTCAGTATAACAGTTAGGATGACGGCTCTACCAGTGTGCGTCTTCTACTGTACGCCGAGGCTGGCAGGAGCGGCGCTTATATTCTCTTCTTCTAGAGGCCGCTCCTGTCGTGGTGACGGCTGAAGAAAGTCATCACTTTTGTCTCTAAGCTGGCCGTAGGTTGTCTTTCAAAAATGAACAGCATAGAGACAGAAGTGTTGACACTTTCTGCAGGACTTGACCATCAATTTGCAGAACAATGCTGAAGCAGGCACAGTGCAAGATGTTACTGACTTGTTGACTGATGGAGCTGTTAAGTGTTATACGATCTATTGCACTCACCCGACTTAAGCCACTGGCCGGTAAGGCCGAGCGGTTCTAGGCACTTCAGTCTGGAACCGCGCGACCGCAACGGTCGCAGGTTCGAATCCTTCCTCTGGCATGGATGTTTGTGATGTCCTTAGGTTAATTAGGTTTAAGTAGTTCTAGGGGACTGATGACCTCACTTGTTAAGTCCCATAGTGCTCAGAACTATTTGACTTAAGGCCTCGTGAGTTCACCTGATTTCTAAATTGAAGGAAACACTTCACGGCATTCGCTTCAGAACTGCTACAAATTCGCCGGGCAATAGACCACGCCGCTCGAGATGTAAACTCAAATGGCACTGCTAAGAGTATCCTAATACTTCCACATCGCTGGCAACGGATTTGCACAATGCTGGTGACTACTTTGGAACACGTATCTATTTTGTACGAGTTGTAAATAAATAGTTACCACTATTAAATTTCCAACCCTCGTACCATGTGACAGAGTAAGCCACCTACTCCATTTCGCTAGTTGTGTTATTCATTTTACTCCGTGAGAAAACTTCTGAAAAAACGTTCGCAATCATTGCTCATCAGGGACTGTAAAAGGTTGAGTCACGCTGGCCTGGCGGCAATTTGAAGGCCTGGTTTATGCGACTGTTTGGTATTATCAGAAAATCCAGTTTTGATCCTAGCCTGGCAAATCTCCTTTTGTCCCTAAAACTCTCCGTCCGAACAGGCCTTTGAAGACCCAATCGTAGCGACCGGCCGCCGTATCATCCTCACCCCACAGGCGTCACTGGATGCGGATATGGAGAGGCGCCGGGCGGAGTGGTCACGCGGTTTGAGGCGTCATGTCACGGACTGCGCGGCCCCTATCGCCGGAGGTTCGAGTCCTTCCTGGGGCATGTGTGTGTGTGTGTGTGTGTGTGTGTGTGTGTGTGTGTGTGTGTTGTTCTTAGCATAATTTAGTTTCAGTAGGTGTAAGTCTACGGACCGATGACCTCAGCAGTTTGGTCCCTTTTTTTATGGAGAGGCATGTGGTCAGCACACCGCACTCCCGGCCGTATGTCAGGTTACGAGACCGGAGACACAAATGCTCAATGACGTAGCTCCTCAGCTGCCTCACAAGGGCTGAGTGCATCCCGCTTGCCAACAGAGTTCGGCAGGGCGGATGGTCGCCCATCCAAGTGGCAGCTCAGCCAGACAGCGCTTAACTTCGGTGAACTGACGGCAACCGGTGTTACCATTGCGGCAAGGCCTTTGGCTTTGTCCATACATGTTCATTATAATGCAAGTTCAGCACATCTGGGTGGTTTGCACGGATACCATGTTCAGAATTATCGCGCCTAATATAAGTTCTATCGTGTGGCTCGGTTATTAAGTGCGTAAGTGTTGTCGAACGTATGAGGGTCGATTTGTCATTCGCCCAAAGATTATTTTGCATACCTTGCGATTTCTTTAACCTCTTTCATCGTTTCAGAAACATCTGAAAAATGCCAAAGTCGCACCACGGTTCGGTATCTACGTTTGTCTCACAATAACTGGCTGTGTAAGTCAGTTCAGAACTCATAGAAGGCAAGGCCACATACCAACAAGCCTAGTAAAGCGCTGTGGTGTTCAAACCCACATTTGCTTTGTGGAGAGCTTTTGTATTTAGCCTTATTCGGTTACCTTGATGATAATCATTGTCACTGTGTAATCTTCAAAATCTTTTTGCAGCTGATACTTATCTCCAGAAAAAGTAGCCCATTTATATTAATCTGTAAATTATGATAGACATTGTTTTTCCGGAGACGAACAGGAACTGCAGAACATGATAATTTAGGACAGGAGAGTTGTGGAATGAATATGGTTCTGATATCTGTTGCTGAAAGCGCTCAGTTTACGCTAGTTACTTTCAATACGGACTTTTCAGTCTCGGAGCTCTTCACGTTTCGTCTCTACATCTTACCAACTCTTACATGTGGGAAGGTTCCAAGAAGGGACGGAATACACGAATTTCCACAAACCGCCGGAATGGCTGTGTGTCCCGCAGTATCTGTGAAGTGTCGCCAGGCGGTTGTTTTCTGTTCACGGGGAATTGTTCGCGGAAAAGCAATGAAATGAGGAAATGGCATTCCTGATGTTCTGGCCACGCAGGCGCGGCGCCTTCGAAGCCTTTGATCCTTGCTGATTCCATATGAAACCAGCAAGCGCTCTACCTCACCGTCCCGATTCTTGAAAGAAACTAACTCCCACGTGTAAAAGGTCACAATGGTGAACGTTGTACGGTACAGCTAGGTAATTTTGCAAGTACTTTCATGATATATGTGTATACTGTCTGTAAAACGTGAGGCGAATAGTGTTAGTAGCAAAGGAACAATAAATTAAAATTTCTTGGCTGATTGTGAAGTTTTACTACATGAATAGAGAAAATGCACTAAGCGAACCACCTTTTTTTCCTCTATCATTACGTTGTGGAGATGTCAGCGCGAAAAAGATTTGTAAAAGTTTGAAGTTGTGTGTAAAGTTGTTTGCAAGTCCCTAAGTCTCTCACTACTGGATGAATATAATCTGTGTACCACCAACCCTACTAAAGCGCTGTGATGTTCAAACTCACATTTGCTTTGTGGAGAGGTTTTGTATTTAGTTTTATTAGGTTACCTTGATGATCTGCTTCAACAAATATAAACTGTTTCTAACTAATATTTGACTAATTATCTCAAACTTCTAAATTGAGATTATATCTCTTAAAAGGTAGATAATGGTAGCCTTTTAAATTTTTGGTCTCGCTCAATAATTACATGAAATATTAAATCTCAGATTTTTTTGTGTCTGAAAGCCGCAAGAGAGGCAACCTGCAACTCTTAAGCCATGCACCATTGTAGCCTTTTTTTATAATACAGAGATGGAGCTTCCGTACATGTGGCGCAGTCTGACGTCCGTCACATGAAGCTCGGATTAATCGTACAATAAGATCACAGTCTATTTTGTACCCCTGAGTAGTACAGTTGATGTATTAATGACCTCAACATCGAGTGAAAGCTATATCGTAATGTTGTTTTCTACTTTCATTAGCAGGCAAGCCAGTATTGGTGTTTGACCACACTAAGTTTGTTACTCTGTTGTGGCGCTGTATAATCTTTGTGATTACATTATAATCCGAAATACTGTTTTCTGTAAATAGCTTTCCAAATACCGCTCTTAGTTGGTCAATATCCATTTTGGAAATGCGAGTTTGGCTGCAGGATTTCAGCTCTCTCAAATGATTTTCGCCCTGTGTCCGCGCTCTACCGTATTTCGTTTCAATAGCGATTGTAACACCTGGGTGCTACTTGTTTTATAATATGGTGGGTACTGAGGACGAAATTATCGTAAATGATGCGAAAAAATATGAGTAGTATTAGACTGACCAGAAATTTATTCATATCATTTATTTCACTGAGGAAGTTATTAGATAAAAAGAGATTCTAAGTTGCTGACACATTTGCTGAATTAGCTAGAAAGAACTGCTTGGTAACAACCCTACATCGTGCATTGCAGGCTAATTTGCAAACTACTATACTTACTCTCTTATTTTATGGTAAAGGCTCTTGTACACATTCAGTAGCTGGTAAGAAAACATTCGCTGACTTCGTATACAGAAATAGTCCTGTGCCATTACTCACAGGTAGGTTATCTAACCACTCAGAATCTCCAGAATTTTGAAGTGCAACAATGTTCCACCGGTAATTACTTTGCATATTTTCCCGCAACACGTGCCGTCTAGTTGCCCAACACATGTGATCTAGTTGGGTATAATAAGACAGTTTCGCTCGCATTAATAGGCGTCGTCTCAAACAACCTACGCCTCGCCCTCGTCTTCCCTTTCTACTGATACTCCCCGTTACGAGTTCACTGAATCCGTAAGGAAACGGTATGCTCTCATTGATAAAAGTACTACGAAGGTACTGATAATCTCATTTCTCCCCACTGGCTAAATCGGAACATCTGATGTACAGAATCATTCATGCAACACGAATGACGCATGGGAAACCCACATCTGATGGTGCTAGCAAACTCAGTTTCAGGCGTAACATGTAATCATTACAGTATCTATCTCCGCCTCCGTATTGAGGGAGACCTGGGCTCGATCTAGGACGGCTGATATTTTTAAAAATATCGGGAATCCGATATATCGCTATTTAAAAAAAATATCGTTGTCGGCCCTCGATATATCTATATTTTCCGTTTTAATAACGACGCCTACAGGTAGAAACTAGCAACAAACCTGTGACGTATGAATTGTTACAGTATTGCAGACACAATAATGTACCTATTGCCGTGTGGCGTAGTGTACGAGACAGCACTCGTGCGTGTATGCAGTATAAAGAGCTGCCCCCATCTGGTTTATACGGAAGTTTCTCGCTGTCATCCTCGGATATCAGATGTGCTGCAGCATGCTATCATCCTTAGTTTTGGAAGTATTTTACGAAGTGCGCTAGCAATGAAGTACAACGCTCCAGTGGTTCAAAAGATTAAAAGTGGAAGGAGGAACAACAAACCTGCGATATCCTATAGCGAGAAAACGTCCACAATGTTCTTTGGAAGAGAAGGTAAACTTGATGTTGTTGTTGTTTTCAGTCCTGAGACTGGTTTGATGCAGCTCTCCATGCTACTCTATCCTGTGCAAGCTGCTTCATCTCCCAGTACCTACTGCAACCTACATCCTTCTGAATCTGCTTAGTGTACTCATCTCTCGGTCTCCCTCTACGATTTTTACCCTCCACTCTGCCCTCCAATGCTAAATTTGTGATCCCTTGATGCCTCAAAACATGTCATACCAACCGATCCCTTCTTCTAGTCAAGTTGTGCCACAAACTTCTCTTCTCCCCAATCCTATTCAATACCTCCTCATTAGTTACGTGATCTATCCACCTTATCTTCAGTATTCTTCTGTAGCACCACATTTCGAAAGCTTCTATTCTCTTCTTGTCCAAACTAGTTATCGTCCATGTTTCACTTCCATACATGGCTACACTCCAAACAAATACTTTCAGAAACGACTTCCTGATACATAAATCTATATTCGATGTTAACAAATTTCTCTTCTTCAGAAACGCTTTCCTTGCCATTGCCAGTCTACATTTTATATCCTCTCTACTTCGACCATCATCAGTTATTTTACTTCCTAAATAGCAAAACTCCTTTACTACTTTAAGTGTCTCATTTCCTAATCTAATTCCCTCAGCATCACCCGATTTAATTTGACTACATTCCATTATCCTCGTTTTGCTTTTGTTAATGTTCATCTTATATCCTCCTTTCAAGACACTGTCCATTCCGTTCAACTGCTCTTCCAAGTCCTTTGCCGTCTCTGACAGAATTACAATGTCATCGGCGAACCTCAAGGTTTTTACTTCGTCTCCATGAATTTTAATACCTACTCCAAATTTTTCTTTTGTTTCCTTTACTGCTTGCTCAATATACAGATTGAATAACATCGGGAAGAGGCTACAACCCTGTCTCACTCCTTTCCCAACCACTGCTTCCCTTTCATGCCCCTCGACTCTTATGACTGCCATCTGGTTTCTGTACAAATTATAAATAGCCTTTCGCTCCCTGTATTTTACCCCTGCCACCTTTAGAATTTGAAAAAGAGTATTCCAGTCAACATTGTCAAAAGCTTTCTCTAAGTCTACAAATGCTAGAAACGTAGGTTTGCCTTTTCTTAATCTTTCTTCTAAGATAAGTCGTAAGGTCAGTATTGCCTCACGTGTTCCAACATTTCGACGGAATCCAAACTGATCCTCCCCGAGGTCTGCATCTACCAGTTTTTCCATTCGTCTGTAAAGAATTCGCGTTAGTATTTTGCAGCCGTGGCTTATTAAACTGATAGTTCGGTAATTTTCACATCTGTCAACACCTGCTTTCTTTGGGATTGGAATTATTATATTCTTCTTGAAGTCTGAGGGTATTTCGCCTGTCTCATACATCTTGCTCACCAGCTGGTAGAGTTTTGTCATGACTGGCTCTCCCAAGGCCGTCAGTAGTTCTAAAGGAATGTTGTCTACTCCGGGGGCCTTGTTTCGACTCAGGTCTTTCAGTGCTCTGTCAAACTCTTCACGCAGTATCGTATCTCCCATTTCGTCTTCATCTACATCCTCTTCTATTTCCATAATATTGTCCTCAAGTACATCGTCCTTGTATAAACCTTCTATATACTCCTTCCACCTTTCTGCCTTCCCTTCTTTGCTTAGAACTGGGCTGCCATCTGAGCTCTTGATATTCATACACGTGGTTCTCTTCTCTCCAAAGGTCTCTTTAATTTTCCTGTAGGCAGTATCTATCTTACCCCTAGTGAGATAAGCTTCTACATCCTTACATTTGTCCTCTAGCCATCCCTGTTTAGCCATTTTGCACTTCCTGTCGATCTCATTTTTGAGACGTTTGTATTCCTTTTTGCCTGCTTCATTTACTGCATTTATATATTTTCTCATTTCATCAATTAAATTCAATATTTCTTCTGTTACCCAAGGATTTCTAGCAGCCCTCGTCTTTGTACCTACTTTATCCTCTGCTGCCTTCACTACTACATCCCTCAGAGCTACCCATTCTTCTTCTACTGCATTTCTTTCCCCTATTCCTGTCAATTGTTCCCTTATGCTCTCTCTGAAACTCTGTACAACCTCTGGTTCTTTCAGTTTATCCAGGTCCCATCTCTTTAATTTCCCACCTTTTTGCAGTTTCTTCAGTTTTACTCTACAGGTCATAACCAATAGATTGTGGTCAGAGTCCACATCTGCCCCTGGAAATGTCTTACAACTTAAAACCTGGTTCCTAAATCTCTGTCTTACCATTATATAATCTATCTGATACCTTTTAGTATCTCCAGGGTTCTTCCACGTATACAACCTTCTTTCATGATTCTTAAACCAAGTGTTAGCTATGATTAAGTTGTGCTCTGTGCAAAATTCTATTAGGCGGCTTCCTCTTTCATTTCTTAGCCCCAATCCATATTCACCTATTATGTTTCCTTCTCTCCCTTTTCCTACACTCGAATTCCAGTCACCCATTACTATCAAATTTTCGTCTCCCTTCACTATCTGAATAATTTCTTTTATTTCATCGTACATTTCTTCAATTTCTTCGTCATCTGCAGAGCTAGTTGGCATATAAACTTGTACTACTGTAGTAGGTGTGGGCTTCGTATCTATCTTGGCCACAATAATGCGTTCACTATGCTGTTTGTAGTAGCTTACCCGCATTCCTATTTTCCTATTCATTATTAAACCTACTCCTGCATTACCCCTATTTGATTTTGTGTTTATAACCCTGTAGTCACCTGACCTGAAGTCTTGTTCCTCCTGCCACCGAACTTCACTAATTCCCACTATACCTAACTTTAACCTATCCATTTCCCTTTTTAAATTTTCTAACCTACCTGCCGGATTAAGGGATCTGACATTCCACGCTCCGATCCGTAGAACGCCAGTTTTCTTTCTCCTGATAACGACATCCTCCTGAGTAGTCCCCGCCCGGAGATCCGAATGGGGGACTATTTTACCTCCGGAATATTTTACCCAAGAGGATGCCATCATCATTTAATCATACAGTAAAGCTGCATGTCCTCGGGAAAAATTACGGCTGTAGTTTCCCCTTGCTTTCAGCCGTTCGCAGTACCAGCACAGCAAGGCCGTTTTGGTTAATGTTGCAAGGCCAGATCAGTCAATCATCCAGACTGTTGCCCCTGCAACTACTGAAAAGGCTGCTGCCCCTCTTCAGGAACCACACGTTTGTCTGGCCTCTCAACAGATACCCCTCCGTTGTGGTTGTACCTACGGTACGGCCATCTGTATCGCTGAGGCACGCAAGCCTCCCCACCAACGGCAAGGTCCATGGTTCATGGGGGGGTAAACTTGATAGGTGTGTCTTTAATTTTATGGACGTACTATAAACTTGGGATAATAACTGAACCTTTAGATCTGTGGTTGCTTCAGGGTGAAAAATTAATGCTATCCAGAAATGACGATGCAAGGAAGTCATGACTTGTGGTCTTTCACTCTCGCCGTCGCTCCGCCTCTCTCCTTCATCTTCGCAGTGTTTACTGGAGACAGTGAGACTGATTTCCGCCAAAGCCTGTACCCCATATAGACCGTGATCTTCTACTTCATCCTCATGAGAATTTTTCAGTATTTGTTCGAAGTCGAAGTTTATTACTGGAAGTAATAGCAATAAAAATCCGAGAATCTGTTATTTCAGAAACTAGTTACTTTGAGCGGTTTTAACAGTCAGGCTAAACTGGAGACGAATAGAACCGGTGTAAAGGAAATCGGGTTGCTTCTGAGGTGATCGCCATCCCTAATGCGTCGCCACTGCACTACCTCAATCTGCAGCGAAAATAGGTCCCGAAAATGCGATTTCCGCCTTCGGTAACTTCTGTGGCAAGTATAAGGCGTAGCGAGTGTCCGCGTGTGCTACCCCACAGGGCCCCTGCCGCGCTGCTACGCATCCTGCGTCCTGCGCAGCTGCAGGGACAGGTGAGTGGGTGCAGCTTGTCGCTGCCTGCCGCGCATCTGCACAGAGCGTCACTCACTCCCACCTCCACGCCACGTATCATCTTGATAACGAGTTTTCAGGTTTACTGCCTTCTGCTACCCCTGCATCTACGTCTATACACCGCAATCTACCTTCCGTTTTTCCATTCGCGAATAGTGCCTGGTTACAACGATGCCACTAAGCCCCCATGCGTCCTGGAATTTCTATTATGGTCTTTAATTCGCGAGGCACACAGGAGTTGGACAAAAATATGGAAAACCACTAGAAATGGATTCTCGAACATAATGCAGATGCTAGCCGGCTCTGCAAGTTGCGCTTTAGTATCTGACCACGAACTGCACCGGTGCAATTTCCTCAATACGTTCCAAGTCAGTTGTGATCAGAAGAGTCTTCTTGTCACTGTATGTTGTCGGAGATAAGTGAACTCGGACGTAGGCAAATTCTTGGTGTTCGTATGGTGGATGCATGCGTAACCAAAGTAGCAGAAGTTTTTGTTCAAAAAACGGCTCTGAGCACTATGTGACTTAACATCTGAGGTCATCAGTCAGCTAGAACTCAGAACTACTTGAACCTAACTAACCTAAGGACATCACACACATCCATGCCCGATGCAGGATTCGAACCTGCAACCGTAGCGGTCGCGCGGTTCCAGACTGAAGCCCCTAGAACCGCTCGGCCACACCGGCCGGCGCCATTGTGGGCTGTTTTGGACAGTTGGATTAGCGATCGCCATCGACCACCATCATCATTATCTGAACTTACCACTGCTTGCCGGAAGAACGGTATACCATTTCCTGGAAAACTATACAGAACATGTTCTTAACCATTCCGAGACGACTGGAAGCTGTTTTGAATGTCAACGGTTTCTGTATGCCGTATTAGATACGGTAACGTGTTGTGTTTTTGGTGTTTCAATGTTTTTGTACACACCCCTGTAGATACGCTCTCGCCCTTACACTGATGAGCCAAAACGTAATGAGTACTGTTGACCGCGAGACTGAATGTCACCTTGCGCCGTTGCGAGCACTTGATAAGATAAGGACAGTACAGAAGCGGAACGGCGACGGATGGAGAAACGTTCTAGTGACCGTACGAGTCGCGCGGGTGGGGAAATACACAAGCGTAACCAATTTTGATAAAGGACCCAATAACGGTGCGTTTACACTGTCCTCCAGCGTAACCGATGTCTTAAAAGCTGAAATTTAAAATTTCAGCTTTCCTTCTGCTATCCCATCAGTCTATTCGACGAGTGATTGGACAGAAACCTTAAACCCGCTTACAAATTTTGCAAAGGGCCAGAATTTTCTGGGCCACATCTTTTGCTAAGATATGACGGTGGTAATTGTAAGTTAGGCGTATAGATCGTTTTCCAGATGCAAGAATCTCTAACCTTTTGCCTGTCGTTATTTTCGCGCTCTGTTTTGAACCGAGACTGCAACAGTCTTTGCTTGCTTAGCATTTCCAGAATTTCGTCCTTAATCAACTTACTAGGCACGTACTTCTCCGGAGCACGGTTTACAATGAGTTTAAACTTTGCCCCTAATTCCTCTACTTTCGTCATACTGGAACTACATCATGCCAGTTCATTGTCTAAGTGTGAAGTTAACAACTGCTCACGTGCTATATCCATCTCAAATACTCATCTAGCCTTCTTGACTGATTCATTAATTTCAGTAACCACCGTCGCTATGATGGCTTCTCTAATCCCTGTTTCTATGCTGATACTGACGATAAGGTCAGACCTGTTCGTAGCTACAAGGTCTAAAAAAATATGCTGGTCTCCAAAATTAAAGGAGCAAGTTGCCACAGAACAATATACCCAGGTGATAGTGAAGTGGAAACAATGTAAAGAATACAGAACGTAAACAACTGCAACATGCATAAGGGTAGACAAAAATGTTCTTCGTTTTTTCCAACTTAACGAATTTGCACACACATTCTGACTACAGATTAACGTGCTCCGTTCGGGGTGTGACCATCTCTGGCAGCAATATAGGCATGACAACGACGGGACATGCTGTGAAAGATGTCGTTAATCTCATGTTGAGGCAATAAGTCCCTGCTCGCAGGTCTTGAGGAGTGGTTGGAGAAAGCTGTCGTTATGCAACCCATCTCCCCGTGCATCCCAGACGTATTCCATGGAATTCACGCCGGAAGAGAGAGCGGCTCCCGCCATGGGTGGCAGTACCTTCTGTTTTCAAAAAAAAGTCTACTACCCGTGTTCTATGAAGTCGGGTATTATCGTCCGTCAATACGATGTCTGGGCCAGCAGCAACCGCACATGAGGTCCCAAGATCTCGCCACGATGCCTGACACCAATTAAACCTTGCCTATTCACTCGTATAATTCCGTTAAGAGATGTTCGTGTGTTTAACATAATCCCTGCCCACAACATTAGGGATATTTCTCGATATCGGACTCTTTCCCCAACGTTTCGGTCCCTAAATGGAGTTCCACGTTCCCTCCAGATGCGAAAGCGTCGAGAATCACTCTCCCGACCGTATCGGGACTCATCTGTGAAAAGAACGTTAGTCACTGTTCGCCCTCCAGGTGGCATGCCGACGACTCGACTCTAGACGTTCGCTTCTGTGAAGACGCGTCAGATGTATACGGACAGTAGGTCTCCGACAATAAAGGTCGCTCTGTCGAACCTTTCTGTATACCGTTTGCATCGATACAACACGTCCAGTGGGCGTGCAGTACTAAGGTGATATCGTCGTGCCGTTACAGCCAAATAACGTCGTCTCTTTCTGATGTGACAAATGGTCGGCTCTGCCCTGGTCTTCGGGATACAGTTTCGGTCCCTATAAACTTTCGCCACGTTCGAGAAGCAACAGAACTATTCACGTTAAGCCATGGAGCCACATAGGTTTGCGACTGTCCTGCTTCCATTCATCCTATGGCCTTCCACCGCAGAGAGTTTGGTAGGCGGCTCCTCTGTGCCATACTGCACCGTCTGTGAATGTGTACACAGGAACTGTGGATGAAGACTACCCGGCGATCACTATCACGTTTGACAGTTGCCCCGACGCCGTCGTTGGTGTGGTTGTCCCTTGACCGGAATGCCACCTTCTGTGCAGAACACGATCGTACGGACATATGTTCACCCTTTGTATGATTGTATCCTGAATTATACACAGAACGGGGATATAGCGGTTTGTTTCTTCAATTTTGGATACCAACTAGCTGTTCAAGACAGTTATTGGCAAACATGTTCAAAAAACATTAAGTGGTCGCATACTTGTATGAGGAGCTCTTATCCTAAACGCCACACACCACGATCACTACTCTAAATGCGTGTGCCTTGAGCAGTGTGACTGACGCTTATTTAATGAAGCCTAACATAACTGCTTCCTCCCCCTCCCTCCCGCCCTCTAGCACAGTACTGCCTGCTGTTATCTCTCTCTCTCGCACAAGTTACAGTCAACGGCGAAGAAATGTCTTCCTCCTCGGATAACGACTGTTTGGAATCTCCTCCGGTAAATTTCCTGTTTTGTCTTGCGACATTTCCTTGTGTTTGCCGTGTAAGATAACACAGTGTTTTTATTTACACTTCCACGGCGTTCCGCTTTCCCTATCGAGTAATGCTTGAGCTGGTCGTTTCTGGACTTAGGCTTACTGTAACTGTGTAACCAGCACGTGGATCTTATTGAGGACTGTATCGCATCGTGTTCGCCACCCCGGCCGGCCCTCTACAATCGTTAACACCCCACCCACCCCCCTCGCCCCACCCAACAGACACAGACTTCCCTCCATCACCATGTTAACTATTCCATGCTGCATCAAAATTATCTTAACAGTCGATTTTGTAGTCAAGTTATGCCATACATTCCCTTTCTCTCAGTTCGATCCTATACTTCTTGCAGAACCATATGGAATATTTTTCCTATAAATTGTTCTGCAAACGTAGCTGGCACTAAAGCATGAGAAACCAAAGGATGACTTTGATTTGGTGTTTATTGTGCGACTGACAGCGCTTATATTTGAACTATACGGGTATTTTAACGCGGTAGTCTTACGCCTGGGCTGTTCTGATTGTGGTTGCATGAAATACCGGACTGCTGCCTGTGTTCCTACGTCATCACAGTGGTCCCGCATGTTAACTGTGCCGCGCGGGATTAGCCGAGCGGTCTTAGACGCTGCAGTCATGGACTGTGCGGCTAGTCCCGGCGTAGGTTCGAGTTCTCCCTCGGGCATGGGTGTTTGTGTTTGTCCTTAGGATAATTTAGGTTAAGTTGTATGTAAGCTTAGGGACTGATGACCTTAGCAGTTAAGTCCCATAAGGTTTCACACACATTTGAACATTTGTTAACTGTGAGCGACACTCGAGTTTTATTGTGGTCTGATGCTACAATTATTTCAAAGTTCTTTAAAGACGACTTTATTTTCAAAAAACGAACAGACAAATAGGGGCAGATGTGAAGACAGGAAATAAAATTCTAAACTAAATGAATTTTGCCATTTGGGAAGTACCATTACAGATCGTAATAGGAGTATAATGAGCATTAAACAATTTGCAATGACCAAATAGCCGTACACTGAGAGTAAAAGTATGTACGACACTGCCACCAAAGTAGGCAATTGGGCGGTAGCCGTCCCAAATGCTTAGTGTACTTCGCCTTGCTTTAGGTTGTGTATTGGCTGTTGTTTTAGTTTCTTACTTTGAAATTAGTGAAGAAACTAATCCTGGTCCATCACAGGGTTGAATACGACTCTCAAAACCACAGGAAGGGATCGGCGAGCTCTGTGACTGTGTCAAGCCTGCTATTGCAGAAGCAAATGTCGCGGCCATAGGCTCCCAGCACAGCAAGAGAGATTGTCGTTGTTGTTCCTGGTACAGTTCCTCACCCACGGTGGTACAGTTCCTCACCCACGGTTTGTCAAAGTTCTCATTTGTTTACGCTCGCGGCCGATGACAACGGTACAGTGTCTGCACTGTGGAGACAGCCGCCAACTATCCTGTCTTCAGTGACAGATTGTTTTCATCATGTACAGTTTCCTTGCACAGTACCCCTTACGTATTTCGCTCTTTTCTTATTCGGTTGTTTTCCCAACAAGTCAGTACAAAGAATTACCGAAACGGACGGTGCGAATGAATTAGAGAAGCGCAACGGCGTAGTGTGGCATATCGTTCAGAGGATCTTGCACTAGCAGTAATACCGCAGACCTGAGCTCTATTAGTACTGTCGGCTAGGAATGAGCGCCACTGACGCGCGCCGCCCACAGATCGTTCGCAAGTAGCTCTGGCGTGCAGTGACTGCGCGATTCGCGTCACGGTGTTTGTTGACGGCCCCGCGCGCTGGCCCCTTCTGTGCGCAGCCATCCATCGATCAACCGTCTGCGGTTCCCTGCGGTCACGGGCGCATCGACTCGTCGGCGCGACCTATCGACCGCCACAGATGTGATGTGATGTGATGTGATGCGGGGCGGCGCCGGCACACGGCTCTGCGGTTACTGCGCAGCGATCCGCCCACGCGTCAGCACATCCACTCTGCCATTGACTGCGGCAGACCGTCGGGTTGGTCTGCATAGCGCTTAATGCGACGTCGCTTGCCGTCCGGGAAGGGAGTCTGCAACATACCCCGTGCACCAAACCTCAGAATAGACACGAATCCGTAAAACACCTTAAAATAAATCGCTATTACTCAGATTGACACACTTTATTTCTTTGAATATTGAAAATCGAGAGCACGGCTGACACTGAATTCAGACGAGGAGTACACTCTAAAGCCGTTGGTCGACTGCAGAAAATAAATAACCACTGCGGAGGAAATAACCGACAGTTTGTATCTCCTTACAGTATCCTTTTCTCGATTTTGACTATCACCTCGTTCTCGGAACATGGTCTTTGATTTAGGTTATGTGAATGTGGTTTAAGATGTTTTTCATCGGTACAGACCTGAACTCACGTTATCTGCCGTTGTAACGTTCAGTCTCTGCTACCTTTTCTGCAATAATCTTAGCTTCGATCGTAGTTTCGTCACGCTATGTGACTTGGAATCTCAGTGCTAAGTGGACGTCCATTAATTATGTGAGGAGTTTCTGTAAAATTTGGACGCCGCCCATCTCCAACCCTCCCTCCCCTCTACCCCTCGTAAGGGCGTTCAGTTAGATGTGGTGGGAACCATCCATCGTCCCCCCCCCCCTCAAGTAATGGTTAAGGCAAGTGTGTAAAAATTAGTAAAAATGATTTATTTTATTCCTTTTAAACACGGATTAAAACATGTTAATAAAATCGTGTTTTATTTATAAAGTGTATTAAACAGTGTTTTTAACGTGTGATTAAAACCGCTATTTTAAACACACCAATCCTGAGTAGTATTAAGACGGACAGACATACGGGCAAAAAGGCTCCACGAAAAGAGTATTAACTGTTTCGAAGAATCCCTAAAAAACAAACCTTTTATTCATTTATGCACTAAGTGTCATTGGCCCTTAACTTACCTTGCAGATGAAATAGAACATTGTTTGTACCTTCCTTTGAACTGTACCATTACGTAGCTTGTCGATCTCTTGATTTATATAATCACTACCAGAATTCTTGTCGGTTTACTTCGGTTTAGTGTCATTCCACAAACGCATATGTGTTTCGACCAGCCGGTATGCGGCCTAAGGGGCACATTGTGAAAGTTTTGATACAAATTCATGTTGAACACGACAATATTGGCTTCATATTCGTTGCAGCATGACATGCAGTGATTTCGATCAGCTCGGCACAGAACTCCCCGAATGGATCTAACACTTCTGAGGCACGTGTTTCAAATCGGGGTATGTCGGGCATGCACACACTTCAGTTTAGAGAGGCCATAAAGATTGGGGAGCACTGTAATAATCTTTGTATTCGGGATTAATTATACAAAAATTGGTTGAAAAGGCTCTGAGCACTATGGGACTTAACATCTGAGGTCATCAGTCCCCTAGACTTAAAACTACTTAAACGTAACTAACCTAAGGACATCACACACAACCATGCCCGAGGCAGGATTCGAACCTGCGACCGTAACAGCAGCGCGGTTCTGGACTGAAGCGCCTAGAACCATTCGGCCACAGCGGCCGGCTAAATGCAGCAACACACGATCAGAAAAGTTTGTAACTGTTAGAACTATAAAATTGTCCTACAGTTCCCTCATAACAGAAGGCATGACTATAGACTTCTAGCGACGAGGCACGTATTTTATGAATAAAACTCAACGGAATGTCTGTATTCCATATTGGAAATGAAGTCTAATACCTAATCTCTCTGTCTGTCGTTTTTTCGGAAATAAAACCTAAAAGCCAAAATACAGAGCCGACGGGCACTTATCCGTAAAAACATATATCTCTTTTACTGCCTGTGTGCCAGATGAAACCATTAAGGTTTCGTTAAGTGCTTCATTTCTTGCACCTCTGTTGCTATACTCCTTCCACTATGTGTGTCGCACAAACGTCTGCAGTCATCGAACTTTTACAGCAAGTCTGTCATCAAAGTTCTGTCCGCCTGACACTCCGTCATCTTCGCCGTATTTTGAACTCGCATAATTAATGGGCGTCCCCTAACGTACCAGCCTATGTCCAAAGGTCTTGGGTTCGATCCCCGGTCAATCCTAGGATTTTTGTCACATTCCGTTTGCTTCCACTCTGCCAAAGTTTGTTGATGGTAAAAATGCCGAAGTGCACTTTGATTCAGAATCCGCGTTAAACTGTAGGTACCCTTACAACGGTAAAGCACTGGGGTTTCAAACCAATCTTCTGACTGTGGACTGCTTTACTTTAGTATGGGGATAGGGACTGAGGCTTGCCTAGTTTGTGTCAGGAATCTTTTATTTATTTATTTATTTATTTATTATTATTATTTTGAGCTTTTCCTCATTACAGACGCTTATCTCCAACATAATAATTTACTTGGAAATTACAATACAAACAATAAACGTTCTTAAACTATATTTTCAAAATATTCCACAAGGTGTTTCGATCTTGTGTGTCCTCTTCCTCTGCGCCTATTCTCTAATGTCAGGGGCCGGCAGGAGTGGCCGAGCGGTTCTAGGCGCTACAGTCTGGAACCGCGCGACTGCTACGGTCGCAGGTTCGAATCCTGCCTCAGGCATGGATGTGTGTGACGTTCATAGGTTAGTTCGGTTTAAGTAGTTCTAAGTTCTAAGGGACTGATGACCTCAGCAGTTAAGTCCCATAGTGCTCAGAGCCATCTAATGTCAGGAATCTAATGGACCCAATCTTCTGATCGGTGGCTGCTCTAATTTACTATGCGGATAGCGGATAGGGACAAGGCTTGCCTAGTTTGTGCCAGGTCTCCAATGGACCCAATCTTCTGATTGACAACTGCTCTACTTTACTATGGGGGTAGGGGCAGCGGCCTGCCTCGTTGTGTGTCAGGTCCCCAATGAAGCCAATATTAGAAGTGACCTCCGAGAGCGAGCCTCACCGAAGTGGCCTCGGCGGCGGATGTGTGTAGCGGCTGCAACGGCGCGGGTGAGCGGCTAGCCAACCCGCGACAGGCCCCGCTGCGCGGTGTGCAGCACAGCCGGTGTGACTCAGAGTGTCGCGCCGCCCGTATTTCTGGCGCGGCCCCACGCTGCGACCGACGAGGCAGCGTTCTCAAGTCCAAGGTCGGACTGCTGCGTGTCTTCCCGTGTCAATCACAGTGGTCCCGCAGCTTAACTGTGAGCGACACTGGAGTTTTTTGCGGTTTGATTCTACAAGTCTTTGCAATTTCTGTAAACACAGTATTTCCGGAAGTCGAACAGACAAATAAGGGCAAACATTAAGACAGGAAATAAAATTCTAATACAAGTACCTGAATTTTGCCGTTTTGGAACTGCCATCACAGATGGTACCAGACGTATAATGGAATTACAATGAAAAGAATTCCCCCTAGCTGCTTACAGGCGTTGATATAAGTCAACGGGGACAGTTGAAAATGTGTGCCCCGACCGGGATTCGAATCCAGGATCTCCTGCTTACATATCAGACGCTCTAGCCATCTGAGCCACTTTTTTTCTTATTTTAAAAATCTCATTTTATTCTGTATTGTTCGTTGGATTTGTTCGTGGCGGACGTCCTATGACACCCTTTCAGGTCCTTTGTTGATCCGTTCACTCAGTTTTTTTATTACTAAGCTACCGTGCTGGCATTCGAACCTGCGTCAGTAGCACCAGCGCGGTTCCAGACTAAAGCGCCTAGAACCGCTTGGCCACAGCGGCCGATGTCGCACTATATTCATAGTGCCACTGTCATTTATACTCATTACTCGCGGCTTTACCGCCGATTCCCATAAGAGTTCGGGCACTATTTGTGCAAGAAGATGGTCAAATGGCTGGTGAACCTTAATAATGGACATTAAACAATCGCAGTGGCAAAATAGACGTTTAGAAGAAAGAGGAAATTATTAAGAGATATCCTTCTTAATATACGAGAGCGTGCTGAAAAGTAATGCCTCAGAATTTTTTATGTGAAAACTCTTAAAACTTTTTTAAACAAAAAAGTTATTAACATTTCACATATTTGTTCTACATCCTCTGGTATATGACTACTCTGCAATTAAGTGCCTGGCGAAAGGTTCACCGAACCAGCTTTAAACTACTACTCTACCGTTGCACTCTCGAAAAGAGAACGGTAAAAAGGAGCACCTAAATCTTTCCGTACGAGCTCTGATTTCTCTTATTTTATAATGATGGTTATTTCAAATGGTTCAAATGGCACTGAGCACTACGGGACTTAACAGCTGTGGTCATCAGTCCCCTAGAACTTAGAACTACTTAAACCTAACTAACGTAAGGACATCACACACATCCATGCCCGAGGCAGGATTCGAACCTGCGACCGTAGCAGTGGCGCGGTTCCGGACTGCGCGCCTAGAACCTCGAGACCACCGCGGCCGGCCGATGGTAATTTCTCTCTATAGACGTGGGCGGGGACAAAATATTTTCAAACTCTGAGGAGAAAGTTGGTAATTGAAATTTCATGAGTTGCTCCTGCTACATCGGAAAACGTCGAAGTTTGAATGACGTGCGCCCCCCACCACCCAATCCGTGTGTCGTATCCGTGGCACAGTCTCCCTTTTTTCGCGATAATACAAAACGAGTGTCCTCCTTTGGAACTTTTCCATGTACTCCGTCAATCCTCCTTAACGGATCAAACGCCCCAAAGCATTACTCCAGAAGAGGGCAGACAAGCATGTTGTGAGCAGTCCCTTTAGTAGACCTAATGTATTTTCTAAGTGTTCTGCCAATAAGTATTTAGTGGATTTTACAGCCTTTGGATTTGTGTGATTTATCGTGTAACTGAAATTTAGCGGATTCTTTTTAATGCTTATGCAGATGACTATACCCTTTTCACGAATTGGAGTTAATCTTCACTTTTAGCACCACACAGATATCTTGCAATTCGTTTTGATCATCTGATGACTTTAAATGACGGTAAATGACAGCATCATCTGCAAACACTCTTAAGGGGGCTGCTCAGATTGTCTCCTATTCTTTGTCTACATATTTACTCACACTGACAGCGATCTCATTTCTCCCAACGAGAGACCAGTTTGTTGATACTTTCACTGTAGAATGTTTGACTTCGTTGACGGATCCACAACCTCACCTCTGCTCATCAGTATCAAAGTAAAGTCGGCGAAGGTGTTCTTTAAGGTTTGGAAACAGATGAAAACCAGGTCTGACCAAGCCGGGACTGTATGGAAGTTGATCACTGACAGTGAACACAAGGCTTCGGATTGCTGCAGATGTCGCAGCACTCGTGTGTGGTCCGGCATTGTCATGCTGAAGGATATGGTGCACCGTGTGTGGACGAACGCTTTGAATACGATTAGAGCTCGCTGTTTTTCGTGCACATGCATCACCATGTTACACGCTACAATTCGGAACCCTCTAGCGTCATGTAGGATTCTACCTGCCTGTTTTGCCGAGAAGCTCTAATTGGTTGCAGTCCTCGCAGAAGCAATATCAGCGCCGTCGAGTTCTCTGTAAAATGCAGTTCTGCTTTGTCGATTAGAAATGGTGGAGCAGGAACCTATATTATTCTAATAACGTCGAAAGGTATGCTGTTATGATGTATTTACTTACTAATCGGCAAAAACTGATAATATCGACACAATCAATAATGATTAATTGAGAAGTAATAATTTCCTGAGAGAGTGATATTAGGACAGAATTAGATCGGATGGCATCCTAATGGCAACAAATATGGCGCGCAACCTATATCTCGTACAAACACTTGTGATATTTCGTAGAGGTACGTACATTTGTCATTATTCATTTATTTATTAAGATAATCGATTTCTGGCGTTAATATTGTTGTAAGTAGAATGCTTCTCCTAATATCTGTAACGTAAAAGGCAACTTTTCTTAGCAAATATTTGTTAAGTAAGATTACCTTCGCTCCACAATAACTGTACTTCGTACCTAAGTGCATCGCTGCTAGCGTAACGGCCGTTTCCATGTCTGGGCATAACACCTTACACCACCTTCCACTAGCTACGCCATATGGTTCACGTGCTCCTTCAACCAGCGTGAGAACTGAAATCTTACTCCCAACTTCGTGCATTCTGCAGTACCGCTTTGCTCATTGAATGCTATATTATATCTGCAGACGCGATACAAAACTGTAAAACTGGAAAAGAAGGAAAAACAATGAGGCTTGGTCAGAAAGGGTACCTTAGAAGTTTTCGAATTTGACTGATTCCATGGGAGGACAAGATCCGCTCAACTTACAGGTCAAAGATGGATACCTGCGTCTTTCAAGATTTAATAGTTAACTAGCAGATAATTCTTACATATATCGAACCGGTGAAGTAAAGCAGTTACACTTATAAGGAAGGGGTAGTTCCTCGCAAGCAGTTTCTTCTACGAGACCACTTGAGCGGTCGAGTAGTTGATACGCGCCAGTATGACGTGGTTCGAAACCCCCACCGCCGTGGTATCCCAGTTACAGAGTCCGGAAGCAATGATTTTCAACTGGCACAGGTGGGCGGGCAGCACCCATGTCCCATCCTTATGGTGTTAAGAGGGCCCACTGACGTCTCCTAAGATTAACCGAAGTGAATTAAAAGACGTTCCATTGTATGGCCGCCAGGTGACCGTATTTACAGCGCTGCGATGCGTGCAGTTTCCAATCCCAGCCGTGATAAGCACCTTTCGTGACAGTCGAGTTGAAATCTATTTAACCGATCTGTGTTGGGCGGAACTATCTTACCGTAATGCTTCTCTTAGCGAGATCGTCAGTAGTTTCATTATAGTGTCCTTTTGTCCAAAATAAGAGAGGACGTCGGTTGCCAGTGTCCGCTCGCCTATTAAGGCCTCCAAGACACAAATGTTAGTCTGTTTATCAAACTCTGGGTGTTGTAGTTTCTGCAAGACACTTTGGGAGAACGTGAGGATGAAAATGAGATGGAACGCTTGCGTGCCATAGTAAATAGCTTCCCTGACAGCCAGTAACTCCGTCATGAAGATAGACGATTCAGGTGACAGTGCAAAAATGTGGTACGTGTCGCTAGAGGGGCTGAAGAGGAAATATCGCACATCCGCCTGGCTTTTACAGCCATCCGTGAAGTTGAAAGCATACTGTGGCCAACGTTGGGGAAGGAAGTGCTCCTGGTCGTGATTAATTTTCGTCACCGTTCTGAAATCGGATGGCAAGTACGACACCGGGGCTGCTGTGAAGAAGGTACGAAATGGATAGCGAAGGACAGGGGGTTTCGAGTCTTGTAGGACTTCTGGTAAAGGATGCCACCTTCTCTCATAAGAGCAGTGTAGACAGGTTTACTGACTAAAAGTCTGCCTATATGCGCCTCATGTATGGGATCACTAAATGCAATACAAGAGCGGCACAATACCAGCGGTGTGTAGATATTTTCACAGAAACAAAGGTAATGAAGGTAACAAAAAGAAAAAAAACGAAAAAAACATTATCACTCTGTAACGAGCCATCCAGAAATCACGGTTTTCGTATACCAAAATACTGAAGTACCCCTGAAGAAAAAAGGAAATTTTGTTGGTTAAGTTCCGGTTAGCTCCGTCGAGACTCCTAGCGTACGTGTATGACTGATTCATATACAACTTTCCCCAGTGAGGACCATTTTAGCGATGCTCAAGCAGTTTCCTTGCATAGCCATTGTTTTCGAATTGGTCAATATTTTAGTACCGTAAGTTCGTATTACTTGGTTAGTTATTATCACCTGATAATCTGCGAACACTATTGCCATGGTGAGTATGTTATTTAAGCGATGTATGTCTCTTGGTTTCGTCTCTTCCCAGTCGGGGTGGACAAATATATGGAAACATCACCATCCTTAATACGGTGTAGGAAAACGGTTGGCATTCAAAACAGCTTCTAGGCGTCTCCGAAAGGAAAAATATAGGTGCTGTTGGGTTTCAGTGGAATCTTGTACCATTCTTCTTGCAAAACAGTGGTAAGTTCAGGTAACAAAGCTGGAGGTGGATTACCATCACGCACCCTTCTACCCAAAATAGACCACAAAGGATCACTAATATTGACATCTGGAGACCGTGGTGGCCACTGATGATGCAACATTTCATCCTCGTGCTCACAAAATTAGTCCTGTATGAAGTGAACTGTGTGATGAACGGGGGCCCTGTCGTCTTTCAACTTAGCACCACCTTTTGGGAAGAAACATTCTACCACGGGATGGCCATGATCAGCCAAAATATTCATTATAATATTTCGCAGCAATGTGACCTTGCAGAATAATTCTGGACCCACGGAATACCACGATATGCTGCCCGAATCATCACCGAGCTCCAGCCACATTTCCCTCTTAGGATGTAAACTTGGCCACAAACTGGAAACACAGGGACCAAATTTCTTTCTTCCACTGGTCCGTAGTCCACGTATTGCGGCTTCGGCAACATGTTCTTCTTTTGCAGGCACTTGCATAACTGATGTACGATTTTGGAATTCCGACTCGTCCTGAAAATCCTTGCTTATGGAGCTCCCTTTGTGTTTTGGTGCTGACAGGATTCGCGAATACGAGATCAAGTTCTGCAGTGACTTTTGCAATTGTCGTCCTCTAATTTTTCGTTACAATCCTCTTTAATCACCGTCTGTCACAGTCATCCAACACACACAACTGTGAGCGCTGTGACTTATCCCAGTATCTACGATACGCTCTTTCTTGTAACACCAAACACTTCGGTTACCTTGGTTACGGAAGTACCCACCACACGAGAGCCAACAATTCGCGCACGTCTGAATTCACTCAGCTGCGACATACTGCACTCACAACTACTGATCGCGCTGTTCTGATCACGGGTGGCACTTGCGAAGTATTGAGGGCGTTGCACGGTGCCGTTCGTGGTGAAATACAGCAGGGCAACCTGTAGTTTTGGCTAGCATCTTCATTTATGTTCAAGAATAGATTACTCATTGTTTTCCCAATTTTTTGCCCAACGCCTGTATTACGCATAGAAGTCAAACAATAAACGTGATAAACACAAATGTCTCTGAGCACTATGGGACTTAACAACTGAGGTCATCAGTCCCCTAGACCTTAGAACTACTTAAACCTAACTAACCTAAGGACATCACACACATCCATGCCCGAGGCAGGATTCGCACCTGCGACCGTAGCAGTCACGCGGTTCCGGACTGAAGCGTCTAGAACCGCACGGCCACCTCTGCCGGCTGTGATAAACACAATTCTGAGATATTAGTCACATCACTGTTCGATGGTACAGAGCATTGGAGATGTGTTTCCATTTTTAGCAAATCTATACGTTTCTCAATGCCGCTGACACTAGTGTGTACACCGCGAAACATTAAAATTGGACCATCAGCAAGGGTTGTATGTAACTAAATTTACTTGCGTGCATACATAGTGTAGTGGGGATAAGTACATGATAAATTTTTGTAGGTGATTCGGAGACACCCATAGTGCGACATCAGTACACAGAGCTGCCTCCTCTGGCAGTAACAGGAGCTCCAACTTAGTTCGGTATCGAGTCGATTAGATGATAAATACGGACACGTCATTCCACGATGTGTGAACTTTATGTCGAAGTTCAATCCGTCGTAGTGGCTTACATGTGGTGGCGTGCCAATCTCGGTGCAGCACATCACCAGATGTTTCCAGAGGCCTAGATATCTAGAGAGGGTCCTTGCTTTATCTTGTTGGAAGATACTTTCACAGAGACCCTACAGGCAGTGGAAAATCATACGTCAGAAATGTAACGGCTGCTGTCCACATTACTCGCTACGCGAGTCGGAGGTAAGCATAATGTGTACCCAGTGGCACTTTGTGCCATCTTGCCATGTGCTGGGTTCTTGTCATGGCGACGAATGTGGTCTGGCAACCTTCGTTCTCCTCGGAGGCCCACAAACGGATACGTCCATCGTGATGTTGTAGGCAGGAGAGAAGATGTGTATCCGCCACCCTTGCGTTCATTGCTGTCGTTGGGCGCTCCACTGCTGTCGCTTCAACGGAAGTGTGCTGACAGTCCGCGGCACTCCACACGTCAGCCTTCCTCCGCGAAGGTTCGTGACATGTGACAAGGCAGAATGAACAATGTCTGTTCTCTCGGATGTGATTGAATGGAGCCGGCCGGTGTGGCCGAGCGGTTCTAGGCACTTTAGTCTGGAACCGCGCGACCGCTACACTCGCAGGTTCGAATCCTGCCTCGGGCATCGATGTGTGTGATGGCCTTAGGTTAGTTAGGTTTAAGTAGTTATAAGTTCTAGGAGATTGATGACCTCAGATGTCAAGTCCCATAGTTCTCAGAGCCATTTGAGCCATTTGATCGAATGGAGGCGGTGAAATCGTGTATGCCTAGGGCCTCTCTGAACCCACAGATACTAATTCACACGAGTTGTGGGATGCTAACCAACGCGAGCAGCAATAACGCCAAACAACAAACAACAACATCGATAGCACCCGATCCTGTGCTGTAGAAATAAGACGTGCTAGTAAAATTTTCTCCACCTTACGAGAAACATTAGTCAAACCCACAAGCTAACAACAATTAGTTACGGTATCTCGACAAGACGCCCTCTGCCGAATCTCCAAGATGCCTTGCCATGAATGAGAAGTAGAATATCGTCGACGTACCGCTTTGCTGTAAGAAAGCCATGGACGACAACCAAAGGGGTGATGATCCAAAAAGAAAGGATAGAAAGGATACTCCAGACCATCTCCCCTCGCTGTCGGGCCACATGGCGGGCGACTGTCAGATTTGTATTCCACCTCTACATGATTGGAGGGGGGGGGGGAGGGGTCTCTGGGCACGTTTCCGCTGGTTATCTGAGCACAGTTCGAAGCGGGACAATCAAAAATGGTTCAAATGGCTCTGAGCACTATGGGACTTAACTTCTGAGGTCATCAGTCCGCTAGAACTTAGAACTACTTAAACCTAACTAACCTAAGGACATCACACACATCCATGCCCTAGACAGGATTCGAACCTGCGACGTAGCGGTCGCACGATTCCAGACTGTAGCGCCTAGAACCGCTCGGCCACTCCGGCCGGCGCGGGACAATCACTGAAGACAGTTCTGCTCCAGTCAATGAGATTCCAGGCCGAAGACGAGTCTGGAGGACCGGACAACCCGGAGTGATGGTCTAAGGTGCCATTTCCTTTAATAGGAGAACCCCTTTAGTTGTCATCCGTGGCACTTTTCCAGCGCGGCGGTACGTCTACGATATTCTACGCTCTGTTTTGTTGCCCATAATGGCAAGACATCCTGCGGTTACAGGGTGCAGCCAGATAATGCCACCTTCCTCCCCCGCCCCTCTGCACACAGTGAATGTTTCTGCTGCTTTCTTCGTCCTTGCCAATTCCTACCTTGGCCAGCAAGGTTGCCGGCTCTCTCGTAAATTGAGAACATTTGGAGCATCGTTGGTAGAGCCCTCGAATCAGCTCGTTATTTTGATGATCCAGCTTGCCAATTGGACAGAATTTGGCACAATGTCCCTCAGAAGGACATCCAACAACACTGTCAATCAATTCCAAGCTGAATAACTGCTTGCATAAGGGTCAGAGGTGGACTAACTCATTATCGACTAACTCAGTTTATGAACCTCTTTCTCCTAACTAAATAATCCAATTTTTATGAAACTGTAATCATTTTTTTGTCTATACGTGAAAATCATCTGTAGCGGTTTTCGACCCATTCCGATAATTCGTTTGTGCCGCGTCGCCCATTTTGCCTTCAGAGTTTATGCAGAATGTAGCCGACGTTACTTTGAGTGGATGAGCTGTAATGATGATAATTTTCATACCCAACTATCTAGTACGCTGATTGCCAATTGGAGGTTTGTTTCTTGCTGCCCCTACGTATTAGAATATTAACGTGCAGCAGTGTATATGTCTCATCTTTGCAGTGGTATGAGAGCTAAACTGGTGCAGTACACCATTTACATGGTTTGTAAAGGCTCAGTTGCAAACCAAGTTAACGCGCAGTTTTTCGGTCTTTGCTTTGCTAACCTAAATTTCAGTTCCTATGCCACCCCTGAGTGTCTGGACAGAAATTTTTTGTTTCTTGATGCAATGATTTACCAACAGCCGTATTGTAGAAATTTGTTTTATTTTATGAACTTCTATACACTGCCAGTTTCGGCATTACAATGATGCCATCTTCAGGCCCCACTCGTCATAGTCTAGTCGTAAAATCGCTATACGCGGAAGGAGCATTATAAGTCGATCCGCGAATCAAATCGTCCTGCAACAGCTTTTCGTGGCCAGGTGACACAAACTCAATGTGATGCCGAAACTGGTAGCACATAGAAGTTCATAAAATAAAATAAATTTCCACAATACATACAGCTGTTGGTAAATTATTGCATCAAGAAGTTCATGCCAGCCGTCGTTCCACGATCCATAATGGATCAACGAAGAAATTTTTTGGGTGATGTTGCCATAACATACTCTATATTCAGGAAGCATCGACGTGAAAAAATTATAAATTTGGTATGACACTGTAGGCTTGGGTATCTCAGGGCATACGGCTCGTCCAGCTAGGGGAAAAGTTGTACTTCCTCCGTCCTAACTTGCCCCTCTCCTCTCCGGGTAGCGGAGAGTTGTCGTATGTGTATTTCTGCTAGGTAGGTGAGTGTAATGGATACGTGTATGATGTAATGTTGTGTTTGTGTTGGTTGATGATGATGATGATGATGATGATGATGATAATAGGAAGAGGATGATACCTGGTGCCTCCACACTGTCTACTGCTCTAGAATAGCAGAAAGGGGACCGCCGAGTTTAACGTCCCCATGCTCATCCTCGGAGACGGATCGCCATCAAGAGTGTCACATGCCCTCACTTCATGAAACACTGCGGACAGGTTTGGAATTTAAATTTCGAAGGAAATATAACATTTACGGCAGGTGTAACAAGAACAAAATCACACACTCACATACAGTATATTAATTTAGAATGAAATCCAGGACACAAACGAAAACACTGGTGATCAGGAACTTTACGCCACCACCAGCATTCGAACCGACGAAGCTCCAGAGTCGAGAGTCACCGCATAGTCGCGCGTTGGTGAACTCGGCTACACAGGCGCAAAGCGACATTTTAAGCCAGAAAAAGAACCAGAAATGTTTCAGAAAACACAGGAAACCGACGCGGGCAGGAAAGGAGACGGCCCCGCCGACATGGCCGCGGTGGGGCGTCTATAGTAAGTAGCGAGAGAGCCCTCGCTGCTGCGGGCTCGTCCGCTAATGAGCCGCGGCGCCGCTATTCTCGGCAACTTCCGCTTCCGCCGCCACGGCGCCGCCATATTGGGTCGCCTCTTCCTGACACCGCAACCCAGCAACAGCCCCCTACAAGAATCGCTTCCGCCGCGAGCTGCTGGGTCAAAACTGTGCGCCCGTTACACTTTAAAGCTAGCGTCAACTACTAAGGTGATCCTAACACGCACAATATTTACTGCTCAATACTAAGTATTGCGTCCGCCTCCTTAACTGAGTGGCCTGCGCGGCTGACTCCCGTCGGGATAGGACTACACTGCCCAAAGAGAGCAAAGTCGGACTGGGCGTTATATTTAGCAGGACATTTTGCCTTCACAGTTGCTCTCACTGTTTTAGTAGAAACAGTCTTAATTTGGCACTTATGCTAACTACAAAATGCTCAGTCTTCTTCCGAAGATAATCTTCTATCAAAAAGGTGGAAGTTCTTAGCTGCACAAAATAAACAGTTACCTATTCTCTGGGACGAAAAAAGAAAACATCTGTTACACTTTCAAAGTAATAAAAATAGTATGTAGGTAGGTACTAATAGTACTGATTTGAACCCACTTTATCAAGAACGTTATTTTTCTTGGAAAACATTTCGTGAAACTATTATGTACCTTTGGCCATCAGGCGTTTATGAAAGAACACCCTCTCAGCTTTGCATTATGGACTGGAACTGCAAAGTAATATTCAGCTAACTTCAGTAATTCCAAATTAAATTCTTCATCATGCTGCGATTTGAAATAAGCTGTCATTTTTCCCGTGTCAAATGGTTTACGAGGCAGAGAAGGATTTTTTTTACGAATTTTATGAAATTTTGTCACTTGTCCGCCTCGGTAACTGCGCAGTCAGTAAAGCGGAATGCGAACCGAAGGGACCCAGGTTCGATTCCCAGCCGGATCGGAGATTTTTTCCGGTTGGGGACTGGATGTTGCGTTGTCCTTGCGTTCGTATCATCTTGATTACGTTACCATGTTGAGATGGCTGTATGGGCACGTCTCGGAAAAAAAGCCTGTGATGAAAGAATTTACACCCATCCACCTTTACGTTTCGCTACATAAAATGTCTAGTTTCTGAAGCTTGTTACCATGTTGGAGCACCAGCTAATGTCATTCACTGAATGTGGTTTAATTGGTTAAAATTCACTCGCCTCTTTCGCACGTCTCAACACGGTTAGGAGCTTGGCTGTGTATAAAATATTGATATATCGGCTGCACCCTTTAGAGCGATAAATAGATATTGAAATGGCAGAATAGAGTGCCGATATTTTTATTTTGTATTATATTTTTTCGAAATGTTCAGTGAATATTTGAAAGTGCTCTGTTGAATTTGTAGTAGAACGTAAATTTACTTTCACTGTATGAAGGAGTATAAGTACTTTTTGAGCTTTCATCACGTATGGTCTTTGTCTTCAATAGTGTGAAGCATGTACAGATGTCGCACAAAGTAGTAGTGCGATTGCACTGTGGGGTGGCGGTTTGAATGGAATAATAAGATTTCCTATGTGAAGAAATAGAACATCAGTTGCGTTAAAAATAATTTTTAACGCATGAAGTGTGCTATTTCTTCACATCGGCGTACTTAAAAAACAGTTGCTGAAAGTGACAGAAAGGAAATCGAAGTGACAAAATTGGTATTTGTGGTGGGTGGAGAGGTGTGAGGGGAAACGCTAACGTAATCGGCGCTCGGCGGTACCAACAGAAACTGCCATATTTAATTTGACCATACAATTTTGACAGTGCAACTGGTAGTCGCTGGCGTTGTCAGAAATGAAGTGTTCAGAACAAATCCGATACGTGACGAAACCGAACGACGGTCCCGTTGGACACCTCTTAGTGTGCCACTTCCATGCAGTTACCATTATTAACAAAGTGGTTATCGCCTAGCGTGAACGTGCGTTATTTTCCTTTCAGTTCTTGCTGTAAGGGGTACAAGCAGTATGCTATCTTGTTGATGTACAGAATAGCTAATAATAAATCAGTATTTAAATACAAAGCTGTAAAACTGGTGGTATATTTGCAAGATGCCGCCGATACTTTTATAGTGTGGTACTTCGGTACTGTTGCCATCAGCCGGCTGCGGTGGTCTCGCGGTTCTAGGCGCTCAGTCCGGAGCCGCGCGACTGCTACGGTCGCAGGTTCGAATCCTGCCTCGGGCATGGATGTGTGTGATGTCCTTAGGTTAGTTAGGTTTAAGTAGTTCTAAGTTCAAGGGGACTGATGACCTAAGATGTTACGTCCCATAGTGCTCAGAGCCATTTGAACCATACTGTTGTCATCGACGCTGCGACATATCGATACTTTTTCCGGTTCACCGAGTGGCGTCAATATCTTTTTTAAATGTCTATTATCGGACTCTGGATAATTTTAAAAAATATCAACAGGGCTAATATGAGCGACGCGCGAGCGGGGCGAGGCGGATTGGCTCGCTTGCTCTGCTCGTAGCTTAGTTTTCACATAACGTCTTAGGCCGTTCGGCTTACGAAGAAAAAAAGCAAACACTGAACCCAGACATAACAACAGAAATACTTTTAAGTACTGGAAGTGTCACCTGCAACGTCGATAATGAGCCTATCAACAACAGAATCCACAAAGCCAACTAGGCGCAGCATTTTCCCTTCTTTTATGCCGAGCCTTTCTATACTTCTCCAGCGTTCGGCAGTGACGTGTGAAAAAGCTGCGTGATGTGCTCGATGCTGTGAAAATGATTGTTTTTCATGTATCTACGATACTTATCTACCTCTGCGGTACAAAACGATGGACATAGTCCAAATAAAGAGGATTTGGTTTTTCATATTTGCCTTAAAAATTAAATTTTTGTTTTTTCTTAATATAAACAACTTTTAAGAACAGTGTTTCATAAGACATCGATAGTTAAGAATTTGTATTTGAAATGGAAACAGGAATTTCGCGAACAATATGTAATTAGAAACAAGAAGACGTGCATTATTCTTAAAAAATGATGAGTTTTATAGTACGAGATGTAGGTATTTCAAATAGAACGAGAAAAAAAGGATACTGGAGAGAACTGTACCAACGCACAAGTAACCGCGTTTTCTTCACATTCCATTACGCTACCGATTGCGCTACACGTTCAACCGGGGTGTGTGTATCAACTGCTTTATATACAACACTGGGAAAACTTCAAAGCCGATTACCTCCGTAAATTTCTGAAATACATTAAGAAGCACTTTTTAACCGTGTTCCACGAGCGTGTTTTTTAAGGACCAAAAAGCAGCCTCATACTGCGCAGTAACAGCGCGACGATCAGAGCACAACGCTGCAGACTGTACATGATTTTTGAAATAAAAACTACGTAGCTAAAGGGTGATTAAGAAAAGCATTGTTGGCTGTTAATAGATTTGAATATCTTAAAGTTTCATTTAACTTAACTTGGTAATAATATATCTAATACATAAGTAGGCCCTACTTCCAACTGCGTAACCACACCAGTGTACGTGTGATACGGCTTCTGATCAATAATCGCGTTTGTGTTTTTTACATGAGTTTATTTTTATGATGAACCGATTATAAAAGGCGGTGCACTCAGCCTGGTGATGACAGCTGAGCTGCTCCACCAGATCTGCTAACGAGAAAACTGTCGACTGTGCGATGTGTTGTCTTCCCCACTTGCCCAAAAGGCGTACCCGACGCCTTTGGCTGATGGACGACACGGCGATCGGTCTGGCCCAGTTGGACCGTCTGTAGCCAGAACGGCGGCGATAAAAAAAAAAAAAAAACTGTGACCGTCTGAGATCAGTATTGACGGTTTGTGCTATTTATCGAAGAAGACAGCGGAGCTTTAAAAATATCGACGCTCGTTCTACAGATAGCGCAATACACTGTACCGTGTAGTGGTGGTACTGCACAATCAATACATGTCAGTTCCTGCTAATTCCGAGAGAAATTTAGTTCGCTCCAAGTGAACTTACGAAAAGAATTGAAAAAAAAAAGTTAATGACAGAAGATCATAAGGTGGGCTGTAAGATATGAATGCACCATTTAGTACTTCGAAGAATGAAGTTTGTGATTGATCAGCAAACGCCAGATACCTCGTTGTTTACAACAACAGAGTAAACGGAAAATTATGCTAACTTGGCAGAAACCAAAAATGTTTATTTTACTTGTAGCAGTTGCCAGAATTGGCAAATTCAGTTAAAAGGGCAGTCAAATGACAATGAGACAAGTGGAAAGAAATAAGTGAACATTTTATTATTTCAAAGGTAATCGCCATAACTTTTCCCACACTGAGGTATAAGACGGTGAGTGCCTTCATGGAAAAATGTTTGCTGTTGCCTATGGAACCGTGATTGTACGCAGGCGTGCACCTCTGCGTCCGAAGGAAATAGACGGCCATCTTCAAACAATTTCCATGAAGGCATTGACCGTCTTGTCTCTCAGAGGGATAGATATATTAACAGTTGTGACTATTACTTTTGAAATAGTAAAGAGTTTACTTAGTTTTTTCCATCTAGTCTGCTCCTCGTAGATCGGCTGTCCAGTGGGCACACACATTCATTCTTCTTGCAACGGTTGCCACAACAGACTTAAGAACTTGTAATGTGTCACTCAGCATAATTGTTTTCTTTAGTTTGCAACAGTTGTTGTAGTAGAGAAATACTAGGAAACAGCACATTTATCCGTTAAATTATACTGTTTAATTTTTAATTTGTTGTTGTTGTTTACTAATCCATGCTCTCATTCAAATGGCTCTAAACACTATGGGACTTAACATTAGAGCTCATCAGTCCCCTAGAACTTAGAACTGCTTAAACCTAACCAACCTAAGGACGTCACACACATGCATGCCCGAGGCACGATTCGAACCTGCGACCGTAGCAGCGGCGCGGTTCGGGACTGAAGCGCCTAGAACCGCTCGGTCACAACGTCGGCATGCTCTATTAAAGAGCTCCTTGTTCAGTGACCTTCTTAACTTACTGGCTTACGGAAGGTGCACATACAGCCATCTCAACATTGGAAATGTTGTACTACAGTTAATTCTGGCAATTCCGAGTGTAGAGTACTTTAAGTTGTACTTTTTTACAATGTTACATGAGCTTAACAAAGAACAGATTCTGACATTAAACAAATTTTACATCCATAGTATAATGAAACGAGAACATAACTGAAATATTCACAGAAATATTCGTCTACTTGTTTCAACCGTTCGACAAAATATTCCCTTGTGATTTGCAAGGGAAGCAAGTCACTCACAATGCACATGTATGTCGTCATTATTGTGTCATTAATACTGATTGTGCGAGGACCACAATGGCAGTGCTTTTACTATCTTTAGTGTAGGTCCGTAAAGCTTGTTAGCGTTCTTCAGTTGGAAGAGACCTTTCTTCTAAAACAGGGTGTGTCACTTTTGGCTTACTATGTGACACGCATTTGCACCTTAAAAAATGTGTTCTACTGTAACCGCTACCATCTCAAATTTCTGGTATCTTGCTTCGAAGGAAAATTGGGATTTATCGTCATGGTGAAGAGATGTCATTGAGACGGGGCACAAAATCAGATTGGGGAAGGCAACTGGCCGTGCCCTTTTTAAAGGAACCATCCCGGCATTTGCCTTAAGCAATTAACTAGGGAAAGTATAAATGGGCGGACGGGAATGTGAACCGGTGTCCTTCCACCACTGCGCCATATAAGGCGGTTCTTGTTCGTCATGTTGTAGTGAAAAACATCATCAGGCAGTTGCGCAAGCACAGAAAAAAGTTTACGTGCTCAGTATTTATCTTTGGTATCATTGTATTGGCGTGTGATGATCAAACCTGTAGATGAAGAGAAGTACAGCGTGTCTGATTGTTATACGAGGCCTATCCAGAAATTGCCCTCCGACTGGCTATTAGAAATAAACAAATGCTTGTAGCTTCCTGGCTGTAAAAGGACATATTGTGTCCACCAGCTGACTGTTGCGTTCGTCAGAGTGTAAGCAGCATGCAATTCAAAAGGGCGATGTTAGTGTTTTTCCTGCCAGTCGCGAGGTGCGTTCTGTCATTAGTTTTATGCAAGCATAAGGGCTTATTTCCGCATCGATTGTACCGTGTGTGTGGAGACGGGGTTACCAGTGATGGCGTTGTGTGGGAGTGATGCAGAAAATTCGAAGTGGTCGCGCACACGTACATGATGGAAGTGGTCGAAGAAAATGTTCAGAAATGATTGGCGAACTTCTGTAAGATGTTGAAGTTGTGTGTGAGAGACGTCAGTCCAGAATTTCCGAACTTCCTGTAGATGTGCTTCAGATATTAAGTGCAATCCTCTGCAGCTTTCTCACAGTGAGGTTAAGCTGCTGTAAGTTTTGTGTGCGATTTGTACCCAAACGTGTAACCAATTTTCACAAAGTGAAAGAATGGGATAGGCCTTGATATTCCTTCAGCGCTTCCATGAAAGAGGAGAGGGACGTAATCGTGACTCGGGATGAGATACGGAAGAATTTTTTAATTCTGAAAGTAAGGAACATTCCGGACAGTGAAGACACACATTCTCCCTGTAAACCTAAAAAGATAGAGGCAGACCATGCCAAAAATGTAAAATGATGGTTATAGTTTTTTTGGCATTGAAGACGAATTTTCACGGAAGAATTTGTGAGAGTGACGCGTGAGAATACTGTGACATGACAGGTTTCTTGTTAGAGCCTTACGAAACTCCGAAGGTAAGGCCAAAGTTTTAAAGGCGCGAGATTGTTAACGAACAAATCATTCTCCTTCAAGACAATGAGCGACCCTACAATGCAAATTGAACGAAGGAAAAACTCGTACTTTTTGGCTGAGAGTCTTTTCAGTTTCTCCATGAAGTCCAGATTTCGCACCAAGTGGCTCTCTTCCCTTCCCCAAGAGGAAAGCCTGGCTAGCTGCACAGCACATTCGCGAACGACGATGACCTCAGCGATGCTGTCTACGGCTGGCTAAGGCGCCAGACCGCAGCACTCTTTGATGAAGGGGCAAAAAACCCGGTCTCCCCGTACTACAAATGTTTGCTTCTCCACATAGTCGCCACCCAAATTCAGTGTCAGCATATACGTCCAGATTGCATACAAAAAACTTTATATATATCGTTTCCTTTTTTCAAAATGCAAGTCGCAGTTTCCTTTGGCAACAGCATTAGCACGCACACCAGTTCTGTTTTTCCCACCTACTTCTTCCCCGCCGGCTGGAGTGGCCGAGCGGTTCTAGGCGCTTCAGTCTGGAACCGCGCGACCGCTACGGTCGCAGGTTCGAATCCTGCCTCGGGCATGGATGTGTGTGATGTCCTTACGTTAGTTAGGTCTAAGTAGTTCTAAGTTCTCAGCTGTTAAGTCCCATAGTGCTCTGAGCTATTTGAACCATTTTGAACTTCTCCCCCCCCCCCCCCCCCACTGCAGCTGAAATTTAGTAAAAAAAGACCACTTGGGCAAACAAATAATTAAAGCAGGAACAAATAGCAGTCATAGCTAATAATTGGTTTGTTGAATAATAATGTGTTTAATTTTACAATAAACATATTCAAATAGTCGTAATAATAATGAAGGAGGTTGGAAGTTACGTTATGAAAACACACGAGAAAATGGAAAAAGAGTTTTCGAGCTCAAGTTCACACCGATATCGCTAGAGCTAACTTGGATAGAATCCGAAAAGAAACCGGCCGTGGGTCCGTTAACCGAGTCGTACCTTGACGTGACCGCAGAGAAAAATGAATGTAACGTTATTTGAACCCTAATGCTATAGATCAGCATAGCAAAGTGACGCATTAGTTAGGGCACCGGAATAGTTTTTAGATTAGTCAGGGGTCAAATCTCTGTCCGATTTTCCACTTTCAGATTTTCGTGGTTTCCTGAAATCACTCAACCGATCGCCGCAAAGGTAGGCCTAAATCTTGTTCCAGCTTCTTACAACCGAGCAACATCTTTCAATCCGCTAATCCCGTTGCCAGCGGGACTTTGAAACTTAACCTTTTGTCTCTCTCTTCAGAAAACAAGTTCAGCGCCTGAATCAATAGCTCCGTTCGTCTCGCGGTTGGTAGGTACCAACATGAGACAATGTCGCCCTCACACCAGTTACGTCGTTATCGCTGGCCGAAACTGTGGGTTCTTTGACTGCTCGGTGAGGTGACACATTACACTACAACACATGAAATGTTAGTTCACTTTATTACATAAATGAAAAAAAAAAGATTTACTTAAGTTTGACACACTTCTTTGCCACAGGATTTCTGTATTGTTTACAACTGTCACTGGTTGTTAAAGCATCACTTCATGCACAGATTAACAAACTACTCTTCTGAAGTGCAATGTGTCACATTTAAATGAACAAGTCCATCAGTAACTTTTAACTATAACGTTGGTCGTACACTGCCAAAGGCCTTGCCGTCAGATCACCGAAGTTAAGTGCTGTCGGGCTGGGCTAGCACTTGGATGGGTGACCATCCGGTCTGCCGAGCGCTGTTGGCAAGCGGGGTGCACTCAGCCCTTGTGTGGCAAACTGAGCAGCTGCATGATTGAGAAGTAGCGGCTACGGTCTAGTAAACAGACACACGGTCGGGAGAGCGGTGTGCTGACCACATGCCCCTCCATATCCACATCCAGTGACGCCTATGGGCTGAGGATGACACGGAGGCCGGTCGGTACCGTGGGGTCTTCGTGGCCTGTTCGGGAGGAGTTTAGTTTAGTTTTGGTCGTATACCATGATGTTGACTGCTGTTGCGGAGGTCTCGAACTGGGGCAAAGCTCTTCTTAGCTCGACACTATATTGAACTCAGCGTGAGGGCGCTGCAGTGCTAAGACGGCTGGTGTGGTCTCCAGGAGCGCCTCCTATACGTGGCTGCGCATGGCAGTCCTCAATGATGTCTGTGATTGCCAACTTTGGTTTGTCAACGCTATCTCTGTATGATACCCCAACACAATTTTCCTTCACGTAAATAGAAAGTTGATAGCAATAATAGCAACAACAGTTTTGTGTTTGACTGCACGTGAACCAGCGTTTTGCTACCAACATACTATACCATCACTTTGGGGATGTCAAGTCAAACACCTTCCAGTGGTCTAGTTTCCAAACTTATTTTATTTGGCTACCAGTTCGGCGATTTACTTCGTCATATTGTGGCTCCTGACCTACATGTAGGCAGATTCCACTTCGGTTTTGGTCAAAACAGGGGCCAGCATTACTTGTTTGAGTAGATTTCGGCTTGCTATAGCGACCAGTTCAACCATCATCTGCTGACTGACCAGAACCGAGATAGAATTCTCGTACACGTCGGTCAGGGGCCTGAAGATGGGGAAGTAACTAGTCGAAACTGTTAGCCGAATAAAATAAGTTTGGAAACCAGACGGCTGAAAGGTGTTTGATCTGCCATCCTGTATGGAACAACCGAGTAGCGCAACCATCTCAGAAAAGATGGATGTACAGAGACCTTATCTTGAGGTTCTTTCTCCATAAAAGGGCCACTTTTTACGTTACTCTTCGTTCGAATACTAAAAGTAGGTATTTAAGGGATTAGGAATGAACGAAACATAATTTCTTATTCATCATTTTCCACAGATGCAACACTACCGAAACATGTATGGGAAGTACTGAGCAAGAATAATCTCCAGGTGTAATTCCTCGCCTGTACTTATATCGCTGTTGTTGTGGTCTTGAGTCAAGAGACTGGTTTGATGTAGCTCTCCAAGCTACTTTATCCTGTGCAAACTTCTTCATCTCGAACTACCTACTGCAGCCTACATCCTTGTGAATCTGCTTAGGGTATTAATCTCTTGGTCTCCCTCTACGATTTTTACCCTTCAAGCTTCCACGCTGTCCTCCAACACTAAACTGGTGATCCCTTGATGCCTCAGAACGTTTCCTGCCAACCGATCCCTTCTTCTAGTAAAATAGTGGCACAAATTTCTCTTCCCCTCAATTCTGTTCAGTACTTCCTCATTAGTTATCTAATCTTCAGCATTCTTCTGTAGCACCCCATATCGAAAGCTTCTATTCTCTTCTTGTCTAAACTATTTTACATCCACGTTTCACTTTCATATATGGCTACACTCCATACCAATACCTTCAGAAACGGCTTCCTGACACTTAAATCTATACTCGATGTTAACAAAATTCTCTTCTTCAGAAACGCTTTCCTTGCCATTGCCAGTCTACATTTTGTACCCTCTCTACTTCGACCATCATCAGTTATTTTGCTCCCCAAATAGCAAAACTCCATTACTACCTTAAGTGTCTCATTTCCTAATCTAATTCCTCACCCGACTTAATTCGACTACATTCCATGATCCTCGTTTTGCTTTTGTTGATGTTCATCTTATATCCTCCTTTCAAGACACTGTCCATTCCGTTCAACTGCTCTTCCAAGTCCTTTGCTGTCCCTGACATAATTACAATGTCATCGGCGAACCTCAAAGTTTTTATTTGTTCTCCATGGATTTCAATACCTACTCCGAACTTTTCTTTTGTTTCCTTTACTGCTTGCTCAATATACAGATTGAATAACATCGGGGATAGGCTACAATCCTGTCTCACTACCGCATGGAGTTCATTTCCTGAGTGCGCCCCTGAGTGGCTTCTTATCGACCTGATAGCCAGCTCCAATCTCGGCGGCTTCTCGAGCGACCTTTACTACTGTCGTTCCCTCGGCCTCGTGACATTTGAGGCGGCGCCGTATGGGCCGGGATGCCGCAGCACTTGGCGGACGGACATACAGCTCTTGCTCCCGCGTGCTTGTGTACGGTATCGAGTGTGCGCCGTGGCCCTTCCTCCTCCTGCCCTCTCTTAACGATTATTCTGATTTTGCCAGCGTTACAACTGCAGCGATTTTTTCGCTCAAATTTCACGATCAATAACCGTTTTCATAGAAGCTAATTCGGAAAATACTTAACTACTATTTTTCCCCCTTATGACGTAAAATAAAATCCAGTTTTTTTGCTAATGCATATATATACTCCTGGAAACGGAAAAAAGGACACATTGACACCGGTGTGTCAGACCCACCATACTTGCTCCGGACACTGCGAGAGGGCTGTACAAGCAATGATCACACGCACGGCACAGCGGACACACCAGGAACCGCGGTGTTGGCCGTCGAATGGCGCTAGCTGCGCAGCATTTGTGCACTGCCGCCGTCAGTGTCAGCCAGTTTGCCGTGGCATACGGAGCTCCATCGCAGTCTTTAACACTGGTAGCATGCCGCGACAGCGTGGACGTGAACCGTATGTGCAGTTGACGGACTTTGAGTGAGGGTGTATAGTGGGCATGCGGGAGGCCGGGTGGCCGTATCGCCGAATTGCTCAACACGTGGGGCGTGAGGTCTCCACAGTACATCGATGTTGTCGCCAGTGGTCGGCGGAAGGCGCACGTGCCCGTCGACCTGGGACCGGACCGCAGCGACGCACGGATGCACGCCAAGACCGTAGGATCCTACGCAGTGCCGTAGGGGACCGTACCGCCACTTCCCAGCAAATTAGGAACACTGTTACTCCTGGGGTATCGGCGAGGACCATTCGCAACCGTCTCCATGAAGCTGGGCTACGGTCCCGCACACCGTTAGGCCGTCTTCCGCTCACGCCCCAACATCGTGCAGCCCGCCTCCAGTGGTGTCGCGACAGGCGTGAATGGAGGGACGAATGGAGACGTGTCGTTTTCAGCGATGAGAGTCGCTTCTGCCTTGGTGCCAATGATGGTCGTATGCGTGTTTGGCGCCGTGCAGGTGAGCGCCACAATCAGGACTGCATACGACCGAGGCACACAGGGCCAACACCCGGCATCATGGTGTGGGGAGCGATCTCCTACACTGGCCGTACACCTCTGGTGATCGTCGAGGGGACACTGAATAGTGCACGGTACATCCAAACCGTCATCGAACCCATCGTTCTACCATTCCTAGACCGGCAAGGGAACTTGCTGTTGCAACAGGACAATGCACGTCCGCATGTATCCCGTGCCACCCAACGTGCTCTAGAAGGTGTAAGTCAACTACCCTGGCCAGCAAGATCTCCGGATCTGTCCCCCATTGAGCATGTTTGGGACTGGATGAAGCGTCGTCTCACGCGGTCTGCACGTCCAGCACGAACGCTGGTCCAACTGAGGCGCCAGGTGGAAATTTCATGGCAAGCCGTTCCACAGGACTACATCCAGCATCTCTACGATCGTCTCCATGGGAGAATAGCAGCCTGCATTGCTGCGAAAGGTGGATATACACTGTACTAGTGCCGACATTGTGCATGCTCTGTTGCCTGTGTCTATGTGCCTGTGGTTCTGTCAGTGTGATCATGTGATGTATCTGACCCCAGGAATGTGTCAATAAAGTTTCCCCTTCCTGGGTCAATGAATTCACGGTGTTCTTATTTCAATTTCCAGGAGTGTATATATATAGGCAATATCCAGACTCATCAGTGCCCAGCCCAAACCGCAAAGAATAGAAACTTGACATTTAGGGAAGTGTGACTCTTGTACAGTAGGCGTCATGTATGAAGGGCTTTTTTGAAATTCCAACCCAAAGCGGCGTGAAATAAGGGATGAAGACATTTGGTTGAAAAATATCGCCATTAACGCAGTTTAGAAGCTAAACCTACGAAAACTGTTATTTGGTTTCTTGGTAAGAAATAAAGAAATTCATGTTTGAACATTTTTGGAAATTTAACCCCTATGGGGGTTAAATACTGGGTGAAAGCTTTTTTGAAAATATATCGTTACTAAAGAACTAGTAAAGTATTTTTAAAGTTACATCTATGAACAGTGGTATTTGATTTCTCGGTTACAAGTAAAAAACATGTGTTTCAGTGTTTTTGGACGTTCAGCCGCTAAGGGTGAAGTAAGGGATAAGATTCCTTGTGAAAATATTTTGTTATGATAGCATTTTTAAAGCTACATGAAAATTTATATTTGGCTTGTCAGTTAGAAATAACAAAGTGTATGTATCACTTTTTTTGGAAATTCAGCCCCTTTGGGGGAGAAGCCGGGTGAAAGTCTTTATCGAAGTATTTTATTGTATAAACATTTTTGAAGCTAAATGTATGACAATTTGTATTTGGCTTCCAGAATGAGAGCGACTGAAATTTCATGAAAGATCTCGTTGCAACGAAAAACTCTTTTGTTTTAATGATTGCTATCCCAATTCGTGTATCATATCTACGACGCACTCTTCCCGATTTCGCGGTAGTACAAAACAAGCTGCCCTTCTTTGAACTTCGTCAGTCCTCCCTGGTAAGGATCCCATACCGCACAGCAGCACTATAGCAGAGGACAGACAATCGTAACGTGGGCATTGTCTTCGGTGGATTTGTTGCTTCTTCTGTTCTGCAGGTAAAACGTTCGCCTTCCCCATGTCTATGCGATCGTTGCAGTTTTAAGCTGCTCGTTATTGTTTATCCTTAGGATTTCTTGAATTGACAGCTTTTAGATTTGTGTGAACGGATTCATTTTAGTACTCATGTGGACGACCTCACACTTTTCAGTTATTATTTAGATTCAGTTGTCACTTTTCGCACCGAACAGTTATCTTGTCAAACATTTTTCAACCGGTTATTATATTCCGATGGCTTTCTAGATGTAAATGAGAATATCATCTGCAAACAGTCTTAAGTTAGCTGCTCAGATTGTGTCCTAAAGCTTTCATATAGATCAAGAACAGCAGCTCCTTCTGACAGGAGGGTGCTCGTAATCTGCATCTACATAAATACACTGCAGTTCACACTTAAGTGCTGGCAGAGGGTTCTTAGAACCACCGGGAGAGTTCCTTGGGGAACGCCAGATATCGATTCTTTTTAGCGACGACTTTCCGTCAGTTACTACGAACTCTGACCTTTGTGGCAGGAAATGGCGAATAATGTGCCAGACGTGTACATGTCCCTCTCGCATACGCAGCTCGCTGTTTCTATTATTCAATTCTCTTGTTGACAGAAACGCCAAAGAACTATGTATAGCAAGGCTAGTTCCAAGATAACCTGCATTACGGGGAAATTGTGTTACTTGAGTTTAAAGCTAAATCGAAAGTAATCAATGAGGTTTTCACAGCCTCTGCCACCTAGTTACTCCTAGTAGAGACCATCGGGCCTTCAGGTTGTATGTTAACAATCTCTTCTACGATTGACGTCATCCTGAAAAAGTCAAGAGTTCGTTTTATAATTAAGTTATCGGAGCTGTGAATGATTTGCGCATAAAATATCGTAGGGAGGATATCAGAAATCTTTTATTATCGATATTCAGAGTAGTCTTTGCACACTCTTTTTACAACCAGTGAAGTACGGAATACCTTAAATGCACCAGACAAGATTCGCATTTGTAGTCCTTGGCTCGGAATTCGCCATGGCAGCATTGCCGTAGCCACAGCGGCTGCTTAGAACCCGGGCGTTGGCGTAACACTGCGCTGCCCACGTTATTGCCGCGATAAAAACACTGCATACAGATAAGGCGGCGCCGCAACGAGCGCGCCGCACTTGCAGAATGTCACCTCCAGCTTCACTTTAGCTTCACCTAAAAAAACGAAAACTGTGAGGGTGTCTATTCTTCACACGTTAGTAATCTTTCGTTTTGGGGAGATGCAAGATGGAGATGGAAAGAACACCCTAACTTATTGTATCGTCTGATTCAACCCTCAGAGCTGCTAATTCAGTTGGGGCGTAGGCAGTTATAAAAGCTGTTAAGGTATGCAGTACGCTACTTTCGTCTCCGTTGCTGAATGGCCAGAGCGAGTAACTAGCAGGCAGAGGACATGAGTTCGATCACTGACACCGCAAACTCTTGAACGAAGCCATTCGGCGTCGCGAGGATACTTCAGGTGTGTGCCCTCCACATGCCCTCCGATACTGCAGTTTTATGACGCTTTGTAGAACAATCTTTGCACGGATTTGAATTGTCGTTGAAGTTGGTGGACTATCAGCTTAGCATTAAGTTATCTGATTTTGGCGTAAGAAACCGAAAGCCGGTCCGTAGCGAACTATTAAATGTTATTGTTGAACATTAAGACTGTGTAGTCAAGATTTTAATAAACCAATTGTATCTGCTGTGGACTGACAGTCTCCTAGAACTTGTTCAAATGACATCATATTCTCCGTCGACTGTAATATTTATCACAATTTTCACGATTGCGGTTACGACCTTCGACTATTTTGAAGAGGTTGTAGTTGAATCGGGATAAAACTAAAGTTAGACACACCACTGACAAAAATACGTAAGGTCAAAACTGCAGTTGTCAATCACTTTGTTCTTCTGATCCAAATATACTAGGAAACAGCAGGTGTACGAATTCTTTGTTGTAACGTTACAGCAACGGTGGGCAGTAAAGTGCTATGTAACGTTGAGAGGTCTGCCTGGAGGAACGAAGTTCCAAGGCGTGAAGTTCCAACCAATTAATTTTCATCGGTCTATAGTTAACATCGTGCCGACGGCCTTGCCGCAATGGTAACACCGGTTCCCGTCAGATCATCGAAGTTACGGGTTTGGCTAGTACTTGGATGTGTGACCATCCAGGCTGCCGAGCGCTGTTGGCAAGCGGGGTGCACTCAGCCCTTGTGAGGCAAATTGAGGAGCTACTTGAATGAGAAGTAGCGGTTCTGGTCACGAAAACTGACAACGGCCGGGGTGCGGTGTGCCGACCACATGCCCCTCATACCCAAATGCAGTGACGCCTATGGCCTGAGGATGACACGGCGATCGGTCAGTACCATTAGGGTCTTCCGAGACCTGTTCGGAAGGGGTTTAGTTTAGTTTTTATAGTTAACATTATCTGAGTAGTGTGTGTGAAGTGCCACTGTTTTGTTCGTTGATACGCAATTATTCTCGAGAAATTATGCTGGTGTCGTTTGCTTTCTTCACCGCAGCGGTTCCAGACTTTGGAAATGTGTGCATGTTGGAAAGATGGTTAGGTACAGTGGCTGGACGCTGTCTGTCTGCCTGGCTAGGCTACACACTGGGGAATCTCCGCTGTCCGTCGCTTCCGAGGAAATCGATAAGCGAGCGAGAGGTCAGCCAGGTCTCGGCTCCCATATGATCCCTCACACCTTCATCGGGTTACTGCACAGCAGCGTGATTTCGTCTCTGTTGACCTTACGCTACGATAACATTTTCGAGAGGCGTTGAAAAATAGCTTTTACGTTTTTGAAAGAAATTTCCGCCACCTGACTGTAAATTACTGTTCATTTATTTCAGACAATCATGATTTCCGCGTTATAAAATGGCTCAAATGGCTCTGAGCATTATGGGACGTAACATATATGTTCATCAGTGCCCTAGAACTTAAAACTACTTAATCCTAACTAATCTAAGGACAGCACACAAGACCCAGTCATCACGAGGCAGAGAAAATCCCTGACCCCGCTGGGAGTCGAACCCGGGAATCCGCGTTATAACCATTCTCAAATGCATGTCTGTGTGACATGTCATAATGGAAAACGTATTTCTGTCACATTACAGGATGTGAATACATATCGACAATACATCATAAGGCTGACAATGTGCTCAGTGATGTGATTACAACAGTAATTGTAAAGCCTATGCAACCAATATGTAACGTAGCTACTACAAGTATGCCTATGTTCATCTGTGAAAATGGACCCGATAAGCAACCTGAGATATCAGTAATCGGAATCTAACGTGCATAACACTGTGTGTCAGTTTCACTGTCATTTAAGCCCTCTACAGATTGTCACATTAAAAACTTAAAACTAACATTTGGATAAGCTATCTGACTGCGTATTTGAATACGAAAAACTATGGGAACAAATGAACGTGTAACAATGAATACCTAAGCTGTCTGACTGCGTTTTTGAACAAGAATTTGCAAGTGATACAGAATCTGGCTTGTGCAACGGAATTTACTGGATTAGAGTGTATGACATGTTGTGGTGTGTCAGTGTCTCTGTTTTGACCCTAAGTTTCGCACTCACCTCTTTAGATGACTGCCTTTTTCCGTGCGGTTTACAGGATTCGCAGCAGCATGCAGCAGTGGCTAAAGCTTATTGTTAGTAAGAATGAATCGTTTGGATCGTGTTAACTACTAAATAACTTGTAAGAAGGGATTTCATAAATTAAGTATATTTAAAAACTTCAGAAATCATCATGACCAAGAGTTAATAATGGCGAAATGCCTCGCAATGACTGTATAAGTATCAATAATGGCGAGTGCCAGATTAACAAAATTATTTCAATTTCAAAGTTAGATTAACATTTAATAACCACAGCATATTTATTAATTATATGTCGAGCATAATTATTATTATTTGTATAATAAGGAGGCTCCTTTAACTAACAAGCAAAACACGGGATTATTGCAAACTCTGACTAACAATCACGAGCCTAACACTGCAATGGCTTTTGCGCCATGCTTGCGAATTTTACCTTGAATTCCAGCTTCAAGCACAGTTAAGCCATCTAAATCTCTCCTGGCTATGTAAATGAAAGCAGGCCTTGAGTGTGGTAAGATCTTTCATCACCGACGTGAGGGTAGCGTGACACATCTTCTGTCTGCCAGCTCTCGACCGACACTACTACTTCCACTCTCGCAGTGAGGCCTCGTCTCGCAACAGTGCTTAGAAAAGCGCTCCCATTTTTCGCCCTCAGATTGTTACTATCGATATCTGAGTGCTTATTTATTTCCAATCTTAGACACTGCAAAGAATAGCGTTAAATTGGCTACATTGTTTTCAATTTAATGGAGAGTTCTGACACGCTCATTACGTAATTCAAGTCCAGTGGCGAAATTTACTTTCATAAAGTTGTACATGACTGAGATCCGAAATAAGGAAAATGAAAAGCTCTCACGTGTTCGCAGAAAATCATTTTAAGTTCGCACATACCAATCGGTTGATCATGTACGTTGATAAATTCATAGAATTTAAAACATCCCACATTAGCTTCGTATCACGGAACATTCATTGTAGTTTCATATAAATTGTAACGTTTGAAGACCACTGTGTTCTAGGCATATCATTCAAGGTGTCTGACTATTATAGGTACAGTCGAAAGGGGGTGAGTAGACTACACTGAAGTAAGTAAACAGTACTAATAAACTTAGGTCCGCTACCACGTATAGCCGGCCAATGTGGCCGAGCGGTTCTAGGCGCTTAAGACTGGAACCGCACCTCCGCTACGTTCGCAGGTTCGAATCCTGCCTCGGGCATGGATGTGTGATGTCCTTAGGTTAGTTAGGTTTGAATAGTTCTAAGTTCTAGGGGACTGATGACCTTAAATGTTACGTTCCATAGTGCTCAGGGCCATTTGAACCATTTGATACCACGTGTATACCTCAATATTACAACTATGTTACTGTCTAAGGCTACATTTATTATGAAACATCGCCAATGGGCGTACGCTACCAAGCGGTAAACTGCCCTCACTTGATTTTATCACAATTGCGGATAACTAAGTACTGGTGAATAGGACTTCGACGACAAATGTAGCGGTTGTGGCTCCCCAGTACCATCGCCTACCAAATTTGCCCCCCCCCCCCCCCCAATTTAATCCGCTATATTTTTTGTGTGGAGTTATGAGTTATATTAAAACTTTGGTGTTGATAGTGTCGATGAACTCTGGGAAAGCATTGTGATTGGTTATCAATGCATTCGGAACACGCGTGCTCTTTTTGAACGTGTGCAGGCTTCAGCGATGACATTTGCTAATGCCTTCCTTCACACTAACGGTGACCATGCGGAACACTTGTAATTTGTTTGTCTCTTAAGTGCATATCTGCAGTTTCGATTCTCAGGGACTATAATATGCCGTGCGGGATTAGCCGAGCGGTCTAAGGCGCTGCATTCATGGACTGTGCAGTTGGTCCCGGCGGAGGTTCGAGTACTCCCTCGGGCATGCATGTTTGTGTTTGTCCTTAGGATAATTAAGGTTAAGTAGTGTGTAAGCTTAGGGACTGATGACTTTAGCAGCTAAGTCCCATAAGATTTCACACACATTTCAACATTTGACTGTAATATAAACTGTTAAATGCACATAGTCACAATAAGTCGTATAGAGGAAACCATTGATTTCCCAGCCGTTGTTTATTAGGATTATTTGTTTCATTGTCCCGTACTCGCTCCTTTCGCTTATGCCAATAGTAGTCAAACACACTGAATAAGTGCAATACCTAAACGCTGAACCACATTCAGTGGGACTTGCTAGTCAGAGTAAACCGAATGAGCGATCTGTATAATTATGTACTACCATACGTGCAGATTGTGCCAATGATGTCTGCATATATGGTACTGAACAGACAATATACCTAGACTAACTGCGCCATGCGGTGGAAGTAACGCGAATACTACATCTTATTCCCCAATGATCCCAGCGCAAATCTTTCACTCACCAGTGGAGCGCGCACTGTTTTTGAAACTTTATAGTACATTAAAACTGTCCCCGACAGAGAATCGAAGCAGGAACCTTGTCAGTCATATTCAGTCTGAGTATGACATTTGTCAGTAATATCCAGGAATACTAGTACAGTAAGGTACGTAGGAGGACTTGTGTGAATTTCGGAAAATAGGTGCGAAATGCGTGAATCTTCCTTGATAATTCTGTCAGTATAATCATTGCCCACTAAAGGCAAAGGGTCAAAGTTTGAGTCCTGGTATGGCACAAATTTTTAATCTGGCAAGATTTTTATCGTAATGATCGCCTATCTACGCGATTGCAACACTGTACAAGAAATTGAAACTTTTTCCGACAGTAACTGTATTACACAATGTTCATTATATGCGAATAAAATTTAATTCATGCCGGACCATTGTTTCAGGATGCTGATCTTATCGTTTTTCGTCCAGTGTACTTGTGCAGTCTGCCTACACGAAGTGAATACTCTTCCTTAGACCTTCAAAGGTGATCAGCATTGCGCGACTGCCATTAGATCACTTCTGTTAAGATCTTAGCAAATCTCGGCTAACTGAGGCATATGACATCAGCTCTTGAAACAGAAAACAGAGACAGGTACCGGGGATGCAGTATACGCCATGGACAGCCTAGAAACAACGTATATGTCTTTTGTTATGGACATTAGGGTATGAGACCGCATTCCTCGTTTCTCAGTTTTTGAGATTCGCACACACATACAATTTTCAACGCCCCCTGACAGTATGGAGTTTAGTGGTGATATTCATTCACTTTTAGGTACGTAGAACCGCTTTCTGCTATAATCCTAGGGGCGGATGTGACGGTAACAGAGACCTGGCCTGTTACTTGCTTATTGATTTCTGTAAAAGCAGCTGACAATAATCTATCTTCCGTTCTCTTCCTACTTCTTGGGAGGTCTGAATGTAATGTCTTTCGTGTAACGGGTAAGGTAAAATATCGAAAATGACTCTTCATTGCCTATTCGTGTCATATGATATCTAAAACATACTGACAATGTGGCTACTGAGCTGTAAGATACATTTAGTGGACGACATTCACTACCGTGGAAGCATCGGGTTTTAGTGAAGTCAGCAATACTATCGTTTTGCTTTGACTAGTGACGTCATTGTCAACAAAACTTTTTAAAAATGAAGATTGTGCTGAGAGACTATAGCGTAGCTTGAGGTGTAGGTTAGGTTGAAAGGTGACAGTTCCGACTAATCTGCCGTGACAATGTTCTGGTTTAATTTGTACATCGCACTTTAAGCGGCTGTATTTACACCTTCACTGAAACCGTAATTTCCTCACTGTATACTGATGTTATCATGTTATTAGTAGTACATTTGAAGCTGTTAATAACAAGATCCAGACGCAAAAGCGTCATATACCGGTCTAGTTTCCGGTAATTTCGTAGTTAAAGTACGGGTAATTGTATGACGTCGTAGTCGTCATACGGTGTGCGAAGTACTAAGAAAAGTCGTCAGGTTGTCAGCGTTGCTGATCAAGACTGATGGATTTGATTGTATTCTTTGCTGCCTCTGCAACATAATAATTGTGCCGATTGAGTTTAGTAACAGAAACAAGTGAGACGGCGCAGTGGGTACGGTTTGAGCCAGTGCTCTGTCCGCAGTGATGGTCTGTGTGTAATGAAGGTCATGCGCTCAGTGTAAAAGCGGCCAACGCAGACCAGCGGAATCATTCCTCTGTGAGCTATATCTGCAACAGCATTGAAGCACTATTCCTCGTCGACGTGTGTATCGTCAACGTCGCCATCACATGCCTGTCTACAAACACATAATAAGCCTGGAGAATAAACAGCACAAAGTGTCATATTGAATGGACCGATATTTTTCCGGGGATGTCGAGTTAATTTTAGTCTTGACTTTGCCGCAGGGAGTACCGGAAGTGGATGGTTTACTCTCGCTGTTGTCCGATGTGAGAATGCCTCTCTATTTGGATTGGAATCATTCCCCGACCGAGATGTTATCGCTTACAAGATCTGGCATTGGGGAATAGATACTAAGACGCAATCTAGACCTTGTGATGTGTATAGTAATATGCCTTTTAAATTGTATACCCGCTCCTGTCGTAAAGTTGGTAGTGAAAAAATACATGTATGGATGAAAGGACTTGGTGTACCTGCTGAGAATGTAACTGTAACCGGTGATGTAACCCTGTACTATAATTATTAATAAAGTTTGATCAGTAGCGTCAGCCACCAATCGCTAGACGTACGTCTTCCTTCTTTTCGGATTACACATCTCTTAAAGCGGCGCGAGCAGCGTTGCGCCTCCAAAGACGCGGCCTGTGAGTGAGGGTGACATCATGTCACGTGATTACGTCATGCCCCGGGAAAAATGCGGGCTAGAGTAGTTGCCAAACAACGGGCATAGCAATTGTGGCCAGCAAGAGGTTTTTGGCTATTTGCTGTCCCCGTAGGCCGAAGTATACCACTACAGAATTGATAAGCAGAGCGAAAAGTTATGGCCAGTCTTATCAGGCAACGAATATGTTCACCACTTAAGCTTGCAATGGCAGCGCTTCCTGGAACTGGGTGCTTCTGGAATAAGCAGTTGTCAGCGCTCTTAAGGCGTAAAACGAGATTTACACATACCGTTCCAAGAAAGTTATTTACGAAGCTGCTGCTTGCGCATCTAAATTTGCAGATCCACACGGAAATGCTCGCCAAACTCCAGTGGCAGGCGCTGCGTAACGGAAGAATTACTGTTAAAATTCGCAGACTGTACTTTCCAAGAAGAGTGCGACAGCATCTCACCTCTATCCACATTCCTCCCCATAAATTAACAGACTATAAACTAAGAGGATTTAGGATTCTAAGGAGAATTAGCGATAGTCGTTTGTCCTGCACACTATTCTTGAATCGAATAGGCAAGTTGGGGAAGGAAACGTAGTAGAAGTAGCTACCGACGCACACCACAGTGTGGATTGGACGGTATAGATGTGGATAGCCCGCTTTCTACATTTTACTTGCTTCTGTAAATGTTGGTATATAACACTGAAGCGCCAAAGAAACTGGTACAGACAAGCTTACCCAAACACAGAGATATGGAAACAGGCAGTATACGGCGCTGCGGTAGGCAACGCCTATACAAGTCAACAAGTGTCTGGCGCAGTTGTTAGATCGGTTACTGTTGCTACAATGGCAGGTAATAAAGATTTAAGTGAGTGTGAACGTGGTGTCATAGTCGATGGGACCCAGCATCGCCGAGGCAGCGTTGAACTGCGGATTTTCACATACGACCATTTCATGAGTGTACCGTGAATATCAGGAATCCGGTACAACATCAAGTCTCCGACATCGCTGCGGCCGGAAAAAGATCGTGCAAGAACGGGACCAACGACGACCGAAGAGAATCGCTCAGTGTGACAGAAGTGCAAGCCTTCTGCAAATGGCTACAGATTTCAATGCTGGGTCATCAACGAGAGTGAGCGTCCGAAACATATAACGAAAGATTATCGATATGGGCTTTCGCAACCGAAGGTCCACTCGTGTACCCTTGATGACTGCACGACACAAAGCGTTATGCCTCGCATGGGCCCGTCAACCACGACATTGGACTGTTGATGACTGGAAGCATGTTGCCTGGTCGAACGAGTCTCGTTTCAAATTGTATCGAGACGATGAACGTGGACGGGTATGGAGACAACCTCATGAATCCATGGACCCTGCATGATAGCAGGGGACTGTTCATGCTCTTGGAGGCTCTGTTAATGGCGCGGGACGTGTGCAGTAGGAGTGATATGGGACGCCTGATACGTCTAGATACGACTCTGACAGGTGACACGTACGCAAGCATCCTGTCTGATCACCTGCATCCATTCATGTCCATTGTACATTTCGACGGACTTGGGCAATTTCAGACGACAGTGTGGCACAATGCACGTCCAGAATTTCTACAGAATGACCCCAGTAACAATCTTCTGAGTTTAAACACCACAGCCACCGAAGTTCCTAGACATGAACATTGTTAAGCATATCTGAGATGCCTTGCAACGTGCCGTTCAGAAGAGATCTCCATCTCGTTGTACTCTTACGGATTTACGGACAGCCAAGCGCGATTCATGGTGTCATTTCCCTGCAGCACTACTTCAGGCATTAGTTGAGTCGATGCCATGTCGTGTTGTGACAGTTCTGCATTCTCGTGTGGGCCCTACACCATATTAGGCATGTGTGTCAGTTTCTTTGGCTCTTCAGTGTAGAATGGCTCTGCTTACTCCCTACATGCAATGTCTGACAAGAAATGTGAAGCGCCTAGATGACATTCTCGGATGTCAATACAGCTTCTTACGCGTACAAGTTACCCGCAGTTATGTAAATAATTGGAGTTGCAGCGGTCTGGGATATATAGAACGGCTACCAGAGGGCGTTAGCATTGTTCTTGTTTAGTGTTGTTACCAGGTTATGTAATGGGGCGTCGACAGCGTCAGATGGTGAGTGATCACTTTGAATGACATGTAGATATCGTGTATACGTGTGAGATAGCGTTATCAGAATCTGATATGAGTATGAAATGGGCATCATGGTGCGTTTGCATTTGGCCGGCTGGTCGAATCGTGCAGTATATAGATTTGTGGGACATTTCGGATTTGTTATTGACCCGATGTTTATATGGGACATACTTGTCGTCAGGGCTCCAGCCGATCACAGCTAACCACCACAAGGAAGCAGCGCCGAATTTGCACCAAACACATCTGCGCCTGCCATCCGTCACAAGTAATGCAGTAGCTGCGGCATTGTGTGACATCCCGCACCATTGGTCGGAGGCTTGGAGCAAGTGGACTATGGAATTACCGTTCCACACGCAAACTGCTTTTAACATCACAACACACACAGCTTCGTCTAAAATGGTGTCGCGAACGGGAGGCATGGGTTGCTGGTGAGTGTAGTGGCACTGTATTCAGCGATGGATCGCGGTTCTGCACTACCACAGCTAACTATCGTCGGTGAGAAAGGCGGCAATTCGGGGAAAATTCCTAGTCTGTCAATGTTCTGAAGATGGAAAGCGAGGTAACTTCGGGCCCTGTGGTGTGGGGAGCCACAGGCTATGACTTCGGCTCGCGGTTGGCGGTGACTGAGGGAACACGATGCTTCACGGACATCCTGCGTGTTACCCCTCTAACGACAGTGTCGTGGCGGCATTTCAACATGACTATGCTCGCCCATACATCGCTCGTGACACTGTGACTTAATGCCTGATGTTCCTTATGTACTGGTAAGGACAGTAATATCTCCAGATCTGTGCCACGTAGAATATGTGTGTACGTTAACTTCGTCGCAGTGCCGGTATTTAGCAGTTACAAAGGCTGTGGGGCAGCTTACCTCAGGAAAGGATACAACGGCTCTGTCACACCTTTCCCAGTCGAATCTGTGACCGCATCCAGAGCAGAGCGGTTACATCGTCATATCGATGAGTTATTTGTAGATCTGGATCGATTTATTAATCATTCAAATAACGTCACATCCTCTCACAGAGCTATGAACTTTCATTTCGTTTCCTTCTTCGCTTGCAGGTGCTTTACATTTTCTTTGTCAGGCAGTGTAGATCGTTGCCTTGTGCAAGCCTTTCTGCTGGAAGTGTTCACAGGGACAAGTGTTACGATTTGTCAGTACTTGTAATGCTGGCTTGTTGTGGCGTGGCAGTCGGCCACGAGAAGTTAGACCGCCAAAGAGACTTGGGTGAAGAAGCCCGCCGCCTTCTCGCGAGGCTAGCAGCCTACGCCCAAATTCTGTGCCTCTGGTCGAGCAGAGTTGACACGTTATCACATAGTTCGTTGATCCTTTCTGGTGTCGTGAGCAGTGTCACATGTCCTCAGTCTGTGGAGAGCGTTGAAAATCGTGAAACTTTGCGCACAGCCTGATCGTTACACGCCACACACCGTGAGGTGGCATAGGGGAGAGCAGCTATAGAGGCAACTGACGATTGTTATTTCACGTTTGTGTAAAATGCTCTAGGTAGTAGCAAGTAGATTAAAATTCAACGTCCCGTCGACAACGAGAGCGTTAGAGATGGCGCACGAGCTTACATTACGGAAGGCTGGGGAAGGGTGTTGGCCGTGCCCTTTACAAAGGAACCATCCCAGCATTTGCCTTAAGTGGTTTGGGGAAATCACGGAAGTCCTAAAGCAGGATGACCGGGCAGTGATCGGAACCGTTGTGCTGTCAGTGCGAGACCAGTACACTGATGAATGCGCCATCTCGCCTGGTAAATGCAGTTGTTGATCAAGCCGCATCACATATCATTATAAGCTGCAACTTTCAAAGAAACATTTGCACTCTTCATTCTCAGGCCGTGAAAGTGCATCCCTTACATCGAGGCGATCTGACATACCATAGGCAGTGATTTTACAGGCCTTTGTGTGTGGGGGGAGGGAGAGGGGGTGGGGGGTCGCGGAATTGATGGTGGATTTTGAACGTACAAGTGCAGCAGACCTGCAGTGAAGGAAGTACAGTCCCCATTCCCTCACCTTCTGTGCGGCAATGATGGAGTGGCTGGGCAACAGAGCCTGTCCCCACCAACATCTCTTCCTTGTCTCATTAAGTTTTTTTAAAATTTATTTATTTCTGTATGTGAACTTCCTAGTTATTGGGCCTTTCCCAAGGCTCCTTTGAGATTGCAGCCACTGTCTCTGTTACATCTACTGGTGCAAATGGAAATTCCTACCTCTTTCTAACGGTAGAAACAATAGTACCACATGGAATAGTATTTTGGTGTCTTCAAAGCTTATACTATGCCCTGTATCAATGATATGTACCACTGTCGCTGATGATTTCGAATTTCTTAACTCGAAGTGCTGTTTATGGTCAATGCAGAGCATAGCATCTGATGTACGTAATTTTTATACGATTCAAATCGAACTGTGACACGGTCTGATCACACCCAATCTAAACCTAATGAGTCGTACAACAGCACCACTTGCCGAGATGAACTCATAGAAGTTTTTTTATCTTTATTGCTATGTACTTCCAAAAGTGAATGTATATGCTATTGTTAAGTTTTCTGGTAAACGGCATTCCGTGTGGTCGGAAGCTGACTTAAGAAGCTGAAATAGCCATGAGTCCATGGCGTTGGCTTCATGTGCTAACGCTCAGACCCCGATGTGGCTGTGATGTCACGACGGATGGCCTCGACGCACACGGCCGTGCGTTGCTGGACAGGGCGTGCGCCAGGAAGATGACGTCACTCAACCAACGGCCGAACAGCGCCGTTTGTGTAGAGCGCGCCTCAGCGCAGTGCGCGCCAAATGACTCACTCGCTCGCTGCTCATTAACCTCGCGCTGCTGAATTCATTACGCACGTAGCATCCTTTAGTGTTCGCCGCCTGTAGGTGTAACATAACGCGTACTTCGTGAACGTCGCATTGAACATTAATGACGGCTGTGTATTTGAAATTAATCATCATCATCACAGCAGTAGCAGTGTAACATCGGCCATGTGCATCCAGGTCGTTCCTGCACCTTTCCTGGCGTCACATGCCTAGTACTACCGCCCATTAAGGAAGTCGGCTGTGCGTTTTCTTACCTATTGGAATCCAGAAACGTAATTTCTACAACTCCATCGACCAGAGAACACCAATAACAACTAGCAGCTGTACTGCCATATTTCGCCCGCAAAGTGTATAAGGCTGTTGGCGTAGTTACTGAATGCCATATGTACTTACTTTTGCCGCAGCAGAAGATTGCCTTACAAAAACGTAGCAAATGCACTCCTCCGCAAGCTGCAGAACCAAAACAAGGCCCAGTGAAGAATCGTATCATGTTCAGGCGAACTTAGCTAAGTACCTCCTTGAAGCAGCCGTTCAGCTAAGTACCTCCTTGAAATAGCAGAAGAAGAGGGCTGGCAATTTAAAAAAGATCGCTACGAGACTACGGGGAGACACGCACAACCGAGAAGAGACTAATTCAACATCTCGGACACCAGAACGATGACCAAGAACACTGAACAGGCTCTTGCAATGGGTGGGTCAGACATGTGGATCACCGATTTTGATCCAGTTTTGCAAGGGCGCTGTATATAGGAAATAAAGGGGCACGTGTTGCGGCCTCTTACTAGACACTGTAGTTTTTGAAAAAATTGAGCTCAAAGGTGATGGAAAATTGTATTTTCAATGCTATACATCGAAAGAACGTCTAAAAACATTTTTTTTAATATAATAGGGAGTCCAGAGTTAATAATGTTTGAGTTATTAACATTTTTGTGTTTTCATGCCGTAGCTTCGGTACTCGTCATTCAGTGTGTCTAGCTGAGCGAGGTCGGCGATCGCGCAGTCAGGTCATTAGACTCTCAAACTGCTAGTCTTTGTTCGATTTCTGGTCGTGTTTCTTTTCCTTCTATATTTTTTCAGTGAATCTGATAATGGGAATACCTTACTTTCCTTTTTGTAGACCATCTTAGGGAGGTGTGATAAACAATCAAATAAGTGTATATAATGCATTGACCTTTATTTTCATCGTGATACATGACACGCTAGATAGGTCATTCGTAGATGATGCTCAACTGACCTGCATCATGGAAGTGATACCAACGAATTGTGCCTCACTTTGCTAACCGTGTGACGTTTACTTCTTCCGACAGGCGAAGGATTTCATCCGACGACTTCAAAAGTCGTGCGATATGGCAGCAGAGCAGAGCACAGCATTACAAGGTAGGGCGGATGCCATTAAAATTCAGGCGTTGGTCTGTAATCAGTTGTCCACGTCTGTCTCCCAACATTTGCTTTTATACTCTTGGTAGGCGTGCAGTCTGATGCCTGACTGATCTCTTTTTAGCAACGTGAATCAGATATGTTTTTCAAGAACAGTGTACCGGGAAATATGTCAACGCGGCGATATTCCGTTTGCGTGTTGCGCATGGTGTGAGAAATATTTATATTTTACCTGTTTCTGTGATACGTTTCACCCCACTCATCGCGAGAACGCTCACGAACAGACGATCACTTAGGTTTACGCAATAACATACCTTAGGTGTATTTTTGTACTATGTATCACGCTGAAAATAACTGACGATACATTATATATAGTTATTTGATTATTAATCGCACATCCCGATGCTTTACTTTTTTTTAAAAAAGACAAAAAGTATTCTTACTATCGGAGTATTATCGAATATACCCAGATAAAAATATCGAAAGGAAAAAAGGCACAGTCAGAAATGGAGCACGGGCCAACATTTCAGTGGTGTAATCCTTTGAGTGCTCGACCGCCGACATTCAAATGATAGACACACTGAGCGACGGGTACTCAAACTACAGCATGAAAACAAAAATCCGTTAATAACTCAAACATCAGTAACTTTGGCATATGTGTTGTGCTCATAAAAAATGTGTTTAGACGATCTTTTGATGTACAGCACTGAAAATACAATTTTCATCAACTTTGACTTTTGTTTCTGAATAAGTAGAGTGTGTCTAGCAAAAAGCGGAAACAAGTGACTCTTTATTTTCAACATAGAACGTCCTTGCAAAACTTGATCAAAATCGGGAACTCACATGTCAGAACATCCCTTTGTTAGTCTCAGCGAACAGGCGGCGGACAACGCAATCAGCTAAATTCGCAACATAAATAAAGCGAAGTGATCAGTATTACAAACAAAGCGAGTCACAGTCAGTGCGTCAGACTAAAAACTGCTGTTCCCACAGCAACAAGAAGAAAGCGACAAGCTTGTTTTACTTGTTTTCTTTTTTCATGTATTAAATGAATGACGTCCAGAAAAACGACTGTTATAGACTTCCTCTGGCTGCACTGTAGGTCCATCTTAAATCAGTTCGAGTGGTTACACGCCCTGCTCACAGTCATTTCATTTCCATTACTGTTACAATTACGTGTTTCGTGTTAATGGTCGTTGCGTCATTGACATAAGTTAAAACTGGTAATATATGCCAATTGTAAATTTCCAATTTTAGACATATCGCAAGTTTGGATATAAAAGCGCCATTTTCTTTATTAAATGCCTGTAGGGAAGCAGCCTACTCACGCCGTATAAAATTAACAGCAGCCTTTCCATTGTGTGCCACCAGTCCGCTGTAACTAGCTCTGACGTCATAAATGTTGCGCAATACTTTAAAAATCAAGTAAATAACCTGAAACGTTTCTAGCATGTAAGGAGCAATACTAAACCAATGTGTGTTCAATATCAGTTCAATAACTTTAACCATTTTCGAAATTTGGACGTTTTTCTGTAAAAATCATTGGCGCAACAGAAAAGAGCTGGAAACTTAAAAATTTATATTTAGATTCCTTTTGCATAATAACTTAGTAGACACAGTATTCTGGATCTCACAAATTAAAATTTTAGTTGAAATTCATGATTTTCTGGTTTTTGTCTTAAAAATAAAGGAAGCAATGATTTATTTGATAACTTTAAGTGGTGCATTACTAGCCCAGCGGCTAGTCGGCACAGCGAATTTAATCAGGCGTTCACTTAGCCGTCCGCACCACGGCTTTATATATAAGAACGCTGCGCAAGAAAGTAAGGCCCCAGTTCTCTCCAGACGCTGAGCAGCGCACCACCTGTGCCGGGAGTCGCGTCGCGTCGGTATCATTGCTATAAACAGCCTCGGATGCCGTAATAATTTACTCGGGATACGCGTAACCATGAAATCATTCTCGAGTGAAGTGTTAATTCTGGGATGACTTTCATGATCTATCTTCAGTTTGCGTATGTCGTATTTTCACGTGCCGCCGCGGGACAGACATTCTACCATTATTTGGCGTGGCGTTTGATGAACATTATCATCAAATTATGGGGAGCATTAACTTAAGCATTTAATTTGAACGGTTATAGTTGCATCAGCGCATTAGATTCTGAACTGCTCTGGTAGTTGGATTGTGTGGATTCTTTTTGGTCTGTGACTTTCAGAATATAGTGAACATTTTAGAAAGAATCGTTTTTGATTATGGATCCCAGACATCTCCTAATTCCTCAGAGCTATAAGCTGTAGCTATAAGTGTATTTCTCAGTTGAAGTGGGCACTAGGAATTCTAATTACAGGCTTCACGTTTTGCTAGTCACTTTCTGGTTGCCAATATTGCAGTTAGAGAGCCAGTGTTGAGAACGGCAAACAACAGCATTAATTAAATCATAGGAACATTTCAATCATTAATAACATTAATTTCCACCCGCCGCCCCACATATGGTGCATCGTTGGGAAAGACATTCCATATTCATTTATTTATTCAATAAATAAATTCCATACGCCGCCCCACATGCCGTCTAGGCGATTCTTGTTATTTTGTTTATTTTTCTGTCCATACAAAACCTTCTCGCGAGGTTGTATGACTTTATCTTTAAGTTGGGCAGTTCCTTTATCAATATGTTAGATGCATGTTATTTCAGCCAAGTTGTAATAGATTTTTAGGCCTACTTTGTCTTGAAGTTTCTTCATTCTTATGCGCTACAGTCTGGAGCCGCGTGACCGCCACGGTCGCAGGTTCGAATGCTGCCTCGGGCTTGGATGTGTGTGATGTCCTTAGGTTAGTTAGGTGTAATTAGTTCTAAGTTCTAGGGGACTGATGACCATAGCAGTTAAGTCCCATAGTGCTCACAGCCTTTTTTTTCTTCATTCTTATTTGAAGATAATGTGCGTTAGAAACGAGCAGTACAGTACAGTACCATGAACAAAACTTTGGTGGCTCTACTATGTTCCATAACGACGTACTGCTTTCCACTTTCCCACTTTTAGAGTCTGGAAGGACTTCTGTGAGTAGTTCTAGTGAGAGGGAATTCACTTGCCTGACTCCTGTCTCATTTCTGAATCTCTCTCCTGATGTCGTGTAATGGAAGCTGTAACACTCACCTGTTCATCTTTCAATATGTTAAGATTAGTAACGTTTCTGAAGGGCTGTTTGCGTACAATTTGTTCTGACTGTGTCGAGCGCTTACTCTTGTGCTCTACAGGCGGAGTTTCAGTTCAAATGGTTATTATTAACTTGTGTAGCTTGTGGATAAGTGTGGGACTACAAATCTACAGATATATGGTTCTATCTTCACACCATTCAAAGTCTCTTTTCTGTGACTTATCAGTTCCTTCACCACTGACAAATGATCTGTAAATGTGAAAAATGCCAAGTCCGTTGAACTGTAGGTCGCTGGAAAAGTCGGTTGAAAGGACAAAGGAACACAAAGGCATACTATCTCCAGTAGGATGATGCCTATGTAAAAACTGTAGTGCTCACATCAACTTTCAGGTGGAGGAACGATTTAATTTATTTTTTTTGTTGTCCTTGCAATCATCATCAATCAGAATCACAAAACAGGCTGCGACGCATAGTGGATTACTTCCTTTTCGCAACCAAAGCTTTGTAATCACGCTCCAGCTTCAGTTTACTTGAAGCCACACTCACGACAGGTGCGCCGTAGGTGCAAAAAAATTAGTCTGTGAGAGTGTTACAAATACAAGCTCTGTAACCTCTGTGGTACATGTGCCAGTTCCTCGCATCCACTTTGTGCACCTGTTGCTGGCAGCTGCTCTTCCGGCAGGTGCCCGTTGCTGGTGAGCGGCGCCGTCGGATCCTCAATATTACTTTTTGGCTCAACTACTGCACATATGCCTGTGATACATTTATCTCGCGCAGCTACCTTACTGTCACGAAAGAGAATAATCGGGGTGTTTTAGCTTAAAAAAACTAAACGAAAGTTGGAAGAAAGTGCAAAACAACGCGCCTACAGTAACTGAAGTGCTTGTTTGGCACCGACGGCTTTCCGAGTAACTAAAAAACATCTCAGGTTGTACAGTGCTGAGACGCACCATTCTATAATTAGAACCTAACAACGGATACCCCGAATCAGTTTGTACATCGTTGTACTGGTGTACGCAGTACTCGATATACCGACTTTTGCCGGCCGCCGTGGCCAAGCGGTTCTAGGCGCTTCAGTCTGGAACCGCGCGACCGCTGCGGTCGCAGGTTCGAATCCTACCTCGGGCATGGATGTGTGTGATGTCCTTAGGTTAGTCAGGTTTAAGTAGTTCTACGTTCTAGGGGACTGATGACCTCAGATGTTAAGTCCCATAGTGCTCAAAGTCATTTGAACCATACCGGCTTTTGTGACTGTAGCAGCCCGCTCTAAGTACAATGCAGCTTTACTGGGGAACAGCAGTCCAGCCTTGTTAGGGATGTCTGCGACGCACTGTTGAGTCTGTACTGGAATAGTGGATTGGGTTAAAGAGGTATGTTCAAAGTTTATGACTACAGGCTAGTCAACCAACGCTTATGGCCACAGGCTGGTCAACTAGCGAACGAATGTAACAGTAATACGCATAAATCTAAATAGATAGGAAGTTGAAAAGAACAGGCAGATACATGGTCTGTTAAAAAAAAATAAAAAAAAAGGTGACAGTTCTAAAAAACATTGTTCACCTTATTTCCTTCAGAGGAGTCTCCTGTGGGGTGTCAAACCCATTTTCTCTGGTGTTTCAGCAGATACTTGCAATTTTGTTTTTGCGACGTGTAGTTGGTGTCAACTCAAAGAAATTCCGATCAGCGCGTGTTTTTATACGATGCCCAGCGTCTACGGAATGCGTGGTTTTTTTCCACCTTTTCAAACAAAATGATTTGTAAATCCGAATTTTACGTGTCCGTGTGTTACAGCGCTTCAGGTTAGTCTACTCCATACTCATTTTACTAATATGTGATAACAGGTGCAGTAAAAAAACAAAGAATAACAAGTACGGCAGCAGTGACTGAGCAACACGCTTTTGCATGGCCGTAGCAGTCAGCACGTACCGGGGCGGTGCTGCCGGTGCTCGGGTACTGGTTATTCTTCGTGTTTCACTGTCCCTGTTATCACATATCGGTAAAACCAATATCTCAGTAGACTAATTTGGAAACACTCTGCGGAACCGGTACGCGGCACGTAGAATTCCCGTTTAAAAATAATTTTGCTTGTAACGGGAACAAGCTGACATTTTCCATCGACACTGGGCGTAGCATTAAACCAGCGATGAGCAGTATTTGTTTGGGCTGACTCCAGATACACGTTACAACAACGAAAGTGCAAATATCTGTCGAGACGTCAGAGAAAATGCTCCTGACGACTCCTTCGAATTGTCATGTAGCTTATTTTCAGTATCCTTCAGTCCAGGCGACAAATTGTTTCTAACGACGATTAATTAGTGGATAGTGGCAAGAGTTCCTTTCAGCGACGATTTTAATTTTAATAAGCAGCGAACTCATGTGCAATATGGTATGGAAGTAATGCGGCTGAGGGATTTTTGGACAAAACTCTGCAGTTAACATGCAAAGTGGGCAGACGCATTGTCATGATGAAGGAAGCACGGGAATTGTGGGCCTATTGTTGAATACTCAACAGGAGTAACAACTACTTTGGTCTCACGCAGTTGTTTCGGAAGTCTTGTACGGTAATGGCGACTGGCTGTTTGACATTTATATTACCGCGTGCTCTAGACGGCTTGCCACGGTTCGCGCGGCTCCTCCCGTCGGAGGTTCGAGTCCTCCCTCGGTTCAAAATGGTGCAAATGACTCGGAGCACTATGGGACTTAACATCTATGGTCATCAGTCCCCTAGAACTTAGAACTACTTAAACCTAACTAACGTAAGGACATCACACAACACCCTGTCATCACGAGGCAGAGAAAATCCCTGACCCCGCCGGGAATCGAACCCGGGAAACTCGTGCGCGGGAAGCGAGAACGCTACCGCACGACCACAAGCTGCGGACTCCTCCACGGGCGTGGGTGTGTGTGTTGTTCTTAGCGTTGGTTTAGATTAAGTAGTGCGTAAACCTAGGGACCTGTGACCTCATCAGTTTGGTCCCGTAGGAACTTAACCACAACAAACAACAGACATTTATATTATAATCTGCCACTCCAGCGAGACCTCTCCTGGAATATGTGGCAGCTGTGTAGGACAATTCTGCCGATACCCATATTAGCCGTACTGCAGCGCATCACCTGTACTGCACTCGCTCCACGGACACGCTACACCAACTAGCAGCCGTGCACTCTAGAACAGACCGGTATTAGTTGGTTCGACAGTTCCATGCAGACTGCGCAACCTTCAACAAACAAATGCAGAATATGCGGCGCCCCCACTGCAGCAAACCGAATAATAAAAAAAAAATAACGAAGCTCACAAAAACTCACCCCACCCAAGAAAGTGAGGCACACCGCAACCCTGCCCATCAAATGGTTCAAATGGCTCTGAGCACTATGGGACTTAACATCTGAGGTCATCAGTCCCCTAGAGTTAGAACTGCTTAAACCTAACTAACCTAAGGGCATCACACACATCCATGCCTGACGCAGGATTCTAACCTGCGACCGTAGCAGCAGCGCCGTTCTGGACTCAAGTGCCTAGACCCAACCCATCGCTGGTAGGCAAAGTATTAAGTGCTGACACCATAAAACACTGGACCCCATGGAGAGTCCGTTGGGAAGATGGTTCAAATGGCTCTGAGCACTATACGACTTAACTTCTGAGGTCATCAGTCGCCTAGAACTTAGAACTAATTAAACCTAACTAACCTAAGGACATCACATTCATCTATGCCCGAGGCAGGATTCGAACCTGCGACCGTAGCGGTCGCTCGGCTCCAGACTGTAGCGCCCAGAACCGCACTGCCACTCCGGCCGGCTCCGTTGGGAAGGGGCAAGAGGAAGAGAAATGGAGAAATTATAGTGTGGCGGTGACATCTGTGCGGCAGATACTAGACTTAGTTCAATCCTATTGTGGAAAAACACCCGCTCAGAGTGCTCAGCGTTTGGCAGTCGGGCTCTGTGACGACTCTGGAAATAGCCCTATTTAGCATCACCTATTTCGTTGGTATTCTAGTGTCAATGGCACAATAAGGCACGCTAAAGCACGAAACGTGTTCACTGTTTTTGCCAGTCAGCGTCGTAAATCTTTAACTCGTTTAGTTCTCGTTTCAAGTCTAATTGAACATTCGCTTTCTCTATCGCACCAGTAGTGATACTGTGATCTTGACGGTCGTACGTGCTGTGAAAATGTGTGATGCTATTTCGCCGCTCTGCAGTGAAAATAAGGCGCGCAAAACCGTTAAAAAGCAACGAGAAAAGATTTTACTTCATGTCTACGAGGTTTTACGAAAAAATAAATTGCTACCCATACGACAGATTTCAGAAATGACATCTGAAAGTAACGGGTCTTCGTGTGAAAAGTGCCTTAGCTACACCTACAGGAAACCGGAACTATCTGCTCGGTAGGACGAGAAGACAACATTCTTGTGTATTAAGCACATGAGACGATTTTGTGGCAGGTGCTATGCGGATTGTCAACATCAATGTTTCCGACATCTCGTGCTTGTTGTACTGGTTCCTTGCAAACGTTCACAATGTTCCTGCAGCTGATTAGTCGTCGGAGCTGCAGCTCGTTCCTTGTCAACTTGTTCGGCTAAAGTCTCATGAGATGAATTAGTTGAGAATCAACGTTTTGTACACAAGTTCTCCGCCATTCGGGCAACAGTCGACGCCCAAACCCTCCCCGATCCCCACTTTATAAAGGTGAGCTCCAGCATTTGAGATTGAAGGATTTCCTCGCCAACGGTAAGCTTCAAATAATTGACGACCACTTAGTAATCGGTACAGCCATTCTAGCACTGCATTTGTCCAGGAGCATCAAATCCATACACATATTTTTCAAAAGTTGAAACGTATTTAAAAATTATTTTCCCTTTTCCACGTAAAATTTGACTCTTTAGTTGTTCCCGTCAATCAACACAGGAAGAATCATCATGAACACTGCAACGATTCTCAGTATTTAAATAATAGTGATTCGAAAACCAAACGACATATAGGTAATGTGAAACAATTTGGCTAACCAGATACACTCCTGGAAATTGAAATAAGAACACCGTGAATTCATTGTCCCAGGAAGGGGAAACTTTATTGACACATTCCTGGGGTCAGATACATCACATGATCACACTGACAAAACCACAGGCACATAGACACAGGCAACAGAGCATGCACAATGTCGGCACTAGTACAGTGTATATCCACCTTTCGCAACAATGCAGGCTGCTATTCTCCCATGGAGACGATCGTAGAGATGCTGGATGTAGTCCTGTGGAACGGCTTGCCATGCCATTTCCACCTGGCGCCTCAGTTGGACCAGCGTTCGTGCTGGACGTGCAGACCGCGTGAGACGATGCTTCATCCAGTCCCAAACATGCTCAATGGGGGACAGATCCGGACATCTTGCTGGCCAGGGTAGTTGACTTACACCTTCTACAGCACGTTGGGTGGCACGGGATACATGCGGACGTGCATTGTCCTATTGGAACACCAAGTTCCCTTGCCGGTCTAGGAATGGTAGAACGATGGGTTCGATGACGGTTTGGATGTACCGTGCACTATTCAGTGTCCCCTCGACGATCACCAGAGGTGTACGGCCAGTGTAGGAGATCGCTCCCCACACCATGATGCCGGGTGTTGGCCCTGTGTGCCTCGGTCGTATGCAGTCCTGATTGTGGCGCTCACCTGCACGGCGCCAAACACGCATACGACCATCATTGGCACCAAGGCAGAAGCGACTCTCATCGCTGAAGACGACACGTCTCCATTCGTCCCTCCATTCACGCCTGTCGCGACACCACTGGAGGCGGGCTGCACGATGTTGGGGCGTGAGCGGAAGACGGCGTAACGGTGTGCGGGACCGTAGCCCAGCTTCATGGAGACGGTTGCGAATGGTCCTCGCCGATACCCCAGGAGCAACAGTGTCCCTAATTTGCTGGGAAGTGGCGGTGCGGTCCCCTACGGCACTGCGTAGGATCCTACTGTCTTGGCGTGCATCCGTGCGTCGCTGCGGTCCGGTCCCAGGTCGACGGGCACGTGCACCTTCCGCCGACCACTGGCGACAACATCGATGTACTGTGGAGACCTCACGCCCCACGTGTTGAGCAATTCGGCGGTACGTCCACCCGGCCTCCCGCATGCCCACTATACGCCCTCGCTCAAAGTCCGTCAACTGCACATACGGTTCACGTCCACGCTGTCGCGGCATGCTACCAGTGTTAAAGACTGCGATGGAGCTCCGTATGCCACGGCAAACTGGCTGACACTGACGGCGGCGGTGCACAAATGCTGCGCAGCTAGCGCCATTCGACGGCCAACACCGCGGTTCCTGGTGTGTCCGCTGTGCCGTGCGTGTGATCATTGCTTGCACAGCCCTCTCGCAGTGTCCGGAGCAAGTATGGTGGGTCTGACACACCGGTGTTAATGTGTTCTTTTTTCCATTTCCAGGAGTGTAGCTGCGTCTGGACATCTGTTTGCAGCGGGAGAAAATAATCAGTTACTTTTTAAAAAGATCTTGTCATTCCTGAAAACCCCCTTCCAAGTATAGGTTTTTTAGCGAGATTTTTGAATACTGTTCGACCCACTACTGGAACCATGAGTATAAAATGAGACTAATAACAAAGAGGAGATCGCATATATGCATCCAGTGTAGCCTTATATCATCCATGAATAAAATGGTATAAAAATCTCAGATCCCCGTTGTAGTAAAAAGTATGCTGTCACACATTGTACAGTGCCTTTGAAACTGAATTTAAGCGTATTGTTTATATTCGTAACCTCGTCTGTCTTTCTTTTCAGGTGGGTCCTGATTACTTTCTGTAGTTACAACGGCGCACACTGATGATGCTACAACAGTGAGGCACAGATCTTAGAACAGGAAATGAACGGTAAGGTAACTTAGACTATTCCGATATCTGGGTTCGACGCCATACTGTCTTGAGAGATACTGAGTTAGATGCTGTTGTTCACGAGTTGTTTATTAACTTAATATTCAGTACACGATCTGTCAGTAAAGTAATATCTGCCGTACGGAGGGATGTCTTATTTGCCATTATGTTCCACTGCAATTCTTTATAAACCAGATACCAGATGAATATATTACTGCAATAAGAATATGATAAAAGGGTGGGTTCTTACGGAATATACAAGGTGATTCAGTTGCCTCGACCGCTGTCTTTTTATGCAACACCCAATGGTATAGCTGGCTGTTATAAACCATGCGCCAGATTTTCATGTCCTCTCGCTCGCAACGCGCGAACTATCACTCCTACATAAAAAATTATCCCGACTTTTTTTGTAGGAATTTAAAGTAGTAAAAATTTTTACTGAGCACGCTTTTGTTGGAGGCCACGATTTTAGAGTTATCCAAGAAACACGTACGAAAGTGACCTGAAAACCTACTTCCACCCCACACTCATCCTTCACCAGTCGGTATTTCTGGTATGTTGTTCGTGAAACTCCTTCCTACTACTGAACAAAAATTTCCGGGTACACCAAAAATTCCCGACATTCGACCTTTTTTGGTCTCTATTGATTGGACTGGCAAAATTGTCGGCTACTTCGTTAACCTTATTCATTTAAACATGTCCGTGAGGACAGTGAAGGAAACACGACTTTTGTAAACCTTACGCTAAAACTAATTACGCTGCAATTAGATCTAAACCTAATGTTTACAAGCACAGTATTTTCTTAACTAAGTCTGACGAATACAACGATTTGCTTGTTTATCGTATGCTGTTAAAATTCAATAAAACATTTGGTAAAATTTACAAACGTCAATTTTACAATTCGCAAGTGCTCGATTAAGCCGGTTATGTAATAAGGCCAGTCGATGAAGATGGAAAGATATCGAATTTGAGAAATAAGTCGTGCAGTCGCAAGTATTTGTGCAGTGGTAGGAGGGAGTGCGATGAACAACATACTAGAAATGCTGACCGGTGGGGGCTGTGTGTGGGAGTGAGGCTGCATTTGAAGGACTCCCTCGTACATTTTTCTTGAATAACTCGAAAACTGTGGCGTCTAGCGAAAACGTGTCCACATAACATCTTTTCTTTATTTGTGTGTGAGGAATTTTTCCTGAAAGTTTGGCTGTACTTTTTTGTATAAAGGTTCGCTACCAAGTCTACAACTCTTTTGGCGGTTAATAAATGAAGGGGAGGTAGGAACTACTCAGTAGGAGCTAACTAAATTTGATATAAAAATAAATGGAGTACCATTGATGGTATGTTAATGAAGTTTTCAATCAGATCTGCTGCTGTGTTATTTCCTCTCTACCTGCAGATAAGTATTTGCTTACCTGGAAAAAGCTTCCTGTTTCCTTGACAGCATCAGAGATCGGAACCTATAGTAGACGTTGCAACCGAGAAAGTGTTGGAAGAATTAGGGACGTGGAGAAAATTATATAAAAGAACGAAACAGGCAAAAATTTGATAAATTTTGGTACATAGTCTCAGTAAGACAAAGAAATAGGAGGCAGTCTTTACAGTGTGAAAAAAACATCAGTCTGCAACGCCGGATTACGACACTGCTATGTAAGAAAAATAGTAAGCTCAAAAGTGTGTGAAATCTTATAGGACTTAACTGCCAAGGTCATCAGTCCCTAAGCTTACACACTATTTAACCTGAATTAGCGTAAGGACAAACACACACACCCATGCCCTAGGGAGGATTCGAACCTCCGCCGGTATTATAGTAAGTTCAGATTGCAAATGATGTTTAGTTTTATGCTATGATAACCGGCTTCAGTCGTACATAGACCTCCTTCAGACCAGAAATGTGTTCATTGGTGATGTGTGGAGTAGCTGAGCGGAGTCGTTGTAAGCCGTCAGATGGCCTTCAGCACATACATAGGCTCCGCGTCGTGACTCCACGCGTCACCAGTGGAGACGTCACTGGTCTGAAGGTGGCCTATGTATAATTGAAACCGATTAGCGCTGCATAAAACTAAACTACATTTGCGGCCTGGACTGACTAATCTTCGTTACGTTACAATACAGGATCGTTGACGTTCCAGCTATGACTTCAAATATTACCGGTCTGTTCTCTACGAGGAAAAGACTTCATATAAAAAAAATAGTACAACTGATAAATAAAAAAGCTCATTCCAACTCCTCGAGAATTCTAACTGGACCAAACGGCGCATAAAACTACTCGGAGAAATAGTGGCGATACGTTGGTTGGCCATGAGATAATAGAGACACGTCCCATGAGATAATAGAGACACGTTGCAAAGGGCCAAGTGTGCAGCAAGCTTACCAAAGCGGTCTCAGAGTGCTGTCTCCAGGCGACTCCCAGTGTAGCCTGATGGTGCAGGTGAAGGATTACTTGGCGCCGGCCGGTGTGGCTGGGGGCGGTTGTAAGCGCTTCAGTCTGGAACCGCGCGACCGCTATGGTCGCAGGTTCGAATCCTGCCTCGGGCATGGATGTGTGTGTGTGTGTGTGTCCTTAGGTTAGTTAGGTTTAAGTAGTTCTAAGTTCTAGGGTACTGATGACCTCAGATGTTACGTGCCATAGTGCTCAGAGCCATTTGAACCATTTTTTGAATTGGTTATGCTTCTGGGACGGCAAACGAAATCATGTTCAGAAACTTTCGTCATTTCAGTTAGACTTATGCAAAAATTACAATCTGTAGTTCAGTACGGATACAATTCGCGTGAACGTGGTTTGGATGGGCAGTTTGGCACCAGCTGATCGGCACGTTGTACGTAGCCTTGCCAGCTGTGGGCGTAGCTTCGTTGTGGCAATGCGCTCGTTCGGCCAACGAAGAAAAACAGAGGACAAAGACATAAGAATAGCATTCTTTGGTATTTCTGTATATACTCATGGTATCGCCTCATTTGTTCTTGCACTTAATTTCTCGCTTTTACGTCACTAGCTTGGAAAGGGCTTCAGTTGCATATTCTGTACACCAGTAAAAAATCTAGCAAAAGCCTGACATTCTGGACTTGTACATATATGGCCAGACAGGGTAGTTAAAAGCCTGGTAACCCTACGCTCATGGTCACTTGCAACGGCACCCGCGGTAATCGAATACATCTTCTCGGAATGTGATCTTACCTGCTGCTGCGATTAGACTTGGCTCGTCTCACTCCTAGGTGATGGACGTCAGAACATCCTGTAAACTCAGGCGGCGGCAAACCTCTGCGCCAGTCATCGCGAACGATCAACATCAGGAAGGCGAGGCGAGAAACTAAGTAAGAGTTGCGTGGAGAAAGCGTCTCCGCTAGTTATAAAACTAGTTATAAAAACACGTAGGTGATGTGCCAACGCTTACTAAATGTACCGTAGTGCACGCAGTCCATTTGTAGGGGAGGTTGTGCTGACCTCTCTTGCTGCTGCCTTGTGATGGGACAGGAGCGGGGCGTCTTCCGAACTCTATGACTGACTGTTCTATTGTTGTGCTAGCGGTGGGTCTGGGATTTCTGATTTAACAAGTCAAACTGTTTTTCAGTTGAATTAATACGCACTCGTGCGACTCCTGTTTGCGGTCATTGGATCCGTAATTTCCCCTTTTGTCTGAATATGCGATCAGATTTAAAATCAACTGATTCGATCTGTACTCCCTCTAATGGCTGGTAGTAACGGCTACCATAGTGAAATCAGGAATAGGGAGATCCATGACAGCTATTAGTACTGTTGCGAGGCAACGACTACTGCAAACGAAAAGAATAATCGTTTATAGAGATGCGGCTACACTGAGGCGTTGACGCAGGGATGTATTGAAAATCGCGTTATGTGATTGGATAGGGTAGACGCGCAAATTAGCCGCCCAAGCCCACCCTAATTGAAGAGGACTCTCTTTCGCCGACTGTAGTATAGTGCTTCCCCATGTACGCGAAAGTTGTCCTGTAAAAGTCTATAGTAATACACTGAAAATAACCACTGCAGAAGCACAATTAGGGAAGTACAGCATTCACTGTTATGAACGGATTCTAAACCATTTTTACTCTGTTTTAATTAGGTCTGAGTCTCGGACCATTTGCTCTAAGCAAATAAAGTTGCCAGTAACACGGTTTTCCAAATTCCTGTTACTTTCATCATAATGATGTACTCGTTCGTGCCATAAGTATTTATGATGCCAACTCACGTACAGTTACGTCCCTAATTTAATCGACGTTGGAGGGAAGAAAGGTAGAGGTCTGGATCCTTAGAGACGGAGTACTAGCTTGTGTTCGAGAAGGATGAAGAAGGAAATCGCGTTCAACCTTTTCAAATGAACGCTCTCGGCTTTTGCATTAAAATTTTGTGGGAACCACGGGTAAACGAGGGTCCGCAGCTCGTGGTCGTGCGGTAGCGTTCTCGCTTCCCACGCCCGAGTTCCCGGGTTCGATTCCCGGCGGGGTCAGGGATTTTGTCTGCCTCGTGATGACTGGGTGTTTTTTGATGTCCTTAGGTTAGTTAGGTTTAAGTAGTTCTAAGTTCTAGGGGACTGATGACCATAGATGTTAAGTCCCATAGTGCTCAGAGCCATTCGAACTGCCTGCGCGCCTTGCGTAGCAGGAACCAGCTGCCCGCTCAGAGAGGGGCTTTTCCGCCTGTGAGGAACACCGCCAGCGCTATCAGCGGCGGTCAGGCGGGCTCGGCGATTTGCAGCCTTGCTGACGTGCCGGCTCTGGCTCAGCTCAGCGCAGCACAGCACAGCACAGCACAGCGGCCGGAATAAGCCGGCAGTACGTTGGCGGGCACTTTCCGGCCCCGCGCTCCCAGACAGAGAGAGCTACGGCGGACTGATGGCTCGGGATTACGCTGTCTGCTCACGCAGCGATACCAGCCGTTTTGACTCCGCTTCCCACACCCTGCCACACTGTTGAAGCATGTTTGGAAACACGAGATTGCAAAACAACTTGTGTTCTTAGAAGGTCTCAGTCGTTACGTCGTATCTTCCGTAAGACCCTTTTGATTCTTTTGTTTGTAGGTTTATGGACGATGTGAAAATATCTTAATAGCAACGGGGTGCGCGGCTGCGATAAATTTCTTGAAAGATATCAGTTTGCAGCATTTGCTCTTATTTTTAGGATTAAAATATCCTCTTATACTGCTCACTTCTGCGTAATTTCTGCTGTGTAGCCATTCTCAGCTGTAGAATATAACCCGTTAAATGCACACACTTCAGATAGAGACAACGTAGTTGGCATAATGAAATTTTCAGAAGTGGCTCTGAGCATTATGATACTTTACTGCTGAGGTCATCGGTCGCCTAGAACTTAGAACTACTTAAACCTAACTAGCCTAAGGACATCACACTCATCCATGCCCGAGGTAGGATTCGAACCTGCGTTGCGGTCGCGCGGTTCCAGACTGTAGCGTCTAGAACCGCTCGGCCACATGAATTGTTCACTCTACAGCGGAATGTGCACTGACATGAAACTTCTTAGCGGATTAAAACTGTCTGCCGGAATGAGACTTGTAATTCGGAAGGTGGGAGACAATGTACTGGCAAAAGTAAGGCTATGAGGAGGGGTCACGAGTCGTGCTTGGTACTTAAATAAATAGCTCTAAATCTTGCAGTATATTTATAATGTGCAGCCGATATTTTTACCGGTCGATATATCGAAACCTTTTTTTGACATATCGAAGACCGATAACGATTTTTTTAAAAAAAATCAACAGACCTAGTCAGAAGTTCGAATCTCGGTCTGCCACGAAGTTTTAATCTGCCAGGAAGTTTAACAGCGTAGTTGTCTACATCTCATAGCTTCGGAAGTACAGCTTTTGGCCTCATTTTTAGTCTATAAAGATGAAGTTGCACACGACGGTCACTTAAAACGGGGACAATCCTAACAATAACTATCAGATCGAGGTTATTCCGAGACTGTACCTGTCACTTATCGTCACAGACAGCAGTAGAAAGAGCTTATTTTTCAACAATGAAGTCGACCATATACAGGCTTTGAACCTACGTGTTACAAGACATAAATAAGGTTTTAGCTTTACTCGGTATTCAGAACGATATTTTAAAACTGTTCAAATTGCAAGTAGCTTTCTTAGCATGAAGCGTAGGTACAAACTAATATGGTTACATGGAACTTCCACGTTAAGACTAATGTTTTGGGAAGATATTGTATTCTAATTGAACATAGCAAAAAATTCGCTTGCTTGTTATTTCTTTTTGTTATTTATATTTGCCTAACATATTTCCGTGTATTTACAATACGTTATTTCTAAAAAGTGTTGATTTTTGCATAGACATGAGTCTCAACTTTTTGTTCATTTATTTTTTTAAATATAGTTACTCATGCTGAAGTTAATAAGCCCTCAGTGCGTCAAATCATACGTGTAAATGAAACAGAAATTTCAGCCAATGCGATAATAAACCCTAATACTGCTTTATAGTGTTTTGACTTGGAAAAGATTCTAATTTACAACTTTCCCGGGTTAGTTACCTTAGTTTAGGGGTCTAAAGAACCTAAGCGAAGCTCTGCTTGATAGTGCACACGTTGTGCCGAGGTGTCCCACTGACCTCTTTCCACGGTATACACGCATCAGCTGGCGTAATTACACTTGCAACTTTGCATCCAGATGCTAAATCGTACGCCAACCTGAGATTTCAGTGAAAAAAAAAATCGAAACCGTACATAACGATGTTATATTGGAAATGGAGTTCAACAATTCATTTTCAACTAAATATCTTCAATGAATTTTGAAATAATAGAAAATCTATTGCAGCTCAATACTTTCTGTAGCAAAAACCAATATACCGTTAATATGTAATTAGAATGTGTGTGGAGCGAATAGTAAGTGCAGGTGAAGAATGAATCTTTAATATGTGAGTGATTTAATATGTCCGAGCGTGTGCATGATGTTGCACACGTAACAATGAGTAGAAGATATAATGTAAAAGGAGCCAGTACCAACATACGGAAAGTAATATCTTTGCACCTATCTTTGACATGTTAAGATACAGTTACGTAAAGTTCATTTGGCATTTATTGAGATCATATTTTGGCAGCAGACCTCAATTTCATTTAAGACCTATGATTGTCCTAGTTATAGGAGTACATTAACTCTGAGCGTAACTGGGATTAGCCAGTCAGAAGAGAACGTGTTAATGCGATCTAGAGCCGGAAAATATACAGCGCAGGCTGAAGTACCGAAGGATGGTGATCTGCTCACCAGATTTAGGTTGTGTGTGCAGTGACTCTTGACAGTTTCAGCATTACGAGTTGTTCTTTGTTGTGAAGTGTGTGGTTTTTGTGGGAGCAATGTGACCACGACCAGTGTGAAGTAGACATGTGCAGTGATATCTGACTTGGGTTATGTTTGTAAGGATTTATGTAGGTGAAGTGCTACTTGATCATTTTACTATGTGTCGTAACACTACGTAGCGTGTGAGGCAGACGTTTAGGCATCGTATCGACACTTTGTGATATTTTGATGGGTAGAAGAAACTGCTGAATAATGTATGACATTTGGGCTGTTAGTAAACTGACTGTCATGATTTCTTAACGTAAATTCTTGGGTTCGATATCGATACTGTCTTTTAGTGTGAGCGTCGTATGAATAATCTCAAGAGAGTAAGAAACATGAAAAGTGCGTCAGGAACTTGTTCTACGAGTTATAGTATGGATTTGTTAGCAGTTTTTGCGAGTTAACTATTTGAAAATAGAGATCAGTTTTTTTTCCAAGGAAGTTACATCAAAAGAATTTAATTCCAAGGAGTTGAAAGAATTTTTTTGCAAATTAATAGGAAACATAATGCAGTATAAGGTCACATGAAATTAAGAAGAACCTAACCCCGAGGTGCTGAAACGTTTGTCTACAAATTAATAGTAAACATAATGCAGTCTAGGGACACACGTAATTGCTATCAGGTTATCGCAGCTTGTCTTGCGTGAGGTACTTCTTGTGTCGCCTTCGATAAGGCAGCGGAATGTGTGGAAATTCCGTTGAACGTAAATGAAACATTACTGCTGAATTGACATGAGTGCTTTACATGGTCGCACTAATCGTTGGATTTTCCATGCCTTCGTCTGAATCTGAACCGACATACTCAATTCATGCAATGAGAACCGGGTTGAAATTTGACATTTTTTATAGGTACAGAGAAATACGAAAGTTTTGTTAACTGCCAGAAAAAAATGAAACTGTGACTGAAAGGACTGGAACTTAAGGCTTCGTTTTCGACGTTTTGCCAGTGAAGTACTAAACTAGTAAGATACTTATAAGAATGGTAGGTTCTAATTTTTCAAGAGGGCTCTATAAGTAAGGGATGGGCACTACGTGGGTGGAACACTGGCATAGCACTGCTCATACGACGGTGGTAACAGGAATTGCTGCCAAGCAAGCTGTAAGTTAGCACGAATTAAAGCTGACGTGTTCGCACGCTTTGCGACATCCCACTCCCACCGCCCGTCAGGACGTGCCAAGAACGTTCCCAGTATCCAGTCAGAGAGGACTGTGTTTCGCGACTTGCATTTCATATGATGCATCACCTCTTGATCAAACTATTCTGTTCGCTATTTGACACAGCCTTGTACTTTTATGATTACTACAGTCTAGAACAGTGTGGGAACTACGTGAAGAACAACCTGAATAGACAGCTGACGCTTTGCTTCGGAATTTGATACCAAGTATTGACACTGAATTTTATATCGCATCTTCTGAGTGAGTTTCCACTGTTACGTAATAAGGTATATGTAGCATCTCTGTTTTCTAAAGCTTTTGTTGTTATTTACGGTGTCCGAAGATGGCAAGAGCCGAAGCATATGATGTAAGATAGTATAATAAAAAGCTATAAGTGATCCGGAAAGAACTCGTTCTGGATCTGGCCCACATTCTTGTTTCACAAGCCAGCATTCTGTGCCTAAAGTTGTGCGAACGGATCTATAAGGGGCAGTCAAATGAAAACCGAACACCCGCTACATCAGGAGTATATAATAGTTCCATTCAGAAGTAATCATCTCACGCTTCAGACATTTATCTGACTGGGACATTTATCGCAATGTTTCGTAATCAAACTGTACCGAGGATGCTGCAGTGTTTCCTAACCAAATCGACGCAGCATATCCTCCGTCAGGTTGGTATGCAGGGTTGGGCCTTATCGTGTAACTTAACGGAACTTGTGTAAACAGCTTTGGATTTGTTTGGTGGTGGAGATATGGGATGTTGCCACTGTTCGCTTGTAGTGTAGGCAGCACGTAGTCATAATGACCTCCCCTTTGACTGCAGGGGTCGTCCGCTCTTCGAGTCAAAATGCCGAAGAATGCTGTCGGACGGTATCACCCTGTTGCTCGATAGTCCCCTTCCCCGCACTGCCAGTGGACATCTGCATCTGCATCTACATCTACATGTTTAGTCTGGTATTCATAATTAAGTGCCTGGCTGACGAAGGCTACGCTGGACTGATTTGGTTGGGAAACACTGCGACTTCCTCCGTAATGCTGAGAGATTTCACAGTGTGATTTTCACATATTTGGCGACCTGAAGAAAGACATACGTGAATGTCGGTGTCGGTCGGACGAGGAAGCGGGTGCGGTTGTGGATCCACCAGCTGCCGACCGCGAAACAGGAATTGATTCTCTCGTCTCCCAGTGGCATAAATGTCTTAATGCGTGTGGTGGTTACTTTTGAATGGAACCATTTCATGGTATCGTTGTGACAGGTGTTCGATTTTCATTTGACTGCCTCTCAGATCAATAAAAACTGCCGCGTTCGTCTTAGTGGAGCTATACTCAATAGAAAGAAGCAAACCCTTTCGCTAGATAGACTTCATTAACATTGTACGCAAGTGAGGGATAATAATAAATATTACAGCCCAAGTGGAAAAATGTTTGAATGAAGACCCCTTCCTAGTGACATCATAATGTCGTGTTACATGGAGTGTTTTATTCGAGTTAGTCTACACTACCACCTCCTACAATATTTGCAGTTCCTTCTAGTGTACCGCCGTGTGACGTACATTTCCCGCCATGATAGTAGCTGCCTGACAGTGTGGATATGGCGTAACACGTGGATCAGGTAGGGTTAACGAAAGTTTAAATTTACATTCCTGCCTCTGTGAGGTGCTAGTTCTTGTTGACGAGCCTCCTAGCTGGTACGCGGGTACTCGGTTTCTGACTGTATGTGACAGTAAGACTTTTACAAGAAGATGTCTTCAAAAATATCTCAGCCTGAGTGGAAAAATTGTTTTACTTGCTTTGTATTTAACGTGCCTCATGCACACTTGTGCAATGGATCTCGATACGCAGGTAGACAGATCGTCTCCTTGCAATGGAAGAAATCATCATCAACCCTATAACCAACAGGAGAGGTGATCTACCGTTTTTAATGTGCACCATTGTTCTACGCTAAATCTCAAGTATCAAAATGTTTGCTTTGCGTCTGAAGGGTCTATGACCACTATAAAATCTAATCCGATTTTGGATCGTTACATCCTGTAGATTTTGATAATTGTTTGGTAAAATGTAGCAACCCTAGTTTGTATTTACATTACTTCAAATTACATTCTTAAACAATATATTTTTTTCCTGTCAATTAAATGGAGCTGCATTGCATAATTTACCGGCATTCTTTTTACCTGGCAAAGTTCGGACTCTCGGGCAATGAGTTTTTTTTTAACCTCAGCCGTGTCCTTCTCGATAATTTCTTAATCAACCACTCTTTAATGAGTTGTCCGTTCCGAATTACCAATCCGGCAGAGAAATTACTGGATCTGGGTCGATGGCGGCTTTAATGAAGGGCGACGCGTGGCTCTTAAAATCGGTTGTTGATAACCTCCAGACATTGCGTTTTATCGAGATAAATGAACGCTAAATTTGGGCAAAAGTTGCAGGAGAAGCAATGCACACTCAAAAGACAAGAGGAAATAAGTATCGGAAACGAGGATACCGACTCAGTAATTTGGATGGAAATCGTGTTCATTGTCATGAGGTGGATCACATCACTAAGGTTCAGATCCTGTATATAAGGATACATATCCGATACAATGTATGAGTGAGGAGCAACATACGAAAATCCTCAATAGGGGCCAAAATGGTGGAAAATCTCAATCTGAATGATCCAGTATCCCAAATAAAGCGAGAGTTTAGAGGAAACAATACTATAAACATTGACTGTGAGTTTCATTACAAAGGGGCAAAAAATTCAATTAATTCTCTCAAATGTTCCTTGGGTCGTTTTATACACGGAAACAGGCATCTAGGGCTCTAAGAACCAGTCGCTCTTAATTTTCCATGAGAGTTTTACAGACCAACGACTTCACTAACGACATAGGAAAAACGCGTTTGCGTTAGGCTCGCAGTTTCGTTTCCATCCAACGACTAAGGTAACCACTTGCAGGGGGGCCACTTACATGATAATTAACAAGTAACAAAAACCTAAAATACAAATTGTATATTCAATTCTTCTCGGTTTTCTGAACTCGCAAACGTGTCTTAAATGCAAACCAATTGGTTATTGAGGGTAAAGTAATTTTAATATCAGCGGAACATACAGTTTGCGAAAGTCTTACGATCGCAGTAAGCAGTTAAAGAACAGAGCAGTTACATTCAAACTGGAGCCGCTGGTAAACCATTGGAGTCGGAGACCTTTTTCCCATTGGAGTCGGAGACCTTTTTCTTCGTGGGACACACTCTTGATACCACCGTGGAATGTCCATTTTAGGGTTCATGGAGTCATACACCCCCACTCCATCCTCCCCTTTTCAACAACTTTTTTCTGGAGGAGGCATTTCACTTCCCTATGTTTCCCCAGAGGCTATAAAACATCGGAGAGCTAGTCTCAGGACCCCATTCCCATTCGGTTGCAGATTTCAGGCGAATCTCATTCGGATGAAGATTTGCTATAATGTTGTGAGTGTGAATTTGTAAGGGACCAAACTGCTGAGGTAATCGGTCCCTAGACTTACACATCACTTAAACTAACATATGCTAAGAACAGCACACACACACCCATGTCCTAGGGAGGACAAGAACCTCCTGTGGGAGGAGCCACGCAATCCGTGACACGGCGCCTCAAACCGTGTGGGCACTCCGTGCGGCCATAATTTTGTCAAATCGTTAGTATGGAGGTCGCCGCCATCTTAGTTAACATGAGCTGGTTTCCATTACATTAGAACCAGTGATGTATAAAATCACATCGGTAGAAATCCTTAAGAGTATAAATTACCGCGTAATTAAGTGCCCACGCAACTTTCTTTGCGAACTGTCTGCACTCCACCCACCGATGTTGACTGGGCAAGAGAGGTCACGTTTACCGTCATTTCTCCTGTCTCTCATGGTAAACAGCAGTACCTTTTATTCCGTCTTTTTCTTAAGATGGATTCACTAGTTAGAACACTCTAGGCCCTAGGGGTTGAACGAACCTCTATTTTTTGTTCAGTTGTTTTTCCCTTGTAACTTTTAAGTCCAGTGGGGGAATGGCTGTCTGACGAGTAATATGGAATTTTGGACTGATGTCGTCGCATGCTGTAATAAGGCTACCTCGCATTCAGATATTTTTATGGCAAAATATGCAATTGTTCCATTGATGTACTACTTGTCTCTTGCGTGTTTGTTGCCTTCACCTGTCCCTTGTTATATAACTTCTTCTGTCAGAAACTCCTGGTGTAGGATCGATCACTGTTGAGCCAAATTGAGGGTACAGAAGATCTACAAGTAAGATATCTTTTATCTGCTGATTGCAGTTATGGAAGCTAATTCAGTTGATTATTGTCACCAATAGCTTTAATTAATATGAAACTGTGTGGTTCCAGAAACCTTGCCAAGTCTCAAACATCCACGATATATAATCACTCACGCTACATATTGGTCAGGCGAGCAGATCCTCACTGACGTTAATATTTAGTGGGATGGTAAAATGTCGCGTTGAAACCACACGCACTAGCGGACAAGAGGTACAGAGTACAAAAACTGTTGCAGCTCATCGCTAGTGGGCACCAGGTAAAGTGCAGTCAAAGGATGCAGGCCTATTAGTCGGTCATGTACAGATCATAAGTTTCTAGAGATGCGCTGCTGGTGATCAGAGCAGGGTGTTCGGATCTTGAACTACCAAACACGGCTCTTGCGTCAGTTGAATGTGGCCTAAATAGTAAACAAAGTGAAAAATATAAAATTGGGGATTTTAGCACGGCAGTATTGCGCTGACAGAACTGAATTCCAGATTGCGAGTCCTGCTCAAACGTATTAGTCTAGCTGCTGTTCCACCAACATTTCCCGCACGGTATGTGCATATGACAGGCAGGTTGACGTGTGCATATTAATGAAGCTTCTCCTAGATGAGCTAACACCATCTCAAACACTACTCTTCGAAAAACACTTCCTCCAGAATAATGCTCAGTTTTGAAAAAAAGACTTCCTCCAAGATAATGGCCAGTTATCTGAGGTCTTTTCTCGTAAGTTTCCATCCGTGGCCATAAATTTCTTCCAATTAGGATGGTGCCTGTTTCGAAATTTATCTCTGTACATTCATTCACCACTGTGTGTGCTACATCCTGCTATATCATTTTCTTATTTACCATTACATTTATTAGTCTGTACGAGGTCTTTTCTGAAGGTATTTGTCTGCGGTGTAGCCATGTATGGAAGTGAAATATGGACGTTAATGTGATTAGACAAGAAGAGAATTAAAGCTTTTGAACTGTGCTGCTACACAAGAATGCTGAAGTTTAGATTGGTAGATAACGCAACTAATGAACAGAGTTGGTGAGACTAGAAATTTGTGGCACTACTTGACTAAAGGAGGGAATCGGTTGATAGGACACGTTCTGGGACTGAGGAAATTCTCTCTGGATTCCAGCGGCTATCTGATTTGGTGAAGGCTGCCGGTCTTGCTTACGAGATGAAGGCAGAGCTCCCCATCTGCAGCATCGTTGACAGAACCGACTGCGGACCTTTGGTGCAGAGCCGGGTGGAGGGTCTGAATCAGAGGCTCAGACGGTTTTGCGACCGTATTGGCTGCAGATTCCTTGACTTGCGCCATAGGGTGGTGGGGTTTCGGGTTCCGCTGAATAGGTCAGGAGTTCACTACACTCAGCTGGCGGCTACACGGGTAGCGGAGGCTGTGTGGCGTGGACTGGGCGGTTTTTTAGGTTAGAAGGCCTCGGGAAAGTGCGGGATGGGCTGCAATGTCAAAGGGTGCTTGGCAATTACAGGACGTGCTTGGATCAAGGAACAGTCGGAATTATAGTTGTAAACTGTTGTAGTTGCGCTGGAAAAGTCCCTGAGCTTCAAGCGCTAATAGAAAGCACAGAAGCTGATATCGTTATAGGTACAGAAAGCTGGCTAAAGCCTGAAATAAGTTCTGCAGAAATTTTTACGAAGTCTCAGACGGTGTTCAGGAAAGATAGATTAGGCAGAATTGGTGGTGGAGTGTTGGTGTCTGTCAGTAGTGGTTTATCTTGTAGTGAAGTCGAAGTAGATACTCCGAGCGAATTGGTGTGGGTGGAGGTTATACTTAACAGCCGAATTAAGTTAATAATTGGCTCCTTCTACCGACCCCCAGACTCCGATGATACAGTTGCGGAACAGTTCAGAGAAAGTTTGAGTCTCGTAACAAATAAATACCCCACTCATACGGTTATAGTTGGTGGGGACTTCAACCTACCTTCGGTATGTTGGCAAAAATACTTGTTCAAAACCGGTGGTAGGCAGAAAACGTCTTCCGAGATTGTCCTAAATGCATTCTCCGAAAATTATTTAGAGCAGTTAGTCCACGAACCCACGCGAATTGTAAATGGTTGCAAAAACACACTTGACCTCTTGGCCACAAACAATCCAGAGCTGATAGAGAGCATCATGACTGATACAGGGATTAGTGATCACAAGGTCATTGTAGCTAGGCTCAATACCATTTCTTCCAAATCCATCAGAAACAAACGCAAAATAATTTTATTTAAAAAAGCGGATAAAGTGCCACTAGAAGCCTTCCTAAAAGACAATTTCCATTCCTTCCGAACTGACTATGCGAATGTAGACGAGATGTGGCTCAAATTCAAAGATATAGTAGCAACAGCAATTGAGATATTCATACCTCATAAATTGGTAAGAGATGGAACGGATCCCCCGTGGTACACAAAAAAGGTCCGAACGCTGTTGCAGAGGCAACGGAAAAAGCATGCGAAGTTCAGAAGAACGCGAAATCCTGAAGATGGGCTAAAATTTACAGACGCTCGAAATTTGGCACGTACTTCGATGCGAGATGCCTTTAATAGGTTCCACAACGAAACATTGTCTCGAAATTTGGTAGAAAATCCGAAGAAATTCTGGTCGTATGTAAAGTACACAAGCGGCAAGACGCAGTCAATACCTTCGCTGCGCAGTGCCGATGGTACTGTTATCGACGACTGTGCCGCTAAAGCGGAGTTATTGAACGCAGTTTTCCGAAATTCCTTCACCAGGGAAGACGAATGGAATATTCCAGAATTTGAAACACGAACATCTGCTAGCATGAGTTTCTTAGAAGTAGATACCTTAGGGGTTGCAAAGCAACTCAAATCGCTTGATACGGGCAAGTCTTCAGGTCCAGATTGTATACCGATTAGGTTCCTTTCAGATTACGCTGATACTATAGCTCCCTACTTAGCACTCATATACAACCGCTCGCTCACCGATAGATCTGTACCTACAGATTGGAAAATTGCGCAGGTCGCACCAGTGTTCAAGAAGGGTAGTAGGAGTAATCCATTTAACTACAGACCTATATCATTGACGTCGGTTTGCAGTAGGGTTTTGGAGCATATACTGTATTCAAACATTATGAATCACCTCGAAGGGAACGATTTATTGACACGTAATCAGCATGGCTTCAGAAAACATCGCTCTTGTGCAACGCAGCTAGCTCTTTATTCGCACGAAGTAATGGCCGCTATCGACAGGGGATCTCAAGTTGATTCCGTATTTCTAGATTTCCGGAAAGCTTTTGACACCGTTCCTCACAAGCGACTTCTAATCAAGCTGCGGAGCTATGGGGTATCGTCTCAGTTGTGCGACTGGATTCGTGATTTCCTGTCAGGAAGGTCGCAGTTCGTAGTAATAGACGGCAAATCATCGAGTAAAACTGAAGTGATATCAGGTGTTCCCCAGGGAAGCGTCCTGGGACCTCTACTGTTCCTGATCTATATAAATGACCTGGGTGACAATCTGAGCAGTTCTCTTAGGTTGTTCGCAGATGATGTTGTAATTTACCGTCTAGTAAGGTCATCCGAAGACCAGTATCAGCTGCAAAGCGATTTAGAAAAGATTGCTGTATGGTGTGTCAGGTGGCAGTTGACGCTAAATAACGAAAAGTGTGAGATGATCCACATGAGTTCCAAAAGAAATCCGTTGGAATTCGATTACTCGATAAATAGTACAATTCTCAAGGCTGTCAATTCAACTAAGTACCTGGGTGTTAAAATTACGAACAACTTCAGTTGGAAGGACCACATAGATAATATTGTCGGGAAGGCGAGCCAAAGGTTGCGTTTCATTGGCAGGACACTTAGAAGATGCAACAAGTCCACTAAAGAGACAGCTTACACTACACTCGTTCGTCCTGTGTTAGAATATTGCTGCGCGGTGTGGGATCCTTACCAGGTGGGATTGACGGAGGACATCGAGAGGGTGCAAAGAAGGGCAGCTCGTTTTGTATTATCGCGTTATAGGGGAGAGAGTGTGGCAGATATGATACACGAGTTGGGATGGAAGTCATTACAGCATAGACGTTTTTCGTCGCGGCGAGACCTTTTTACGAAATTTCAGTCACCAACTTTCTCTTCCGAATGCGAAAATATTTTGTTGAGCCCAACCTACATAGGAAGGAATGATCATCAAAATAAAATAAGAGAAATCAGAGCTCGAACAGAAAGGTTTAGGTGTTCGTTTTTCCCGCTCGCTGTTCGGGAGTGGAATAGTAGAGAGATAGTATGATTGTGGTTCGATGAACCCTCTGCCAAGCACTTAAATGTGAATTGCAGAGTAGTCATGTAGATGTAGATGTAGATGTAAGGGATCACATATTTAGTGTGTGTGCAGCGGATGGGGGGATCGTAGAGGGAGACTAGGTGATGAATACAGTAAGCAGATTCAGAAGGATGTAGGTTGCAGTCTTTATTTGGAGATGAAGAGGCTTACACAGGTTAGAGTAGCATGGAGAGAACACAGGTTAGAGTAGCATGGAGAGCTGCATCAAACCAGTCTTCGGACGAAGAGCACAACAACAACGTGAGACTATGAGAAACCCAGAACAACGACATACCATTACCGAGCTTGCAATTAAAATCTAAAGCAGTCTTTGAGTAGAGTAAAAGGAAAGGTGTCACCATGAATTTTTCAGGGTGCTGCATGTGCAAAGTGGGCAGTTGGTCTCCAAAGCGAGTGAGATTGTGATCGTAGTACATGATAGTGAAAGTGAAGTGACTAGTCGGCTACATACGCATTTAAGGATTACCGAAATGGCAAAAGAGGACCTGAAACGTGCAAGCAGGACTCGGTTCTGCGGGTTCCACACGGACTTAATTATATATATATATATATATATATATATATATATATATATATATATATATATATATATATATATATATACGGCTCATCTATAAGTTTTGTTGAGAGGGTTGCTAGTATCAAAATAGTAACATCCTTTGATTGCATTAACTTTGAAGCTTAAATTGTTTACACAGCTAAGGGACCATAGACATTAGTATTTGTCAAAAGATTTCAGTTTGCCGCGCGGGGTAGCCGCCCGGTCATAGGCGACTTGTCATGGTCCGCGCGGCTCCCTCCGTAGGAGGTTCGAGTCCTCCCTCAGGCATGGGTGTGTGTGTTGTCCTTAGCGCAGGCATGGGTGTGTGTGTTGTCCTTAGCGCAAGTTAGTTTAGGTTAGATTGAGTAGTGCGTAAGCTTAGGGACTGATGACATCAGCAGTTTGCTCCCGTAAGACCTTATCACAAATTTCCAGTTTTTTTCAGTTTGCTACCTTGATCCATTCCTGACAAAAAGTGGTCTTAACAGACGGACAGACAGGTGGACACGATTTGATCCTGTAAGGTTTCCCTTTTTGCCAGTTGAGGTACGGAACACTGAAACAGCACTTGTTATCGTATTTGATACAGGCAAGGCACTTAGGTTTAGGTAACTATACTTTTGTATTATACTGTTAATAACGGTAGCTAAGTTTTCTGTGCAAAACTTTGCTGTGGTTCTACAGTACAGCATAACGTATAGGTCTTCGGAATTCGACGCACACGTGCGAGACATCGTGAAAACTCTTCCTCTACATCCGGAGGACTCCTGCGATTCCACACTTCCCTGACTGGAACTATATAATTTTGTAGGAAATCTGTAGCTCAAATGACTAATTTCTACATCTCCAAAGGAAAAATTTTGTTAGGAAATGCAAATACAAACGGCGGCTAGTTGCAGAAAGCGGCAGCATGCGAAAGAGAAAGCCCTTGTGATCGTCCAAAAATAGATATGGAGGGGCGCCAGTTGTGTGTGGAGTTCCTCAGGGCGTGGCCACACATATGCAGAGCTTATTTCTGCGAAATCAGGCATGTCTGGGAGAATGGACCTTTTTTGTTATTGGCGTAACCTGGAATGCACAACCTTCAACATAGTATCGTACAAGGCGTACCTGAGCATTTGAAAAATTCGGTGAATGGTCTCATAAAATAAAGGAGACAAAAGTTACAACTGAAATACCGTTCCTGGCCTTCAAAGTAATCGCCATTACAAAACGTTCAGCAAACGCTTCTTGTGGAATTGCTCGAAGCACAGTGCCCATGCTTCATGTTGCGATATACGCATCCTTACAGGAGATGAGACCTGGTGCAACCAATACTATCAGCAGTCCTAGCGACAGTCAATGGCAAAATGTTCATCGTCTTCTCCGCCTCCCAAATAAAGTGGGCTGCCAAACTCCACAATTAAGACGATGTTGATCGGATTTTTGGACTGCAAGGGCTCGATTCATCGTGGAACGTCTACCGAGGTAGGCGCGGAAAACGATGAACACCATGCCACTGTCTGTCGCTCAGTCTCCGTGACGAGTTGATGGCGCCCGGTATCATCTGCAGTGATGCAGATATCCAACAGCGCGAGACCACGTTGCTTCGAGTGATTCCGCAAGACGCGTTTGCTGACTGTTCCTGGCAGCTTTACAACCGATGTCAGAAGTGTGTAGGAGCTAATGGCGATTACTTTGAAGGCCAGGAAACATATTTGGTTTTTAACTTGTGTTTGCTCTATTTTCTGAGACCATTCACCGGACTTCCAAGAAACACTTTGTATTTAACAGATATTTTACGCTTGATTTAACTAGTTACAGTCGTCAGTTGGACGAACAAGGAAGTTAACTGACTTACTCAAAGAAACCGTTCAGACCATTTCCACGAAATGAGTTTAGGGAAACCACAGTAAACCCTAATCTGTATGGTTTTACGCAGGATACAATGGAAGTCCAGTGTACAGTAGCGTTACTCTGCAAGTTAATCTATATGGTGATGGATTTATTATACAAAAAAGTAATTCTACGAAAAAAGTAACTGAATGATATTGTTAGATTGTGCATCCAGAGGGCTCGGGATTGATGTTTGGTCTGTCCTAGAATTTTTATCTACTGCTTATCATTTCTTTCGCCTCTGGTAATGTTTGTTAATGTGAAAAATGCCAGGGGGTGCACCGTCGTTTGAGGTCCACGCTATGCTGTGGGTATCCTCTAACTTGCAGGGTGAGTCAGTACAGAAGTCGGACTGTGGTGCTGAAAACGATCTTCCGGGTGGTGGAAGCATTTCGTTAGTATGGGCAGTCAAATGAAAGCCGAACTCCCGCCGTAACGCACAGTCCGCGCAGGAGGTGGTCCCAGTGTTGCTACGGTTCCATACTGCCACCACTAGTTGTGTAAAACGCTTACACATTTATAAGTTGGGGCAAACGCCCAGGATAAATACCTAGGCAATGTCCAGCGTTCATAAACGCCCGGGCGTTTATGCATTTTGAAGAGAAACTGATAAACGGTGCTTATAAAAACATTTTAAGCCGAAATTTTGTATTAAAAAATGTTTAGCAAAACTGCTTCCTTTATGGTTGGGCAAGGTGAAAAAGCTGCTTGAAAGCTAGGAGAGAAACTGGATTGTAAACATAACCTCTTGCATCGTTAATGAGGTCAGTTCTTGCGGTAGTGCATAATAAAAATAAAAAAAAAATTAAATTTAAAAGTAATTTTTTAAATAAAGCATAGTATTTTAATTTTTTAAATAAAGCATAGTATTTTTACTTAAACTAGACTACTGCAAAAATATTAAAAAGAATTTTCGATGAGTTTCTTGATCTTCATAAGTTGAAGGAGACTTATAAAGTTCCGATTCTGCCTCAGATTGTCGTGAATCTGCGTCCACGCTTACTACTGGATTCTTTTCCATTATTTATTTGCTTGGACTGTTCAGTGGGATCAACCGACTTAGGTCGTGTTCCTCATCCATTCATCAACTTCCAGTTATACGAGGGGTACATTAGTTTTGCAGCTCTCTCTGAAGTGAGTCTGATTCTTTTTTTTTACTGTGGATCCAGTCAAAAGTGCCGATGGAACACTCTGTAGCAGCAGATGTAACTGGTGCGCTCAGAATTTTTTTGACAACTTCTTCCAATTCACAATAAATGGTAAGCAATTGTCAGCAACACGCGCCCCTGGTTGCTACAGCAAGTTGGAATGCTAGTTAAAAATCATGCCATCCCTTGTTTTAATTGGGAAATTGTACAAGCTGGCTGTAAAAACTTTAAAAAGTACTTTGTTTATAAACGCTCAGATTTATGGCATTTAAAATTGTTTTGGGCAAATTCGTGGGCAAATAGGCATTTATAAAGTACCTTGCCCACCGGACATCTGCCCAGCCCGCATCACTACGCACCACTATGGTTGTAGAACAGCTTAGTGTCACATCACAGGTGCACGCAGTCGTTGGGTTATGACCTCGGCTGTTGGCAGACTGGTCTAGTGTATTCGTCCAGCTTTTGACATAGAGACAAGTAAAGAAGAGCTGAGAGGTGTGGTTCGTTTTCTGGTGGCTGAGGCATAGTACGTGGCATTCATCGTCGCACGTCCCAGTGCGCACCGTGAACTCTGCCTGCCCCTCACGTGTGTGCACGTCTTGGAGGGGAGATTCAGGGAAGAGTGCACATCACTGTAAGGCGATCCGCGCCAGAGACATATCCGACGAGTCCTGAAACTTGATGTGACGGCCTTATTGGTGAGACCGACGAATCACGGAGCGACAAAAAAAAAAAGTGCAGAATGGCGTTAAGTCTGAGTCGTCTGCTGCGGTAACACGAGGGAAGACAAGCGTTTCTGTTCCGTATCATCACACGGCACGAAACGTGATGTCAGCATTTCGAGTCCCAGAGCAAATGGCACATCTACTCTGTCAAAGAAATCCAAAGCTGTGCACACTATTTCCGGTAAGGTCATAATGGCCTCCTCCTTAGATTACAGGGGCCTTCTGTTGCTCGGCGAGTTCCTCGAGAGTGGAACCACACTCACTGCGTAGCGCTTTGAAGATATTTTGCAGAAACTGCGACTTGCTTTAAAATCTGAACGCCGAGGAATGCAATCGGGCAGATTAACCCTGTTGCACGGTAACACTGCCCTGCAACATTCTCAGTACAGCCGGATCTTCCGTCGTGTGATTTCCATGTCTTTGGTGACCTGAAGAAAGATATGCGTGGACGTCGGTTTCAGTCATAAGTGTAAGAGCGGATGCGTTTGTGCATCCGTCTGCGCCTGACCGCGTTTTACGAAACAGGAATTGGTGATACCGTCTTCTAGTGGGCTAAATGTCTGAAGGCGTGCGATGATGACCTTGGAACGGCACCACTCCATGGCGCCGTTGCGGCGGCTGCCCCTCGTACAGTGCCCGTAACATTCCAGTCGCAAATATGAAATGAAATATGTTCAACAAGAGGGGTTCGGCAGAGCAAAGAATCGCAACAAGGCAGCAAAAAAAGGGGGAGAAGAGACATCATAACAGATAAAAAAAAAAAAAAGTCGAATAGCCTTCATTATGAATGTCCCTTTACTCATTTAACATCTGCTGTAGTTCTTGTTTTGAATTAGTAAAAATCTCAAGCTGTCAAAGTGTATCCACCAAATGGCGTCTTTTAGGAGCATGATAATATCAAGTTGTTGACCTATGTGCTCTACTTAGTTCATATATTTAAAAATAGGATTCTTGTTCAGCAGATTTCTTAATGTCCAATTTCACTCCCATCCTGTGCTGTGTCCCAGATGTATGCTATTGCACGACGATGTTCGATACTGTAGAAATATTTTGATGAAGGAAGAATTTCTCCCGCTTCGATATCTCCACTGCAACAGTCACCCTCTGACCTAGGAGAATCCTGTCATCTATTCGTCAATGTGTTCTTCCCAGTTGCTACGTTTAACAAGTCCCAAGTCTCCGTTCTTACTGCTTTTTATCATTTTCCTCTTTGTTTTCCCATAACTAACAGCGACGACGGACACTGGTAAGATTATACGACAACGTAACCAAAAACGTTCTAGTGAACATGCGTCACAAATTGCGAAAGTGTAGTTCCGCACCGCGGACCGCTACTGGCATTGGTATGTGCCATGAGCGAAACTTGAGCCCAATTAGGTGGAGACTTAATCGAGAAGCTTGCATTCCAAGTACATTAACACAAGCTAGGACAGTATTTCACACTAAAGTTAGTCAGCGTTGACTAGCAATCACGCATTCGCAAAACTACAGTTCAGCAGATCCTGGCATGGACAATTAGCAAGTTAACAGTAAGTTGTACGATACTGTAGTGCCTCTGTTTGTTGCGAGTGTGAAATGACACCAGAGAGAAAGAAGGTGGTAGTGTCCATGAACAGAAAGATGATAATGATGATGATAATGTTAGTTTGTGGGCTCAACATCGTCTTCATCAGCGCCTATACAACTTCCAATCTTTTCATTTCCAGTTTCGCCACTATCCGAATGATGCTGATATGATAAGGACAACACAAAAACACAATCCCCGGGTGGAGAAAGTCTCCGACCCGGTCGGGAATCGAACCCAGAACCCCATGATCCAGAGGTAGCAACACTAAGCAGTAGACCACGAAATGCGGACTGAAGAGGAGGAGGCACTGCGTAGGATGGATAAAGGAGCATTGTTGAAAACCACTGCTGCTGAATTTGACGATGCAACTTCAACGATGGCAGACTGGAGAAATAATCTACGACCAGCCGTTTATGAACCCGCTGACATAGTTTGCACAGTGAATAAAGCAACAGGTGACGATATCGATCCTTTGGAGTTCACTGAAGCATTTGCGAACATTCTAAGGAAGGATGCTCAGACAAACGTGTTAATGACGTAAACGACTGACTGCGAAATGACAGTGACAGCCGGCTGGAGTGGCCAGCGATTCTAGGCGCTACAGTCTGGAGCTGCGCGACCGCTATGGTCGCAGTTTCGAATCCTGACTCGGGCATGGATGTGTGTGATGTCCTTAGGTTAGTTAGGTTTAAGTAGTTATAAGTTCTAGGTGACTGATGACCTCAGAGGTTAAGTCCCATAGTGCTCAGAGCCATTTGAACCATTTTGACGGTTACGCTCGTGACGGTATTTTCTGGTAACGAAATTATCGCCGTTCGTTCGTGTGTAGACAATAACCGTTATGATGATGTATTAGGTGATAGAGTGGCCGCTCAATCATAAGGCAATGTGGCACATACGGAGGGAACAGCGCAGATGTAAAAAAACATCGGCCAAAAACAAATCACATCGAACTAATACTGGTGAAACTCCTGTGTTATCGTGCTGTACATAAACGACGTAATAATCTGGAGAAAGTTGTTGATTATTTTAGTGCATAACGTACGGCGATCGTGTTTACATGTAAAGCAATATGACGTGTATGTTTATGGCATTTAATTAGTGTCACTCACTGTCCGCCCCCGGTAGCTGAGTGGACCAAACGCAACGAAGTATACTGCCGGCACGGTAGTTCAGCGAGCTCGGTCAGAGGGCTAGCAGTGAACGATCAACAAAGAAAGTTGATTCCGTATTTCTAGATTTCCGGAAAGCTTTTGACACCGTTCCTCACAAGCAACTTCTAATCAAGCTGCGGAGCTATGGTGTATCGTCTCAGTTGTGCGACTGGATTCGTGATTTCCTGTCAGGAAGGTCGCAGTTCGTAGTAATAGACGGCAAATCATCGAGTAAAACTGAAGTGATATCAGGTGTTCCCCAGGGAAGCGTCCTGGGACCTCTGCTGTTCCTGATCTATATAAATGACCTGGGTGACAATCTGAGCAGTTCTCTTAGATTGTTCGCAGATGATGCTGTAAATTACCGTCTAGTAAGGTCATCCGAAGACCAGTATCAGTTGCAAAGCGATTTAGAAAAGATTGCTGTATGGTGTGGCAGGTGGCAGTTGACGCTAAATAACGAAAAATGTGAGATGATCCACATGACTTCCAAAAGAAATCCGTTGGAATTAGATTACTCGATAAATAGTACAATTCTCAAGGCTGTCAATTCAACTAAGTACCTGGGTGTTAAAATTACGAACAACTTCAGTTGGAAGGACCACATAAATAATATTGTCGGGAAGGCGAGCCAAAGGTTGCGTTTCATTGGCAGGACACTTAGAAGATGCAACAAGTCCACTAAAGAGACAGCTTACACTACACTCGTTCGTCCTCTGTTAGAATATTGCTGCGCGGTGTGGGATCCTTACCAGGTGGGATTGACGGAGGACATCGAAAGGGTGCAAAAAAGGGCAGCTCGTTTTGTATTATCACGTTATAGGGGAGAGTGTGGCAGATATGATACACGAGTTGGGATGGAAGTCATTACAGCATAGACGTTTTTCGTCGCGGTGAGACCTTTTTACGAAATTTCAGTCACCAACTTTCTCTTCCGAATGCGAAAATATTTTGTTGAGCCCAACCTACATAGGTAGGAATGATCAAAATAAAATAAGAGAAATCAGAGCTCGAACAGAAAGGTTTAGGTGTTCGTTTTTCCCGCTCGCTGTTCGGGAGTGGAATAGTAGAGAGATAGTATGATTGTGGTTCGATGAACCCTCTGCCAAGCACTTAAATGTGAATTGCAGAGTAGTCATGTAGATGTAGATGTAGATGTAGATGAACGGGTGTCGTCAGACGTTCGCCCCGAACAAATACAACGAACAATACAGAACAAAATGAGATAAAAGAAAAGTTGTCAGCGCGACAGACTGTCAATCCTAAGGGCCCGGGTTCGATTCCCATCTGGGTCGGAGATTTTCTCCGCTCAGGGTGTTGTGTTGTCGTAATCATCATTTCATCCCCATCGACGGGCAGGTCGCCGAAGTGGCGTCAACTCGAAAGACCTGCACCAGGCAAGCGGCCTACCCAACGGGAGGCCCTAACCACACGACATCTTTTTTTTAATGTCACTCACTTTTTAAATTTCCATATTATTTGGATTTTCGGTAACCTGGGTGACCTGTGGTCCCACCTAGCCCAAATAAACGTAATTACACTGTCTCCCGCAAACGGGTCCACTGCGAACCCATCTGTAACGTTGTTTCTGCTTGTATTATAGTATACTTTCACCCGTGTCAGATTTCGCTATTAATTATGTCCCACCTCCCTTGTTTTGTGCTACCGACGATGTTCATTCCATTCAAAAAATGTACTTGGTGTTCCTCTGTTTCGGGTGAAAGAGCTACACTACCCGATCAAAAGTATGCGGACATTCGTATGTAATACGGAACTGACCACTAGATTTCACGAGAGGCGGACCTGCCAGTACAAAAGGAGGTACTCTCTTGCCATTAGAGGAGCAGTAATAGCAGAGAGGATCGGTCAGGGAAGTTCAGTGACTTCGAACATGGGCTAGTCATTGGATGTCAAATGGTTCAAATGGCTCTGAGCACTATGGGAATCAACTGCTGTGGTCATCAGTCCCCTAGAACTTAGAACTACTTAAACCTAACTAACCTAAGGACATCACACACATCCATGCCCGAGGCAGGATTCGAACCTGCGACCGTAGCAGTCGCACGGTTCCGGACTGCGCGCCTAGAACCGCGAGACCACCGCGGCCGGCATTGGATGTCACCCCAGGGACATTGTCACTTGGAGGGACATTTCAACCCGTCCAAAGCTGGGTAAGTCGACTGTTGGTGATGTGAGTGTAAAGCGAAAATGCGAAGGAACAACAACAGCCAAACCAGTACCTTGCAACAATCTTGTAATGGCGGACAACGATCATCGTGCATTACGCAGGGTGGTTCTAAATAATCGCATGAAGTCAATGGAAGCAATCACTCGGAGTTCGAAAGTTCTACCAGCAGTGCAGCTAGCACAGTAACAGTGTGTAGGGAGTCAAAAATAGCGGGGTACAGTGGTCCATCAGTCCCGTTAATGTTAATCCACGGTTGAGATGGGATGACGAGCGACGCCACAGGACAGTTTGATTGGAAACAAGTGATTTAGAGTGATGAATCTTACTATACCCTGTGGCCATCCGGTGGAAGGGTTTGGATTTGGCGAATGCGTGGGGATCGCTACCTTGCGTCCGGTTTAGTTCAAAATGTTCAAATGAGTGTGAAATCTTATGGGACTCAACTGCTAAGGTCATCAGTCCCTAAGCTTGCACACTACTTAACCTAAATTATCCTAAGGACAAACACACACCCATGCCGGAGGGAGGACTCGAACCTACGCCGGGACCAGCCACACACACAGAGTCCATGACTGCAGCGTCTAAGACCGCTCGGCTAATCCTGCCCGGCTCCGGTTTAGTGCCGACAGTGAAATAAAGAGGATATGGTTGATGCTTAGTGAGTGGTTCCCTTATTGCACGTAGTAAAACGCTAAATACGGAAGGAAACGAACATATTTTACAGCCTCGTGTACTGCGTACAGGAGAGCAACAGTGAGAAGACGATTGTTTCTTCATGAGACTGCACCTTGTTTGTGGCAAAGAAAATTCAGGAGATAGTGAGGTCTTGGTTCAAATGGTTCTGAGCACTATGAGACTTAACTTCTGGGGTCACCAGTCCCCTAGAACTTTGAACTACTTAAACGTAACTAACCTAAGGACGAAACACGCATCAATGCCCGTGGTCGGGTCTGCCGAGTGCCCGTCCTGAAATGAATGGAATATCTTTGGGATGAGTCAGAATGTCTGCTTCTCTCGAGACCGTAGCGTCCAACATCGCTACCTTCTCTGGTTTCTTGAGGAAGAATGAGCCATCAGTCCTGCAAAGACATTCAGACACCCCACGGGAAGTGTCTCCCATCAGAATTCAAGCCGTCATAAAGGCGAAGGGTGAACACCCCTTAGATTAATGTCCACCAGTAGGTGTACGGACACTTTTGATCACATAGGGTGTGTCGTAAACAGAGCTATCTGTTCCACTAGCACATTTACTTCTTGCCCGTCGCTGTTCCGCAGCGTCTTAGAATAGCCTGTGGAATGTTACACGTTGAGAAAAGGAGTAGAGGAACAGCGGTGGCAACACAATACGGCAGACGGGGCAGGATGTACGGTATTCTGCGGCCCGGCGGCGGCGGCGGCCTTGGCGGTCTTGTGAGACTGTCTAGGCGAGGCGGCGGGTTCGGTTCCAGCACCGACCTTCCCCGTCGCCCTTGCCGCGACTTTGAGCGCTCCCTGTGCCGTCCCGCTGCACATTGCACCGACCACGCGGAAATCTACACATCCTTCTCAGCTTCCTCTTACTCAGCCTCCTCCATTTTCTCGCTGTTCTATTTCTGTAATAGGACTTGCAGGATCTGATAGTTAGTTACGTTTTTCATACAACTGAATGACGTTTTATCCAAGTTATGTGGAACGAATTGTGTTACAGGACATGTACACAGGAGCAGTTTTAGTGGATGGCCACATTTTGACCACTTAGAAGTTCCTAAGCGGCTGACACTCGTAAATTTAATATTAATGAACATATAAATCTCCAGTCTTACTCGTGCAACTACGCTTAAAACTAATTTTTTACACGTTACCAATTTTTAAATACAAATCCAGCTATGGACAAGCAGTACTTGGGCAGAAGAAATTGTTTTAAGCTAGACTTAAAAACTTTCATTGCTATTTATCAGCCATATATTATTACGCAAATGATCAAAAACGTAATGAGTACAGAGCTTATTTATTTCTTAGTATTGTAAGTATGGATAGGGTTATTTTTCTAATTGCGAAGGATTATTTCCGACGTATTTCATTAACGAATATACCGGATGATCAAAAAGTCAGTATTAATTTCAAAACTTAATAAACCACGGAATAATGTAGATAGAGAGGTAAAAATTGATACACATGCTCGGAATGACATGGGATTTTATTAGAACAAAAAAAAAAAAAAACACCCCACATTGCTAGACGCGTGAAAGATCTCTTGCGGGCGTCGTTTGGTGATGATCGTTTGCTCAGCCGCCACTTTAGTCGTGCTTGGCCTCCCAGGTCCCCAGACCTCAGGTCGTGCGATTATTGGCTTTGGGGTTACCTGAAGTCGCAAGTGTATCGTGATCGACCGACATGTCTAGGGATGCTGAAAGACAACATCCGACGCCAATGCCTCACCACAACTCCAGGCATGCTTCACAGTGCTGTTCACATCATTATTCCTCGACTACAGCTATTGTTGAGGAATGATGGTGGACATGTTGAGTATTTCCTGTAAAGAACATCATCTTTGCTTTGTCTTACTTTATTATGCTAATTATTGCTATTCTGATCAGATGAAGCGCCATCTGTCGGACATTTTTTGAACGTTTGTTTTTGTTTGCTTCTAATAAAACCCCATGTCATTCCAAGCATGTGTGTCAATTTGTACCTCTGTATCTACATTATTCCGTGATTTATTCAGATTTCAAATTTATACTGACTTTTTGATCACCCGGTACATCAGGTACTCTATTAATTCTTAATTACTTGAAGAGGTACCTACGCGATGGCTACGCACAAACACCACGTATTCCTTTCACAGCTGCCTTTTGTGCGATCAATGCTTCCTTTCAAAGTGATGAGTTACCCTAGGAAACTATTCCTTAAGATATTATTCAGCGGAAATATTCAAAAATGTTTGTTTCCAAGCTAGCAATTATTCTAAAAGCAAGAGTAACTGAACTTAATTATCCGAATAGCTAAGTAGTATTTTTCTTGCCGTTCTAGTTTTCATCAACAAGTAGGCTACACTCAAAAATTGGCCGCACGGCTTCCCCCGTCGGGGGTTCGAGTCCTCCCTCGGCCATGGGTGTGTGTGTGTTGACCTCAGCGGAAGATAGTTTAAGTTGGGTTAAGCAGTGAGCAAGCCTAGGGACCGATGACCTTGGCGGGATTCGGCCTGGCAGGAGGCAGTGTTGGTGTGTAACTAGTCAAGCTCCACAAGGCTCTGCATCATCGTATAAAACGGGTGGCATAGCGAGAACATGACCCTCGAGCAATAACGATGATTGCTTGGTGGCTGGCCCCTACCATTTGACTCAGTTGAACGTCGGTAACAAAATTATTTGCTGTGAGACGATCGCCTTCTCCGTTCACCGTTCACTCCTACCTGCTCACTGCCTGCTACTGTGGAATCGGAGATAACCGTACGAAGCTCACTAGTCAGTCTCAAACTCCGACTGAACTTCATCTGCTAACCGCATCCTTTAATTAAATACAGTGTAATACTTGTCAGGGCCTCACGTACGTTCCTGCTTTTCGGCCAGAATTATGCAGCTGCCGGAAACGCCCAGAGCCGAAATAAACTAGCGATGCGGGGGGCTGAGCACAGAGTTATTTGCGTGGCGAGTTTAGTTAGAAATTGCAAGAAATAGGAGAGCGGTGACACCGGCGGCTGTGTCGAACCGTGTGATGATGTCACAAGACGGCGCGGCCTGTTTGGTCCGTTTTTGCGCTAGGCGTGCTGTCCGAAAACAAACCGACGCTTCCGCCAGCGCTCACGTATCACACGCTGCGGCGTCTGCACTGCTTCAAGCTATACGCTCTGGAATCGTGAAAGCCAAAGATAGTGCAGTTATTGCAGACCTGTTGCGACAGCGTTTATTTGTTTTTATTGGCGATGAACTAGTTACTTTTTGAGTTGTTGTTGGTTGGTTGATTTGGGTGAGGGGACCAGACAGCGAGGTCATCGGTCCCATCGGCTAAGGGAAGGACGGGGAAGGAAGTCAGCCGTGCCCTTTCAAAGGGATCATCCCGGCATTTGCCTGAAGTCATTTAGGGAAATCACGGAAAACCTACATCAGGACGGCCGGACGCGAGTTTGTGCCGTCATCCACGCGAATGTTAGTCCAGTGAGCTAACCTTTGCGCCACCACCCTCATAGTTGTAAGCACATTTACACTAAATGTGGAGCCTGTAAACGGGGACTGCGTAAAACATAACACAGTCGAGCAGAGGAAGTCGAGACAGACAACTTGATACAGGACACTTGTAGTATATCAATTTGGGAAACTACCTCATATTGGCCTTCAATAGCACGTACTCTACAGCGCATGTGCTCGAGATTGTCTCGCTGTCGTCGTTCTAACTATCTAGAGAAGGAATGAACAGCATCGTTTTTCTAAGAAATTTAACGCAGTTAAGATTTTATTGGGATACGTTTTTGCTGGAGACCGCAGTTTTCGAGTTACTCAAGAAAAATGTACAAAAGTGACCTTGGAACGCACCCCTACCTTCCCCCCCCCCCCCCCTACTCGCCCCACTGGTCATTTTTAGTATGTTGTTCAAGACACTCCCTTCTACTTCTGTACAAAAATTTGGGAGTACACCAATTATTCCCTGTATTTGATCATACGTCATCTGCTTATTCGGCTATTTCTTTAACATTGTTGGTTTAATTTTCCCTTGAAAAAAGAATCAATTGCAAACATTATCCTTAAACTAATTACGACTACAATTCGATCTCAGGTAACCGTACAAGCACAGTAGTTTCATAGAAAGAAGTCCGGACAAACAAAACAATTTAATTGTTAATTTTATGCTTCTAAAATTCGCACTCTTTCACGAGAGTACCGAGTCTTTCACATGATATGAGGGTGAAGCGCCATCTTTAAATGGTGATTAATTATGAAAATAAATTACAGAAATGAATCGTAAGCTACACAACTCGCTGTTAGGCCATAAACGCAAGTTACCATGACCAAGTCAATACAGAGACAGCATGCTTCTTGTGTCGCAGGGGTATAACAGAGACATTGCTCTGCACCCAGTTATCGTTTGACGCAGTGCATATATTTTCTCGTGGAGGAGATGGAATAAACAAGAATAGAACCATTCTGTTTGCATTGGACGAAATTTGTATGTTTTTCGTCTGAAGTGTCGACTATAGCGTCAAACTTATTCCAGATATCACACCTCCTCTAATGGAACACTTTTGCCATTGTATACCTTGCATCAGTTAATTCTCGCTTTCCACCCTCCACAGTCTGACAAAAAACAGTTTCGTTAAAGGCCATCTGATCCTGACAGTCAGTAATTTCGCCTTGTCAGTGCTGCTTTACAGCTCCAGTATCGTGTACTCATCTTCCGAACTAAGATCATGTCACGCAAGAGCGGACGAGTTGACACGTACGAAGCGACCGCAGCGACACAGTTCTCAGACCTGTCATAACTCGTGCGACGATGCCCACGATAAAAACAGGCCACGCCGCAGACGTCACAGCACGTGATACTGCAGGTGTTGAGAGTGCCAAAAGCCGTCTCCAGTGGAAGCGAGTAACTGTTTCAAGCGAGTTTAATAATTCTTAACTGCACGTTTAAATTCATGCAAGATCTTAATAGCACACGACGAAGTTAGGACCTTTAGTGGGTATCTTTTCAGTGACATTTCCCGTGGGGCCCTGCACAGAATCGAGCGACGTGAAGTGTGGCGGACAATGCGACTACATCGTTGTGTGTATGTCTATGTAGTTTGTGTGTGTGTGTTTGGGGGGGGGGGGGGGGTCGTATTTCTCGTGGGCTCTGCACGGGACTACAGCGGAAAGATGCCAGGTAGCGCTGGATGTAATTGCGGCGCCTGAATGTGTGATGTTTGCAAGCCGACAATCAGACTCGTACTTGCTCCAACAGATGACAGAGATACGCGGTAGACGTAATGCTCAATCGGCGACGCGTCCAAAGTGATGACAAGAACTTCCAGCCAGAAAAAGCTCACTTGTAGGTGAACTATGGTGGTGTGGAAAGAGTCAGAATAGCTATTATCCGACATGCCTTAAAGACAATGACGAAAATTTTACTCAAGGACTGACTCTTTCTATAGCTTCCGTCCATGCTTTCAGATAATTTCTTACCTCCAGAGAAAATCTGCTGTTTAGTAATGGTTCAAATGGCTTTCAGCACTAAGGGACTTAACATCTGAGGTCATCAGTCCCCTAGGCTTAAAACTACTTAAACCTAACTAACCTAAGGACATCACACACATCCATGACCGAGGCAGGATTCGAACCTGCGGCCGTAGCAGCAGGGCGGTTTCGGACTAAAGCTCCTGGAACCGCTCGGCCACAACGGCCGGCAAAAGTCTGCTGTCCTTGTCAGTGTAGTACTTCTTGTCGTACGGCAACTGTTTCTGCCTGAAATTGCTGCACAATGCATAAAAAATAATGGGACGCGTGAGACGGTTATAGACAACAAGTTATGATAATTATAATGTAATTTAGGTGTATTATTCATCACAAATTATATTTGAGCCAACCTTCCCATTATGAGAGCTCCTATTCACAATGGCGGATAAGCATTGAAAGTAGATAGTAGTGTTCAAATGAAAAGTTACGAAAGGTCGTAAACAGACTGGTTGAATTTTGCGTATGCTACCTTGAGATAATGCAGTGAGATACCATACCTGAGGACGCGAAAGTAGCGTCGCCATCTCCCTCTAAAAAATAAATTCAAAGTTGTACCGTCGGCAGGCACTGTGTTTTTCGACGTCCGAGGCCCGATACTCATCGAATTCCTCGAGCACGAAAAAACCGTTAACAGTGACATGTTCTTTGAGACACTCCGTAGCCTATGCAAACCCGTCAGAAGCAAAGTGCATGGAGTGCTCACGAAGGGAGTGAGTCCGTCCACCACGATGACGCGCGTCCATACGCCTCTAGGATCACACAAAGTGTAACGGCTAACTTCATGTGGGAGCAGCTTCAGCACCCGCCCTACAGCCCGGACAGAAAGATACAGTACAGCACAGGTCCCAGTCACAGCCACAGGAATTCTAGTAACAGGGAATCCTTCAGCTAATGAAACAATGCGATAGTTGGTTTCAGGACTATGCTAATTACTATTGAATAAAAACTTCAGTTACACCCACGGTGTTGTTCCATACTTCTTTCAACACCACCTTATAGCATGATTACACAACGAAAATATCTGAATAGAACAAGTATTAATGAGATATTGTAGTTCGGTTGCTCCAGCCTGTACCACAGCTTGTGGCACAGACGAAGTAACTGTCATGCCTGTGTAGGAACAAAGAAAACACAGATATTTCGAATCTGGGTGAAAACGACTCGGATAGAGAATAGAAGTTTCTTAACCACCCATAAGAGTTCTAGAGGTTCGTTGCAAAGGTTGATATAAACCGTAACGTTTATCAGCTGATCGACAGCACATATTGATGGCCGGCAGCTCGTAGATGGTTCAAATGGCTCTGAGCACTATGGAACTTAACTTCTGAAGTCATCAGTCCCCTAGAACTTAGAACTACTTAAACCTAACTAACCTAAGGACACCACACACATCCATGTCCGAGGCAGGATTCGAACCTGCGACCGTAGCGGTCGCGCGGTTCCAGACTGAAGCGCCTAGAACCGCTCGGCCACTTCAGCCGGCGCAGCTCGTAGGGTCGACTGCAGGCGTGCGTGACCTCAACACTGGTGTACTTCGATACCATATTCTCGCGACGCGACGGAATTAACAGCAACGGCGGTCTCAAGTCGGTGTTCGTGTTGTCCTCATCATTTCATCATCATCATCATTCGTGACAGCGGCTCGATTGGACAGTGTAAAAAATTGGACTGTGTAAAAAATTGGGACTTTGTACGGGCGCTGATGACCGCGCAATTGGACGCTTCACAACCCCGAACATCATCATCATCATCATCTCAGGTCTGACACCAAGGTAACAAAGGTCAGAGAAGTATTAGCTAGCTTGGCGTCAGACTGCTGCGCATATTTTCACGCTCACAAAGAACGAAACAGTCAAGAACGAGATTTCGACTGCAGCCAATGAGACAAATGAGACGGCAGCTTCATAACCAGGGTAGTGTGTATCCACGGCTAAACACACAGTCCGCACTGCAAGCCCTGTAGGGAAGCGAGGATTTCGGTAGCTATCGTGTCACTTTCTCCATGTGACGCCAGCGCAAATACAAGAGGATAACTGTCCGCCTCTGGGAACGCATGGGACACGAACAAAATTTGAACGGTAACAGCTTCTCCTAACGGCCAGAGCCATGTTGTGTTTTCTAGTGAAATCTTCTGGTTGTAATCATACAGGGTGCCTCAAGAGAAATGGTCAGTATTCAAGGATATGATAGGCACGATCATTCGAAACAAAAAGTCAGGTAAAATGGCGTCTAAAATGCATACCTTAACAGCTATGAGCACTTCTTCGATACTGTGAAATAAATCTCTTAAAGTACAGGCTCTTTTTTGGGAGGTGGTAGTATGGACCAACACAAGAAAAAAATGTTCAGTAGACTTGGGGTCTAAAGAGCATACCTTAAGAGCTTCGAGCAGTGTGAAAAATTTCTTCTACTGTATTGCTGGAGGGGTGATTGATTATTTTGCTCTGTGTGATATGTAATTAGTCTAATTTTATCTTCACTGCCCGTGCTGGAGCGACACGTGGGAAGCTATTGAATACCTATAAATTCGTCATATTGGTTCTTGAATCTACGTAACAAGACCTTTGCTGTATAGTTTGCATCTATCGTCAAGAGTCTACTACTTTAGAATTTTCAACATTGCCTTGAAGCTCTCCCGTTAGTCAAACTGTGACCTGTCAATCGTATGTGGTATGCAAACAGGACTCACACTTGAATAGTGTTCTAAAATCGGACGCACAACTGATTTGTAAACAGTCTCCTTTGCAGGTTGACAGCATTGTCCCGATATCCTGAAAATGAACCGAGCACAAGCCTATACTTTAATGAGCCAGTTGATAACTCCACTTTGTATCACTACATTCCCGACGCTTCATTCCCCATCGTTCCATCGTGACCGCTGCTTCCAACATCAGCGACGACTTGCCTTCTATTGTTGGCCGGCCCCTGCGAAGTTTTCCTTCCGCAACAGTTTTTGGGAAAAAATCGTGTAATGTGTCCCTAGCCATTATTTCTTTCCATTTCGGTAGCTTTTTATTAGATTTTTTCTCATAGACGCGTTACAGTACAGAGAAATGATCATAGTAAAAATACTAAAAACTGATGTATTTATTTGTAATTACCTTGGCTGCCATCTGGTCTCTCTTGTTTTCAGCTGAGAAAAACGTATCAGCTGATTGGCATACGCCATAGGTCTGCTTCAAACTGGCTGATGTATATGTTCGCGAGCGAATAACTGCTGTCTTTGAAAACAGTGTTAGTGCATGTGGGGCAGGACATCGTTATGGTGTTTATGCTTCTACAGAAAGCAAGCGGATTAGACGATTTAGAGATTATGGTGAGATAGCGAGATAGCGAGATGTTCAATACCTGGGAGAGAACGAGTCTCTACAGAGAGACGAGATGAAGAATTGGACAGGGCGGCGCAGAATGTTCCTTTGTCAATCGTCTGGGAACTTCATATTTCCCGGTCTCGGTAGGAAATGTTCTCAGAAGAATAAAGGACCACGGAATCAGATCCCGTCATGCTCTTATCAAAGAACCGTTGTCTGACAGCAAACTGTTGATAGACTAGCAATTGCGAGTTCCTGGGAAGACGTCGATTGGAGGAAAGTCATTTTCTTCTACAAATGCACAGTTGAGTCCACGAACAAAGGTCTTCCTTTTGTTTACCGGTCAGTTGGGCAACGATATGTCACGCGCTTTGTGGCCACACGCTCTAGAAGCGGACGCATAAGTGAGACGTGGTGGGGCTGGATGTCTTGCACTGGTGCAGGAACTTTAGAACGTATCCAAGGCAAGTTCAGTTCAGCATGTTGTGAACATCTCCTTGAAAATGTAATCATCCCTGGAAGTCGACTTTGGTACCCTGAAGGACATCTCACTTTCCAACATGAAAACTATTCGTCACACACTAGCATTAGGATTCAGAGCTGGTTTCAAAGGAAGGAGAATATTATTCAGTGTCTTCCGTGGGCTCCAAAATAACCAGATACCAGACCCTCCTCCGGGAACTGTGAACGCCCTTTGCGATTTGAGTCATTCTTAATGGGAGAGAATTTCCATGAAGGAGGACTTCTTCCATAGACTTGTAAATTCTATGCTTCGAAGGATCCAAACTGTTCTTAATCCAGTAGCATGTGAACAAAATACTGAGGAAGCTGTACATAGCCTACTCTTCATTTTATTTCATTTCATTTTTCTGCAAAAGATGAACATAGTTATTAGGCCACAAATTTTAATTTCAAAGCAGAAATGTACTTTCTACTTTATTATTTGTATTTATATAGGGGGTCAGGTGAATATCACCTTCCAAGGACGATTATTTTTATTTTTATGATTCAAAATGTTTCAAATGGCTCTGAGCACTATGGGACTTAACATCTGAGCTCATCAGTCCGCTAGAACTTAGAACTACTTAAACGTAACTAACCTAAAGACATCACACACATCCATGCCCGAGGCAGGATTCGAACCTGCGACCGTAGCGGCTGTACGGTTCCGGACTGAAGCGCCTAGAACCGCTCGGCCACCGGCCGGCGACCGTTGATGAAGAAGGATACTGGAAGGTGCATCCACTCGCTCGTGTAAACCGCGCGTAAGGACTTAGAAAAATATGCCAATCAGCTGATATGTTTCTCTTAGCTGAAAACTATACACACACCAGGTGAATCGTCAATCTGTCCACTCAGCCATTAAAACGGATGTGAAGCACTCGTCGTCGTAGTAATTCTACCGACCTGCAGTTTTTATATTTCAACTGTTCCAGGGTGCCCGAATAACGATTTACAAAAGAAATGATACGATGCGTGAAACTGCAATGAATCTTGACATATACCATATCCCATTATAGAGGGTGTTTCAAAATGAATATACCCGTTTTAAGGTTTTGTAGCAAATATTACATTCACTTTACAGTTATAAATAATACACTAAATGAAAGAGAAACACAAACAGTTTTTCTTACAATTGCTCAGTGTGAACACCAATCACACATCGAGTCGATAGGCTAGTTGTTCCGCAATCTTGATCAATGTGTCAGGAGTGAATGTTACAATAACGCTGTTTCTACAGTCGGGTAGATCAGCTGTTATCGGGGGCACATACACATGACCGCGTCAGATCGTGTGTGAACGTGGAGGTCATGCATAAAATGCTGCGTCAACCGGTCCCTTGCTCCCAATCCACCGGTCGGATACAACGTCGTTTAACCAGTCACGTTCTGAGTTATGTCAGTGAGACGGCGCACCATCTTGCTCCCAAATAAAGATGTGTTGTTCAGCTTCTTCCCATTGAGTCACGGGCCATATCTGTAGCACATCAAGATAAGAAACATCAATTACAGCAGATTTACCGAAAAAGGAAGGCTTATAAACGTTCCGCGGCGATATTTCTTGGGGCTAAGCGTGAAAGACTTTACTTGGTCAACACGTTTTTCAGTCACTCTTTATCATTCCATACTCTTCCCATTGTTCACAGGTATACAAACAAAACTGGTTGAGTTCCTCTTTCATTTGGTGTATTATTTACAACTGTAAGTTGGTCGTAATAAATGCTACAAAGCCTTATAACTAGTATGTTCATTTTGAAACACTCTGTATTGCTCCTGTTTGACGATGTAAACATCAAGCCGAAGCTCCACATATGCTAGAGTTGTGAACACTGTAACTTCTGAACTTGGGCATGGGCAATGCTCTGTTCTTGGCCGGGCAGTCTTCTTGCCCCTCACTGTGCATCCACATCACCCTTGACTGATAACATGGACTAAAATGAAATGGCATATGTTCTCCGCAGGCATTGGCAGCGTCACAATAACAGGCCTATGCGTGTACACAGCCTGCCTGTGTGACCCTGCGGTTCTAGGCGCTTCAGTCTGGAACCGCGCGACCGCTACGGTCGCAGGTTCGAATCCTGCCTCGGGCATGGATGTGTGTGATGTCCTTAGGTTAGTTAGGTTTAAGTAGTTCTAAGTTCTAGGGGACTGATGAGCTCAGATGTTAAGTCCCATTGTGCTTAGAGCCTTTTTTTATGCATGTACAGCCCCACGGATCTGTGGCTTCCAGGAAATGATATGGGCTGTGCACACAATAGTGCTGATATTGCGACGCTGCGAGTACCCATGGACGGCGTATGCCATTCCACTTTAATCAGCTGGCGGTGATGTGAATGTACATCTTAAGGAGACGAGGCTGCAAGAATCCTAGCCACGTATTTTATTACTCTTATTCCTCTTGATTATGTTTGATATCGACCGCTCGTAGAAATTTCTTGTACAGTAATTCTGAAGATGAAAGCTTGGTTTACGAAACGAGTCATTTCTAGTGTTTTTCTCGCTGTAAAGTGGTTGAGCGGGTATTTTGAGTTTGACTATGTGTCGTTCAGCAAACTTTGAAGAGATATATAATAAAAAACTACGACGACGACGACGGGGCACAATTCCTTTAGTTACACCTGCCTCCTCTATATACGAAACAAACATCGCTAGTTACAATGAGCAACCTTGCCTTACACATTTCTCGATTTCGGCATGTTGTATCATTTAGTTATGGCTCACTAAGGCAGTCTGCTTCGTTGTTGATACAGTACTGCCCAAGGTGCAAAAATTTTATCCTATTCCACATAAAAAAGTCAGTCACAAAATAGCTGATATGATAAAAAACGGTCGAGTTGTCGGCCTTTGCAACTGTCTCAACCCCCACCCCAGTTTTGCGTCACAAGCAACGAAGTGAGGAGATCACTGAAGCTGTTTGCAGCCAGCTCTCAGTGTATTCGAGTATACGGCGGAGCCAAGCGTCGTTTCTTCAGGCGTGCGTCACGTCACTTCTTTTGTCCCTGGACTGGGGAAGCTACGGAGGTGAACGTGGGTCGAATATAAATATTCGCCGCACGAACTGTGGTGCAATCAGTGCGAGAGGCTTCTCTGAATGAGACGCGCAGAGACGACAGACAGGTCCATTCATTCTGCAGTAGTCCTACCACCTTGGAAAATGTTTGAAACCAAATGTAATTGGTTCAAATGACTCTGAGCACTATGGGACTTAATTTCTGAGGTCATCAGTCCCCTAGAACTTAGAACTACTTAAACATAACTAACCTAAGGACATCACACACATCCATGCCAGAGGCAGGATTGGAACCTGCGACCGTAGCGGTCGCGCGGTTCCAGACTGTAGCGCCTAGAACCGCTTGGTCACTCTGGCCGGCCGAAACCAAGTTATTGCAATAACTTGATTTCATTTTTCCGAAATAAGTTGTATAGTGACGACCTACATACGAGGTGTAACGGGAATATTGTAATTTCGCGTGTTACATTAGTCTGGATCGCTCGATTTTTTCGTTATTATGTTGGTAAACATGCCTGAAAGGTATCTACTAGTATCCCGGCCGGGTTGGGGATTTTCTCTGTCCGGGGACTTGGTGTTTGTTTTGTCCTCATCATTTCATCATCAGATATTTAATCTGTTGTCAGCTGTCAAAAAGATTATGCTTGTTTTGATACTGTCAGTGATTACTGTTTGTGTAAATCTTGCTAAAGAAAGGTATAAAGCGCATCAGGGTTTTAGTAATGTTAAATTTTGCTTTTGGAGAGTGTGCTATGAGGAAACTAATGGTTTACGACTGGTGTTTTTCTGAGAAAGCCATGAAGAAACTCATGATGATAAGCGCTCTGGACGCCCCAACACATCATCAACCGATTAAATCTTGGAAAAAAGTGAACGAAATGATTTTGAAGGATCGCCGAATCAGAATCAGAGAAGACGCTCATGATGTATTGGCATATCAACTTTCTGGCGCCAAGAAATTTTCTTCGGATGGTTTGGCTATGACATGTGTAACAGCAAAATTTGTTCCAAAGTTTTTGAAATTCGATCAAAAACACAGACGAATACAAGTTGCTTACGTTTCGGTGCAACAAGTCAACAACGACATGAAGCTGCTGGACGTGCCATAATAGGTGGCGAAACGTGGGTTCGCAGATAAAACATCGAAACTGGATCCAAATAGCCGCAGTCGAAGCATTCTGGCCAATGAAAACTCGGCAAGTGCGGTCCAGTGTGAACGTTTTGCTGACTGTTAAGAAGTCGAACGACGAATATGGAGTACTTCTTAGTTTGTTGCAAAACAATTAATGGCATTTGCACCACGACCCTGTACCACCTGCACATACTTCGTTGCTTCTTCTTGGATTTTTGGGCAAAATAATAATGTGATAATGACCTAGTGTCCATATACGCCATACATGGTTCCATGTGTTTTTTTTCTGCTCCCTGCAATAACTAGGACATTAAAGGCCGTTAACTTAAAAGAATAGAATGAAGCCGTCATAAACCCAAAAGTTGCTTTAAACACCACGGTGAAAACATAAAGGAAATTAAAAACGCATTGCTGGGAGAGTTCCAGAAATTTTTGTGATAGTAGAAAAGATGTAGGCATTAGTGTATATTATTTAATGCGGTCTGTTTTGACGAATAAATGAAATTATTTCCAGAAAACAAAAGTTTCCGTTTTTTAACACATTTCGCACTGCTTGTTAGTGTTTGAGCTTCAGCAGACATCTAGCGTTTCCTGCGCTTCTTACTCTACGACGTAAGTCCTTCATCGTTTTTCAGACTGGGACTGGGTTCAGTCTCTAATTTTAAAACTCCTGTCGCTGTTGGTCATCCGTCTGCATTCATCGTTACTAGTGGTGTTCTATGATTAACCATACAGTCTGAGGTCTTCCTCACGTAGTCTGATTGATTTTAGGCAATTGGCGTTTGTTTTTCGATAAATCCCACATTTTGTTAGTCATTCTCATTTTAAAAGTGCTAGAGTCTCGCTATCAATGTCAGTTGTATTAATCTTTGCAGTCATTATTCCTCAGTTGCCACTTAGATGCTGGTTATCTTTTAGATATGAATAACATTTATACCTCTTTTGCAGATGAATTTGTATTCTGCTTTTTGCCCAAACCTGTTCCATCTAATTGTTTGAAACATATGCAATGGGCTACAAAGACATAACAGAGGTGCTGTTTGCTAAAATTCTAATATTTTGTTGTGAGATGTGTAGTGCTTCACGGCAACATTTGTAGGTTACGTTAATATTTTTGTTACTTATAATTAAAGTATTGTGATATAGCACTTACTTTGTATATTTTCTTTGCGTTATTTGTGTCCATGATCTTCTCTGTGAATATATCTGAATTGAACTGTATGTCAGAATTTTGACTATGTTGTTTGTATAGCAAATGCTAATAAAAATAAGAGCAATCAAAGGCTCATAACAGCCGCCGAACCCAAAGTAAAGATACTGAATCAACAATGTTTAATGCAATCATTATGTCATCCTTTTCTTTAAAACGATACTTTTGCGCCTCTAAAGAATCAAATGCCAATATTTATTCAAATATATCATTAGGCTGATATGAACCCTGAAAACCGCAGAACTGCTTTCAGTAAGAGGAAGTGACGTGAGGATTGGCAGACGTGTGCCTGTAGCTAAGCCAGGGATTATCAGTTACAGAGCGCTGTTCCACAACCGGTGTTCGTCCTCCACAAGGTTATGGTCAACAGCCGCACTGAACCCCTTCGCGTGTAACGGGCTTGCTGGCTAACTGTTGTATTCGTCTGCTGGCCTTTTAAAATAATCTTGCCTGTAACTAGTTCCCGATACTGAAAACAGCTAATGTCCGGTATTACACAATTTCACACTAATTTCTTTTGCGTAATCCTTGTCGCATCTGCAGTGTTATGATTATCGTATTTTCAAATGACCCGATGGCGGAGGGGGGGGGGGGGGGAGGGGTTGCCAACAATCTTTATGTGACCAAAAGTGGGTTACTATTTTATAAAAGCACACTTCTCGCTACCTAACTTCTAACTAATCAGGAAAATACTCTTTCCACGTCTCTGTTGTGGGCAGGAATTAAAAAAGAACTGTACAATTTTCAAAAGTTCTGAAGATTCATCTCCGCAACTATTGTCGATGAAATCACATCGTCTATCAGATACAGTTTTCTATGAAAATGTTGATCTGGTTTCCGATTTGAGTTGTGCACGTAGAAACATTATAAGGCAATTTACTTCATCAGACAAGTCACAGTCTTCTACAAGAAATTTTCTGTTTCTCAGGTAAGCCTCGGCATTTTCCACACTTTCCCAGTCAAGTTCTTTGCTATGTATTAATCACTCGAACACAGTTAACTAATCGTACTGCCTCATCCATTTACTGATGTAACCACTACAAACCGAATAAAAAGCATTCATATTTGTTCTGAACACCTTACCAAGCTGGTCATAGTCACAATTGGAGCAGTTGGAGATGACCTCTCTTACTTTTAGGGGAACGAATCTAATTTTAGCCCTTTCTTGCAGACTTGACGCAGTACCACTCAGGACAGAATACACTTCCACAACAGTTTTTTTTTCAACTTCAGTGGAGAACTTTGAAGAAACCTTAGGTATCCTTCAGCCAGAGGATTTTCCAGGAAAAGCATAACTGTAATAGGGGCATCATTTTCAGACATGTAGTAATACTTAAGAAACCCATACATTTCCAAAATTCTTTCAGTTGCAGTCATAAGCGATAGCCAGCTTGTATTACTGTGAGAAAGTATTGTCATCATTTTCAGTTCTTACAAAATCACCAAATTCAACAAAGTTTAGTGCTCTCACACTATAAATTGAAAAATGTGAGAATACTTGCTGGACAAAAGTTCTACATATATTTTGAGAATGAATGAGACAGATCGACAGCGTTATGTGTAATTATGACGTGAACAGCCACTTCCTGAAATGTTGTCCCCCAATTGATTCTTCAGTTTATTGAACACGTTGTTGGAACCAGATCGTTCTAGTCCGTCAAAGTTGAGAACTGCGTTATCACCACCAAACGGAACACACTTCTGTGACAGATTGTTTTTCTAAAACACTTCCGGTGTGTACTCATCAAAGTGTCTGACATGGAAGTCCAAAAAGTGCAGGTTTTTTACTGTTTTATAAATTTGGAACCGGAGGTTGAAATAGAGAATTAAAAATCGGCAGGATACCGGATAAACCTGGTATTTGGCAACCCTGTAAACAGCCAAGTTGCCGCATATTTATAAATCTGAAGACGTCTAAATTCTCGGTAATATCTACTTGAAGCACTGAATCTAAAATTAAACCAGTCAGTGATATGGAAGACTACTGTGAACATTCCATATGTTTCACGAAACGATGTGAAACCAAGTTGGGTCAGCACTAACAAAGCATTCACGCAGGCGTGAAAAACTGACTGTAGCTAAAGAATTCACAAGACGTGTTGTTCCCTACGTGAACTTATATGCGGACGTCTGCTATGAATAAACAGCGAGAGTCAGACCTATCTGCATTTTGTTGTTTCGTTGAATGTAGGAGGAGAGATCTACTTGCCTCATTTCTTTTATAGATGTCTCATTGTCTTAGTTGGAATTTCTCTCCTCAGGTCGCGGCTTCAAACATAGCAAGTAATTATGGTTGTGGAAAACGCTACTTTTGTCATTAAAAGAACATTCATGGTCTTTTATTTCAGAAAACGCTTGGTACCATGTTTATTTGTTGAATGAAAAGGGAAACATTTACATCCGGAAATATGAGAAAATCAGTGCTACGTGAAAGCCAGAAAAAAAAATCCAAAGTCTACTAAGATTGCGATGTGTAATCACAGTATCGAGCACAGCACCTATTATATTAGATATCACCGTTTTTCCTTATTGAACGTCATTTGGTATTGCATCAAACGTCGCCTGGGACACTTTTAACGTCATCATTTTTAAGTACAAAACTACGACTTGTCCGTTTGATTACAAGTTCCGCATTTAAATCACCGAGCACCGAGCTAAACTGCTTAATTACTACTGCCAGTACTAAACAGTTTCTTTTTGTCCTCGCAAGTCGTAGTTCGTAGAGTGACCATCTCCGCCTAAAATCATCACGTTTATTCTGTTCATTCATTTGTCCTCAGAAATTACTTTGTAATAAATTTTGTAAAGATCAATCGTCTGTAAGAGTGAGAATTACAGTATGATAAGCTTAGTTTTTAATAACTTGTTTATTAAATATTATCGTTAGAAGTTGTGCGTGTTATCAGTGTTGTACGGGAGTTCCTACGGCCTGCCTTAGTTCAAGCACAAATTCCTGACACGCACAACAATAGCCGTGAAAGTAACTCTGGACTGAAATAAAATTATGACACGCGACAGCTGGCAACTACTTCTCCCCAGTTCCAACGCATCCGATGACATCGCTGAACCCAAAGCGAGGGCGTATAGTTGCTCGGCTGAAGAATAGACCGATACACGAAGGCAAAGTCATTGTATTAATAAACTAAAAAAAATTCCTGGGTGAGTTTGCGGTCATTGTGGGTATTTTCTGTATAAGCCCATCTAGATCTGAGATGCGTAGTTTAAGAGCAAAACCAGCGTTTATAGTCACAGCACAATGTTAAGGCAAAATGTATTTAACAATAACTTTTTTTGGAGCTATTTGATACATATGATTGAAAAGCACATATGATAAATACTCGTTGCTCTATATAGATGAACTGTACCTGAACTTATTGCTCACATGTGGAAAGCTAATTTTATGATTGTGCAACTGTACCCATTTAAATCGTGTCTTATAATTTGAGAGTATCTATAATATTAAAGATAGTTTGTCATTTTAGTGTACATGTCATGAAAAATGCTCTAACGCTTATGTCTCTGTAAACTTTTTGAGGTGAATTGATATTTGACATCCTGCTCAGGCATAGGTTTCATTGAAACTGACACTGAACGCCATTTTACAAGTTCTACATTTTCGTGCGTCGCCCTTTTAAATTTTTCAACCTTTTATTTTTTTCATCCTTTATCGACTGTTAGTGACGTATAACTGACGTTTCTCATTCTTATGTTTCTGCAGTCTTATATATCTGATGATAATGGTAGCAGCAGAAAATGCATTATGAGTAAAGATGTATAAACGTTTTAGACTGTTTTATTTTCGAAACAAGTCAGAAAAGTGGTCGCCATTACTTTAATGCGTCACCAGCGGCCCCTCCTTGCCCCCTCCAGAAGATCGCTTTTTATGGACTGGACATGCGCCAAACGATATCCAGTTGTCTCCACAGAGTAGGTATCGTATATTCTCCAATTTATTCGCGCAAGTCAATATCAGATGATGATTTAAATGACCTGTTATTTTCGTATTAGTGGTATTGTCATCAGAAACTGACGTCCTGTCAAGAGTCTAAACTAACCCAAACACAACATGCCCAATAATAACAACACTGTCCTGGCTTCGAGAAATGTGATATCATACAGAGTTATCATAGGCATTTTAGTGGATTACGACAAGCACATAAAATTAAGTGTTTATCACCAACGAGAGAGCTTCTGCTCAATACCACTTAGTATCATATCTACGTCTTTTCGGAAGTCGTCATATAGTCAGAAGGTAATGTTGCGGTCTAATTCCAGACGAAATTATTGTATCTTACAGTTCCATGCCTTTTTTCCTCAATCTAGAATAATGTCATTCATTTCTCACTACTGTAATGAGTTCTTATGATCTGATATTATATACTCGTATGTGATGTTCTAATAAACTTACACAAATTCTAAACATCAGATGTGTCACTGATGTAATACATCGTTTGGCTGCATGACGTGTGTACTAAAACTCAGCAAAGAATAAAAAACGACGATTCCGCTACTGGTCCTAATTTCGTGATACATATAGTAAAGGAAAAAGAAGAAAATTAGTGTTTAACGTCCCGTCAACGGCGAAGTCATTAGCTACAGAGCGAGAACTCTTATATGACAGGAAAGAGAAAGGAAACAGCCAAAGTTCTTTTGAAGGGAACGGTATCGGGATTCTCCTTAGGCGGTTTAGTGAAAACACGGAAAGCCCTAATTCCGACGCCGAGTGGGAGAATTTTTGTGTATGTTTGATATGTAATCATTCAATTGATATTTAAAATTCTTAAAACCTGCTCCTGGGCGACTATTAATGGCAGCCTGTGTAAGCTCCTTACTACAATGTGTTCAAGACAGGCTGAAATGGTTTAGACATCACTAAAAATGGTTCAAATGGCTCTGAGCACTATGGGACTTAACATCTGAGGTCATCAGTCCCCTAGAACTTAGAACTACTTAAACCTAAGGACAACACACACATCCATACCCGAGACAAGATTCGAACCTGCGACCGTAGCGGTCGCGCGGTTCCAGACTGAAGCGCCTAGAACCGCTCGGCTACATTGGCCGGCAGACACCACTAAGAGTGGATCCACAGAGAATAGCTAGTGTGTGGCTTGACAGGAACTCGAAAGCAGGAGAACAGTTTGGAAATAATGTAGAGAGTCGAGGTCTGGATTTGCAGCAGAAAATGAGTGAAGGCAATTAGTTACGCAGAAATAGATGGGAAGCACTGTTGCAACATACCTGAGTAACTGGTGCGGGTTAGTGATCATGATGAGACTGACGATGAGGATAAGTTGATAATAACGTCAAGGTTGAGGTTTATAATGAAGATGAGGCTGGTGATGAGAAATGAGGCTGTTGATGTGGACGATGAGAAAGATGATAATAGTGATAATAGTACGTAACTAAATTGACTGAACTACCAAACCCACTGAGACGGCTACAAAAGTGCTTCAATTCTGCCGGTTCGGCATTTCGGCGTCTATAACGATATTTGCTGAAAAGACTTCATCGTCTTAGAAAAGATATCAGTCTCTCAAAAGGATTAAGGCGAAAAGTGGCAACATGCAAAGATTTGCGCCGCTGTTGGAGGTGGTCATGTCGGATGAATGTGGCTGATCTCACCAGTGGAAGCAGGGTGAAGAACCCCTGAATTAGCCGCGCTATGCAGACACAAGTGAAGCTCTTCAGACCGCCCGTATGAAGGCTGGCGCAGTTACGACCAGGCTTTACGGCCCTGGCGCAGCGTCCACTGCTTTGAGAGTTCGCGGATCTTCGGCGAAAATTAAGATTTTATCGTCTCCGGCATAGCATGGCGACTTGGCCGACGCCCAGCGCCATTCTGGGAAGGGGGCCAGAGCGCGAGAAACATTTGCTGCGACTTCTTCTCTTTTCATCCCCATCCATTCGTCATCCACCAAGCACACGCGATCTGGCAATGGGTTCGCATCAACTCGGTCTGATGAACTGCTGTTCCACCCTACTATCTGGATGATTTCGCCTCGCACATCGTGAATCCGTGCTTTGTTACAGGTTGAGGAAGCTGTTGTCAAAGGACGTAGTTGTGCGTTCACGCTAACCTTCCCTGCTGTTGACTCTCTAACTATTACATACGCACACGTTTCACAGGTGCGTGTTTCGCTTCTCCTGCGATACATCATTGCCTACGTCTTCTTCTTCTTCTTCTTCCTCTTCCTTGCGTGATTCCATTTCTCTAAATTCCCTGTGTAAGAGTGATAAAGTTTTCCAAATGTTGGTGTAGCGCGTATCTGATGCGAAACGTGGGTACCAACCCGCTGTTTACCTAGCTGGATGTCGCAAACGGCCAAAAAACCACGTCCAGGATGGAAGGTTCACCACCTCTCGTAATTGTACTCTGTAAGATGGTAAGTGACAGAAAGAATAAGTTTCTGTTATCATAGGTTATCTGTCTTCAGCTGACTGCTTGCTTTACTTTATAGCTGTCACTTATCACACGCAAAAACATAACTGGATTATTAAAAAGCCCTCTGAAGATATCTTTAATGTAATAGGTGAAAAGCAACTGAAACATACATTGTATTGCAGCAATAAAAAAGGCATTTGCATTCATGAAAACAATATTTCTTTAAATTTGTTCGAGAAATATTGCACAGCAAAGAAAACATGCCAATCCAAAAGATATTTTTTTTTTACATTTCTGAGCAAAAAATATAAATGTTACACGCGAAGCAAAGGGAAGTAACTTTACTTTCTTTGGTTAAAACCATTTTGCATGGAAGTGCAGTGGATAACGTGAAATGGCATGTTGTAGACGAGAACAGGAAACCTTAGGAGTACAGTCGGCTGCACGGCTGTAGTGTGCGGTGCCCCCTAGCATGTAGGCTGTACCGGCACACGATAAAGTTTACGATTCTCGGATTGTGTTGACCCTACATTGAATTTCTAATAGTTCAAATGGCTCTGAGCACTATGGGACTTAACATCTGAGGTCATCAGTCCCCTAGAACTTATAACTACTTAAACCTAACCAATCTAAGGACAGCACACACATCCCTGCCCGAGGCAGGTTTCGAACCTGCGACCGTAGCGGTCGCTCGGTTTCAGACTGAAGCGCCTAGAACCGCTCAGCCACACCGGCAAACTTGCATTTCTAGATTCTGTTTATCCGCAGAGTGAAGTTTAGACCAAAGATGCATATAGACCATGCACAGTCTTACCTCTGCCGTGTTAAGTTTTGAAACACAAATGTAAGTCTCGTGACGGAGGGCAAAAATTAGTTAATCTCTTTACAGAATGTGTGAAGAGGAGCCGACACTTATTCTCATTTATAGCTGAAATTAGAAACTGACTTAAGCAACTGTACGACTTTTTGTACTAGTTTTGCACTAACCTAATTTCGCCGAAATTCCCGATAGTGATGTAATCGTTATCATGTTTGTAATTGGCTAGATGGAAAGGTAATAATCAGTCTGGGAAGATGTAGTGTTACAGTTCATTATATTTACAAACGATAGAAATATCGTGTGCAGTGAATTCCTTTATTTCTCGCACTGAGAGTAATTTAGTTCACCTCTTTCATGGGAATGGAAGACAAAATACCAGTTTTGGAAGGGAACAGTTTTTTTGACCTTATTCCTCAACAATACATGTGAAATGTTTTATTATGCTTTTATAGAAAATTATATTGGTTTTTGCATAATGCTAATATCTACGTAAAATAAGCGTTTGTTTTATGAGTTTTGCTTAATCCAATACAGATATCGAAACGTTGTGGAGATAACAAGTGTAATATAATAGCAGACGTTGATTATAGAGAAAAGTCTTTTAGTGACTTTAATAAAGTCCTTCGTCTCAAAATCCTAGTCATTCATTGAGTTTTAGATCTGGAATGAACGTATTTTTACGAGTCGCAGGGTTGGGCAAAAATTTGTAAACACCGCGTGGTTCAAAATGGTTCAAATGTCTTTGAGCACTATGCGACTTAACTCCTGAGGTTATCAGTCGCCTAGAACTTAAAACGAATTAAACCTAACTACGTAGCGGTCGCTCGGTTCCAGACTTTAGTGCCTAGAACCGCACGGCCAAACAACGCGTGGATAACAGGTTTGTACAAAAATGCAAATGCTAACCTAGGCTGCACGTTGCGCTGTTGTATTTGGCCACGAACCGCACTTGTGCTGTACCCCGAAAAACTTTGCAAGTGTCGGTCGTGATCAGAACATTGTACTGCCTGTTTGTGAGCGCATTATGTCGGAGTTAAGTGAGTTCGAAAGTGGGCAGATCGTTGGTGCCCGTACGATGTTTGCTTCCGTGACCAAGGTAGTCGAAGTGTTCGATGTTTCAAGAGCCACCGCATCGAAATTTACACCGTATGCAGGAAAAGCGGAAAAACGTCACCGGCTAAGTCACAGTGTGGACGGAAGTGTGTTTTGAGTAGTCGTGATGAACGGTCATTGATTGTGACGAAAATTAAGAGGACTGCAGCTGCAAAAGTCGCTGTAGGACTGCATATCGCAATCGTGAACCTTGTCGGCACTAAAGCAACACGAAGGGAGCTCCACAGGCGCGGAATTGCAGAGGAAGCTGGAATTCCAAAACCACTCGTCAATTGTGCAAATGCTAGTAACGAGGAACTGTGGTGCTGAAGCCATAAAACCTGGACTACGTGTCGATGGAAGATAGTCGTTTGGTCGGAAGAGTCTTATTTCACGCTACTGCAAACGTTTGGCCGAATTTGCAACGCAAGAGTGAAACATGGCAGCCGCATCGTGTTATTCCATGCGCCCCGTTGTTATTCCGCAAGGTGTCATTACTGCCAAGAATTATGTGGCCTCTTTTGGCTGATCGTGTCCATCCCACTGTACAGTGTTCGTTCCCCAATGATGATGCAGCATTCCAAGACGACAGGGCCCCTATCCACACAGCTCGCATCGTACACGTCTGGTTTTGCTAGCACGGGGATGAGTCTTGGCATCTCCGCTGGCCACCACGGTTGCCAGATGTCATTATTACTGAGCCTTAGTGGTCTAGTTTGGAGAGAGGGATGTCTGGACGCTATCCACTGCCATCATCGTTACCTGGAACTGCCACTACTTTGCAGGAAGAAAGGAACAGGATTCCTTCGATAACCATAAATGGTCTATATTTAGTCGTTCCGAAACGACCGGAAGCTGCTTTGAATGCCAACTGGTTTTCCTGCACATTATTAAGTGGAGTAATGAGTTATGCTTTTGCTGTTTCCATATTTTTGTTTAACCCCAGTAGACATACGACCTTCTTATTCAATTCGTAATATTTAGACTAACATAACTACTCTCAAACAGAAAACCGTTTGCATCAACTTGTAAAAGATATCACTTCTCAACTTCAGTCTGTAGTAAATCCACTGACTCAATTTCGAAAACTGTACTCGTAAATCCATTTGTGTTTTTAAAACTGTTTTACATGTAAAGTGGAATATTACTTTTTTTCACATACAGGATGACCGAAAAAGTTCGTTAACATTTGAAAATTCGATACGTCACGGGGTCATGTAGGTACAGAGGTAAAAATTGGCACACATGCTTCAAATGCCACGGGGTCTTGATGAAACCAAGAAAAGTGCTCAGAAAACCAACAGGTGGAGCTTCATATCATACAAAAGCAATAAGTACTATAACGATTGATTTTTAGCAAAGGGCTGTTTTTCATAACAAATGCTGAATGCGTCGGCCTTCATTCATCAACAGTATCTGTAGTGGACCATGTTGTGAACAAGAAACAGCATATCAGTAAGTATGGCGAGAAACTGTCGTTGGATGTTGACTTAGGAGGAGTTCATCAGCGAGGCTATGGATGGCGCGATTCTGTAACATATTGGCGTACCTCACACCCGTCATGGTAACGATTCTCCTGTTGTGTCACTGACGTTTTGTTATCCAGCTCCCTCTGCTGGCGGGATCTTGCACTAGTTTTTGGTTTCGGTAAGAACTCAATTCATTTCAGGCATATGGGTCAAGTTTATCTCTATACCTACGTTATTCCGTGAATTAGTGCATTTTCAGATGTAACGGACTTTTGGGTCACCTTCTACTGTATCTTTCGATGCAACCAACCACTGCGCAAGATTTCATCATTCTAACAAAGAAACCTTTATTGAAAATATTAAAATTATGATAAACTGAACGATATTGCAGAAGTCTTCTGCAAATGCCGTCACTGGTCAGCTGATCGAGATGCTGGTTTTAATATAATATCATGCGAGGTTTATACAGCGTTGGGCTTACCAAAACTATGGTTTGGTAGTTGTTGTACAGTACACAAATGATGTAGAAAATGGTAGAAATACGCGTAGTATTGGCAGCATTGGTAGGGAAAGACACAATAATGAATTTATGAGATCAGGTTTAGTTTTCGTTCCATAGACCGAAAAAAAGAGATGATTCTCCTGGGTGTGGAACATATCAGAAAATATAACATAAATATGTAAAACATTTGAATATCATACTTACTACCATGATCATTTGTCAGGAGATGATGCTAGAGAAACTGGGCGCCCGACGATTTTTTTTTCATATAATTAGAACTGTACGTCGCTCATTATTCAAATGGCTCTGAATACTATGGGACTCAACAGCTTAGGTCATAAGTCCCCTAGAACTTAGAACTACTTAAACCTAACTAACCTAAGGACATCACACACATCCATGCCCGAGGCAGGATTCGAACCTGCGACCGTAGCAGCCCCGCGGTTCCGGACTGCAGCGCCAGAACCGCACGGCCACCGCGGCCGGCTCGCTCATTATTAGTCCATTTTGAATTTTATATTATTACCAAACATAAATTGCATTTTATAAGTAATAAAAGTTAGTTGGTCGCATAACTTCTGCGCTTTTATGTAAACAAAGCAATCACTGTTGATGCAAGCACAGTTTACATGTACATTCATAAAAAGTCTATGTAATTATTGGAGTTATTTTATACTCAGTGGAACATTTGTCCTTATGATGGTAGGCAACAGTTTCCAGTTATTACTAATAAGTACAAAAACTGTTTACGAATAACAGAAACAGATCTTACACAAGCTTGACGAAATATTGAAGTGGTATTTGATGTATTTTAATTTTATTAATTTTTTAAAATTTTACCTTTTTTGGGGAAATTGCGTTTTCTATAGCTACGTGATAAATCTGTATTCCAGCTTTAATTTTTGGTAGAGCATCTCTATCTTTCATGTTATAAATCAACAATTTTTGAATAAAACCCGAAGTAATCATTGACAATTTTAATTTTGGTTTAAATACTTTTTATTTTTAAGTAAGAGAAGGATAACTATATAGCGCAAAAATGATCTATAGATTACGCGGCCCTTACGTGTACTCAGTTTCTGGCCGTTCAGTGCTTCTGGTTTCTAGGGGAATTTAGAAAGACACTGCTTGCACAAGCAAAGAAAGTGATCGAAATGAGGTGTCGCCTGATAGGTAGGCAACACGCCTAACGTGCAAGTAATACGATTACGATCTTAACTGACCAAGGCAAGTAGGAAAGCTGCCGTAGTCTAAATCTCTATGTCGAAGCCTGCTGGGCCTAGGATCGTTAGCGTCTCGCCGTGCGGGCCTGCTGTGGCGGCTAGAACTTTCGCAGCTGGTGGCGGCGAGTGACGTCATACGGTGAGTCACGGGAAGCGACAAGTGGCTGCCTGCAGGACGGCGGGACACGCCCTGAGCCCAGGCGCTCGCATCGATTGCGTCACGGGGCCGACTGTGGCGCGTGATGGGGGTCTCTATAGCTGTGTAATCTGGCGGCTTCCTGCAGCCGCCGTGTCAGCCGCACTTGTCAGTGGACCCACACTCCGCAAACGGCTCTGAAATTCATGCCCACGAGTATTCCCCATTGCATTCCATCCATTCATGTACGGAGCGCAACACACACACACACATGCACGCACGCACATCACGGTATGAGGACGTGTTGCGTATACTTGACTCTTCAAGTACTTATCTTATAAGTAACATGTAAGTAGTTCTTTAACTTCATAACGGCCTACGTTACAGAAATACACTGAGCTGAAACTTCCTGGGAAGGCAAGGCTCGACACATTTTCGGGGCTCCCCTCCCACAGTAATGAACAGTAAAATTAATTAATATGAGAAATGTATACTGATTTATTATATTAAATGAAAAATTGTACTTAGATCTATGCAAAATGCTCTCCATCTGGGACTGGCTCGTAGTTGTTCCGATGTTCTCCTACATGGAACAGCCGGGTATTGGAACACTTTCTTTCATTAAAAAGCTCTCTAACCATCTATTGGCTTCTTCCTAAATTTTCAAATTGTTTCTGTTTTCTTTTCCCCAATTTCTGTTCATTTTATTCCAGTACCAACTCATAATTGTTGCTCTTGTTACTGCCCAAGAAAAAAAAAACGTTATAAACATGGAACAAACACTCAAAATTGTAAAATACGCTACCTGCATTTAAAATAGACAGCAAGTCTTTCAGTGTGCAATAAATGAAATGGAAATCTTCAAGTACTAAAGGTCCCATACATATAACTCACATAGGGGTCGTGAGGATAAGATTAGAATGATTACTCACGCACCGAGGCATTCGAACAATCATTCTTCCCATGCTCCATACGTGAATGGAACAGGGAGAAACCCTAATAACTGGAACAATGGAACATACCCTCTGCCTTCTGGTGTTCAGAGTATGGATGCTGATGTTCTTGAACGTGGCTGGTGCACGCCCACAAGCGATCTGGCTGTTTAGTTTTTACGCATCACCTCGACCTGCGAGCATTGCGTTCTCCGGCGACAGCTGCTGGTTGCATCGGATGTGCTAACGACAACGGAATTTGAGACTTTATGGCAGATTTAAACTGCGATGCGAAATGGGACCATTCCCTAACACGGACGATGCTGGTAGGATCCTAACTGAAGGCTGTGTCCAGCTTACAGTCTTAACTGTAATGAAGTTTCGTCCATTTTACGACCCACAGAGTGTAAGTTTCGTTGTACCCACTGAATTCGTTACCGAAAATAGGCACGCTTCAAAATGCTGGGTTTTGCGAAGATTGGTGGAGGATATTTCAAATAGCCAACTGATACAATGAATTCAGTGGCGCTTAACATTTTGGAAAAAGAAATTTAAAGTATTTCGTGTTCTTAGATTTTTTCAGCAGATGTGAAAAAAGAAAAGTTTCTGAACGTTTGAGGCGAATTTAAGTGGTTTGTCGGTTTGGGATTCGGTTAGATCGTCTATCTTTGATGGGCAATGTGTTCACAAGTGCACCATCTACGCACGTTTCGTAGTGTGACACCGAGTTTAAACTTGACACTTTCAGACATTACCGATTCATCTCAGAAATTTTACTTATCATAGTTAAATGGTTTAACCTATGGTAGCACTTCCGGAACTGCCGATGTGTCGTTTACGGATATTCTACTGTAGCAAACTGTATCAATAATGATGCGTCTTTGATACATACGACAGTCTGTCGAAACTGTGTATTATCACAGCACGTAATTTTTAATACAAACAAATCACCAAATATTACACATCAGCTTCGGAATGTTGTAACGAAATATGCGTCCTGTTCGAACTAGTCTGTGACATAGTAAGTGATCTTGAATGTCAGAGGTTCACATTCCTAACAAGATATGGAACATCCGACGAACTGGCGAGTGGCTGAGCTGCTAAGTCAACCTGCAGTGTTTCCCTGCTACGTTGCTTACCCACTACGTCTTAGGCATCCCGCCACAGCGCGAACACTGGTGATGTGAAACGTTGTGTTAACAATTCTGTAGCCGGCCGTAATGGCCGAGCGGTTCTAGGCGCTACAGTCTGGAACCGCGGGACCGCTTCGGTCGCAGGTTTGAATCCTGCCTAAGGCATGGATGTGTGTGATGTCCTTGGGTTCGTTAGGTTTAAGTAGTTCTAAGTTGTAGCGGACTGATGACCTCAGAAGTTAAGTCCCAAAGTGCTCAGAGCCATTTGAACCATTTATTGAACAATTCTGTGCCGCGCGGGGTAGCCGCGTGGTCTATGGCATCTTGTCACGGTCCGCGCGACTCACTCCGTCGGAGGTTCGAGTCCTGCCTCGGGAATGCCTGTGTGTGTGTCGTCCTTAGCGTAAGTTAGTTTAAGTTACTTCCTGGCAGATTAAAACTGTGTGCCGGGCCGAGACTCGAACTCGGGACCTTTGCCTTTCGCGGGCAAATGCTCTACCAACTGAGCTACCCAAGTACGACTCAGGCCCCGTCCTCACAGCTTTACTTCTGCCAGTACCTCGTCTCCTACCTTCCAAACTTTACAGAAGCTCTCCTGCGAAGCTGTGAGGACGGGGCGTGAGTCGTGGTTGGGTAGTTCAGTTAGTAGAGCACTTGCCCGCGAAAGGCAAAGGTCCCCAGTTCGAGTCTCGACCCGGCACACATTTTTTATCTGCCAGGAAGTTTCATATCAGCTCTCACTCCGCTGTGTAGCGAAAATTTCCTTCTAGTTTAAGTTAGATTAAATAGTGTGTAAGCTGAGGGACCGATGACCTCAGCAGTTTGGTCCCATTAGACCCTACCACAAATTTCCGAACAATTCTGTTGTGATGTCTCAAATTGCAAGAGGTAAGAAAACTAGTAATACTATCGCGGGATGAAATAGAAACAGGTGTTGCTGTAGAGGGGAAATATTTTACTGAATAAAGAACCACCTGTGCGAACTTGATCATCAACGCTTTGTGGTGTTACAGAATATTAGAAGGAAAAATCAAATACCCCTTAACTTCTTGAAACATGGATACCAGAGATATGTTTTCTTTCATCTTCATTATGATTGCTGTCGTCAAGAAAAGACTCTACATTCATTTGATTGGTGACTAATTCTGTTAACATGCACAAATAAAATCAGATGCTCCATTTAATTTTGTCAGTCTTTCTCCACGAAACCGTCTTTTGTTCGGTTCACATTGACTTTTTGCTTTCGGGGAACGAAGCTATTTCTGGAGATTTAAGAGCATAGTTAGTTCGTGTGGCTGTCCGCAGATTTTCTTGAAACGGATAAACTCGCACCGGAATCGTTAGAGTTCGCATAATAGGTGGCTTTCCAGCGCAGCCCACTGGCACCAAGTTGCGTTCCCTGTTTGCCACTACCTGGCACTGATTGGGGATGTGCACGAGATAGCGCAAGGACTGCACATGCCAACACAGTGCAGTAGACTGACTCGCTGGCGGCTTGCGCAGGGCAGTCAGTGACCTCCTGTGAACGAAACCGATTGTGCTGCGCCGGAAGGACGCAACTGAATCCCGCGCTTGCAGTTCCGCCCACGCGCTAACGGAAACAGCAATCCGCGCAGAAGTGCTGCCTATCTCTGCTACAGCTGTGTCAGGGTGCTCGGAATTCATGCCAACATTCGAAAGTGGAGAACACGTAGTTTTATTTTTGCCCACTGAAGTTTCCATGTTAGAGACCCGGTTCGGCACACGACTTTAATGTATCTCTGTAATCTTCAAACAGCTAATTGAAAATCATATCATAGACGATGTTTGACTCAGAGCCATCATCCAGCTCTATGATTAGGATGCTAGAGCACGACTGTCTCATAACACTCTACTCGGAAGCAGCCAGTTAGAATCTTTGTTTTAGAAAACTTCACTGCCATTATTTTAAGATGGAGAGGTGGAGGGTGGCGCTAAGTTTCTCATAACCAGGCTGCGGGCTAATAGGTTAATTTCCAAACCTCTGCACAGTGCGAAATACGGAAATTTCCTTCCAGATTAAAACTATATGGTCTGTGTGATGTCCTTAGGTTAGTTAGGTTTAAGTAGTTCAGAGTTCTAGGGGACTGATGACCTCAGATGTTAAGTCCCATAGTGCTTAGAGCCATTTCAACCATTTTATAACTGTATGTCGGACCGGAACTCGATGAGGACCCTCGCCTGTTGATTGGGTTATACAGTTGTGACGAAGGGTCATGAGTTGTGCCTGGATAACTCAGTCGGTAAGAGCATTTCCACGGTCGGTAAGAGCATTCCCAGTGGAAAAGTTAGGTTCTGGGTTCGAGTCCTGTTCTAGCACACAATTTTAATCTTCGAGGAACTTCCCAACACTCGCACACTTCGCTGGAGCGTGAAAGATTCATTCTGGAACACACACTATTTCGATATCTGTAAACTGTATTCATAAGCGCTGTAGCGTAGTACGCACTCAACTGTGAAATGGCAGCTAGTATAAAAGGTTTGCACCAAAAAATAAGCTACGCGAAAGGTCAGTAGAGCCAGTGTTTACCTCAAAAATTTACAAATACACGTCAAATGGTTATTACAAACATATAGGGAGAAGACAAATACGTTTTGATTAGAGACACTAGTTGTTCTGTGATAGAAGTGACAGTCCTTCAAGAAAACATCAGAAATTGGCAAAACTAGGCTTTAAATTATGTAGAGGATTCAGTCGTAAGATACTGGATCCGTAGTAGCGTTACTGCCCAATCAGTCTAATACAATATGTATCAAAAAGAAATATTTCATCGAACAACTGAAACGAACATGAAAGTAATTGCAGTCGATCTATAAAGAGGGTGAGTGAAATGAAAATCTTAAATATTATTTATAGTGCAGAAGTGGTACAAAGCTGTATCACTTTTCCACATGAACTCCCCCACGCTCAATGCAAGTCCTCCAGCGCTTACAAAGTGCATAAATTCCTTTAGAAAAAAAAAAATCTTTTGGTGGTCGGCGCAACCATTCATGCGCCGTGTGGCGTACCTCTTCATCAGAACGGAACGTCTTTCCTCCCATTGCGTCTTTGAGTGGTCCAAACATATGGAAATCACTTGGGGCAAGGTCTGGTGAGTATGGTGGATGAGGAAGACATTCAAAATGCAGGTCTGTGATTGTTTCAAATGTTGTACGGGCAATGTTGTGCCTTTCATTGTCATGTTGTAAAAGGACACCTGCTGACAACAATCCACGTCACTTTGATTTGATTGGCGGCCGAAGATTATTTTTTAGGAGATCTGCGTATGGTGCACTGGTGACAGTGGTCCCTCTAGGCATGTAATGCTCCAAAATGACGCCTTTTTCGTCCCAAAAGGGACTCTGCATAACCTTCCCTGCTGATGCTTCTGTTCGAAACGTCTTTGGTTTTGGTGATGAGGAATGGCGCCATTGCTTGCTCGCTCTCTTCGTTTCCGGTTGGTGGAAGTGAACCCAGGTTTTGTTCCGAATAATGATTCTTGCAAGAAAGCCATCACCTTCTCGTTCAAAGCGCCGAAGAAGTTCTTCACAAGCATCAACACGTCGTTCTCTCATTTCAGGAGTCAGCTGCCGTGACACCCATCTTGCAGACACTTTGTGAAACTGGAGCACATCATGCACAATGTGGTGTGCTGACCCATGACTAATCTGTAAACATGCTGCAATGTCATTCAGTGTCAGTCGATGGTTTTCCTTCACTATAGCTTCAACTACTTCAATGTCCTGCGGAGTCACAACACGTTGTGTCTGACCTGGACGAGGACATCTTCCACTGAAGTCACACCATTTGCGAACTTTCTACTCCATTCGTAGACTTGCGTGCCAAACATGCATCACCGTGCCTAACCTTCATTCGTCGATGAATTTCAATAGGTTTCACATCTTCACTATGCAAAAACCGAATAACAGAACGCTGTTCTTCCCTGGTGCAAATCGCAAGCTGGGCGGCCATCTTTATACTGATACTGCGACGGTATGTGTGCATCTGCACTATGCTGTCAAATACAGGCCATTCTGCACGCTGTTTGTAGCACGCTTACCAACTTACAGGGTAACGGGGCGAAATTTTGATTTTTTTAATTACGAATTTAAGGTTTTCATTTGACTCACCCTCGTATAAGGAGCAGTGGAAAACATATAGGAGAGATTCAGGAAAAATAAGGAGACGTACTTTTGATGTTAAATAGAATAAAATATGTGTTATTCATAGCTAGGGCTTTATGAACTGCATAGATATAGATGGTTAGTCTGAACTGATGGCTTAACTCAGGAGTCCCAGATGAGGAGAATGTAAGGTAGGGCTGCTTATTGTCAAATTCGTATACTGAAGAGGCAGTGAAGAAAATAAACGAGGGCTATTTCCATGTGCGAGTTATTTAACGTAGACAAAAAATTCAGAGTGATAAAGTGTGATGATTACGTATCAGTAGCTGCGGAAAGTAAACAGCGGATGATTCAGATGCGTTTCATGATGGAACAAGTGCGAACTGTTCGGTATAGTTTTCATTCCGTGAACGGAACGAAAACTATGGTACTGACGTAATGATGGGCCCTCAAGGAGGGCATACGATAAGGCTAGAGTTTAAACTTAGTCAAGAGACACTTAAAGAAATGGACGATTTCTTTTTTTTGTGTGTTCCGGAAATAGAACATATAAAGGAGTAAGCTGCCAAAAAGATTTAGCAGCAAGCAATGGTCGAGATAGAAGGGAATTATATAACCGACATACGGATCAAACTGAGGTGCTTTCAGTAGACGTAAGAGTTTTGTATAGTAAATACAGCCTAATGACATAAGAAATGACGCCAGTTAATGAGTGTGGATTAATAGACCTTGTAAACTTATGATCAAGACGTTGATTGAAGTTGGCCAGCAGCGTTTCGTTTTCAACGCATCTTGCAATGGACAATTTGCGGCGTCACCTCGATGCAACCGAAGAAGATACGGTTGGTGGGTGACCTCTTGACCTCAGACACACAAGATAGGCGGAACTGAAGTGGTGCAGATCGTTCCTGCAGCAGCCAGGCAATGGTGGGGCTTTGATGGCCGTTAAATGAATAGAGGTACATAGTTATCGCTTTGGCAGCAAAGCGTATATTCGTGCGTTAGCTATGTCTCTACATCTAGAGTTCTCCTACCGTATTTCGTTCCTCATTTCCGTAGCTGAAGCTCAAGTCTCCCTTGCAAGTCCTTAGCAGGGATTCACGGTAGCTGGCAACTCCCCGCTTCGACATAAAAACATTCCGTCTAGTGCCGCCCATAACATTTTCGGATGCTGGATGTCAGCGTTGATATTGATTAGATTACTCGTCTTAGATGGTAGCTATACCGCCAACTTATACAGAAATCACAAAATGTGAGCCTGCCAAAACGAAATCATGCACTATCTTTTTCTTGCTTGGACTTTGGAACAAGTCAGACTCAAAGTAGAAAAATATGCACATTGGTTGCCAAATGGAAACAGAACGTATTATAAAGGTTTTCCATTTGAGATCCCTAACATTTTCAGAGTGGCTGTGGTCAAATATTCCATCATGATCGCACAGATTTTTTTATTTTAATTAAAGGCTGTTAGTGATACTTTTCGGTAACGCCACAATGATCCACGTCATTGTACTCGAGAACTGACAAATGTGATGAACTGTGATCACTCCACTACCGTACATTTGCGTGCCTTAGGGAAGGTTCAAAAGTCGGGTGTATGAGTACCACATGCTCTAAGAACAAAATCACAAAAATCAGCAGGTGGCCATATGCGCATCTCTACCTGCTCATCATCAACTGGCTCAGCAGCAACACCGATCATTCTTATCTTGTATCGTTTCTGGTGACGAGAAACAGCGTCTTTATGTTGACATAAGAAAAAGAGAGAAATGGATGAGCCCGCACCAAGCAGCAGCTCCCCGTACGAAGACCTGCGCGCATCCACAGAAGATTATGTTACGTATCTGGTGGAACAACGACGGTGTGATGTACTACGAATTGATTCCCCGAGGTGTATCTATCGCTGTTGATATACATTGTCAACAACTGAGACTTCTTGCAGACGCAATCCAAAAACGACCAGGAAGATTGCGTGAGGTGACGCTATTCCACGATAGCGCCCGCCTGTATACTGCTAGACAGACAAAAGACACTAGACAGGAGGTGGATTGGGAAGTCATTCCGCGCCTATGTTATTCACCTCAGATTTTCGCCTTATCCACTCACCATCGAAAAACCTACAAGCAACTTCCTTTGCAGATGAAAATGCGCTCCGAACATGGCTCGACGAGTTATTAGCCTCAAAACCACGTGATTTCTACAGTCGCGGAATCGAAAAGTTACCCCAGCCTTGGCAGAATGTTGTAATAGTGAAGGATAACATATAACTCATGCACCATCCCAATACTTCGTCAGGCAGTAGGCAGTAGGTAACTGGTTTAGATCACCTGCACGTTTCGTTCCTTTGGAGTAAGTCAGTTACATGAACGACATAAATGAGCGTAGCTGCAAATAGCGCATAACAACGAGAGCAGGAGCAGCAGCTGCAGCCGTGGCAGTTGGCCGCAGCTGGAGCACGGGGCGTGCGGGCGCACTCCTTAGAGGGAAGTGTTTGCAGACAGTGCGTGGGTGGCTGCGTATGCGTGAGATGCCGACAGGAGAGACGTGTGAGCCGTGCTGCAGAGACCCGAGAAAGTTGATACGGCGTGGGACGCTGGAATAATTTTGGTGTGCGAGGTGACAGTGACGTCATAGGGGAGCGGTGCACACGTGTTCTGAGCCAAAGCAGCGACGCGCCGGCTCTGCTGGCGTGAGGGCACCGCGTAATAGCATTATTCCATTTCAAAAATTAAATTATTTTTTCCATTTTGTACCCTAAATCGTGTTCCATTGCCTCATTTCCTGGAAGCCAAATTCAGTTATCTAGAAAAAAAGGGCTTTTATTGGCGTGGCTGACGTATATTCCTTTCCGTTTGTTTCCAGCTGCCCCTTACTGCGGGAATTTGAACAGAGGGCTTCTCTTTTTCTTTGTTATAAAGAAAACTTACAATGAAAGAAGTATTTTAAAAAAAATATCACGTGCATAGTCTACTTTATATTGACATATCCGCTTAAAATTTCGCTGTTACTTGCTTTAATAATTTTCCAAAGTGGTTACGGAAACGCAAGAGGATAAAATGTTTTGAAAACTAATTTTTAAATATTTCTCAATACATTACACTTGTTCGCCCACTGCTTGAATACTGCTCATCGGTATGGGATCCGTACCAGATAGGGTTGATAGAAGAGATAGAGAAAATCCAACGGAGAGCAGCGCGCTTCGTTACAGGATCATTTAGTAATCGCAAAAGCGTTACGAAGATGATAAACTCCAGTGGAAGACTCTCAAAGAGAGACGCTCAGTTGCTCGGTACGGGCTTTTGTTGAAGTTTCGAGAACATACCTTCACCGAGTTGTCAAGCAGTGTATTGCTCCATCCTGAGGATAAAATCAGATAGATTACAGCCCACACAGAGGCATACCGACAATCTTTCTTTCCACGAACAATACGAGACTGTAATAGAACGGAGAATAGACAGAGGTACTCAAGGTACCCTCCGCTAAACACCGTCAGGTGGCTTGAGGAGACGCGTTTGACCTTTTATTTAGATGTCTTCGGCGAAAGGGGCGGTGTCACTTGTTTATTCATATCATATATATTACTTGCTGTGCCAACCTCGCTATGAAACGGAAGAAAGTTTTCTGATCAGAACACCGAAATGTTCAATTTTCAGTTTACTATGTAGATTTAAGTTTTCAAAACGTCTGTTGCTACACAGAAAAAATATCGCAGTTATTCTCTGTACAAATTGTAGTAGAAAATAAACTGGAAAACTGAAGTTTGACTTAATGTGTCCTTCCATGAATATCGTCACCGTTTGGTATCAATAACGAAAAGATAGCTCACTGTTACCAAGCTACGACGTGGGACAATAATAAGCAAACCAATAATTCATTTTTTGTACGGAAATGTTTCCTTAAAATCGGATTCTGAAAATAGCACATGAGAAATAACATGCTAAATTAAAAACATTACTTATTACACAAAAATAAAACTTTACCCGTAAAATTAATCTGAGGAACGGATGTAGTTTTGATTAACTTACTTTAAAACAGTTTCTTTACAGATGCGACAGACTAGGTGAAACCGCTCGCTATTCACTCAGGCACGCCAGATGCATTTCCGAGATCAATACGAATGCAGCTAGCTGAGCGGTTGTAGCGTGTTGTGTTCCCAGCAGCTGGGCTGTACTTCTAATATGTTTTTGCTCCCCGAACGTATACTCGACTCTTTTTTATTTTATTTATTTATTTATTTATTTTTGCACTGGAGAACAGAATTATCCATTCTTTGATGTGCTCGATGCCACCCACCACTGTGTCCGATAAATATTTTTAAGAATAGTATGTTTACTTTCCTTACGTATCAGTGTAGCAGTTCAGTGTGTTTCCAACTTCACTTAGCAGCGACACAAGCTGAACAAAATAATTTAATTCCTGGTTTAAATCTTTTGATTTTTGGAGCTTGTTCTGACTAAGTAGCCAGTATGCTGACATCGTTTCGGTTCTTCTGCATTAATGATCGTCGCGGTGAGTGTGACTCACATGGTTAACATGTCACTGCTACACAGTTATCCATCATTTGATTTAAGAGATTTCAAAGATCTTGAAGGGCACCCCGCCCTTACCCCCTTCCCAAATTGTCCGTGATCGTGTCCTATGTGACTTGTGTCTTTCTTCCTCAAGTCAAAATACGATTTGAACGAACGATAATGTTCATATCGAGCACTAGTTTCGGTAAGTGTGGGCGCCAACGCTTCTGCGGTGAACTCTGAAGCAAGTCGGTTCGAACGCTGGCGGTGGAAAAAATTTTCATTGCAAATATTTGGCCACCAAAGGCTGCAAAAGAAAAAGTAGTGCCGCGAAATTCTTGATCACAAGACTGTGCGCCAATGTCGTGCACTAAATTCCAGATACCTCCGCAACGTCTTGAGAGGTGACGTCTCTTGTCTCTCGTCGACGGTTCGTTTAATGGGAACGTTAAGCGTAACGGCCATATTCTTGCTACTCGAGAGGAGCAGGTTACGATCCGGCAGCAGCAGCCACCCTCGTCACTGTCTGACTCATCCTAATCGACACAAATATAACATTAAACCCCAAACGTGCTATTGACAGTCACCCATACCACTGTCTAACACATGCTGTCACGACACTCTCTGGGGTGAAGGTCATAACCGTTTGATAGATGGAGCGACTCCGGCGCTCCAAGCGGCGAGAAAGCTTATGTCGCTGAAAGCAAGAGAATATAAACATACATTTCATGCTTGAGAAGCATATATTTCTGTTGTCATAGGCAATTTCCTTGACGCTTAAAAATTTTTTTGGTAGGGGCTAATGATTAGCCTATTCTCAGACTTAGTTCGAATTTCTCATAAACGAATATTTTTGTAAATGTAATTACTTTTGCTTAAAAAGCGAATGTTTTGAAGATTCTTGCCGTTTGTGGTTTAGATTTAGCAAAATTGTAGAACTGCTTTCTACAGTGCTGGGAAACAGATGTATAGCTTTTAACGATTTATTATCATGTCTGTGTAATTTTTCCTTCATCTCCAAGTGTGGCAGCTTATTTCGTACGTCAAATAATTTAGTTATTACATTCCACGTACGTTTCCTACGTTCCACATTCACTGATTTGGTTGAAAATATAGCAAATAAAACATTGTTTTGTTGGGTAGACATACGACGCCTTTCTTCAGGTCAGGTCAGGTCTTCCGGTATTTACTAGCAATTTATTTTATTACAGGAAAACAATATTGTTCAATAAATGTGTGTACGTTATGAGAGAATCGCAATTAAATTGTCCTATATGTACTGTTAGTACATTCTGGGGTCCCTAGGACACCAAGTAATAACAAATATGGTGTTTTTTAGTTATTGTCCATGTTTAGGCATTACATAAACTCCCTATTGTAAAAACTATGTACAAATCCACATAAACGTTAGTATTCACATTAATGCGATATCGTATTCGGTTGGCAGTTTGGGGAACTGCTTTCGCTGTGGGTAACAAAACCGAAACGGAGTGTCGCGATTACACTGTGGGCACAGTCCCACACCCACTGTCAACACCACCACATAGGTGAGACTAAACTGTGCAAGCACACTGCCCACAGGCCCTCTTGCAGTACAGACACACTTAACACACCACACAGAATCTGCGAATGAAATGTGCTATTGTGCGTGAGGGAGGCTCATTAACTATCCCAACCAACAATTTCATACGACTTCAGTTTAATTCTATTTGAAGAATAGCACCTGGAGACGGAGGACGATGCACGCTGCAGTCTACCGGAAGACACTTACATAAAACAGAGTAAAAACTTGTCTCGAGGCATAAAAAAGATGCATCAATCTAGTGACAATTATTTAAAATTCAAAACAAAACGGAAGATAAACGTCACTGTGTTGCAAATGTCTCTTGTTGTTGTTGTTTTCAGTGGGAAGAGCGCCTTGGTGTAGTTTTCCACCACAGTCTTATCCTGTAGAGGCCTCTTCATTCTGTACATGTGTTGCTACCTACAAGAATTTGAACGTGCTCATTGTATTTAAGCCATAACCTCCCATGCACATTCCTCCATTACCACCGCGCGGTCTAAGGGCGTCTTGTTACGGTTCGCGCTGCTCCCCTTGTCGGAGGTTGGACTCCTCCCTCGGGCATGGGTGTGCGTGTTGTCCTTAGCGTACATTAAAGTTAGATTAAGTAGTTAGTAAGCCTAGGGACCCAAGACCTCAGCAGTTTGGTCCCATAGTCCTTACCATAAATATCCAATATTTTTTTGCTCCATTACCAATAAACGGTTCTTTTTGTAACCACTCCTTTGACCGATAATAAATTGATATAAATCAATCTAAATAATTATTACGTGTAGTAAATTAAATTATTATCAATATTCATTTAAGGGCACTGAGAAAATGCACGTATTTTAATAGACAATATTTGACATACTTTACAATCAGAAAACTAGGTGATTTTATTAAAGTGTTCCCTTTTTTTCATAGCAGATAACTACGCGAAATTTACGCGACGAAGCAGAATGCTCTTCAGTTGTTAGGGTTAGTTGCTTCCTTACTCAATAACGGATATCTCTGGATCTCATTCTACTGCTCTAGTCGGCGTTCCTTAAATGAACTTTAATTGAAGGTTTAGAAATTTTCTGCCGGACCTGGAGGGGAAAGATATGTAATTCAAATCAGATATGTTTCCAGAGAACACATGCAAATATGTTTTATTTGTTGTACAACTTCCGGCCGTAGAACTTTTTTTTGCATAAACTGAAGAGAAAAAAAATTCATTTGGCTTATGGATTTCTGTCTTCTCATCCTAAAACATTTAAGAAAGAAGACCTTATGGAAGACGGTACATCATTGTGCTGTTCTCCTGTGCTTACAAAGAGGATACGTCCCTGAAATAAATATCGAAAAATTAAAAAAAAGAATCTTAGCAACAACTTTAACGCTCACGCGCTAGAGGAGACTACACTTGGTGGCTCAGAATATGCCCTAGCAACCGATACCTTCCTTTTGTAAGTTTGTGGCATAAATTTATTTTTTCTTCTATTCGTCTTAATATCTCGTCATTAATTATTCATTATAACCATTAAATCTTCAACATTTGTCTGTTTGAAAAGCTTCTGTTATTTCATTGTCAGAACTGTTTATCGTCCACATTTCCCTTCCGCACAAGGCTACATTCCAGGCAAATACCTTCACACTTTCTGACAACTGAATCTGTATTAGTTGCTTGCATATTTCTCTGTTTGAGGAATGCATTTCTCGCTGTTACCATTCTGCATTTTAAATGCCATCTATTCCAGCCGTCATCAGTCATTTTGCTGTCAAAATTGCAATCCTCGTCTCACCAATTTTGCTGTTTTGTTTCCTTATCTGATTCCCTCAGCATCACATGTAAGTTTCCTTTAACCTATTACTCTTGTTTTATTTTTGTCGATGTTCATCTTGTTACCTCTTTTCTCTCCTTTCCCCTTCAACTTCTCTTCCAACTCCTTTGCTGTCTGACAGAATTGCAGTGTCATCGGCAAACCTCAAAGTTTTTATTTCTTCTCCCTGAGCTTTAATCTCCTTCACAAATTTCTCCTTGGTTTCCTTTACTACTTACTCAAAGTGCAAATTTAATAATGTCAGACATAGATTACAAACCAGCCTCACTAATTTCTCAACCACTGCTTTCCCTTCATTTCCTTTGGCTCTTATAATTGCATTTTGGCTTTTAAACAAGTTCTAAAGAACATTTCAGCCACTCGTGCTATCTTCAGAATTTCAATGAGTGTATTTCAGTTGACACTGTAAAAAGATTTCTACAAATGCTATCAACATAGTCTTGTCTTTCCTTAATCCATCTTGCAAGGTAACTCGTAGGATCAGTATTCCCACATTTCTTCAGAACCCAAACTGATCTTCCTTGAAGTCAGTTTCTACCAGCTTTTCCATTCTTTTGTATATAGTTTAAGTATTCACGAACAATAACACATTACATTGATAGTTAGGTGATATTCACACCTTTCAGCGCCTGCTTTCTTTGGGACTGGAAATATTACACTCATCTTGAATACTGAGGACATTTCGCCTGCTCATACATTTAGCACACCAGGTGAGATAGTTTTGTCGTAGCTGGCTCTCCCAAGGAACATGAGCACTTCTAAGGGAATGTCGCCTATTCCAGAGGCCTTGTTTCGACTAAGGTCTTTCAGTGCTCTGTAAAATTCTCGCAATGTCATCCATTCCATCTCGTATTCATCTACTACCTTTTTTTTATGTAATAATGGTTGGAAGTTTATTTCCTTTGTAGAACCCTTCTATACGTTCCTTACACGTCTCAGCCTTGGTTAACACTGGATTGCCATCTGAGCTCTTGATATTCGTGCAGCTGCTTCTCTTTTCATCGAAGGTCTCTGTAATTGTTAGCTATGAGCATTATTAATTAATGCTTCAACAGTTTTTCAGTTGTCCCCTAGCCATTGTTGCTTAGCAATTTTGCGCTTTCTGTCAATTTCGTTTTGTAGTTGTCTGTATCCTCTTATCGCGTTTTGAACGTGAGTATTGTCCGGGATTGAGTGACAGGGGCTCGCTATGAGTGAACTGGCAGGTTGGTCTATGTGATAGGGAGTCTGGACCTACCTATTCCTCCTCGCAAAATGGGATAAGGACTGAAAGATAGTTTGAGATGATGTTACCAACACGTGCGTTACAATTCCTAGTTTATTTCCTAAAGTATCTTCTTTTCTGCTACCCTTACTGTTTGTGTTTTCTACCCACAAAGAGGCGAAATCTTTATACGGAGACGGTGATTCGATGGCACCGTTCCGTCTACACTAAATTTCTACAAGTAAATCTACATCTACACTGCTACTTCGTAAATAAGACTTAAGTGCCTGCCAGAGGGTTCATCGAAGCACTTTCACAATTATTCTGTTATTCCACTCTCGAACGCAGCGCGGGAAAAACGAACAGCTATATGTTTCTGTGCGAGCTCTGAAGTCACTTGCTATGATTATCGTTTCTGCCATATAGGTCGGCGTCAACAAAAAAATTTCGCATTCGGAGGAGAAAGTTGGTAACTGAAATTTCGTGCGAAGAATCCCGCCGCAAAGAGAAGCACCTTTGTTTTAATGATGTCCACGCAAATCCTGTAAAATTTCCTTGACATTCTTTCCCCTATTTCTTGATAATGCGAAACGTGCTGCCCTTCTTTAAACCCTCTCGATGTTCTCATTTAATCCTGTCTGATACGGATCCCACACCGGGCAGCAGTGCTCCAAAAGAGGACGGACAAGAGTGGGTGTGGCAGCCTCTTGAGTAGCTCTGTTGCACTTTCTAAGGGTTCTACCAATAAAATTCGGTCTTTGGTTAGCCTTCCCCTCAACATTTTCTGTGTGTTATTTTCAATTTACGTTGGTCGTAATTGTAATTCCTAGGCATTTAGTTGAATTTACGACCTTTAATTTATCATGTAACCAAAGTTTAACGGATTCCCTTTATTAGTTACGTGGATGAGCTGATACTTTCCATTATTTAGGGGCAATTGCCAATTTTAGCACCACTTCAGTATCTTACCTAAAACGTTTTGGAATTTGTTTTGATCGTCTGATTACTAGGCGATAAACGACAGCATCCTCTGGGAACAATGTTTGATGGCTGCTCAGATTGTCTCCTAAATCGTTTCTATACATAAGGAAAAACATAGGGCCTATAACACTGCCTTGGAGAACGGCAGAAATCATTTCTTTTTTCGTCAATGACTTTCCGTCAGTTAGTACGCACTGTGACCTCCCTGACAGGAAATCACGAATCCAGTCGCATAACTGAGGTCACAGTTCGATTACAGCCCGCATGTGAAGTACGGTCTCAGAAGCCTTTTGGAAATTTAGAAATACAGAATCAATCTGAAATTCTTTGTCAGTCCTACTCAACTCTTCGTGTGAGTAAAGAATATCACCGTTAGCTAGCTGTATAGCCATCCACTCTAGAACAAACGCAGTTCCTATACTAGTTTCTTGTAGAGCTTATGGGAGCTCTTATTCTCAGACTCTAATTCTCTGTTTATGTCAGACTCAGTGGGAGAGCCCAGTGCTCCCTAGTTCTGCTGAGCCTTTCCTGTTCATCCCCTTCTGTCTCTGACATACAGTTCCCCACAGTCGTTTAATGAACAAAGTAAGAGCATATGGACTATCAGACCAGTTGTGTGATTGGATTGAAGAGTTCCTAGATAACAGAACGCAGCATGTCATTCTCAACGGAGAGAAGTCTTCCGAAGTAAGAGTGATTTCAGGTGTGCCGCAGGGGAGTGTCGTAGGACCGTTGCTATTCACAATATACACAAATGACCTTGTGGATAACATAGGAAGTTCACTGAGGCTTTTTGCAGATGATGCTGTGGTGTATCGAGAAGTTGTAACAATGGAAAACTGTACTGAAATGCAGGAGGATCTGCAGCGAATTGACGCATGGTGCAAGGAATGGCAATTGAATCTCAATGTAGACAAGTGTAATGTGCTGCGAATACATAGAAAGAAAGATCCTTTATCATTTAGCTACAATATAGCAGGTCAGCAACTGGAAGCAGTTAATTCCATACGTTATCTGGGAGTAGGCAGTAGGAGTGATTTAAAATGGAATGATCATATAAAGTTAATCGTTGATAAAGCAGATGCCAGACTGAGATTCATTGGAAGAATCCTAAGGAATTGCAATCCGAAAACAAAGGATGTAGGTTTCAGTACACTTGTTCGCCCACTGCTTGAATATTGCTCACCAGTGTGGGATCCGTACCAGATGGGGTTGATAGAGAAGATCCAACGGAGAGCAGCGCGCTTCGTTACAGGATTATTTAGTAATCGCGAAAGCGTTACGGAGATGATAAACTCCAGTGGAAGACTCTGCAGGAGAGACGCTCAGTAGCTCGGCACGGGCTGTTGTTGAAGATTCGAGAACATACCTTCACCGAGGAGTCAAGCATTATATTGCTCCCTCCTACGTATATCTCGCGAAGAGACCATGAGGATAAATTAGGAGAGATTAGAGCCCACTTAGAGCCATACTGACAATCTTTCTTTCCACGAACGATACGAGACTGGAATAGAAGGGAGAACCGATAGAGGTACTCAAAGTACCCTCAGCCACACACCGTCAGGTGGCTTGCGGAGTATGGATGTAGATGTAGATGCTGAAGGCTAGTTGCCTTCTCGTTGGCTCTGATTTTCACTTGTCCTCAGGCTGGGTAGAGGGAAAGGGGAATCTGTCCATATACTCCGTTTCTGACCTGTTATTGGCCTCGCATGACGTATTGGTTCCCCTTTCATAACACCCCTCCGCCGCCATCCTGGCGCCGTCTGTGTAGTCGCCGTGGAGTGGCGCCTGGCACCCTGCCGAATCCCGATACTGCACTGAATGTCGCTTACTTTGCTTTACAAGACTTGGCCCTTTCTCTCTGTGGATACGACGCCTTTACTTCTGCTTCATATGCAACATTTCTGTATTTTCTTCTTTCGTCAGTTAAATTCAGTATCTCGTGTTCATTTCTATACCTTTATGACACAGATTTTATTTTGTGTATTTTTTTTATCTTGTGTAAACATTACTGCTAAGATTAGTAAAAAGCTTCAAGAAATCAAAAGATAAAGGCAGAATGCGTGTGGAAGATTTTCGTCGAATCGGGTGCAGTTGCTACGGATAGGCTCTTTATTAGCGGCGAGTGCGCCGAAATCTCCCCTGCGATCTGGGCGTTGCCGCACTAGGGGTGGTTAATGGAACAAGGCGCGACGCGGGAGTGCGGAGACGGTCGCGGCCACACCTTTGGGGAGAGCGCCAGGTGTCGCCCTGTCACTCCCAGGGGAGGCTGCGACGCAGCCGGGCGTCAATACGGCCTAGGTCTCTCTCTCTCCATCCTCTGACCTGTCTTTTTAGTCGCCAGCCTCTCAGACAGAGCCAAGTTACCGAGACTGCGATATGGTAAAAGCAGCCAAGTTCAGAAAAAAAACTGATGCTGCGTAAGTTGGTCTCTGTATCAAGTACAGATTAATCTCAACCTACTTACTCTTTTTCGTAACATTATATTATTTCTCTGGAGCGCAGCTTAAATTTACGGAAAAATGTAAGAACTTAACAGACGAAGCTTTAAAACAAACCCGAAAATCAGTTACACAAATACTAAATAATGTATAAATAAGATTACAGAGCAATTTATTAATGTAGTTTTACAAGCTGCCAATTACAAAGAAGAGTCAAAGAAACTGGTGCACCTGCCTAATATCGTGTAGGGCCCCCGAGAGCATGCAGAAGTGCCGCAATACGACGTGGCATGTTTGAACTAGCATTGGAGGGAATTGACAGTATGAATCCTGAAGAGAGGGGGGGGGGGGGGGAGGGAGCTCCCCACATTTGCTCAATAATGTTTATGTCTGGTGCCCAGCGGAAGTTTTTAAACTCAGAAGAGTGTTCCTGGAGCCACTCTGTAGCAATTTCGGACGTATAGGGTGTCGCATTGTCCTGCTGGGATTGTACAAGTAACAAGTACGTCCGTCGGAATGCAAAGTGGACATGAATGGATGCAGGAGATCAGAAACTATGCTCACGTGTATGTCACCTGTCAAGATTAGCATCTAGACGTATCAGGGGTCCATTTCACTCCAACTGCACGCGTCGCACACCATTTCAGAGCATCCACCAGCTTGAACAGTCCGCTGCTGACATGCAGGGTCCATGGATTCATGAGGATGTCTCTGTAGTCGTGCACATCCATGAGCTCGAAACAATTTAAAACGAGATTCGTCCTATCACTCAACCTGTTTCCAGTCATGAACAGTCCATTGTCGGTGCTGACGCGCCCAGGCGAGGCGTAAAGCTTTGTGTTGTGCAATCATCAAGGGTACACGAGTGGGCCTTCGAATCCGAAAGCCCATATCGATTAGGTTTCGATGAATGGTTCACACGCTGACACTTGTTGATAGCCCAGGATTGAAATGTGCAGCAATTTGCGGAACGGTTGCACTTCCGTCACGTTGAACGATTCTCTTCAGTCGCCGTTGGGCCCATGTTTGCTAGATGTCTTTCCGGCTGCAACGATGTGGGAGATTTGATGTTTCACCGGATTCCTGATATTCACGGTACACTCGTGGAATGGTCGTACGGGAAAATCTCCAATTCATCGCTACCTCGGAGATGCTGTGCACCGACTATAACACCATGTACAAACTCACTTCAATGTCGATAAGCTGCCGTTGTAGCAGCAGTAACCGATCTAACAACTGCGCCAGACGCTTGTTTCATATAGGCGTTGCCGACCGCAGCGCCGGATTCTGCCTGATTGCATATCTCTGTGTTTGAATACTCGTGTCTATGCCAGTTTCCTTGGCGCTCCAGTGTAGTTTCATTTAGGGCAGCTGAAGACAACGTTTTTGTGAAGATACAGAGATGTTACACAGAATACTAATAAGAAAAAAGCTAACTTGGTGCGAGTAGGACTCGGGCTATGACGGTACCGTACGAACTTAATTACGTACATAAATAGTTCATCCGTCCCCGGAATCGAGAATTTCGACTAATTTTCTCTGTTATCGACATTGGCATTGAAAAGATATCGGTTCTGGTACTTACAAGGTCTCCGAGAATGTTTTTAAATTTGAAGACAAATAACAAATGACAAAAAAATGGTTCAAATGGCTCTAAGCACTATGGGACTTAACAACTGATGTCATCACTCCCCTAGAACTTAGAACTACTTAAACCTAACTAACCTAAGGACATCACACACATCTAAGCCCGAGGCAGGATTCGAACCTGCGACCGTAGCGGTCGCTCGGTTCCAGACTGAAGCGCCAAGAACCGCTCGGCCACACCGGCCGGCCAACAAATAACAAAATAATTTTTTTCCCCCTGTGATATAATCACAAATTAACGATTTTCAGATTTTTTTCTCTTTTATTTGTGGTGTGAAATCTTCCATCTGACCAAATGTTATGATTCTAAGTCAACAAAAAGTACCCTACAGATTTTAATGAGAGAGCCTCTGCGAGCATCAAAATAAGTTGTATATGTCCGTGGATTGCGAGCGCATCATTTCAAAGCTTCACATTTTTACATTACCAAATAAACATAGACCAGAGTATGAGACATAAATCTCTAATATATATGTACCTACTCTCTAATATATACATCTTCTCTTCCCGAGAGAAAGATTTTTCTTATTTTTTATTTTATTTATTTATTTACTTATTTATTTATTTTATTTTATTTTACACCGCCAAGCGACCGTAAACCTTTGTATGTGACATCAATTTCAACTTGATATGCGTATTCATTCCTGAGAAAGTTTTTTTAACAGTGGGACTGACAAACAAAGGGAGATAGAGACAGACAACAAAGTGATCCTATAACGGTTCCGTTTTTACCGATTGAAGTACGGAACACTAAAAGAGAGCTTAATGTCTTTGCTAAACGAAATAGCGTATTCAATACTGAGCTTACGATGTGTCTCAGAAGGGAAGTTTCTGATCAGAGTGTAATACTAGGTGTTGCTTACGGTAGTGAAACATGAACTTTTAAATCGAAAATCAATTTACAGCTGATGGTCGCTCAGCAAGGATTAGAGTGATGCATTTCGGTAATTACTAAGACTGACAGGGAAACAAACAAATGATTCAATGAATAGACAGGAGTGTAGTACCAAATTATAATGTAAGAAAATGGATTCGGGCGGGACATGTACGCGAATGGATGGTAGATGGACGATGGACAAAAAAGTTCTTTACTGCTTTCTTCGTCAGGGGGAAAGAATTAAGTTACTGCCAAATGGAGGATGGATGTGGTGATAACCTGCAGGAGTAGTGTGGATGCTTACTATGTGGAACTGCCGTTGACGCATTTAAGCAACATTGGGTGCAAAATGACTGCTTCTCGTGGTGCAAATGTGTAGTTTCGACTTTCTAATTTAGTTTCATAAAAACGTCGGTCGAGAAACGTACGAGAAACGATTGACCAACAATGTTCTTATTAGGTCAGAGACGGCAAAGGCGTTGGAGGAGCACTTGAATGGAACGGATAGAGACTTGAAAATAAGTCAAGGACAACACAACACCCAGTCCCTGAGCGGAGACAACCTCTGGCCCAGCCAGGAATCAAACCTGGGCCCTTAGGATTGAGATTCTGTCGCGCTGACCATTCAGTTACCGGCGGTGTCCAAGAAAGAGACTGGTTTATAAGACACATCCTGAGTCGTCAAGGAATAGTCAGTTTGATCGTGGAGAAAAGTATGGCAGGTAAAAATTGTAGAGGGAGACTCACACTCGAATAGGTACATTAGTTTCAGATGGTTGTTGGTTATAATAGTGTTGCAGAGATAAAGATGTTTCCCCAGGATAGACTAGCATGTAGAAGTGCATCAAACCAGTCTTCAGATTGAAGAGCAATAACTACCTTCTATGGAGAAAGGAAAAAAGAGAAATTTTCTGTTATAAGAAAAACCGTTTCACTGAGTAAATCTCCACTGAGCTTTGCTTAGCTCTTAATACTCTCCCTGATTACTGTGTCTGACGATGAGGACCCATTTTCTCCCTCAGCACCATTTTAAAGAGACGTTAACTGGTGTCTAAGCCATACTGGAAATGCCAGACTGCGATTCTTGGAAGGATTCTCAGGAAGTATAACCCACTCACAAAGTAGGTAACTTACAAAACTTTCGATCGGCGAATAGTTGAATATTGCTCGTCAGTTTGGGATCCGTACCAGATAGAATTGATACAGGAAGTAGAGAACACACAAAAAAAGAGGAGCGTGTTTCGTTACGGGCTCCTGTAGTAAGGGGGAAAGCGTCACAGAGATGAACAGCCAACTATAGTGGCAGACGGTGCATGAGAGGCGTTCTGCATCACGGATCTGGCTGACTGCTCTAAAATTCGGACAACGTACGTTCCTAAGAGAGAATACCATATATTGCATCCCCCTATGTACATCTCGCGAAACCAAAATGGATGTAAGATTGAATAGTGGAGACCCCAGGTAGGAATATCAACAACGTAGGAATAGATAGATTGCTGCTTACCGCAAAGAAGACACGTTAACCTGCAGACAGGCACAATTAAGACACTTACACAGAGCTTTCGGCTACAGCCTTCATCAGCAAAAAAGAAAGACACGCCATTCATACACACAAGCAAGATCATTCCGGTCCGAGAGGCTGGAATTGGCGGTCATTTGAGCATGAGGTGCGCTTGGTCGTGTGTATGAATGGCGTCTGTTTGACTTAATATCATGAAGACTGTGGCAGAAAGCTCTGTTTAGGTGTGTTTTAGATGTGCTTGTTTGCTGCTTAGCGTGCCTTCTTTACGGTAAATAGCAGTCTATCTTTCTCTACATTGTTGAACATAAAATTAGAGAGATTCCAGCACAGACGGAAGCTTAACAACAGCCGTTCTTGCGGTGAACGATTCACGACTGGAGCAGAAATATAGGAGGGGGAAAGGGGAGTGATAGTGGTACACAAAGTATGCTCCGCCACACGCTGTAAGGTGGCTACTGATTATGGGTGTAGATGAATATGTAGAAGCTTTTATTTACGCAGACGTTCAGCCCACAGCGCACGTCTCAGATTTGTACGACGCAGGAGTGGCTTCGGTGGTTCTAGCACGTGCGGCTTTTGGCCTTGTGCGTGTGAAACATAAACTGTGAATCATGCGTTTAAGTAGCGCTGTCTTATTTCTGCCGCTCTGCTGCGGCGTTATTCGCAGACATCTCGTCATTCCGCTTAGACGAGTCTTATTTCTGCCCTGTGAACGAAGACGGGTGATTTATAGTTTCCGCAGAATGTTCTCCCATGGTGCAAGACTCTCAGGAGCCGTAAGGACGCGGAGTATTGTCTCAAATAGATAAAAGTATTGAACTTAAAAGCGTATAATGTGTAGTTACACGAATTGTACGCGCGAAGGGAACAATATATCCGAGAAGAGACGTAAGTCTAATCACGTAAAATACGAGTCATCAGCAGTAACGCCAAGTGCACAGCCCCACGGAGAGGGCTCGTGATGTTTGGGACAGACATTAGTTTAGAAACGGCCTGGCTGATTCAAGCTGTGTGCCAGGCTGGGTCTGTAACACCGCAAACTTCCATTTGTGGACATTGCTCTTTCTGTGTACAACCCACGATCCGCCCTCATAGTTTGTTTTGCCACTACACCTCCTACTTTGAAAACTTGAAGCAGAGAGGATGCTTTCATCTACATCTACATTTATGCACCGCAAGCCACCCAACGGTGTGTGGCGGAGGGCACCTAACGTGCCAGTGTCATTACCTCCCTTTCCTGTTCCAGTCGTGTATGATTCGTGGGAAGAACGACTGCCGGAAAGCTTCCGTGCGCGCTCGAATCTCTCTAATTTTACATTCGTGATCTCCTCGGGAGGTATAAGTAGGGGGAAGCAATATATTCAATACCTCATCCAGAAACGCACCCTCTCGAAACATATCAATATATTGCATCCCCCTACGAACATCTCGCGAGAACAAAATGAAAGTAAGATTGAACAATGGAAACCCCAGGTGGGAATGGAAGAGGCTGGATTGCAGTTAGTACCACCATTACCCGCAAAAGGCAAGGTTTGAGTCCCGGCGTGGCTCACGGTTTTAATTTGCCAGGATGTTACAAAAGAGCGCACAGACTGATGCAGAGTGAAAGATTCATTCCGGAGACTCAGTATAGAAAGCAGTTGAAGCAAGTGAATGGAGTGGACTTTGGCTGCAGAGCCGTAGCAAGGCCATGGTGAAATTGGGCCCTGTCAAGTGTGTAGGCACAGAGGCACAAAAGCTGACCAGTTAATAAGAAATTGGAAATTTGTGGTAAGGTCTTATGGGACCAAATGGCTGAGGTCATCGGTCCCTAAGCTTACACACAACTTAATCTAACTTAACGCTAAGGGCAACACACACACACACACACACACACACACACACACATGCTCGAGAGAGGACTCGAACCTCCGACGGGGAGAGCCGCGCGAACCGTGGCAAGGCGCCTCAGGCCGGCGGCTACCCCGCGCGGCCAGTTAACAAGGAACAAAGACGAACTAGACGAGGAGAAGCAAGTGAATTCGCCTATTCCTTGTGATCATATCATCCGTCTGCGAGAAGAAGCCGCTATCGGCAAGAGACTGAAAACGCAGTGTCATATTGTCCAGACAGCTCGTAAGGAAGTGACTCCTGTGGAATTGGCTCAGGTGAGTTATGTGTCACCAGTATGCTTGTCCAAACAGCTGCCGCCTTCGTAGCTGGTTCATATTCAGCAGTGGAGTTTTTGGTGCTACTTCGTTACGGTATTGCAGGACATGATAAGTTGGCGGGCACGAGCTTAAGAAAATATTGCTGTTTAACTGAAGGCTCTCGATTTTTGCCGATCTCTGTTAACTGAGAACTGGAAGTTAGAGTGCTTCAAATTAGTTAATGGAACGGCGAGTGAAATGGGAAACAGATATTGCATACAACACACCATTTTATCTCACTTTAATTTCCTGTCGGGAACGCCTTAAATGAGAGCTTTGATCTTATTCTGAAAAACATGCAGGCGATTTCGGTGTCAAACATAGCAGAAATATCGATGCAGCTGATCTAGTTAACGAAATATTGGATTTCAGATTCCAGCAGAAAGAGCCCGTGAAGAGAACAGAGACGATTTTTTTGTATGGGTACCAAAGCGCTTTTCCAAATACAGAAATACCTTTGAGGATATTTTGACAATTCTAGTATCTGCAGCACCTCGTCACCGCTCTTTCAGCAAATTAAAAATTATAAAAAGCTACTTAGACATGAGTATAGGTGAAAATGATTATCAAATTGAATTATATTGAATAGAATACGCCACAGCTGCTGAATTTTACTTCAGGGACATAGTCAATGAGTTTACATCACTCAAAGAAAGGGAATAAAAAGTAGAATCGCAATAAAAGCACAATACTTGTAGAGGATAAAATCTGTTCTTTATTATGCATCATTCTAATAATACGACAGTTGCCTTAAACATTTTTGTGAGTTAATACAATTTGTAATTTATTTACTACAGTGTTACATTTAATTTTTTGTTATATATTTTTCATTCAAATGATAGCTTATTTAATTAATGACTTTTAGTGACGCCCTTGTTTTATTAAATCTGCCTTAAAAAGTTAGAGTTTCCTTAATCCGCGTAGAAAAAAGTTGCAGAAAGACAGTTTTTATGCGGGGATGGGGGACAGCTTTAGCATTTCTGCCAGAGGCGCAGGATCACCTCCGTACGGCTCTGGGTGGCTGAGACATGAAGTAAGTAGAGAGCGGGCGAAGTAAACACGGTCCGGAAATATTGACAATAAGTCTAAGGTGGGGATTGATCATTGGTTTTTTTCACAGCAGCAGAGCCCGTTTTGACCCATTTTAGCACAGGCAGTTTTTGTCGAAATTTACAGCAAACTCTAAAAGTTTGACTCAATCATTCTGCGCACAATACTCGATAATGGAGACGCGCTGTTTTATCGTATCATTTTGTGTTGTGTTTAACTGGTCCCTACATACTTCTGCTCCTCTCACTCATTCAAATGTAATGACACAGCGAAATACCCAGGACAGGCCACACGAGAGGCGCGCATGCGCGGAAATGTGAGAACTACCGATTGGTGCATCAGAATCTCGGTTTCCAGAATTTTATGTAATTGGCAATTCTATTGTTGACAACAGTCAAGTCCGCGTCAGCCTCATAAATATTTTCAGGGCTCGTTTTATTTTGGCCACCCTGTACAGATTCGTAATAGGAATCTGTAATATTATTCAAAACGAATGCAGCAATGAATTGGCCCTTAGTCATAATTCACTGACGGGACAAAAGGTCATACCTTCTAATGCCTTGTCGGACGCCCTTCTGCCCCATATAGTGCAGCGACAAGTCTTTGTAAGTCCCCTGCAGAAATATTGAGCCATGCTGCTTGTATAGACGTCCATAAATTGCGAAAGTGTTGTCTGAGAAGGATTTTGTGACGAACTGTCCCATGAATGTTCGAAGAATGATCGGTTTAGTTGGACCAGAGGACCCAGACCATTCCATGTAAACACAGCCCACACCATTATGTAGCCACCATCAGCTTGCACAGTCCCTTGTTGACAACTTGGGACCTTGGCTTCATGGGGTTGCGCCACACTCGAACCCTGCCATCAGCTCTTACCATCTAAAATGGGGACTCGTCTGACTAGGCCACGGTTTTCCAGGGTCTATGGTCCAATCGATATGGTCACGAGCCGAGGAAAGGCCTGCAGGCGAAGTCGTGCTGTTAGCAAAGGCACTCGCGTCGGTCGTCTGCTGCCATAGTACATTAACGACAAATTTCGCCTCACTGTCCTAACGGCTACTTTCGCCTTTTGTCCCACATCAATTTCTGCGGTTATTCCACCCAGTGTTGCTTGTCTGTTAGCACTGACAAATCTACGCAAAAGCCGGTGCTCTCGTTCGTTAAGTGAAGACCGTTGGCCACTGCATTGTTCCTGGTGAGAGGTAATGCCTGAATTCTGGTATTCTCGGCACACTCTTGACACTGTTTATCTCTAAATAGTGATATTTCTATTTGCAAAATGGAATGCAGCCTGCGTCTAGCTCCAACTAACACTCCGCGTTCAAAGTCTGTTAATATCCGTCGCGCAGCCATAATTACGTCGGAAACCTTTCCAAATGACTCACCTTAGTACAAATGACAGCTCCTCCGATGCTCTACCCTTTTATACCTTGTGTACGCGATACTATCACCATCTGCATATGTGCATATCGCTATCCCATGAGTTTTGTCACCCCAGTGTAATAGAGAGCTAGAGTGCGCTGTTGTGGGGAGCTTCATAGGCATTCTGAGTAGCGGGATACCAATTAACATCCGTTTATCCAGATTTAAATTCCATGTTATTTCTCAAATTTGATAAATGAAGATTGCGGGATAGTCTGTTGGTAAAGCACACGCCGTTTTTTTTTACTGGAAGAATGCATTGCATGTGGCGTCACCTCTTTTTAATCGTCAGAGCAGAGCACTTGGGAGGTAGCGCAATTTTTTGCGCTACATTCGCATTTGTAAATCAACGAGTTTCTAATGACGTCCGCCCATGCTGATTTAGGCTTAATCTCATCTCCATAGATCACTGAAAGAACATATACAAGTATGAACAGCAACGTATTAAAATGATATACAGTGATTTTTGGAAACTAAGTCGAGTTCTGATAACTATGCTTCCGATGTATCCGAAAAGGTAAAATTATCCGTTCTTTGATAGAAATGAGACACGTACCATTAATGAGCAACAACATTCAACAACTGATGGTGCTCATGGAGCATTAATGATAGTCTACATGTTCAGAAGTAATCACAGAGATCAGAAATACAAATGCGGGAATGGTTTCTGATAGGAGTTCATAATCATCCTGTTATTACGTCGTTCTCTACTGTTCCTTGAACACTAATCTTCCTTATTTTAATTCATGACATGATATTACAAGGGCGGATTTAAGGCAGAGATGTTAGCTACCTGCTCTCGAGCGAACAAATGCTCTACGCTCCGGACCAAAAGCTGTCTCTTCGTACAGGTTTACGTTCGTAGCCCCAGCTTCTGGTGCAGGAAGTTGACCTAGACGCCGGCAAACGCTGGTGGCCTTCTGCATGCATCTGAATGTGGTTCTTGGACTATTTCCCACAGTCATTTAGTGTTGCCCCGTTAATTTGTTAATGTTGTTTCGAGGTCTAGCGTGCGTAAGTTTCTGCTCTATCAAGTAAGCAGACCGATCATTCGTCAGATATCTTCACTCTGCAGTCTTAACGCCACTCCTGCTAAAATGGGAGTAGTGCCTAAATTAAAATCAGTCGTATTGATGCACTGTCTCGGTACAATACCACCATTATCGCGATTACAGTATATGCAGATGTGTTTGTCCACCGTTTATTTTACCCACATAGAATGCTGAAATTGCGTGAGAAGTAATTGTCGCATTTCCCTCATGTTTTGACAATGGTTCCGTGTCTCATGTTCTGTCGACACTACCTTCTTTCCTCATTTGCTTGCTGCTCTGGACTGTTATTCGTCTGAGGCTATCCCCCTGCCTCAGTGTCTCAGTAAGATTGATGATGATGTACACACTGTGCGGTATGGAATGGTGGGAGACAGCGCTCAAAGAATGCACGACCTTAACTTGCGAGCAGTTGGCCTAAAGCAGGACGGTTTTGGAAGAAAAGTGTGTGTGCCTAAGTCTTTCACGTACAGATTTCCCCGTCGGTGCATAACATCGACAATTACCGTCTTACGCTGTATGGACTTAGTGCTCCACGGTAGAAGACTAGTACACATCTTCAACACACGCCTCCTTCTTGTTGCGGAACACATTTTGCAGCCAGGAGACCGCCAGATTCGATATAATAAGACCACCTTGAGGGGTTTTGCCATAGACTATCGTCAGCAGGTTATAGAAATCACTGAACGCGTCAATAATTGTAATCGAGAGGAAGAGGATTAAAAACCGTTTGGTATCTGGATTCCGGTGCTGAATTAATTTTGTATCAGTCTTCCACCGTGGCGCCGAAGCAGTGTAATTACCAATGACATGGGACGCGAGTTGAGACGTCAGTCATAAGAACAAAGGTATTTTTTGTTGCGGCGAGGTCTTTTCACGAAATTTCAAGCACCAGTTTTATCCCGCGAATGCAACAATTCTTTTTAACTCTCACGTACACAGGGTTAAATGACATTTGTAACAAAATAAGAGAAAGCACAGCTCGCACAGAATGATTTACGTGTTCGTTTTTCCCCACGAGCTATTCGAGAGTGGAACAGTAGGGATTAGTCTGAAAGTGGTTCGATGAGCCTTTTGTCAAACACCTAAGTGTGAATTGCAAAGGAGTTACTTAGGTATAGGTGTTGTAGGAGTAGGAGAATGTGTAGACGAATACGACAGCAACTTAACAACGGCTAGCTATGCTCGAATTTTGAAAATATGTAACTCCACGATTCTTCGCAGTAGTAAACATCCTGTTAAACTTCGATAAAGATAGAAGCTGAAGTAATGTTTTAAAATTTATCCAAGGCTGTTACGTGGACCTGGGACTCCTAATTACCAGACAGATGTACTACCCGCTACACCTCGCCGGGACTGTTGCTAACATAGCTAACCACCCTCGTCTAGTGCCCTCCCTAACATTATTTAGCTTTTATACTTATCGGGGATAATTTGACACTCAGTATGTCTCCAAGAAAATGTAATTCCATCCTGTGAAACTTTCCTAAATGACTTCTCTGAAAACAACCTAGAGCAGATAATACGGATCCCCATTCATAATACCAATGTGTTAGATCCAACGGAAACAAACAGACAGTACCTCTTTGAGGATATCCACACTGAAAGTAGTGTCGTTGACTATCAAACAGTTATAGCAACAGTGACTACCAGAGTACAAAGGACAGCTGAAGCACGTAGAAAGGCTGATCTTTTCAGCAATCTAGACAAAGAAGAGTAATGTCGTATCTAAATGAGGAACTTACAACTTTTTGCCTAAGACAGGAGCATGTTGGGTAAGTATGGCTGAAGATTAAACGAACTGTTGACTATGGGCTGGATGGATATGCAGCCAGCAGATCAGATTATCATGGGAGGAAGCCGTCACGGTATATAGTAACTGTAAAGAAGATTCTAAAGAAACTGAGACCTCTGCATAGTAGGTGTAAAACAAAGCATTGGGATATAGATAGAGATATGTTGAATGAAAGGCATTTGGCTGTCAAGAGGGCAATGTGTGAAACTTCCACTGACTTCCATTGGAGAATATTGCGAAAAGAAATGTCACAAAACCCAAAGACATTCTGGTCGTCGGTAAAGGCCGTTAGTGGTCGCAAAATTAGTATCCAGTCACTCAAGGATGAGACAGGAACTGAAATCGAGAGTAAAAAGCAAAGGCAGAAATGCTGAACTCCGTTTTCAAATGTTCTTTAACGAAGGAAACCCCAGCAGTATTTCCCCTAATTTAATCCTGTTACCACTGAAAAGATGAGTAAAATAGATATTCGTGTCAGTGTCGTTGAAAAACAGCTGATATCGTTAAAAGTGAACAAAGCTACATGTCCTGATGCAATCCCTGTCAGATTCAGAACCGAGTTTGCGGCTGAATTAGCTCCTCTGCTAACTATGACCTATCGCAGATCCTTAAGAAAAACTATAGTCGCATTTAAGCTGTATGATATACTTTATCACACGATTTAGATTTCATCTTGATGTCATTTCCGAGTGTTACAACTTTAATAATACCCAATAAAAGTACAAATAGCAGAAAAGTAGGGCAAAATTAATGTATACACTAAATGATTTGTTTACTTACAAGTAGAAAATCATCTGACTTGTGGGGAACCCTAGTCATCGTTAATATATATAGGAACCTGACGTTTCGTAAGTAAAAGTGAGAACATTTTTGTGATATGTTAATTGGCTAGCGACTCGGTGAAATTAACCTGTTAGTAAGGCTTGAAAGTCTCCAGCCAATTAACATGTCACATAAATGTACTCACTTTAACGAAAGGTCCGGTTTATATAACCGAAGATATATATTAACGATGGCTTGTGTTACACACACGTCAGATGATTTTTGACATAAAGTAAGGAAACAAATAGTGTGATCTATACATTAATTACATTTTTGCGAACTTTTCTGCTATTTGTACTTTTGTTGTGTTTTGATTTATTCCGGTTGTAACACTCGAAAATGACATAAGACTGAAATCTAGATCGTGTAATATAGCGTATCGTACAGTCAAGTGGTGGTTATATCTTTTCGTAACTATTACATAACTCTGGCTGCATATGAAGGAAAAGTCATCTATCGTAGATCCTCCAAGCAATAACCCGTGCCCTGTATTTGGAAGAAAGGACAGGACACACCTGTCTAGAAGAAGGGTAGCAGAAGTGATCCACATAACTTCCGTCCAATGTGCCTAACATCCATTTGTAGTGAGCTTAAACATAATGAGGTATCTCGAAGAGAATGACGTCCTTCACTCCCACCGGCACGGATTTCGAAACACAACTCGTACTTCTCTCACCTAACGTACTGTAAGCCGAGGATCAGGGCAGTCAGGTAGATGCAGTAGTCCTCGATTTCCGAAAAGCATGTGACTCGGTACCGCACGTACGCGTAGTATTAAAAGTACGCTCGTACTGGATATCAAGTGGAAAGTTGTGACTCAGTAAATATGGGTGTTCCCCAGAGAAGTGTGTTGGGACCATTGCTGTTCTCGGATATTAATCATCTTGCGGACGTTATTAATAATAACCTCAGACTTTTCGCAGACGATGCAGTTCTCTGTAATGAAGTACAGTCTGAGAGAAGCTGCAGAATATTCGGTAAGATTTTGGTAAGGTTTCAGAGTAACTCTTTTTAAATGTTAAGAGATGTAAAAGTCACAAGTCGTTTCACAAAACGAAAAAATCAGTGAGTCATAATTGGAATTGGTAAACTCATACAAATGCGACATTAAATGGAACGACGCTTAGTCGTGGCTAAATAAATGAGCGGACTTGTGTTTACAGCTGGAATAACAGCAAAATGCAATCAATCTGTAAAGGAGACTGCATACAAATCACTCGTGCGACCAGTCCTAGAGTATTGCTCAAGTGTATGGGGCCTGTACCAAATAGGACTGAATAAGACACGAGGGGTATTGACCGTATTCAGAGAAGGGCAACACGAATGGACACAGTTTATACGAGAATGCACTGCCTGTGTTGCTCTAATGTACATCCGTGCATGTCTGAAGGAACAGGCACGGCAGCGATGGACAACCGTATGAAACACGAGAATCATTTTCTCATTTGGAATATGACGAAACTTTGGTTGCACTTGTGACGGACCGGGACTCGAACCCGGATCGCGAGTGGTCGCCTCGACCGCCTCAGCCACCCGAGCACGGTCCCCGGATCGACTCAGATTTCCATAGGTCACGGCTTTCGTCTATTCTCTATATTCGCGCAATTGCTGTGAGTCCTGTACTGGAGGAGACGTATGATTAAAGTCGAAGCCCAGTTATTACATATACTAAAATGCAGTACCTATATTGTTCTAACATACTTTGCAGTATCCTTCAGACATGCATGTACACACGTCCATAGGCGAATGGAACGGGTAAAAGACTTAAAAACTGGTACAATAGGACGTATCACTTCAGTGATTTACAAAGTGTGGATAAAGATGTATTAGATCTGTATGCAAATGTAGAAACGAATTTGTACTGCAGTCAGTAGCGAGCAAGGCCGCGGATCGGATATTCGTAGCAGCTACAAACCCACTTGAAAATGTTCTTCGCAATTGGGTTCGAAACGTTGGTTTACTCAGAGATTCATTTAACTGCGGCATGATTGCCTGGAATGTTTTAAGAAGTTTTAAAACTGCATATATAGCATGTGGGGCGCAGTACTTACACAGAGAACAAAATATTAGCACAGCAGACAGAAAAGTGGATAACAGCATCAAATCAGTCGAAAAACTGATGCCTTAAAATGTACAGGTAGTGTTATACCATAATAAATTTGTCCTTGGATAGGTTTTGCCTTGAGCGAACACAATTTGTTATTCTTTTCTGCCCATGCATGTTTAGCTGAAGCTGTAGCATCATCAGTGGATTTTTCTTTGCTTTTTGTTAAGTAAGGAAATAATTGGCTTGTACAGTCTGTACATTTTGAGTTTTTTTAGTGAAGTATTCACTAACTTGAAAACAAAGAAAAAATTGTATACCTTTTTAACAAATGATGTGATTTCTATAACTTATTGTTGTACTTTGTGACATAGCTGTTCTTCTTTGATAGTCTCGTCGTCTGCAACCATACAGAACTAAATATAGAGAACTTCCTTACACCGAAAATTTATGACTATGAAAGTTAGACTATTGTGATTAAACTTACTGTGTCATATCTGTCTGAGTGTGTGTGGGTGGATGGGGGGGGGGGGGGGGGAGAGGGGAAGTTCGCAAAATGTTTACACTTAACCGCTGGAGGTTTCCACACAGTCTTGATTTTGAAACTGAACTTTAAAATTGCGCGATATCACTGTTTAGAAAATAGGAAAACAAAATGGCGAATAGCTGAATGTCTTTCTCGGTGGGAGTTTTGGATCTTGGTTTGGGTTTAGGTTTTGAGGGGTACCAAGTATGTTCGCGCAAGACGGAACATACCCAAAAACAAATTTATCTGTAAGCAAACACGGACACAAGAGTGACCTCCAACCTCAATATGAGTATCATAGCACATTTCATACTGAAACGACGACGAATTGCTCAGTTCGCTTCTCCACTGCGCTTCCTTAACGTACCTCTCAAACGCTTTCACTCCGTAATCTGTACATGGCTATGCACAGACGCGGCCACATTACCCTTCCACATCCTTCTTGCAGCCAATACAGGCACTGTTGCCGCGTTGCCGCCGTTAATGGAGTGGTGGCTTTACGGAGGAGCTGCTCCGTTTATGCTCGGGACTTGATGAGGCTGTGTGCGGACGACAAGCGGCTATGATTATGCATCGCTGCTGAGGCTCCCTTCAGTGCAAAGCCGTATATCACTAGTGGGCCTTCTCTTTTCTCTTCGGCTTTTATTTTGCCGCAACCTGGCACGATTTCCTCTCGTATGCAAATGTCTCGTAGTAGCATCTACACCTAAAGTCACCAGTTATGCGCCATGTCTACTTGTACGATTCTTACCATCTACGGCTCCCTCTTGTACCATGGAAGCTATTCCCCGAGGGCTTGTCTCATGTTCTGTGTATCGTCATGTCTCTCTTTACACTTCCTTCCCTTGACATTCTGCGGAGCAGCTCCTCATTTCTCGTCTGTCAGTCCACTCAATTTTCATCATCTTCCTGTAACACGACCTCTTCAACGTTTAGAATCTCTTTTCTTTCCGGTTACCTCACAGTCAGTGTTTGACATCCACATAATTTTAAACTTACGACGTATAGTTTCATATTCTTTCTCAGGTTAAGTCCTATGTTTGATAGTAGTTTCCTTTTTATGACGATGAGTGCTCTCTTCTTCTGTGCTTGTCCGCTTCTTATGGTCTCCTCGCCGCACCCATGGTGCGTATTTTACTTCCCACGTAGCAGGATACCCTCACTTCGTTTACTATGTAATCCCCAGTTCTGAGTTCATATATTGTGCTCAGTTCCTATTACCCGTCTTCACTTTCACACACGATACACGAGTCACTAGCGAATATGATCGTTGATGGCGAATATTTGTATGGGACGAAATGAGGCCCACTTCGAATTACTTTCTTTATTCCTCACCGTAGAAGAATCTGCACCCCATTTGCAACTGTTATTTCGCATAAAAGAGCTCAATTAAGACCAGCAAGATGATACACCGTTCGATCTCTCATGAATTTTGCTAAAGAGTGGCCACTTATGAGAACTCTACGGTTATGAGAGCGCTTGTTTGCTCTCAAAATTCTTCTGAAGGTATGTAGAAAGCTTCTAAGTGGGATGTGGGCCACACTGGTTCTTTTCTATACAATCTGAGGTGCGGGTGACTGATTACTGTATCAGCTTGGTTCTCCAATGTGACCGGTTACTTGTGAAATCCATGTAAGGTGCTGAAGGTTGCACATGTCTAGATCGCATCATATGCATCAAAGCGTCACCACTACTAACTTGCGTGATAAATGACAGGGTTTTTTGTCTTTGTTTTTCAGATACCTGACTTCGACCTTCGACTATTTTGAGAAGAGAGGCATTGTCGGCCCTAAGCCTCAGCCGCTCTTTGGGAACTACTACAAACTTTGGAACAAGGTAAGTGCTAGTAGCTGCAGCCGTACCTTCTCAGCCCTTTCGGGCAGCCTACAAAATTCGCTATTGTTAGCAACTGCACTGTTTCACTGCAATTTTTTGCCCAAGCAGTTTTAAGCATACGTTTTTGGGCTCTAAGCACTATGGGACGTAACATCTATGGTCATCAGTCCCCTAGAACTTAGAACTACTTAAACCTAACTAACCTAAGGACATCACACAACACCCAGTCATCACGAAGCAGAGAAAATCCCTGACCCCGCCGGGAATAGAAACCGGGCGCGGGAAGCGAGAACGCTACCGCACGACCACGAGCTGCAGACCATAAGTTTTTATTGTGGGTAAATATCTTATCCACATGGTTTCGATGTAGAAATTTTTCACTGATGGACGTAGATATTTATACAAAAATATACTCTATCAAAGAGTGTCGCAATGGACTTCAGAATGTGGCCTAAGTTAGGTAGGTCTGGTCCTCTCTCTCACCGACATAAGCACTGCGATATCACAAGTTGCTAAATCATACAGTTTCAAAAGAACATGAAGGACATTTCTCCATTCTTATAGGCATCGTAATGTATTCTGATATAACTTCAAGTTAATGGTTTGTTAAAATGGCTGTATTGAAACATAATCATTACACACATTTCTTTGTATCTATGAGATTTGCGAGTTCGGCAGAACATTTTTAATAAGCTGTTCGGTACGCTTGCAGCTGACACCCTAAACATGTCTGTTGATCTTTCGTGAGCAAATGTTTGACTGTTGTTTCCAGTTCATCTCAGGTTCTTGTGCTCCTCTTCCGTGGGCCCATCACCATAGGAAAAAATCACAGTGCGCGCTTATTTTCAGACTGCGAACCAGCCATTCGCGTGGGCCATGTTAGTGAATCCATCAATCTGGGAGACTTTTATGCAACCAGTTACGAACGTCATCTGAGCAATGACTGGCCACATATATTCTTGGATTGTCTCCAAAAACCTTTCGTCATTCATTGTTGTGCGTAATAGTACTCGTACGACGTCCCTGCCCCTTTTTAACAGTAATGAGCAGATTCTCACATACGCTATAATGGCATTTACGTCGATTCGTCACACCATGAACGTGAAACACAGCCTTCTGCGGCCACGACACTTTGTAACACTGTCTCAGCCAGTCATGTCAGCCCAAAAACGTTTCACCGAACACCATCCTGTGGCCACAGCCTTTAGTCAGCATCCGCTGGGCGTAGTATATCTTCCTAGTCCTAAAGGACAGAACTTTTTCTCAGAATGGGACTGACTGCACAAACTGTTAGACCAATTTCGCGAGACTCTGGATGCAGTAACTTTTTGGACTCCTTGTGAGCATTTCATTAATGACAACAACCTCGGAAATTCGCACAACCATGGGCCAACTCTTTGGAGGCTACCTTCCTGTCTAATAAACTTCGTGCGATTAAGGTGACATCTGTCCCGTGGCGTTCTCCCTCCCGCCTCTCCCGAAAGGACTCGACCACCCTGTGTCGTCTCCGCATCGGCCATACTCGGCTGACCCATGGTTTTCTTTTGCGTAATGAGCCACCCCCACTTTGTGGTTGCGAAGCCTTCCAATCATTAGCCCACATTTTGGTGGAATGCGCCCTTCTTTTGGCTCTGCGTACTAAGTACGGACTTCCCCGCACTTCACACTTTACCTTTAATATTGGCAGACCGTTCCCGGATGGTGGAACTGGTTCTCACTTTCCTCCGTGAAAGTGGTTTTTATTTTCAGTTTTAAGGTTTTTAATCTCCCTTTGGAGTAGGGGAGGACGGTGAGGGTTGGGGTGTCTCCCACAGTAAGCTGTGTTTAGAGATTCCTAACTCCCCTCCCTGGCCAAGATTCTCCTTTCTCTCCCTTTTACTTTGTTTTAATTGCTTTTTAAATTTGGTTAGTCTCCTTTCAAAATACCCACTTTTACATTCTAGCGGTTGAATGCTTTTAAATAGCAGATGGTATTGCCTGTACTGAATCAGAGGTGGGATATTTCGTGCCTCTAGCATAGCCTTGGGGTTGCCCACTTGCTGAATTCCCTCCTTTTATTTTCACCATTGACAACACGACTGCACTTTTACGTTTTTTAGCATTTTACCTTTTACCATGATGACTCTTGTGAGATGTAAATCCGTTCGAATGGACCGCCTTTAAAACAAGGGACTGATGACCTTGCTGTTTGGTCCCTTCAACACCAATCAACCAACCAACAACCACCTTGGAAACTACACGTTTACTTTCTGATATTCTGGCGTAGGCCCACTGCCCGTTAATAGCAACTTTCAATGACAATTTTGCTTTTCCCTCTAACGTCATGTACATTCGATGTTCAGGCCCATACAACGTTTACGGGTGTATGACAGATTGCCAAATCTGATATCCCAAAGCTGTCTTGGCTCTCTCTTCCCTTCGCTTAATGGTCATAATTTACCTGCAATAAAGAAGGAACGGGACTGTAGTTACGTAAGAACCGAAGGATATGAAAGAGAGGCAGTGGCTGGGAAGGGAATGAGACAGGATCCTCCCACTAAACTGGTGGAATGTACCGTCTATTCTCTGCCTCACACTCGACTGCGACGTTATACCTCAGTTAATGCAATCTCAACCAAACTATGAAATGAACCTTGGGGAGGAATATCATGGCTTCTCAAGCCATAAATGTTACACTGAATATGTGTGTGTGTGTGTGTGTGTGTGTGTGTGTGTGTGTGTGTGTGTGTGTGTGTGTGTCTCGGCGCTACATCCGCCTTCCTGGCTAGCAGAACGCGTGGCTGCAGAACCATTCGCTGTAAGAAGGACCGCCCGCTATTGTAAACGCTGAACCGTGGAAGCTCTGCTCGTACGCTGAATACGCTGGCGCAGTTCTGCTCGTCACAATAGCGGCAGAGATCAAACTTCACTATATTGAGATGACATAGGATGAGATTCAGTCGACAAGAGGCAGCCGTCCAGCTACAAAGGCTACCCGTTATCCACTACGTGTGTCACCTGTTGAGATGTTGTGCGTAATCAAAACATTGGATGAAGATGGGAAGTGAAAAGTGAAGTCAATATTAACGACAGAAAAAAATTAGTATTCCCTGAAAACCGAAATTGCGACGTCTGTATAGGGAAAAACCACTTCCTAGTTCGAACAGGCAGTCCGCAGCTCGTGATATTGTGGCTAGCGTTGCTACCTCTGGATCATGGAGTCCCGGGTTCAGTTCATGGCGGGGTCGGACATTTTCTTCGCCGGGGGACAGAGTGTCTGTGCTGTCCTCGTCATTTCATCATCATTCAGAAAAGTGGTGAGACTGGGCGAAGAGATTGGGAATTTGCACGACCGCTGATAACCAAGCAGTTGAGTGCCCCACAAACCAAATACCTTTATCATGTTTCATAGACAATAAGAACAGCGCATTAGACGTCTCATATCAGTCGTGTTTGCACTGTATTTGCGCCTACAAGGGAAATGAGTGACTTCCAACGCTCAGAACTGCGCGAAAAGTGCAGAACTGTTAGAGACATCGGAAATGTTCTCCATCGATCAGTAAAAGGGTGCACGTGAATAATTATCATTATCTGTCCCTAAATTCACGACGAAATGCAACGACATCTGCAGAACTTAACGGAAGTCAGAGACAAACGGTTTGGCAGGCTTAGAGCAGTTGTTCTGTATGCCCGACGTGGTGGAGTGTGTGTGTGTGTGTGTGTGTGTGTGTGTGTGTGTGTGTGTGTGTGTTACTCACAGCCGAACTGAAACCCATCGGGCACCTCCAAAAAGAGACTCAAATAAACCATCACATAAAAAACGCGACGTGTCACCACCTGTTCGTGCGGTAACGAGTACTCTGTTAAACGTTTTGTTATTGCGCAAGAGATCTACGTGTTTGCTACTTTGTTTACCTCCAGTATCAAAACTCCTTTTTATTTTTCAAATTACGCCTCTGGGAAATTTTTGTGTACCCAGTCTTCTTCTACTTCTTCTTTTGATCGCAATCCACGAATTGGTCGGCACCTTTTCCCCTTCTGTATTTTCTCTTTATCTTCTGCAAGTCTCTGCAGTTCAGAGTGCGTCGTCAATTTCAGATCTTATTTTATCTGCCTGACGTACTGAAGTCTTGATTTTCAGGATACTTTTCCTACTATTGATTTCATTAATGAACAAGCAGAAATCTGTGTAGGTGCCCAACCCGTCGGTCCCTCCGTTCCCTGATAGTCATCCACAACGATCCTTTCGCCACCGCATTGCTGAAAACTTCGCTAGTCGATCCTTCTATTCGTGAATGTATTCTTTTGCGTTCATGATAACGCTCTAAAGGAATTTTTTTACGTGCTGTTTCCTGTTGTTGTAACTAACACTATTCGACTTGGTATCTCTTGGTTGTTGTTCTTATTGTTATTGTTATTGTTGTTGTTGTTGTTGTTATTTTGAATGCTATTTTACCTTGTGCAATTCTGAATTTAAACTCCTGGAACGATCTACAGTCCTATTATTATATTACACAGGCATTCTATGACCTCTTGGCGATTATTTTCAGATTCTGCAAACACTGTTACATCATCTGTAAATTCAAGCATTTTCGAGATTTCTCCATGTACAGTTAGTTATTTCCTCAACATATGCATCCTAAAAGTCTGTGTTGAAGACTAATAATGAAAGGCCGCATCCCTGTCAGTTACTGTTATTTAATCTTGCAAAGATTGCGCCACTGTCTGTTACCTTTTATGACTAATGTGACTTAAATCTTTTACAAACGTCAACGTTCAGTGACATACCACGACAGGTCAGTTTCAGGCTTGTAGGCTAATTTCAAATGGAACATGTAGAAGTAGAAAAAACGTGCCTCTTTAGAAAAAACTTGCCTAGTTAGAAATTTCGTTTGTCTTACATCTGGCAAACATATTCTTACGACGAACGATTTGGTACAAGTAGTGACTGCCAAATACACTGAAGCGCCAAAGAAACTGGCATAGGTATGGGTATTCAAATACAGAGATATGTAAACAGGCTGAATACTGCGCTCTGGTCGGCAACGCCTATAAAAGACAAGTGTCTGGCGCAGCATCGGTTACTGCTGCTACAACTGCAGGTTATCAAGATTTAAGTGCGTTTGAACGTGGTGTTACAGTCGGCGCACGAGCGATGGGGCACAGCATTCCGAGGTAGCGATGAAGTGGGATTTTCCCGTACGACCATTTCACGAGCGTACCGTGAATATCAGGAATCCCATGAAAATCAAATGTCCCACATCGCTGTGGCCGGAAAAAGATTCTGCAAGAAGAGGATCAACAACGACTCGTTCAACGTGACTGAAGGGCAACCCGTCCGCTAATTGCTTCGGATTTCAGTGCTGGGCCATCAACAAGTGTCAGCGTACGAACCATTCAGTGATATACAATCGATATGGGCTTTCGAAGCCGAAGGCTAACTCGTGTACCCTTGATGACTGCACGACACAATGCTTTACTCCTCGCCTGAGCCCGTCAACACCGACATGGGACTGTTAATGACTGGAAACATGTTCGTTGGTCGAAAGAGTCTCGTTTCAAATTGTATCGAGCAGTTGTACGTGTACGGGTGTGGAGACAACCCGTTTATTCCATGCACTCTGCATGTCACGAAGGGACTGTTCAAGCTGGTGGAGACTCTGTAATGGTGCAGGGCGTGTGCAGTTGGAGTGATATGGAATCCTAATACGTCTAGATACGACTGTGACAGGGGACATGTAAGAAGCATCCTATGTGATCACCTGCATCCATTCATGTCCATTGTGCATTCCGATAGACTTGAGCAATTCCAGCAGCACAATGCGCCACCCCACACGTCCAGAATTGCTACAGAGTGGCTCCAGGAGCACTCTTCTGAGATTAAACACTTCCCCTGTCCACCGAACTCCCCAGACATGAATATTATTGAGCATGTCTGAGATGCCTTGCAACGTGCTGTTCGCGAGAGATCTTCACCCCCGTGTACTCCTACGGGTTTATTGGCAGCCCTGCAGGATTCATTGGATCAATTCACTGAGCACTACTTCAGACATTAGTCGAGTCCATGCCACGTCGTGTTGCCACCCATACGACGTGAGGCTAGTGATGCACACATGTAAAGGGTTCTCATTGTCACGACCTATGACGTGCTGATTGACGGAACGGCCTGAAAACTTTCTCATTTTTCTTCTTTTTATAATACTGGGGCGGAGAACGTTCTGTCTTCGTGATTACACACTGAGAACTTATTTGATTGAATTGAAGCTGCGCTTAATGAAACTTTTTATTTAAACAAAAGCGGTTTCATAATATTGCGGTGGATAAAACAGGACAGGCAGCAGCAGTTCCTTTAGTTTAGAAAAGCGCACTAGCTTAATGCCGGAAGTCTGCACTGAACGAAAGAAGGGGATGCTGTTGATGGAACTGCTAGCGTACGCAGCGCATAGTTCTGGGTAAGACGGCGAGGCTGTATCCCTGGTGAGAAACTGAAAGCCTTGTGAAAGTACTGGGTATTTAAGAACGGGCGGGGCGCTTGTACGCCTGTGGAGACAATGTACTGTGCGGCGGGGTCCCCGGAAGCAATACCAGATAGCGCGTTATCGGACACAAGGCGGACACTGCGTCCCACGCGGAGACTTGCAACTGCGAAGCGGAGGCGACACGCAGGGGTGTCGGCAAACCCTAGGCTGGAGTAGATATCAATTCAGCTCCTGGCCACAAGGGAGCTGGAGGGGCTGCAAACAGTCCTTCAAGACACAGTCTAGCGTCATATCTTCACGGATGCGCGATTGGCTCGGAGAATTTTTGACTAATAGAACCCATGAAGGGTTCCTTAGGCCGATATTACACTAACAAATGTATTGGACGAAGCTCATTTGTTCAGTGTATTGGACATAGTGTAATAGGGAACTTTCGTCAAATGTCGCCTTCCGTCCAATTTATTTGATCAAATGCAGCGCGGCGCACTACATTTGATAAAAGACGTCGTTCGTCTTTTGCTTACGGCAGCGATAAATGCAACCGTTAGGAGCGTTAGCATCACTGCCGTTGTCTGACATCTAACGTTTGTCTACAGCGTTTCGAAATTTAGATGGTGCATCGCATCTGCAACGAAATTGATAGAAATGTACGAGGCAGATGAAGCACTGTATAACTTGCGGTATCCCGATTACAGAAATAGAACAAGAAGAAGCGCTATCTATTAAAGAATTACGGAGTCCATTACATGTGAAATACGCCAAGGTCGTTCCCCCAAGGATTCAAAGGAGAAAATATACAAGTTCTGTGGAAACAAAAATATTTCTTAATGGATATAGTATGTACTAAATAGTTATTTGCCTTTAGATATTCCTCCTTCAGTGCTTTATAAACAGCGTGACACGTTTCTGGTATTATTGTAGCCAATGTGCATTGCGGTATTCGAGTGCTGTACTGTAAACTAGAGTAGTAGATATAGCATTTCCGAGGTGAGTGTTGTGCTTCGTAATATAAGGATCCATTTTCCTGAGCACGTATTGAAATTTACTCTCGTCCATTCGCAAGTAATTTTCATACAATTTTAGGTCTTCGACTTGCAGCTCCTGTAAGAAATTTTGTTGAATGCTTTTATTGTCTCGCCGTGAAACCCCCAGCTTCACGCAAGTACGTTTCCTTTTCCTTTTTTTCGGTTCGTCTTCCAATGCAAACACAATGCAATTTATAAATGATAGAGCGCAGCAATCAGTCGCCCCTCCCTTTTTTTGGGGTTTTATTACGCAAATACAGATCTAAGCTAGTGCCTAGCCATTATCAATGCACTATTTTTTAATCTCGATGCATGTTCCGTGTTGTTCGTGCGTCAGTCGCAGTTCTTTGAATACTACTGATTCGTGAGTAGTATTCAAAGAACTGTGACTGACATCAGAACAACACGGAACTAACGTTTCGAGACTAAAAAATAGTGCATTGATAAAGGCTAGGGACTAGCCCAAATCTGTATTTGCGTAATAAAACCTCAAAAAAAGGGAGGGGCGACTGATTGCTGTGCTCTTATTGCATAGTTATCAGTGAAGAAGAAAAGGTTTAAAAAAACCTCTCAGAGTGTTAAGGGTTTAACACCCTGTACACACAGAGATCATTCAGAGTGCCTAAACTTGGTGAAGATTGGTAACAAATTAGCCAGCAGCCATTTAGGTGGACAATCGTAGAATCTGAATTAAACACTGCAGGTGGACTTCGAAGGAAAATAACTGTGCTGCCCTCTGGTGGTTCAAATGGTTCAGATGGCTCTGAACACTATGTGACTTAACATCTGAGGTCATCCGTCCCCTAGAATTTAGAACTACTTAAACCCAACTAACCGAAGGACATCACAGATATCCATGCCCAAGGCAGGATTCGAACCCGCGACCGTAGCGGTCGCGCGGTTCCAGACAAGCGCCTAGAGCCGCTCGGCCACACCGGCCGGCTCTGTTGGTAGGCAAGTAGGACAGTGTAAGCGGGGCTTAGAGAAGCCGTATCACGCAGCTTTACATTGAGGCTGTTTGTTTTTCCGTAGAACAAACAGATTGTTGACTGGGGCACACGCTGTCAAGCGTACCAGTATTTATCCACTCTCCTCCGAGAGTTGTTCAGAAATTATTGGATCCCTGAACGTAAACCTAATGGACATTTTTGGTAGTGTGCCGGTTAAAAGCTATGTTATGGATCCCAAATTTTAGTTTCTAAAAATCATATACAGTTTCAGTAGCTATAGATAAAATATTTTCCTTTACGGACAAGTTAGGACAGTAACTTCGGATCGCAATATGATATTCGCAATGGAGAATTTGTTACTGGCAATGTGTACCCTGCAGTACAGGGTCAAAGTCAGAATATTACACAGTTCGTCCCGCCTAGGCAAATGGAGCAAATCGGTTGCTTCTTATTTCGTTTGATGTGGTCTATGGTGGGCGTAATGTTACTTATGGATACATCATTAGCTCAGGGACAGTTCCTCGGGAAACCCCACAAAAAGGTTCTTTTTAATATATTCTCGTCATCACCAGCGGACCAAACCCCTGCCAAGCATTACAAGGCGGCTATGCACAGAAAATGGCTAAAACTTTCACCATATGTTTGTAGGATCCCAACCTCGAACAGCCTTGATAACTTTTTTGACTTATTTATCCGTTTCGAAGATACAGAGGTTCAAAGCTACTCAACTTCTACTAGTAAAATCGGATATGAAGCGAAAACTAAATAATAAATAACCCCAGAAAATTGTTAAAATTTTAAACATAGATCATCTAGAAATATATCTAGAAGTGCCATTTCCCCGTTTTGAAACATTTTATCCGTTATCGAAAAAACCTCATAAAGTTGTTTTTTGAGTATTAAAACCCAGCCGTGGATTCCGAGACGTTTATGCACAGCAAATGGCTGTAATTTTTGCGATGTATTCCCAAGTTGCCGATCACGAACAACCCTGAAAATTTTCTTCATGTAGTTCTCCGTTTCAAAGATACAGAGGTTCAGAGTTACCCTACACGTAAAATCTGGTGTGTGGCGTAAACGTAGTTGAAAGTGACGTATCACGGAGAAATACGCTGTACAGTACCTCCGTTATCGTCTGGAACCCCATGTAGTGGTACTGAAGCATATGTGAAATGTTTTTGCGAGCAAAATCGGATCTACATGCCCTGCGGTGGCAAAGCAAAGAAGGGAACCAGCGGCAAAATGCTCCTGTCGGAGCTCAAAAAATTTAAATATGCGCTTGTTTAAGAGACTGACTGAAAAATGGGGTACCAGCTGCCTCATTCTACTTTCCCCAGCATTTTTAAAATTTTTCCCAAAAATATTAACATGCGAACATATTCGCGCTTTTTATGCTAAGATAGAAGAAGACAGTGGCAGTGGCAAAGAGACGTAAAAGTAATAATTACTGGTAGACTGTAGACAATAGTTGTCATAGAAAGAGCGAAGGAGACGGTGGCAGTGTGAAAGAAGGATATTGGCACACTGGCAGTGGAACATAGTTAAAAGTGACAGAACAGTACTAGGAAAAGAGTGAGGGAGATAGTCCTAGTAAAGGTAGTCGGGGCGAGGACTAAAGAGAAAGAGAAATTGGAAGTGGTGAGAGGCAGTGATAATGAGACACTGAGTGTATTACAGTGGCAACGAGGAAGTGAAAGATAGTGAGAGTGAGAAGAGACGGCAGCAGTAGGGAGGAAGGAATGATATTAGCAGTAAGAGAGAGTGAGATGGAGACAGTACCAGTAGAAAATGACGAAGGGGACTGTGGCTGTGACACGGGAGACAATGACAGAGACACACAAGGAGGTAATAACAATGCGTTGGGCTGAACGAGTGAGTGAGAAAGGGCAACTGGGAGTGGGTGGTGTGAGAGACTCACAGCGGTGGAGTAGTGGCTGTGAGTGTGTTACTGTTAAGGGAGCTTGTGAGGTTTTGAAATGAGTTGCACGCTAAAAATGGCGCGAATATGTTCGCATGCCAAAATTCTTGTGCAAATTTTAAAAGTTGCTGAGGAAGGGTAAAAGAAGCAGCAGCTGGTACCTTCTACTTTTCAGAGTCTTTTAATAAGCGGGAACATATTCGCATTTTTTGTGCTTTGACAGGAGAATTTTTCTGCTGGTTCATCCATTGAACAAGAAGTAATGGAAATAAAGGAATAATTTGGAAGAGGAATTGCAGTTGAGGGAGAAGAATTAAAAACTTTTGAGGTATATCAATGACATTCTAATTTTGTCAGAGACAGCAAAGATCTTGGAAAAAACAGTTGATCGGAACGGATACTGTCTTGAAAAGAGATTATAAGTTGTATATCAAGAAACATAAAACAAGTGTAATGGATTGTAGTCGATTTAAATCAGTCGATGCCGAGGAATTAGAAACTGAAACACTAAAAGTAATATATGAGTATTGCTATTTGGGCAGCAAAATAAGTGACGGCGGTTGAAGTAGAGGGGATATAAAATGCAGGCGGGCAACAGGAAGAAAAACGGTTGTGAGAAAGAGAATTTTGTTAACTTCTGGACAATGAACAGTTCGAACAAAAACAAGAAAGAAGCTTCTGGAATATGGTTCTAAATAAAAGTGGTGAAGATAAGATGGATAGCTCTGTCAACTGATGAGGTGGCACTGAATTGAAATGGCGTGAGAAGAAATTTATGGTATAACTCTCCGAAAAGAAGGATTCGATTGAAATACGCATCCTAAGGGATCAGTGAATCATTTTTGTACTGTAGGGTGTGCGGGGAGTAAAAATACTAGAGCGGAGACCATGGCTTGAATACAGTAAGCAGATATATTCGTATCCTCTGCTGAGTATAACTGAATGTTACAACCAGGGACCTGCGAAGTGGGAACCATCAATTAGAGGTAGAATTGAAATATGGTCCGAAAACCGCATTCACAATTCTATCTGGATATTATCTGTATCCTTGTACGCCATTTGGAATGCAAAATGCGCCAGCAACTTTGCAACAACCGTTGGATTGAGTGCTATGGGGATTAAAAGCCAAAGCAGTGTACGGTATACTTACACAACATGTATGTATTCTCCAAGGATATGCAGAAATGTATACTGGTAAAGTAGATTCGCCTCTCGTTACATCTAATGGCAAATTCCGCATTATGTAGAAGGGTGTCCGGATACTTTCAATATGATAGTGTACACTGCCGACGTCCGCTGTCAGAGTACTGAGTACATTAAGCAGGTTTAAGTAGTGGGATGTTGTAGCACTTATGCAGAGATGGAGAGGCTTGCATGGGATGGACCAGCACGGAGAGTTGCATCAAACCAGTCTTCATACTGAAGACCACAACAAATGTTTGTGGACATCATATAGCGTTACTTATAGTCTCTAGTACCCATGTTTGTAACAACGCACTTGCCCAACAGTATTACATTTTTCGGATGGGAGGATGTATTGCACGATTCATTCCACATGATTACGGTACGTAAAAGTTCTGTGAAGTTTCTGTTTTACACATCCGATAAAACTGAAAACAAGGTGTTGACTTATAAAATATTAACAATTTCATTTTAAATGTCTCAAGTCGCAAAGAAAGCAGTTATCCAACAGTAATATGACCCAAGTCAGAACATCTGCATTCAATAGCTTACAAATATTCTCTATTAATCATAGGAAAAGTGTCTACATTGTCTTTCACTGTGTGTTTCGTACTCACTCGAGTTAACTGATTATACTATACTGAGGGCATAATATCAAAATTTCACTGTTTAAATTGGACATTAGCCGTAATAGATTTTCAACTCCATACTTGCACATCTCGCTAATACATAGCCGAAAATTAAAAGAAAATGAAGTTTGCAGCGCTCGATTAGTAGATAACCTATGGAGTCATTGTTCAATACTAGACAAAATCCGCAAATTTTCTTGTTTCATTTGGTACAGCAAATGAATGGAGTGATGCATTACAGTTATTTTCATTAGTGTCCGGGAAGACTAAAATTAAATTGGCTGCAAAAGTTTAGTGCATAATTTCTTCTGTAGTAATGTTTGAATATAGCTATCAATATCTTTTGTTGCAGGTGTTCGGCGCGGAAGACGTGAAGAATGTTCATCAGTATGGGAAAGTGTTTGGGTAAGTACATATCCCTATACGAGCTAGTAAGCCACATATTACAAGCTAATTAAGGGGATCTGTGAGGGGAGACACCAAGAGGTGTTAATGATCAGTTATTTAAGTTTCATTACTCTGTCATTTGTCGTGTACAACACCAGCTAGCTTAGGTTGTGCTAAGGGGAAAACCGGCTGAGGTGGCCAGGAAGTTCGAGGCGCTACAGTCTGGAACCGCGCGACCGCTACGGTCACAGGTTCGAATCTTGCCTCGGGCAAGGATGTATTTGATGTCTTTAGGTTAATTAGGTATAAATAGTTCTAAGTTCTAGGGGACTGATGACCTCAGAAGTTAAGTCCCATAGTGCTCAGAGCCATTTGAACCATTTTTGCTAAGGGGAAATGTACAACACTGTCCACTGGAAGTGCTGAATACGTCGTTTAGACTTCCACGGGCGTTCAATTACTTCTTACTCATGTTTTACAGTCCGTTCCATGACGTCGTCATCTCGGTCGGTCTTTTATTATTACTTTAAATCCAGTAAAAGATTTTATTTATTCCACCTACTATACATTCACATGGTTGCCTGTACTGCTCATCTCCAGTTAATGTTAATTGTGGCAAGCATTGAACGAGGTCCTGTGCTTTGCTTTTTACACATTCCGCTCTAGTCTCCTGATCCATTTGTTTGTTTTCCTGTCCCTCATAGTAATTCCCAGGTGGAATTTCTTCATTTCTCACTGAGCAATCGAATTTTTTGAATAGTTTTTGCATCAGAAATCCATGTCTTACAGCCAAAGTCAGGACATGTTATAACCACTGACCCTAAACATTATTTTCCAGATGTGTTGTAAACTTAGCTTTTGAAAACCATGCTACTCTTCAGTTGATATTTTTCGGTCGAGCCAGTCTTTGTCCTTAACGTGCCAAAAGGTAAAAACCTCGTCAATGATTTTACTTTTCAGTTTGTACTACTTTCTTTTCGATACTATGTTTACACTTTATATTTAGTCGTATTGTAACTGATTTTCAGGCCCAGTCTTTACTATCTGAAATCACCTTGTATGACTCTTGTTACAACCCGAAATTTCTCACTCTCGTCTTCTTTACAATACTGAAACATTACAAAAAATTATTTACAATGATATGTGATCCATATGTGAATATGTGGGAACGGTGGTTATGGCGCTGAACATGAGCCTCAGTTTGTATTACTAACGCGGTAATGAAACCGATGTAGTACGTCTGTGTTTATACATGTCATTGATATAATAAGCATAAATTCGGTCACAAGGCCTTCACGAGTCCATCGCTACTGACCTATCATCGTGTCATCCTCTGCCAATAGCGTCATTGGATCTTGTAGGGAGGGGCATGTGGTCAGCACACCGCTCTGCCGGCCGTGGTCGGTATTCGTGACCTGGAGCCGCTACTGCTCGGTTGGATAGCTCATCAGTAGGCCTCATAAAGACTCAGTGCACCCCGTTCCTGTCCTCCCACCAAAGCAAAATCGCCGGCAGTATCGGAAATCGAACCCGGAACTTTCGCACTGCAGTCAGCCGCGCTGCTACGGAGACGTCGTTGATATCACACCTGGATAATTGACAAATGGGTGTAATGGATGAGTAACGAAGTTGGGTGCCAAACTTTGAGACATGGAGCGGATCTGCTCTGAAACAATTTTAATTTGTAAGTCATTGTGAATCGTATTTATAACTAACCATGGAGCATGTAATATTATTCGCAATGCCCTATTTTGGACAACCTGAACTGTGCTGAGATGCGTAGGTGCTACATGTCCCCATAGGGTGAAGGCATACAGTAAGATTAGTTGTATTATCGATTTATAAAGTAGGATACTGTTTATCGTATTTAGAGATGATCTTCTGCTTATTAAAGGATATAAGGCATCTAATACACTGTTTGCTTAGTTCGCTGCCTCAGTTATATGTTTCTTGAAGTTACTATTACTACCTCTTCCACTCCCGAGAGCAAAAACCGGTCCTGCTGATCTTCTGCTAACATGTGCGTCCTTCGGAACTCTATATTCCGGGTTTTCGGCACTAAATGTTGGCAAAAATACTTGTTGAAAACCGGTGGTAGGCAGAAAACATCTTCCGAGATTGTCCTAAATGCTTTCTCCGAAAATTATTTCGAACATTTAGTCCACGAACCCACGCGAATTGTAAATGGTTGCGAAAACACACTTGACCTCTTTGCCACAAACAATCCAGAGCTGATAGAGAGCATCATGACTGATACAGGGATTAGTGATCATAAGGTCGTTGTAGCTAGGTTCAATACCGTTTCTTCCAAATCCATCATAAATAAACGCAAAATAATTTTATTTAAAAAAGCGGATGAAGTGTCACTAATTTAAAAAAGCGGATAAAGTGTCACTAGAAGCCTTCCTAAAAGACAGTCTCCATTCCTTCCGAACTGACTATGCAAATGTAGACGAGATGTTGCTCAAATTCAAAGATATAGTAGCAACAGCAATTGAGAGATTCATACCTCATAAATTGGTAAGAGATGGAACTGATCCCCCGTCGTACACAAAACAGGTCCGAACGCTGTTGCAAAGGCAACGGAAAAAGCATGCGAAGTTCAGAAGAACGCGAAATCCCGAAGATTGGCTAAAATTTACAGACGCGCGAAATTTGGCTCGGACTTAAATGCGAGATGCCTTTAATAGGTTCCACAACGAAACACTGTCTCGAAATTTGGTAGAAAATCCGAAGAAATTCTGGTCGTATGTGAAGTACACAAGCGGCAAGACGCAGTCAATGCCTTCGCTGCGCAGTGCCGATGGTACTGTTACCGACGACTGTGCCGCTAAAGCGGAGTTATTGAACGCAGTTTTCCGAAATTCCTTCGCCAGGGAAGACGAATGGAATATTCCACAATTTGAAACACCAACATCTGCTAACATGAGTTTCTTAGAAGTAGATACCTTAGGGTTTGCGAAGCAACTCAAATCGCTTGATACGGGCAAGTCTTCACGTCCAGATTGTATACCGATTAGGTTTCTTTCAGATTACGCTGATACAATAGCTCCCTACTTAGCACTCCAACCGCTCACTCTCCGATAGATCTGTACCTACAGATTGGAAAATTGCGCAGGTCACATCAGTGTTTAAGAAGGGTAGTAGGAGTAATCCATCTAACTACAGACCTATATCATTGACGTCGGTTTGCAGTAGAGTTTTGGAGCATATACTGTATTCAAACATTATGAATCACCTCGAAGGGAACGATCTATTGATACGTAATCAGCATGGCTTCAGAAAACATCGCTCTTGTGCAACACAGCTAGCTCTTTATTCGCACGACGTAATGGCCGGAATCGACAGGGGATCTCAAGTTGATTCCGTATTTCTAGATTTCTGGAAAGCTTTTGACACCGTTCCTCACAAGCGACTTCTAATCAAGCTGCGGGCCTGTGGGGAATCGTCTCAGTTGTGCGACTGGATTCTTGATTTCCTGTCAGGAAGGTCGCAGTTCGTAGTAATAGACGGCAAATCATTGAGTAAAACTGAAGTGATATCAGGTGTTCCCCAGGGAAGCGTCCTGAGACCTCTGCTGTTCCTGATCTATATAAATGATCTGGGTGACAATCTGAGCAGTTCTCTTGGTTGTTCGCAGATGATGCTGTAATTTACTGTCTAGTAAGGTCATCCGAAGACCAGTATCAGTTGCAAAGCGATTTAGAAAAGATTGCTGTATGCTGTGGCAGGTGGCAGTTGACGCTAAATAACGAAAAGTGTGAGATGATCCACATGAGTTCCAAAAGAAATCCGTTGGAATTCGATTACTCGATAAATAGTACAATTCTCAAGGCTGTCAATTCAACTAAGTACCTGGGTGTTAAAATTACAAACAACTTCAGTTGGAAGGACCACATAGATAATATTGTCGGGAAGGCGAGCCAAAGGTTGCGTTTCATTGGCAGGACACTTAGAAGATGCAACAAGTCCACTAAAGAGACAGCTTACACTACACTCGTTCGTCCTCTGTTAGAATATTGCTGCGCGGTGTGGGATCCTTACCAGGTGGGATTGACGGAGGACATCGAGAGGGTGCAAAGAAGGGCAGCTCGTTTTGTATTATCGCGTTATAGGGGAGAGAGTGTGGCAGATATGATACACGAGTTGGGATGGAAGTCATTACAGCATAGACGTTTTTCGTCGCGGCGAGACCTTTTTACGAAATTTCAGTCACCAACTTTCTCTTCCGAATGCGAAAATATTTTGTTGAGCCCAACCTACATAGGTAGGAATGATCATCAAAATAAAATAAGAGAAATCAGAGCTCGAACAGAAAGGTTTAGGTGTTCGTTTTTCCCGCGCGCTGTTAGGGAGTGTTGTAGTAGAGAGATAGTATGATTGTGGTTCGATGAACCCTCTGCCAAGCACTTAACTGTGAATTGCAGAATAGTCATGTAGATGTAGATGTAGAAATGTTAGAAAAAAACCTTAGATTAATACACAACATGTACTACTTCCTGTGCAAATGAGGACAACTCCATTGAAAAAGAGTAAACATAACGAACTGCTTGCACCGGAAACAGACCTGAACCAAAAGTAACATTAAAGTAAAAACACAAATAACCCGAAACACTCTCAGCTTTGTTAGGGAGGGTCGTCACCTTTGGCTGGAGATTGAATGTTGCTAAAATGCATGACACGATTAAGGCCGGGTAAGGCATAGGCCTTTTCCGCGCAGTACAGAATGTTAAGTTTGTCCATGTCGGCGTGATCTTCAGAGTTCTGAGATTCAAGTGTGAACATAACGCCCACTGATTCTGTAGTATACTGTGCTGCAAAATCCGACACATCCCTGATGCCACGAATGAACCTTGTTTTTAGTGCGATCGTAGTCATTCATTGAGTAGCACTTTGAAAATAATTTAACTTTGTTTTTAAGTAATATCTCGTAGACTGTCTTTGAAAATCTCGGTATGTAACGAGAGGATATTTTGCCAATTTCGTTCAAATAGTGAAGACTTGACCAGAAACTAAATTGACAGAATTGGGAGCTCCAGACGACCGAGCTTTTACAAAAAATGGCATTTTTGGCGCAGGTCGGCGGAGGCATGAACTATTTTTGCTATCGTAGTTTGTAGGCAGTGGTTGACGCAGTGGAAAGAGTGCGGAATGGTAATCAGATGGTCGTGAGGTCGTGTCTTTCCGTGGAAAAGCTTTTTAAATTTCTTTTTATTTTCAATTTTTACATTCCTCACACTGAAAATAAACCAAAGTAATGCCCAGAATATGGTATTTATTAATATTTTTGTAGAGGGCATGAAAAGGTAACGCAAAGGTAAATTTAAGAATGCTAATAAATTTCCAGAAGGGATTGTAAGTGTAAAGGAGAACTTCATACATAAAATTAAATACTTTTATTTTTCTACGGTTAATGTCTTACACATGCTGGGCTGATATTCACCGTGAAAACAGGGGAAGCAGTAGTTTTCTAGGCATCTTGCACGCGTTATTGGCCAAAACGCCGCATTTTTACTGTTAAATGGTGTGTTAAAGTTTCTAAAGGAAAACAATAAACGCACTGTGTTCTTACAGTATTCTCGATAAATTCACGTTAAGCTAGCAAGCGATTGAGCGCCATAGCTGTAACTAGCCTTGTCCCCAATGGGCAACTGGCCGATAGTACCTGACTGTGAACCTATTGTTCGCGTGCAACTAACAAGAGGTGCTCGAAGGTCAAATTGAAACTCAGAAAATACGAAGTCCTGTACGCTGTAATTACAATCCGTGCTTGGACAGTTATTTGCAGAGTGCTCGTGGAGGCTGTAGGTAGAATCCTTCGTGCAAATTAATTTGCAATCGCATATTTTCGTTTGACTTTATTTTTAATGTCTTGCATGAAAATATTAATGTATACTATACATTGAGCTTTATTTCGGTTTACTTACAGTGCAACATAGAAACTGTCAATTAAAATTTAGAAAAGTTTTTGCATAGCGCCTCGAACTCACGACCCTCAGATTAGCATCCTATACTCACTTCATTGCGCCACTCGTTGACAGGAAACTACGCAAACATAAATGACTCATGACTCGGCTGACCCGTCTCAGAGATGCTACTTTTTATAAGAGCTTTGGCGTCTGGAGCTCCCACTCTGTCACTGTCATTTTTTCTGGCCAAGCCCTGCATATACGATAAATGTGGACGAAATCGGTGACGACGAAAAGGCGCCGTCCCGTTGTGAGCTCTGGTAAGTGTTCTCGTCTCCTTTTCAAAAATATTTCTCATAAGAATTTGGCTCATGTGTCTAATATCCCAGGATGTTAAGGGCCGCATGCAACGTTAGCGCGAGCTGCAAGATGACAGATATATATGTGACACCCGTTTTATTGACAGGTATAGGGAATTGGGAACTCGTGCAAAGGTTGATTTATGCACGCTGGTTTCTTATGAACGGGATCGCCAAGTATGTTCAAACTTGGAATGTTCAACGAAAGGAAAGGAAGCTGGTGTTTAATGTCTCGTCGATGTCAGTGTAGTTAGAGACACAGAATGCGCTCCGAGGTGATGTTCTGGGAACAAGCAGCGGTATCCTTTTTAAGTTTGTCTTGAAGTGATTTGCAGATGTAATGGAAAGAGATTTCAGTACAGGATGTTTATAAATTAGTTGTGCAAAAGTAGCCTTTAATTGTGCAAAGGCTAAATATCTTACAGAAATGTTTGATACATCACTGAATGCGGTATATCTTCCAAGTTACATTACCGCCGATCATTGTTAGTTCCCGACGTTCCTGCAAGGTGGCATGCGCGAATGAGTTATACCAACAGTCATCATGGAGTCGTATAATGGTGCAGAGCTTGCGGAGTTTTTTTTTTTTTTACGGTTGCAAATCGCTACTGCAGTTCAGGGACAATTCAGAGCTAAGTGTCGCAAGCCGCCATCTCAGAAACAAATTGTTATAAAATTGTTCAGTCGTTTCACCGTAACTGGCTGTGTATCACATACGATGCCGGGTCAGGGTGAGTCAGCAGTCTCTGACGCAGCAATTGAACAATTTCGGCAGTCTTACAATCATAGTCTGCGTAAATCAAAGAGAATTGAATAGGCTTTGTGTTGCAATTTGGAAGGTATTACGGAAACACCTGTCATTCAAAACCTGAAATTTCCAACTGTTACAAGGTTTAAGGGAAAGTGAGAAATAAAAACAAGCTAAGTTCTATGTAGAAATGTTGAACAAAATCCGAGAGTGAAGATGATTTACGTAATAAAATTGTGTGTACAGTGATGAAGACACCTTCAATATCTGCGTTAAAGTTGAATCGGCATAATGCACGGATGACACAAGCAGTTGCCACCATACTTCTAGACTTGCTTCACAGGATTTAGCCGGAAATTGATTACAGATGGGACAACCGTCACATAACAAAATGTTGCCACATAGAACATTTGTAAATAGAACTTGCATCGAGTGCTGGATCAAACGTTTCTGTAAGTTATTTACCTTTCTCACAATTAAAGGTTGCTTTTGTATGACTAGCTTATGAACACACTGTATCGTAACAACTGCCCCCCCCCCCCCCCTTGGTGAATGGCTGTGGAGAATGTTGCACTGTTTCTCTTCTGCTCGAAGTCTTGCACGAAAAAAATTGGTAACTGCCAATCCTAATTCTGCAGTGCTTAAATCCGGGTTAAGCAGAGATGGCCAAGTCACACTTTTCAAAAATACTCATGTTCTGACTGAGTCCATAACTGACAGTCGTGGAGTTGGAGAGTCTTGGCATCGGTGTGTAAGACCATATCAGGAAGACGAAGTTGCTAAAAGTGAACTCTCTTACGTGATGCTACCGTTACAGTACCATTTATTTGACCTTATAATCAAGTATAAGCACAGCGAAGCCAAACAAGCATACTCGACATGTCAATAAGATCCTTACGTCCAGAATAGTCTGTCTGATGTAACAGAAGCTGAAAACTGACAACGCCGCCCAGACTAATGTATGCTTGATAAGCCAAACCATCAAGATACCCGTCCACCGCAGCCGCTTGGTGGTGCTTGCAGGTGACGCGGTAAGGCGAGTATACAGCTGGAGCAGACACGAATGGGGACCCATTCTAGCGACGATACGAACCGCAAGTGAGGAGACCCATCGATACAAGCGACTTTGACAGAAGCCAGAGTGTTGTGGATCGGCGGCTGGGAACGACCATCTCGGAAACGGCCATGCTGGTCGGCAGTTCGCTTGCTCCTGTCGTAAGCATCTATGTATGGGAAGTGGCTAAAGGACGGTGAAACCAATTGTAGGCGATAAGGTGTTGGAGGTCCATGCCTCATAACAAAACATCTACATCTATACTTCGAAAGCAATTTGATTATGTGTGGCGGAGGGAACTTCTAGCATCAGTATCGATCCCCCCTACCCTATCCCAATCACGAATGGCTTGCAGGAACGACGAATATCGGTAAACCTCGGTATTAGCTCGAATTTCCTCCTTCTGGTCGTTTCGTGAGACGTATGTCGGATTAAGTAATATGTTGTACGACTCGTCCTGGAACGTACTGCCGGCCGCGGTGGTCTCGCGGTTCTAGGCGCGCAGTCCGGAACCGTGCGACTTCTACGGTCGCAGGTTCGAATCCTGTCTCGGGCATGGATGTGTGTGATGTCCTTAGGTTAGTTAGGTTTAAGTAGTTCTAAGTTCTAGGGGACTGATGACCACAGCAGTTGAGTCCCATAGTGCTCAGAGCCATTTGAACCTGGAACGTACTCTCTCGGAATTTCAATGGTAAACCTCTCCGTGATGTGCAACGCTTCTCTTGCAACGTCTGTCACTGGAATTTGTTGAGCATTTCCGTAACGCTCTCGCGCCGGCTAAAGGATTCCTTGACGAAACGAGTTGCTCTTATTTGGATTTTCTCTATCTCTTCTATCAGTCTTACTGTATGGGAGTCCAAGAGTGAGAAACAATGCTCAAGAATCTGTCGAACAAGTATTTCGTGGACGAATTACATTTCCTGTGAATTTGTCTGGCAGCCGGTTTTCCTACTCTCTGTAGACACTAAAGAGTCAAACTGGTACAGCTGCGTAATATTTTGCAGGGCCCCCGCGAAAACGCAGAAACGCCGAAACACGGCGTGTCATGGACTCGACTAATGTCTCAAGTAGTGCTGCAGGGTATTCACACCATCAATCTGCAGGGCTGTCCATAAATCCGTAAGAGTACGAGGGGGTGTAGATCTCTCCTGAACCGCAAGTTGCAAGTCATGTCATATATGCTCAATAATGTTCATGTCTGGGGAAATTTGGAAATTCGTGGTTAGGTCTTATGCGACCAAACTGCTGATGTCATCGGTCCCTAAGCTTACACACTACTTAATCTAACTTAAACTAACGCTAAGGACGACACACACACACACACACACACACACACACACACACACACACACACACACACACACACACACACACACACACACACACACACACTCATGCCCGAGGCAGGACTCGAACCTTCGACGGGCGAAGCCGGGCGGCTACCCCGCGCGACGCATGTCACCATTGGTGGCCAGCGAAAGTGTTTAAACTCAGAAGTGGAGTGTGGAGTGGTGCAGTGTCCTGCTGGAATTACCCGAGTCCGTCGGAATGTATAATGGACATGAATGCATGCAGATGATCAGACACGATGTTTACGGACGTGTCGCCTGTCATTGCCATATCTAGACGTATCAGGGGTCCCATATCACTTCAACTGCACGTGCCCCACACCAATACAGAGCCTCCACCAGCTTGAACAGCCCCTGATGACATGCAGTGTACATGAATTCATGAGGTTGTCTCCATACCCGTACACGTTCATCCGTCGATACAACTTGAAACGAGACTCGCCCGACCAGTCATCAATAGTCCAATGTCGGTGTTGACGTGTCCTGGCGATGCGTAAAGCATTGTGTCGTGCAGTCATCTAGGGTACACAGCGGGCCCTCCGTTCCGAAATAACATACCGATGATGTTTTGTTCAATAGCTCGCACCCTGAAAATTGTTGACGGACCTGTTTTGAAATATGGAGCAATTTGCAGAAGGGTTGCACTTACGGCGCGCTGAACGGTTCTCTTCAGTTGGTTCCGTTGGTCCCGTTCTTGCTGGACCTTCTTCCGGGGGCAGCAATGTCGGAGACTTGATTTCTTTTACGGGGTTACTTATGTTCACGGTACACTCGTGAAATGGTCGTATGGCAAAATCGGCACTCTGTCGCTACCTAGGAGATGGTGCGTCCGATCGCTCGAGCGCCGACTATAACACGACGTTCGAACTCACTTAAATCTTGATAACCTACCATTGTAGCAGCAGTAACCGATCTAAGAACTGCGCCAGACACATGTTGTCTTATACACACTATGTGATCGAAAGTATCCGGACACTCCAAAAAAACATACGTTTTTCATATTAGGTCCATTGGGCTACCACCCACTGCCAGGTACTCCATATCAGCAACTTCAGTACTCATTAGACATCGTGAGAGAGCAGAATGGGACTTCGAACGTGGTAAGGTGATTGGGTGTCAGTTGTGTCATACGTCTGTACGCGAGATTTCCACTCTCCTAAACATCCCTAGGTCCACTGTTTCAGATGTGATAGTGAAGTGTAAACGTGGACGGACACGTACAGCACTAAAGCGTATAGGCCAAACTCGTCTGTTGACTGACAGAGACCGCCAACAGTTGAAGAGGGTCGCACACATCTATCCAGACCATCACACAAAAATCCCAAACGGCATCAGAGTCCACTGCAACTGCAATGATAATTAGGCGGAAGGTGAGAAAACTTGGATTTCATGGTCGAGCGTCTGCTCATAAGACACCCATCACGACGGTAAACGCCAAACGACTTCTGTCTTGATGTAAGGCGCGTGAACATTGGACGATTGAACAGTGGAAAAACGTTGTGAGGAGTGACTAATCACGGTACACAATGTGGCGAACCGGTGGCAGGGTATGGGAATGGCGAATGCCCGGTGAACGTCATCTGTCAGTGTGTGTAGTGCCAACAGTAAAATCCGGATTCGGTGGTGGCGGAGTAGTCACACGACAATAACATCCCTGTAATTGAATGGCCTGCACAGAGTCCTGACTTGAATCCTATAGAACACCTTTAGGATGTTTTGGGACTTCGTACCAGGGCTCACTGACCGATTTCGATACCTCTCCTCAGTGCAGCAATTGTGAAGAATGGGCTGCCATTGCCCAAGAAACCTTCCAGCACCTGACTGAATATATGCATGCGGGAGTGGAAGCTATAATCAAGTCTGAGGGTGAAACAACACTATATTGAATTCCAACATTACTGATGGAGGGCGCCATGAACTTGTACGTCATTTTCAACCAGGTGTCCGGATACTTTTGACGACATAGTGTCGGCGTTGCCGACCACAACGTCGTATTCTGCCTATTTACATATCCCTGTATTTGACTACGCATACCTATACCAGTTTCTATGGCGCGTCAGTGTATATCGGAAACAGTAACTGCCCAATCGTACTTCCTTGGGGTGCTTCTGAAAGTACCTTTACATCTGTCGATTTTCTTACATTAAGAGCGACATATTCTGATTTGTCGGCAAATAAAACTTCAGACCATCATATAGCTGGTCCGATACGGGGTAAACTTGTGTTTTTCTTCACAAAGTGATAGTGCGTGATTGTATCGAATACCTTCCTGAAGTGCAGAAACACGGCATCAACCTGAGTGCCGGTGTCTACAACGCTCTGGATGTCCTGCAGGAACAGAGCGAGTTGAGTTTCGCAAGATCTCTGTTTGCGGAAGCCATGTTGATTTTTTATACTGAAGGTTTTTGTTCTGCAGGAACGAGCGTTCCATGAAAGTACAGCTGATGACGTCAGCGATAGAGGCCTATAACTGTGTGCATCTGTCCTACGACTCTTCTTAAAGAGGCTGTGACGTGCGCTTTTTTTAAGTCGCCAAGTACTCTTCTTTGCTTCAGCGGTCTATGATAAACTGCTGCTAGTAGGGGAGCAAGCTCTATTGCATAATCACTGTAACATCTCACACGTATCTCATCTGGTCCAAATGCTTTCCAATACTAACCGAGTGTAGTTGGTTTTTTTTTCCACTATCAGTTATTCAATATCTGGCATTTCGGCTTTCGTGCTATGATTGAAAAGAAGGATCCTGTTAGATCTTCTGTAGTGAAACCGAATGCAATATTTCGGTCTCCTTCCTGTCCTTTTTTCGTTTCGATGCCAGTAGGGCACTGAGGGACTGAATAGATGATATCGATCCGCTTATTGATTTTACGTAAGACCAAAACATCTTTCCCATTCCTTAAAACTTTGCTCGGAACATACAGCATACTGAAAAATACTTTTTCTATTTGTGCTTCACACCTTCGTCGTCAGAGCTGAATATTTGATGTTGACTACTCAAAAATTTTGCAGGCTGTATCCTCTCAGTCTCAGTAAGCAAAAAATTCCTACTTTTCATTAAAACGCATGCAGTCATAGTTGCTGTCAGTGTGTTACGATAACTGATGCCCTCCTCTTGCTTTAACTATTCCGAAAGTTCAGGTCTGCTTGTTGCTTGGACGTCACAACCGTTACGCTCACTAGATGGTTCTTTAAGTATTAGATCGAAGTAATTTTTGGACACGACATTCAGAATAATGTCATCCGAATCCCTGTCTCGGGCATTCTTATTTTCTTATTCATATTAAACCTGCTCCGCATTGCTCCTATTTGAGTTTGTATTTATAACCCTGTATTCAACTGGCCAGAAGTTCTGTTCCTTCTGCTACTGAACTTCACAAACGCCCACTGTATCTAATTTCAATCCATCCATTTTCCTTTTTAAATTTTCTAACCTACCTGCTCGATTAGGGGACCTAACATTCCATGCACCGACCAGTAGGATGTCGGTTTTGTGCCTCCTGATAACGACATTCTTTTGAGTAGTGCCTGCCTGAAGATCCGAACGGGGGACAGTTTACCTCAGAAATATTTTACCCAAGAGGACACCATCCTCATCTAACTATACAGTAGTTGTTGTTGTTGTGGTCTTCAGTCCTGAGACTGGTTTGATGCAGCTATCCATGCTACTCTACCCTGTGCAAGCTTCTTCATCTCCCACTACCTACTGCAACTTACATCCTTCTCAATCTGGTTAGTGCATTCATCTCTTGGTCTCCCTCTACGATTTTTACCCTCCACGCTGCCCTCCAATACTAAATTGGTGATCCCTTGATGCTTCAGAACATGTCCTACCAACCGATCCCTTCTTCTGGTCAAGTTGTGCCACAAACTTCTCCCCAATTCTATTCAATACCTCCTCATTAGTTATGTGATCTACCCATCTAATCTTCAGCATTCTTCTGTAGCACCACATTTCGAAAGCTTCTGTCCTCTTCTTGTCCAAACTATTTATAGTCCATGTTTCACTTCATGCAGTATCGTATCTCCCATTTCATCTTCATCTACATCCTCTTCCATTTCCATACAAATACTTTCAGAAATGACTTCCTGACACTTAAATCTATACTCGATGTTAACAAATTTTTCTTCTTCAGAAACGCTTTCCTTGCCATTGCCATTTTACATTTTATATCCTCTCTACTTCGACCATCATCAGTTATTTTGCTCCCCAAATAACAAACCTCCTTTACTACCTTAAGTGTCTCATTTCCTAATCTAATTCCTCACCCGACTTAATTCGACTACATTCCATGATCCTCGTTTTGCTTTTGTTGAAGTTCATCTTATATCCTCCTTTCAAGACGCTATCCATTCCATTCAACTGCTCTTCCAAGTCCTTTGCTGTCTCTGACAGAATTACAATGTCATCGGCGAACCTCAAAGTTTTTATTTCTTCTCCATGGATTTTAATACCTTCTCCGAATTTTTCTTTTGTTTCCTTTACTGCTTGCTCAATATACAGATTGAATAACTTCGGGGAGAGGCTACAACCCTGTCTTACTCCCTTCCCAACCACTGCTTCCCTTTCATGTCCCTCGACTCTTATAACTGCCATCTGGTTTCTGTACAAATTGTAAATAGCCTTTCGCTCCCTGTATCTTACCCCCGCCACCTTTAGAATTTGAAAGAGAGTATTCCAGTCAACATTGTCAAAAGCTTTATCTAAGTCTACAAATGCTAGAAACGTAGTTTTGCCTTTCCTTAATCTTTCTTCTAACATAAGTCGTAAGGTCAGTATTGCCTCACGTTTTCCAGTATTTCTACGGAATCCAAACTGATCTTCCTCGAGGTCGGCTTCTACTAGTTTTTCCATTCGCCTGTAAAGAATTCGCGTTAGTATTTTGCAGCTGTGGCTTATTAAACTGATTGTTCGGTAATTTTCACATCTGTCAACACCTGCTTTCTTTGGGATTGGAATTATTATATTCTTCTTGAGTTCTGAGGGTATTTCGCCTGTTTCATACATCTTGCTCACCAGATGGTAGAGTTTTGTCAGGACTGGCTCTCCCAAGGCCGTCAGTAGTTCCAATGGAATGTTGTCTACTCCGGGGGCCTTGTTTCGACTCAGGTCTTTCAGTGCTCTGTCAAACTCTTCACGCAGTATGGTATCTCCCATTTCATCTTCATCTACATCCTCTTCCATTTCCATAATATTGTTCTCAAGTACATCGCCCTTGTATAGACCCTCTATATACTCCTTCCACCTTTCTGCTTTCCCTTCTTTGCTTAGAACCGGGTTTCGATCTGAGCTCTTGATGTTCATACAAGTGGTTGTCTTATCTTCGTTGTGGGATGTCAGATCACTCAATCGGGCAGGTAGGTTAGAAAATTTAAAAAGGGAAATGGGTAGGTTAAAGTTAGATATAGTGGGAATTAGTGAAGTTCGGTGGCAGGAGGAACAAGACTTCTGGTCAGGTGACTTCAGGGTTATAAACACTAAATCAAATAGGGGTAATGCAGGAGTAGGTTTAATAATGAATAGGAAAATAGGAATGCGGGTAAGCTACTATAACCAGCATAGTGAACACATTATTGTGGTCAAGATAGATACGGACTATACAGTAGAGCTGATGTTACAAGGCCAAATCAGTCAGTCATCCAGACTGTTGCCCCGCAACTACTGAAATGGCTACTGCCCCTCTTCAGGAACCACACGCCTCTCAACAGATAGTCCTCCGTTGTGACTGCAGCTGCAGTACGGCAGTCTATATCGCTGAGGCGCGTAAGCCAACCCACCGACGGCTAGGTCCATAGTTCATTGGGCAGGGAGGGAGAGGGGGGGGGGGCGAGTGGGGGAGATGGCTGGCTACCTCTATAGCTGTCCTTAATTGCGAAAGTGTTGCGGGTGCAAGATTTTATCCATGAACTGTTTTATGTCCTATAAGTATTTGATGGGATTCACGTAGGGCGATCCGGGTGGCCAAATCGTTTGCTCGAACTATCCAGAATGTTCTTCAAGCCAGTCGTGAATAAGTGTGGCCTGGTGACATGGCGTATTGTCATCCACAAGAATTTCATCGTTGTTTGAGAACTTTAAGTCCATGAATGGCTGCAAATGGTTCAGCTGGACCAAATTACCAAGTCCGTACGACGGAAACATAGCCCACACTATTATGAAGCCACCACCGAGTTTCACAATACCTCGTTGACAACTTGGGCCGATCGTGCCGTCGACTCTGCGCCACACTTGAACCCCACCATTAGCTTTTACAAACTGAAATGGGACTGACCTGACCAGGCCACGGTTTTCCGTTCTATGGTCAACTGATATGGTCACGAGCCCATGAGAGGCGCTGCGGGCGATGTTGTGCTGTTGGCAAAGGCACTCACGTTCGTCGTCTCCTGCCCTAGGCCATTAACGCAAATTTTGGCCGCTCTACCCTGACGGATACTTTCTTCGTACGTCTCACGATGATTTCTGCGGTTATTTCACGCAGTGTTGCTTGTCTGTTAGCACTGACAACTCTAGCCACTGCCCTCGGTCGTTAAGTGAAGACCGCAGGCCATTGCGATGTCCGTGATGAGAGGTAGTGCTGGAAATTTGGTATCTCGGCACACACTTGACTCTGATTAGCTCGGGATATTGAATTTCCTAACAATTTCCGAAATGAAATGTCCCATGCGTCTAGCTTCAGCAACAACCATTCTGCGTTCAGTCTGTTAATCCTCTTCGTGTGGCCATAATCACGTCGGAAACCTTTTCAAATGACTCACCTGAGTACAAATAACAGATATGCCAATGCACTGCTCTTTTATACCTTGTGTACACTCTACTACCGCCATATCGCTATCCTATGAGTTTAGTCACCTCGGTGTAATAGCGTCATCAGGAGAATAATTCACGTAATTGTGCAAGTTGTCTCTGAAGCGCTCTGTCACTACAGCATCCGATGCAGGCGGCGTATAAAAGCACTCGATTGCCATGTTTAACCCACGTTTGATGCTGAACGCAAGTATCCACTCATTCTAGTAAGTTTTGCAGCAGACTATAATCAAACTAAAATCTATGGCTGCATATTGACGACGCTGGGCAGTGTTTGATGTTTTTGTGGGATATGAGTTTGTTTTACGTCATTTTTGTGCGTTTCAAAATGGTTCAAATAGCTCTGAGCACTATGGGACTTGGCATCTGAGGTCATCAGTCCCCTAGAACTTAGAACTACTTAAACCTAAGGACATCACACACATCCATGACCGAGGCAGGATTCGAACCTGCGGCCGTAACAGCGCGGTTCCCGACTGAAGCGGCCGGCGACCTGTGACGGATCTGACGACAGTATAATATAAGTGCACGCACGAGTGTTCGTGTGCACACCGTTCAGCGCGTAGCGTACAATTTCAGCGGGGATGGCATGATCGAGATTGGATAGTCGTTCAACGGAAAAGTGTCTTCTGTTCGGATGAATTGCGTTTTCAGTTTTATTTTTATTTTTTTAACTATTGGCGTTTGGTTTTGTGACCATACAGCCAACCATAGTTTACACATATCAGTAATAACTGTCAGTTTTGATTATCATCTGTATGTATATTTAAATCCATTTAGAACAAAAGAAGTATAATTTTTATAAAACTGGTATCTATACATTGAGGAGACAAAAGTCACGGGATAGCGATATGCACGTATACAGATGTTGGTAGTATCGTGTACACAAGGTTTAAAAGGTCAATGCATTGACGGAGCAGTCATTTGTACTCAGCTGATTCATGCGAAAAGGTTTCCAACTTGTTTATGGCCGCATGGCGTGAATTAAAAGACTCTGAACGTAAAAGGATAGAGCTAGACGCATGGGACACCCATTTCGGAAATCGTTAAGGGATTCAATATTCCGAGATCCACAGTGTCCAAAGTATACGCGAATACCAAATTCCAGGCATTACCTCTCATCACGGAGAACGCAGTGGCCGACAGTCTTCACTTAACGCCCGAGAGCAGTGGCGTTTGGGTACCGTTGTCAGTGCAAACAGACAAGCAACACAGCGCGAAATAGCCGCAGAAATCAATGTGGGACGTACGACGAACGATCCGTTAGGACAGTCAGGGGAAATTTGGCGCAAATGGGCAATCGCAGCAGACGACGGTATGACGGTATGATATCACCTGCAGTGACTCTCCCGGGGTCATGACCATTTCGGTTGACGCTAGACGACTGGAAAACCGTGGTCTGGTCAGATGAGTACCGATTCAAGTTGGTAAACGCAATGGTAGGGTTAGTGTGGCGCAGACTCCACGAACCCAGGGACCCAGTTTGCCAAGATACCACTGTACAAACTGGCGTTGGCTCTATAATGGTGTGGGCTGTGTTTGCAGAGAATGGACTGGATCCTCTGGTCCAAGTCAAGCGATCATTGACTGGAAATGACTATGTTCGACTGCTTGAGACCATTTGCAGACGTTCATCCAACTCCATCTCCAGACTACACAATTCTTTGCTTCTGCTCTGCCCCCCTCGGAGTGGACACTCCCACGTGTGGTATCGTGTTGCCAGCGCCTTCCTGCTCCCTGCCGTACACACAGATGCAGTTTTTTGAGGTTGCTGGTTACATGGGCAGTCATAATTGTTTGGAGCTCTGTATACGAGGCTACGGACACTAACGTCTGTCGTTTAACGAGTAGCAACGCGTTGCCGGCCTTTGTAGCCCTCAGCTCTCAGCTGATTTAGTGTCCGATCTGTCCTATTTCTTTCTTTTCGCGAATCGTAATTTTATATGGTTCATGTCTTCTTCTCCTTCAGAAGTACAAAGTGTTATCGATCAGCCCCTGACGATGTAACTCGTTTTTAAAACGACCGCGATTGAATTTCACTCGTGGAGTGGTTGTGTAAATCCGACTTGAGACCGAGTGCTTCATATACCGATGCGTTGACGGGATCACAGCATGCATCGCTCTACAGTGTTTTCCTTTGACCTTCGTTTTTTCGTCAGCTCGATTTCTCGTCCGACCTCAATCGCATCGACCTTTTAAGTCGTCGCATTAAGTCTGTGTGCGATACCCTGGACGATATAGCGTTCCTGAAACTGTGCCTTGTTTAGCTGCGGATGCCCCTGTGGCCTTTGATCCAGATTAACGCCAGGTCGATGGTAGAGTCCGGATATGCCGTCACCCAACAGGCTAGTAAGCAGATCGTCATATGTTTTGACTCATCAGTGTTTTTGAAACTGGTAAGCTATGACAGTTAGGTATGCAGTTAGTTAGTTCCGTAGATCATTTGCACGACTTCCGTCGAATTTATATTACTCTATCGAACTGACGGTTCAAACCCTCATCCGGTCGTCCTGATTTAGGTTTTCCGCGATTTCCCTAAATCGCTTCAGGCAAATGCCGGAATGGTTCCTTTCAGTGGGCACGACTGATTTCCTCCCCTATCTTCCCTAATCCGAGCGAGTGCTCCGTCTCTAATGACCTCGTTGTCGACGGGACGTTAAACACTAATCCCCTCCTCCCTCCTCCTCGAGTTGATATTAAGCGAATCACTTTACAGTCTATTTATTCGTACAAGATTTGTTCGTGTGCAACTGCAAATATGACCATTCAGAGACGACTGAATAGCACAGTGCTTAAATTTAATAATTATTTATGTATATTTTGTATTGCAGTAACTGAGTATGAGTTGTTGTTCATTTACAAGATTTTTCCAAAAGCTGATTCATTACACATTTATTCCATAATTTAGTATTAAACTTTGTAAATTTACAAAAAATTAAAGTAGTCAATGACTAAGTCATTGATTTAAATTAATAGTTTTTGCAAAATATATTCTTTGCCATTAAATATATTGTTTTTCTTGTTAATTTGTATAAAACCATTCATGTAAAAGGAAGCTCGCTTTATTCATACACGGCGTCTTGCAACAGCAGATGTAGGTAAACAGGTTGATGCCGTCTTCCTCTATCCCCGAAAAGTGTTAGACATAGTATCATGTTTTTGGTTACCAGAAAAACTGGAGTCATGAGGATTATCGTCACAGATATATGACTAACGTTTCTTATAGTGGGTGACGGACGTGCAACAGAAGCGAAAGTATGCTGAAAGCTGAAATACTTGTAGGCAATTTCCACTTCGTGTAATGAATGGCTCGTCTCTTTAAATAGCGATAAATGCAAGACAAAGGACCCTATGGTATCCGATTAAAACATGGTGGTGAATATCTTACGCACATTACCTCGTTCAAATATTAAGAGAAAATAATATGATACGATATGACATGGGACAATCACGTTAAATCAGTATTAGGGAAGGCGAACAGAAAACTTAAGATACTTGCTACGTTTCTGGGAAAGTGTAGTGCCTCTGTAAAGTAACTTACGCACAAGACGCAAGTGTGGCGATTGTTCCAGCGTTAGAGTCCTTATCGAGTTAGCACCTCAACGGAGAAAGAACAAAATAGTATTTCGAAAAAGTGGTACTACCCAAATGAGAGAGTGAAAGACATGCGCGAGTAACGTGCCACTAAATGAAGGATCCTTAGAAGAAAAATTACGTAAATGTGACTCGTGGACCCTTGTCACTGGTCCCTTTGAACTGCAGGTTGTTGATGGAAATGCCGTGTGGCTAGGGCCTCCCGTCCCGTCGGGCAGAGCGGTCGCCGGGTGCAAGTCTTTCGAGTTGACGCCATTTCGGCGGCTTGCAAGTCAATGGGGATGAAATGATGATGATAAGGACAACACTACACCCAGTCCCTGAGCGGAGAAAATCTCCGACCCAGCCGGGAACCGAACCGGGGCCGTTAGGTATGACATTCCGTCGGGCTCACCTCTCACCTACCAGGGGCGGACTGCAGTTTGGTAATACGCATGTAAGCAATTTGTCTCATTGCAGTTTGTGGAATATATTTGCATCTAATGGTTGCAAGTCCCTCTTCCAGCTTCTTCGCAATCCGCGTCTCTGCGGTTTCCTCATATTTTCTTCAACATTCCTCCCACATTTCAATTGCTAAATTCTTGTTCCATTGGAAGGGGGTCATACTACACTGTTTCGATCGCCTTATCACAACCAGATGACTACTTAACTTTTAAGTGCTTCCACCAATACATGAAAGTAGATATCCAGGCGTGACAGCAGACATACTAATATGTTTAAAATGACATACCGAGAAATCTATTGCAAAAATTAAGTTCTGCGTTGCGCAGTGATCAAACTGCGTGCTGGTGGAATATCGTCTGTTATGCGACTGGATTCCTGATTCCCTACCAGAGAGGTCACAGTTCCTAGTACTTGACGGAAAGTCATCGAGTAAAATAGAAGTGATTTCTGGCATTCTCTAAGGTAGTGTTATAGTCTCTCTGATGTTCCTTATCTGTAGAAACGATTGAAGAGACAATACGAGCACACGTCTTAGGTTGTCTGCAGATGGTGCTGTCGTTTGTCGTCAGAAGTTCAAAATCAATTGCAAAACGGTTCAGATAAGTATCTGTATGGTGCGGAAATTGACAACTGACCCCATGTTATGAAAAGTGTGAGGTCATGCACATGAGTTCTAAAAGGAATCCTTTAAACTTCAAAAATGGGTAAAATGGCTCTGAGCACTATGGGACTTAACATCTGTGGTGATCAGTCCCCTAGAACTTAGAACTACTTAAACCTAACTAACCTAAGGACATCACACACATCCATGCCCGAGGCAGGATTCGAACCTGCGGACTGCGGACTGAGCGCCTAGAACCGCTAGACCACCGCGGACGGCCTTTAAACTTGGGTAACACGATAAAGCAACCAAATCTAATGGCCGTCAATTCAACTAAATATCTAGGAATTACAATTACGAACAACTTAAATTTGGAAAGAATACGTAGAAAGTGTTTTGGGAAAGGTGAACCAAAGACTGCACGTTATTGGCAGAACACTTAAAGGATGCAACAGATCTACTGAAGAAACTGCTACAACTACGCTTGTCCGTCCTCTTTTGGAGTACTGTTGCGCGATGTGCGATCTTTACCAGATTGTATTATCGGTGAACATCGAGAAAGTTCAGAGGAGGGCAGCACGTTTTGTACTATCGAGGAATGGGGGAGAGAGTGTAACAGACATGATACAAGATTTGGGGTGGAAATCGCTAAAGCGAAGATATTTTCGTTGCTGCGGAATCTTGTCACGAAATTTCAATCACAACTTTCCTCTCCGAATAAATTTTTTTTGTTGAGGACGGTCTACATACAGAGAAACGATCATCATAACAAAATAAAGGAAATCAGAGTTCGCACAAAAGATACAGGTGTTCGAGAGTGGAATAATAGGGGATTATTGTGAAGGGGGGCACTTAAGTGTGATTTGCAAAGTAGGCGTGTAGATGTAGACGACTGTATTCAGGCACAACAAAAACAAAAATTTTATCAGCGAAGAATGTTTTCGCAGTTTTATTGACCTCTTTCTGAGTGGTTGGAGAAATCTGATTGGTCGAATATTTGTAATACTCTTTGTTGTGTTCCTTTGAACTGGTTTAATATTCAGCGCCGCTGTCGGTAATTTGCTTGTTACAGGACTTTCGACGGTCGCACGCCCAACCTGATCGTTGCGGACGCCGATCTGGCCAAGGCCGTTCTGGACAAGGAGCGAGACCATTTCCGCTCGCGAAGGGTGAGTACGCAGCCCTCTTCCCCGGAAACACTTATTTTTAGCTGGCTCCTCTTACAGCATAGTGTGTGTGTGTGTGTGTGTGTGTGTGTGTGTGTGTGTGTTGGTGATTTTGCTTCCTTGGTTGCTATTCTCACATACCAAATACGTCTATGTCTGTCTACGGCAGTAACGTTACGTTTAATGGCCCCATCCACAATGCTTAAGTTAAAACCGTTGTTTAAATAATTACCTAAGGTTGGACTTCAGGCAATGGCGGCTCTTCCGCTACGTACTGCTGTTCGCAATTCGCAAGTCATTTAATTTGCTGCTGCAGTGTACTATCTGTCTTATCCGATTTGGAAAGAGAAACTTTAGTCTTATCAGTGACTGATTGTGTAATGACCTGTAACAATGGTAGCATGTACCTAGCAATTGCACCCTTTTTACTGCACTCGCGAAGAAATGTGCAACATAACTGGGCATACCAGGACCAATACACTTCCATCCTTTTTGTTTTCTCCTAGTCATTACACACTACACTTAGCAGGAACTATAGAACGATACATACCCATAGTCCATACGGCGAGAAAACATACCAGACAGTGCGGCTGCTTCGCACGTCTTCCACTAACGCAACGTTGTTAACATTTCTGTGGCAACGCCTCTAAAAGCTGGCAACAATGCTGTTGGTTGTCACATGCCTTCTTTCGCCGTATAGAGTATAGTAGCGTAGCGTTGGTACCCTACCCCTCGCCCCCCCCCCCTCCCCACTGTCTTTTGTCTCTTAATTAATACTGATAACTACAACATCGTTGCGCGTACTGTAGCAGACACTTCATTCGTGACCACTCCACTACCGCTTACACCTCACGGAAATTTTTCAGAGTGGGACCAATGTGGACACATCTAGCTCTACGCAGTTCTAGATAGGATCGGTTGCATGTGACCTTGGACTAAATAAGAACTCCTCAAACAGCTCTGACGCATTCCTGGAGTGGTGAGGTGGCAAACTGTCTTGCTGGAGATGTAAGTCATAAGTGAAGAAACGGCTGCACATGATCAGATAGGTTTCTATTTCGTTCGCACGTGGAAGACTATGGTAGGTGTATCAGTTCTCCAGTTAACGCCACGTTAACATCCTCCAAACTAGAATACCTACATCAACCACTGGAAAGATGCTTTATTCGCTAGTTGGATGCATCGCCTCATCTACATGTAGATGATGGTTCTGCAATTCATACTTCAGTGTTTGGTAGAGAGGGTTTATAAAACATTTCTCAGACTATTTCTTTATCGTTCCACTCTCAAATAGCACGTGGGCAAAATAAGCGACTAAATCAGTCCGTGTGAGCTCTGGTTGCTCATATTTCGTGACGATGGTCATTTTTCCAAGCGTAGGTGACACTAAATAAAATATTTTGGCTGTTGGAGGACAAAGTTGGTGACTGAAATTTTGTGAAAAGATCTCGCCGCAACGAAAATCGCTCTTCTTTTAATAACTGCCCAATCGAAACTCGCTTATCATATCCACGACAAACTCCGCCATTTTGCGACAATAAAAAGCGAGCTGCCCTTCTTTGAATTTTGTCATTGTGCTCCGTCAATCCTATCCTGTACGGAGCCCATACCGCGCACCGCTACTCATGAAGAGACGAACGAATGTGGTCGAAGATCTGTTGAACCTTGTAAGTGATCCGCCAATAAAATGTTTTGATTCTCTTCTCCACAATATTTTCATTATGATGGTTCCAATTTAAGTTCATAATTGTAATCCCTAAACATTTCGGTGAATCGACAAATTTAAATATTTGTGTAAACAAAATTTAATGGAATTTCCTTAAGACTCGTGTAGATCAACTCTCACTTTCCATTACTGACGATTAATTGGCATTGTTCACACAATGCAGATACGTTGTCTAAATGATTGTATAATGAGTTTTGTGTTTCTGGTGAGTTTGCTAGACGGCAGACGACAGCGTCGTGTGCAAAGAATATAAGATGGCTGTCTTGTCTCCTAAATCTTTATACATATTAAGAACAGCATATGGCCTGTAACACTTCCTGTGGGAACCCCGGATATTAATTCTGTTTCACTTGTTCTTCCCGTCAGTTACTACGAATTATCACTTTTCTGACACAAATTCAGTCACACAACTGCAATGATATTCCACAGGCGCATATTTCGATTAGAAGCCGCTTGTGAGGAATGGGTCAGTGTGCTAACCACTGCGGGTGGATTGGAAGGAACGGTCCAACACCCTGGCCACCCTACTCTCCAGACATTACGCCCCTTGACTTTTTTTCTGGGGTTATATCAAGTACAGAGTATTCGTCACACGAGTTGCTGATGTCGACGATCTGAAGGCTAGGATACAAGCTGATGTGAGTACTGTGACAGAACACATGTTACGAAACACCTGGCGGGAACTGGAATACCGCCTCGACGTTCTCCGAGCTACCAACAGAGCACACATTGAGGTTTACTAACGTAAGTGGTCTTAAAGAAACTGGTAACACTAACCTATGTAACGGCATCAAATGTAACTTATTATGTCAAACGATTATTCTGTAATAAACTGTTATAATCAGGGCAAGACTTTGTGCTCACCCTGTATGTTGGCAGCAGTAGAATTTCTCTGCAGTTGGCTGCTTCGATGACAGTCGAGTCCGAAGAATGAGTCGCAGAAGTGTTCTATGTGCTCTTTCCTTTATATATGAAATACATTTTCCTAAAATTCTCCCAATAAACCAAAGTCGAACATTTGCGTTCCCAACTGCCGCACTTTCTCGTTCGCTCCATTTCATATCGCTTTGCAGCGCTATGTCTAGATATTTAATCGACATAACTGTATCAAGCAGCACACCACTACTAGTAATACTGCTTCCGAACGTAACAGGATCGTCTTTCCTTCCAATCTACAGTAACATATTTTTGGCCGGCCGCAGTGGTCTCGCGGTTCTAGGCGCGCAGTCCGGAACCGTGCGGCTGCTACGGTCGCAGGTTCGAATCCTGCCTCGGGCATGGATGTGTGTGATGTCCTTAGGTTAGTTAGGTTTAAGTAGTTCTAAGTTCTAGGGGACTAATGACCACAGCAGTTGAGTCCCATAGTGCTCAGAGCCATTTTGAACTTATATTTTGGGATCTAGAACAAAACGCTATAATCAAACTAACTAGAAATTTTGTGTAAGTCATCTCAACGATGATACTTTCCCGAATGCTACGGCGTCGTCAGCAAACTGTCGCAGACTGCCGCTCACCCAATCCGTCAGATCATTTACGTATTCAGAGAACAACAGCTACCTATCCCATTTCCCTGTGACATCCTGACGATGCCCTTGTCTCTGATGAACACTTACCGTCCGGGGCAACGTACTAAGTTCTGTTATTTAAGAGGTGTTCGAGCCACGCACATATTTGGGAACCTATTCCATATACTCACATCTGTGTTATCTGTCTGCAGTTCTGGAAATCTGGGAATGCGGAATCTACCTTTTGCCCTTCACCCATAGTTCGCAGTACATCGTGTGAGAATAGAGCAAGCTGAGTTTCGCACGAATCCGCGCTGATTTGTGGGCAGAAGCTTTTCTATCTCAAAGTTCTAGTCGTACACAGAATATGATGAAGAATTCTGCAGCATGTTAAAAGTATTGGTCCGTAAACAGGAGTAAACACGTTTTGGAGTGATTCTGTCTTACTAAATACTTTTTTTTCAAAATTAGGGTTCCGATACGCCTGTTTAGGCTTGCGGAAGTGGGGCATGGGCGTATAATGTGAAAACAAACCAAAAACTCACGGCTAGTACGCAAGGAATGCACTGATGGATGTAGGAAATTGCTGAGAGAGAGGCAGGAGAAGAAAGAAGAAGAGCACTCTGGAGGGGAAGACATGGGAAATGGAGAGGGGCGAGACAGTTGGCAGGAGAACGTATCGTAGATGGTTCCCAGAAATTCTTTGCTGGATCCACAAATGAGAAAAGACGGAGGCGGCGATCTAAAGTAAGGTGTGCGAGTGCCAGAAATTTGGAAGGGCAGCATGGGTGCGTTTCGTTGAAGACTGTTATCCGTGGAACAATGTAAAGGAGGCTTTTATTCAGCAGTTGGATGTCATGTGGCTGATGATACAAATCATTGCACAGATACTAACAGTGTCACAGAATTATTATTAGAAAGCGCAGTGAGGTTCGATCGAAATGCTTCTTAAACATAAATACGTCTTCTTCCCTCTCCCTAATCGTCTAGCATCAGCAAAGATAATCTCACGGTTTGGCCCTCTTGGCATAGTCAAAAACAACGATAAGCCAAAATACCTTGGTGTCACATTACACAGAACACTGACATAACATCATCACCTTTCCAACACAACTAAGATGGAACAAACCTGTTGATGAAGGTGGCAGATAGTAAATAGGTAGCAAATACATCAGTTCTCCATAGACCATACCTTGTGTTGTTATGTACGGCAGCAGAATATTGCCCACCAGTTTGGCTCCACATCGCTCGTGTGAAGAAATCTACGTTCATTTGAACGGAGTTATGAGAACCTGCCAGATCTACACCTACACGCTGGCTGCCAGTACTATGGAACATCCGTCCAGCTCACCTTCGTGGAAAGGCGGCTCTCTACAACTTTTGCCAGTAAGTTTGTGAAAATTAATCGGTCCCTCTTCCCACGCTTCCTCTCGTTCTTCAGGAAACTCCTCAAATCTAGAAGACCAGCATACGAAAACAGAGTCCAGTGCTCTTCACTAGGTTCAACAGGGACGCTAAATGGAAACGTGAATGACAAGCCATGAACTTATTGACAACGCAACTGTTAAAAGTTCTAGGCTTTCACCATCCTAGGGAGGTGTGGGTACACATTGTCAGGTACCGGACTAGAGAAGGTATGTGCAGATGTAACATGCACAAGTGGGTCTATCGCACTGACAGTACCTGTGACTGTGGCGATATTCAGGCAATGACCTACATTATAAATGGTTCTCAAACAGAGGTCCACGTGGTGGTATCAAGGGTCTATATGAATCATCCGACGGGACGTTCGACTCGACTGAGTTTTCTGACATTCGTGCGTAGTCTGTGCCGTTAAATGTCTGTATAATGCATTTTTTGTTTAGATGTGTACTGACTTCGTTGTTGTACTTCATGCATACGATCACAATAATAATAGCCACACACCACACACACACACACACACACACACACACACAAACACACGCACACACACACACACACACACACACACACACACACACAATTCTCCATACAGCGCTCAGTGAACTCGTATTAATCAGCATACGCGACTTGTAGGAATGCGAGAATAAAACACACGATACTCTAGTGACTTTTGGCATTAAGGACATAGCTCATACGATCTGTTACTGACTAATTATAGCTTCTTAGCACAGGCTGGAAGTAAACGTTTACAGTGTCCGACGATAAACAGCGCTGCGATTCAGAAATAGAAGCATCCTGTAGCGAAGGCTGCAGCGTCTCGTAGCAGCCAAGTAGCAAGCACCACACTTCTCCCGCTATATTATAGCCAGGGTGCTTCACAAAAAAAAGAAAATAAAGTGTAGTAAATTACACAGTTTTAGTTGTTGATTGGCTAAGGCTAAGTCACCAGACTACGAGGTCGTCAGTCCCCCACTGCCGAACGAAATCCATGGAGAAAAGTATCACGAAGGGAGAATATACGGACGAAGATGTCAGCAACGTTTTCAGTGCTATGAAGTAAAAACAGCTGCAGGAAATGTGCGCGGAGGATCAAATCCAGGCAGATCAGGGGCAGATATGGTCCCCCGGCCGCTCACCGACGTCGCCATTCACTCACTCAGCTGCAGTCTTGAGAGACAAAACGCCTCGTCGTCGTCGCCTGCTGTTGGCAGCACCAGTCGTTGACCTCTAGCTACAAATTATATCTCGTAAGTCCCTCGAGGAGAATGCAACGCAAACTATTTGCTGCCTTTTTGGAGGCAACTCACAGGCCTGTAGCAACCCAAATAGTATGCAATTGTCTCTGCCCGATGAATTTGGCGTCTAGGCAGCCACGACCAACAACAATACAACACTCCAGTATAGCGATATACAAAGGAGCTCACAGTATTCCTTTTTATTTATACTTTTCGTGCGTCTTCTTATTTCTTTGGACTCTTTCTTTACTTCGTTTGGCTCACATAAAATTAAATGACTTAAGTAACGTGTAGTTTCTGAATTGGGTCTTGGAATACTACAATAAGTTGCTAGTTCGGATAAGATTCTGGAAATATAAAATGCATTTTCAATGGTAACACAAAGAAAACATGACTGATTTTTCAAATTACCTCGTTGTTTTATTGTCTTCTGAGCGCAGATATATTCCGAGTAATAATTAAGTGCAGTAATAAGAGTTGCATTCTGTTCTCTAAAAATAACTTTTAAGCACCGGTACGCCTCATAAAAATAATGTTAGTTACGCCTCACATAATAGCGGAGATCAGATAATGGCGGACCTCTTAACAAAAAGCGCGTTCTTACTTTTAATGACGAACGGGAATTTCACAGGAATAGTCCTCGTGTGGTCTCTGTCTTCGAAAGGAGGGAGAGAAAAGTATGCGTAGAGAGTAATGCGAGTCTTTTCCCTGTTTTATCGTAGCTGGTAGAATCCATTTAATTTTTAGATATCGATACGACTTCTTGCTACGTTGGAGGCAGAGAAAAACAACAGAGATCTATCAGGTAGGCAAACAACCGTCTGGAATGGAACTATGGGCGTCGGCAGAAATTTTTACAAAAGAGGGGATATTCCAAATTGCCGTTTTCTTGTGTAGCTCATTCGAATAGGTTTGAAAACGCGTCCTGCCCCAAGAAGTAATATTGACAAGATGTATTCAAAACTTATTCTATATCTAACGATTGATAGTTACCGTATCTCTTAGTACCTCCGAGGTAGATTACTTTAATACGTAAGCAGTAAGCGTACCTCAGTGGTAAGTGCAAAAGAGATCTTTTATATTAGTTATATGGATATGGGTGCCACCTTTTTGTTTTCCACTGTCTTAAAAGTTAAATTCTGTTACTATCACATTCAAGGCAGCCAACGAGTTAATAATGTAGGTAGACAATATAGTAAAAAAAAATTGATCGTATTCCAGTAATGTTAGGGTAGATCAAAATTAAACCTATGAAATTTAAAGAAGTCAGAACGATTGAGAAAATCCTCTTGAATATCAAAAAACATGAATGTTCCTGGAAGTGGAGAAACAGGGTATACTCTTTAAAAGACACTTATTCAACTCTGGTGACACTTTGTCTACGTATTTTGGACTTGATATGACTCAGTGTAACTTAGGACCAGTACATGACAAGAAGAATGTGTGAAATCTCCCAAAACCACTCTCATATTGGGCTGTTCTTGTCTCTTCAGTTTGTCACTTTATTAGGCAGCCATGCCATTTGCACAGCATACGGTTTAAGAAGGTCCCCGGTTTCATACTTTCTTTCCATTTCCCATAGGAAGCCACGGACACAGGATGGAGGACACTACAACGGCACAAATCCGCCGCCACATCAAGCAATCGACATAACTTTCCATGATTAGTGTGACAACTAAAAAACTCAAGATATACATAATGATTCAGCTGCTTCTACCGGTGTAGTTTTATGCAACACTACATCTGTATCAGGAACGGTATCCAGACAGGACACAGCCACTTAATCGATACCGAGCGAGGTGGCGCAGTGTCTAGCACACTGGATTCGCATTCGGGAGGGCGACACTTCAATTCCACGTCCGGCCAATCTGATTTACGTTTTCCGTGATTTCCCTAAGTCGCTGCAGGAAAATGCCGGGACGGTTCCTTTGAAAAGCCACGGCCAACTTCTTTCCCCGTCCTTCCCTAATCCGATGACCTCGCTGTCTGGTCTCCTACCTCAAACAACCCAACCCAACCAACTTAATCGATATACGATAGACGTTCGCTCTCAGATCTCTGGGCAATTGTTAGCAAGAAGAGTCATACTATAGAAAATAGAAAATTGGCCATGAGTTACAAAACACTTTTGGAACAAGATATACCATATTTCTATCATACTTATCCAAGTGTCTTCAGTTTTTTTGTGTAATTAGGGGCGTAATCATACAGGTTTCTAATGTCTTTGTACGTTTATTCCATTTATAGTCCTTAATATTCGTATACTGTTCAGAAACGTTGCCCTATAAAGTGGGTTTCACCATCTGGTTCAACGAAAATGAGAAGAGATATCAAAATGGAAAGTGTGGAAGTAAAAACTTTCCAGCATATAACCCAGAGACAATACCAATATAGCGTGCTTCAGCTGCCCCTATCTACGTCGTTTTATGCAACTTAATTGCCGGCCGGGGTGGCAGAGCGGCTTTAGGCGCTACAATCTGGAACCGCGCGACCGCTACGGTCGCAGGTTCGAATCCTGCCTCGGGCATGGATGCGTGTGATGTCCTTAGGTTAGTTAGGTTTAAGTAGTCCTAAGTTCTAGGGGACTGATAACCTCAGAAGTTAACGCTCATAGTGCACAGAGCCATTTGAACCATTTCGAACAAGCCCTGTTGACAGCTTACTTGTGGAGGCTGGTGTTCCTCCATTGCGGATCCGGCGCGACCGACTTCTGGCCGCTTATGCTGCCCACGTTTGTAGCTTGCCAGGGCATCCCAACTACCCTTATTGTCTGAAGAGTGTCGTTGGCCAGTCCACTCTCTAGGTGTCATAATGCCTCAGAACAATTGCTAAAGTGTTTAAAGACATCTAGGACCTACTGTAAAAATTTTGTTCATGGTACTACTTTAGTACAAAAAGCGGTGAATCATCTTTTCATTGGGTTATTTACTAGAAACATGTTAGTTCCATGCTTCACATCTTGATATCTCCTGTTAATTTTGTTGTTTCCAATGATGAAACACACTTTATAATGCAAAGTTTCTGAGCCATTTGCAAAAGATTTAGTACTATAAACGAACTAAACTATAGATGCATCCTAAACCTGTATAATTTCAGCACTCGTTACACGAAGAAAAGTTGGAGAGAGTTGGTAAGTATGGCAGAAGTAAGATATATCTTGGTCCAAAAATTCCTTGCAATTTATGGCCAATCCTTAAAGATTCTGCTGGCTAAGAGTCGCCAAAACTATGGGAGGGAATGTCTATTATACACTCCTGGAAATGGAAAAAAGAACACATTGACACCGGTGTGTCAGACCCACCATACTTGCTCGGGACACTGCGAGAGGGCTGTACAAGTAATGATCACACGCACGGCACAGCGGACACACCAGGAACCGCGGTGTTAGCCGTCGAATGGCGCTAGCTGCGCAGCATTTGTGCACCGCCGCCGTCACTGTCAGCCAGTTTGCCGCGGCATACGGAGCTCCATCGCAGTCTTTAACACTGGTAGCATGCCGCGACAGCGTGGACGTGAACCGTATGTGCAGTTGACGGACTTTGAGCGAGGGCGTATAGTGGGCATGCGGGAGGCCGGGTGGACATACCGCCGAATTGCTCAACACGTGGGGCGTGAGGTCTCCACAGTACATCGATGTTGTCGCCAGTGGTCGGCGGAAGGTGCACGTGGCCGTCGACCTGGGACCGGACCGCAGCGACGCACGGATGCACGCCAAGACCGTAGGATTCTACGCAGTGCCGTAGGGGACCGCACCGCCACTTCCCAGCAAATTAGGGACACTGTCGCTCCTGGGGTATCGGCGAGGACCATTCGCAACCGTCTCCATGAAGCTGGGCTACGGTCCTGCACACCGTTAGGCCGTCTTCCGCTCACGCCCCAACATCGTGCAGCCCGCCTCCAGTGGTGTCGCGACAGGCGTGAATGGAGGGACGAATGGAGACGTGTCGTCTTCAGCGATGAGAGTCGCTTCTGCCTTGGTGCCAATGATGGTCGTATGCGTGTTTGGCGCCGTGCAGGTGAGCGCCATAATCAGGACTGCATACGACCGAGGCACACAGGGCCAACACCCGGCATCATGGTGTGGGGAGCGATCTCCTACACTGGCCGTACACCTCTGGTGATCGTCGAGGGGACACTGAATAGTGCACGGTACATCCAAACTGTCATCGAACCCATCGTTCTACCATTCCTAGACCGGCAAGGGAACTTGCTGTTCCAACAGGACAATGCACGTCCGCATGTATCCCGTGCCACCCAACGTGTTCTAGAAGGTGTAAGTCAACTACCCTGGCCAGTAAGATCTCCGGATCTGTCCCCCATTGAGCATGTTTGGGACTGGATGAAGTGTCGTCTCACGCGGTCTGCACGTCCAGCACGAACGCTGGTCCAACTGAGGCGCCAGGTGGAAATGGCATGGCAAGCCGTTCCACAGGACTACATCCAGCATCTCTACGATCGTCTTCATGGGAGAATAGCAGCCTGCATTGCTGCGAAAGGTGGATATACACTGTACTAGTGCCGACATTGTGCATGCTCTGTTGCCTGTGTCTATGTGCCTGTGGTTTTGTCAGTGTGATCATGTGATGTATCTGACCCCAGGAATGTGTCAATAAAGTTTCCCCTTCCTGGGACAATGTATTCACGGTGTTCTTATTTCAATTTCCAGGAGTGTACATCGATTACGTGGCTGTCACTTGTCAGGATATAGTTCCTAACACATTCACAGTAGAGGTTGCATAAAACGACATCGGTAGGGGCTGCTGACTGCTAATGTCTCAAGATTTTCCGCCTCTTTCTACGATGTTAAATCTGCAATTTACTAGAGTTGCAGACAACCATTACTAGAAATTCGTAAGAACTGTGCTATGCATAAAAAATTTATGTCTAGAGGGGCCAAGTGCCCCTTCTTGTCTTCCTTATTGATGCCCATGAATAGAACGACGATAATGTAGTCAGGTCCTCTGCATCGACACGTGGAGGATTTATTTGACATTTGATCGTTATAGAAGAGTTTGGAGGCAGCCAGATACCAGATGCACGTCTCAGATATACAAGGAAGATGGGATAATTGTGTTTGGAGACCATATCGTGTACGACGTTGGACGTCCCCCATCGCTACCGAGGGTAATTTGAGGGTTGTGCTGTATCAGGACAGGATCCTCCATTCTATTGTCCAGTCGTACAGTCAGCATTTCGATTAGTATTTCATCTTCACAATAACGCACGGGCACATCACAATCACCTTGTGAACATCTTCATCCAAGAGGCAGGAACCAACAGAATGGAATGGCCTACAGTGTCTGTAACCAATGACTCAGACATGATGCCATATGGGGTGTAGGAAGCATCTTTAATATTCTGAAGATGAGTTTACTTGATACGCGTAAATGAAATTGAGTTTATGAACTTCAAGTAACTAAAAGTCTTTTTCTCCGCTCACAACAGTATTTAAATTTTATAAATTTGTAAAATGGTCACAGGCCTCTTACGTGGGATCAGTTGATATTTGCCGTACATACTCGAAGAAACTTTGCTCACACACTGGATGACCTCGGGAGACCTACCGACGAAAATTGGGGGACAGCTTGGAGACCGATCACTAAGAAGACTGTCGGATCCAGAAAACCGGCCATTTATGTCATTATGTAAAGCGTTACTGACACATATGTAATTGATATATCTTCAAGAGTAATATGTACTAAAAAAAAAGACCAAGCTTCAGGATGTATTTTTCATATTTACTTAGTTCTTTTATAGATTACAAATTTTAAAATAATGATGACGAAAGTACAATTATTCTTCCAAAAAATTCTGAGGTGAGTTATTGAGCTGTTTCTTCCTCTTGAGCTTCCACTCTACAAACGTGACGTATTTGTAGTTGACTCACAGCAAAGTACGAAACCTAACGAGTACATGCACGTAATTACGTCAACGCGAGGTACTGGCTCAGTTATTCGCAACAATAGTTGAGCAGTTATTATGTTCGCTAAATGTTTCTTTCAAAATAATTCTAGAAATTGACAACAGAAGACAGAACCTGTAACGGAACAGGTAGCGAAACGTCCGGACATTGGTCTCATACGAAATGAGTCCAGTTTTCGAGAGGCAGGCGGCTCGCGCCTCGAGAAAATTACGACATGAACAATACTCGGCCGCGGTCTTTCGAACACAGCGTTGGACCTGACGAATATACTCGGGCTATGCTCTCGAAGTTCTAGAGGAGCTAAGCATGTTGTAGCGCACGCGTTGCCACAGCACGCTATTGAATGCTACCCAGAAGCGGATTTTGATTTTGCCGTTGTGTAAATATGCCCACTTGCGAATGTGCTGCCTTTAGTTTAATTATTGTTTTGTTTTTAATTCACAGTGAAGTTTAAAAGAGTTCCATAAAGGCTGTTCTCTGTAAATATGTAAATCAACAATAACAGTTCATTTATAATATTGATCGGCAACTCTGTTCTGCCCACATAGGCCTACCCTAGCGTAATGTTGATCAGCAAGTTGGTTTCTTGACATAGATTTCGTAGGTATGAACAGTGTTGAAGTCAGTATATTTTTCATTTGTGAAACTCAAAGTTCTAATACAGAGAATAACGTTTAACAAGAAAAATCTGTAACACGAAATAACGCTGTCATTCCGGAAAAATACTGTGTACGAATATCAACAGGCGTACAGGCCCGAGATGCGGGAGTTGGGGGTCATGAGTGCATAAGATGAACTTCCTTGTATGTATGAATGGTGTGTGTTTGTCGTTTGCTGATGAAGGCTATGGAGGTAAACTTTAAGCCTGCCTGCAACTTAACGTGTCTTCTTTACAGTAAGTAGCAATTTTTTGTTTTTCCACATTGTTCGCTACGGTCGCAGGTTCGAATCCTGTGGATGTGTCTGATGTCCTTAGTTTAGTCAGGTTTAAGTAGTTCTAAGTTCTAGGCGACTGATGACCTCAGAAGTTGAGTCGCATAGTGCTCAGAGCCATTTGAACCATTGAACCTACATTGTTAAAGTAAACAATGGTATGTTTTTGGGTACCATCATCGCCAAAAACACTTTAGTTAGTTTTCGAAGGTGGTGAATTGCGTGTCGAGATCAGTGAATTAAGTGTCAAAATAGTTTCGTGTTTTCTTTGTTTTAAGGTGTCGTACAGGTACTGTAAACTGATTCTTCTACTCGCAATGGCAGATAAGTGGCAGCAAAAACGAATTGCTGTTTCGTTTAAAATGGAGATGCGTGTATTTAAAGTAGCTCATGAGAAATCTGTGAATAGTTTGGAATTGCTAAGGCTCTGCAGTCGACGATACCGGTAATTAAAAACAGATATATAATCACGGCAATGTTTCAGGAAGTGTGTTCGAAATTGAGATAAAAAATAACAGCTAAATACGAATTAATTTTTTCCCAGACAAGGTAGGTCTCAGCTGGCTTTGATATTATGGCACTTCAAGTTGGGAAGAGCTGAAGAACTTGCAGCAGAAATTGTGCAAATAAACGTTTCAAAGAAAAGAAAAAGAGCATAGTGTTAAAATGTTTGCCGTGAAGCAAACCAAATTTCGCCGAATATAAGTATATACTAATTGCAATCTACGTTGTCTTCGGTACTTGAAAAATACGACGCGAAAGATTTTATAAACGCCAGTGGAATTGGTTTATTTTAAAAAAGCAATGGATTTGCTAGGACGTGCAGATGGTGGCAGTACTTCGCACTTTTTATTACCGTTCGTTCACGTATGGAGCGAAAGAAGAAAGATTACTCAAATGTCTTCGTGGACACTGAATTAGTGTGTTATCACAAAATTACTGCACCTGAGAGAGAGGGTGCTACGAACGGCTTATCGTGAGTTTTTGTCATATTAACGGGACACTGTACCACTTAATTCCATATGAACAGCTGTCTTGAAATCAGTCACAACACGATGCGCTCTCCTGAATCATCACTTACTTGTCTATTGTAACGTGTTTCTGATAACGACCACGGCAGTCCAAGCGCAATGACATCATGGCAGGGTAGTAATCTTGCCTTTGTGGTCCCTACCGAATGATACCTAGGGAGTTGTACGGTCCTTGATTCATCACTTAAAGCTGGTTCACAAAACTTTGTTGATAGACTGGATAGTTGGCGTTTATCTTAAACTGCTTGCGAGTCCAGTTACTGTAGCATTTCTGTGATGCTCACCCATGAGTCAAAGAAACCTATGACTATTTTCGTCCCTTCTTTGTGCACATCCTATATCCCTTGTCAGTATTACCTGTTGTGAGCCCCACACACTTGAGCAATATTCTAAGGTAAATCACACAAGTGTTTCGCAAATAATCTCCTTTGTATACTAATTGTATTTCCCCAGTATGTTATGTGGGGCATTCAATAAGTAATTCATTTTTTTTTTCTGAAAGCAGATTAGTTTTAGTCTTATGTACAGTACACCACATTATTCCTCACTCTTGTGGCTACAAAGCCTTATTTTTCAAAATAACCAATGTGACAGCCTTATGCCACCTTACTGGGAGTGCCTGTACACCCACGTGGTACTCCTCTATTGGTTGACGTCAGAGCCAACGTCTTGCGACATCAATAACCTCCCCATCATCCACGTACTGCTTCCTGTTGAGTGAATCCTTTACTGGCGCAAACAGAAGGTAATCAGTAGGTGCGTGATCCGGGTTGTGGGGTAGATGAGGAAGAACGGTCCAATGAAGTTTTGTGAAGTTCTCTCAGGTGTGCAGATTTATTTGAGGTCTTGTGTTGTCATGGATAAGGAGAAGTTCGTTTGAATTTTTGTGGCGATGAGCACATTGAAGCCCCCTTCCTAGATTTCTTTAGGGAAGCACAATACACTTCACAGTTGAACATTACCTCATGAGGGAGGACATCAGCAAATCTTTCTCTTCAGAGAAGAGGTGGTGTGTTCTTGTTCCATGGATAGCCGTTTTGTTTCCAGTTTGAAGTGATAAATCCATGTTACCTCATCTGTATGATCTTTGACAAAAAGTTGTGACGAACAACATCATAACGCACAATCAGTTCTGCACAGCTGCTTCTTTGTGTGCTTCATGGCCTTCTTTTAGGTCGAGAGGAACCCAGCAGCCACAACCTCTGACTATCCCAACTAGTGGGTGAGTCAGTTAGCACTACCGACAGAGACTTTCAGTTGAGCAGTGATGTTTTTGATTGTGATCTATTGGCACCTCGAATGAGTGTGTCCACACCTTCCAACAGTGCAGGAGTCACAGCTATGTGTGGCTACCCAGCACACTGCAATTCGGACAGGTTTACGCGACCTTGTTGCGATGATGATGGACACCTCGCCCGATGACTCACTGTGCTTTTATACACTGCCAGGTCTCTGCAGAAAATCTGCAAGAGCCTATTAATATCTTCGATGCTCTCCTTTTCCACCAAAAGAAACTCAGTGACAGCTCCCTGCTTGGAATGCACTTCCATTATAAAATGCCATTTTAAGGCTACGTATAGCTCTGATACAAGTCGGAACCTCATGAAACTTTAGGGGCTGAAACGGAAATATACTGAAATGTCCCATAACTTAGTCTGCATTTTTTCTACTGAAATTCACTGAGAAAAAAATTGTGTTGCCTTTGCTCCTCATACTAATGGACTTAAGTCTGTGACCTGCTTTGCCTACAACTGACACTCCGTGATTGCTCCATTTCATCGAATTACAGACTGTTACACCCAGCTGTTTCTATGAGTTACCATTTCCAGATGTGACTCATTGACATTGTGCTTTTAGTATACTATGGGTGTTCATTACGTGAAATATATAATGTGAAAAGGTCTTAATACACTTCACTGTGGCACACTCAAAGTTACTTCTGCATCAATCAAAAACATTCCATCCATGATACTTGAGTTATTTGGTACATACAAGCAAGTGAAAACTGAATCTTAAGGGTAATAAAAAAAGGACTTAATATGGAGTACCTATACAGATGAAGAATGGCCTCTGAAAGGTGTAAATGAAGAAATGAAATAGTATACTATATGTATTAGTATGTAAATGACAACACAATGTGTTAAAAGTATTTAAGACACAGTAGACAACCACATTAAACCTAGTTCCATCATTTCAATTTTGCACAGAAATAGTATTGCAACAATTCTAGCAGTTGATCTGATAAATAAAAGTAGTACTTTGTGCTGATTCAATGTTTTTCTTACTACCAGTATGAAAAACAGATGTTTATTCATCTGTTCTGTTTACTATCTACAGGCTGCATCTGTCAAGAATCCTCTAGTGCAGAAGAGCCTTTCTATTTTGGCAGGGGAAGTAAAAGGATCACCTGATGTTGTTGTGGCCCTGAGCCGTGAGAAACTTAGGAAGGTAAGTCAATAATTTTGAGATTCTTTGTGAGCTTATGTTTTGGGTTTCATTTTTTTGTAGATTCACATCAATAAAATCATATTGAAAATATGATACTTTAATTCAGGTATCTTTAGACAAAGACTTACAACAAAATTTGTAGTGAAAGTAGGCACATACAAAACATAGTACCATAGATAAAGTCATTCAGAAATCTTTGTGTTTAAACATCTTTTAATTACAAACTATTTTAATTTGTTCTTAAAAATATTTAAGTGTTGTAGCCTAATACTATTTGGAAATATGTTAATGTCTTTTGGCAGCAAATGGAATGTGAAACATACGCCTTCTGTTATGCTGTATATCATGACAATCATTTTGGGTCTCTGCATAGAAATCATTATGTCCATTCATTATGGTATTTTTTACCCATTATTATTTATTCTCTATTTCTTACTTCTGTATTATCTTATTGTGAACATAATTGTCTTAAAGATACATAGAGAGTACATATGTAGCAAATTATATTTAATGAAATGACTCTTATTGTTATCTACCTGTATTAGGATTTATTCTGTCTGTTCTCTTGTGCAGCCTGTGCGCCATCTCCATGTAGACTGCAGATGACTCACATCAAATCTGAATTTCATACATTAGATGTGAGATATTTAATCCGAAGTAGATTTGTTGTAGTACAGAAGGAATTATCTTGGTTATGAGGCTTCTAATAAGACAATCTTATTGCCAATCTCTTTATAGATGAAGCTTTAAGATGTTTATTTATCACAAGGCCCATTAATTTGTATTTTATCAGATTTTATTCATACAAATGATGATTCAACATTTCTGTGGACTTGAGAGGTAGCTTGTAACATGAGTTGAAATGCAAAGAAATTGCAGTGTAAAAACTTGAAGTGTTGCAGTTAATGGAGAACATACATCCACAATATGGATGAACATAGCTGTATCTTGCTGGAACCTTGTGCATTAGAGTGAAATTCTGTTTAGAGACACATTTTACTCTCTTAAAAATATTAAAAGTCTTTCATTTAATATTGTGTATGTATAGTACATTGCCTGATCCACATTTTGTGAGCATTAGACTTCGAAATGTTGCTGCAGGTTTCATCATTGTCTGTTTAGCACATACATGATAATGTAGTTTAAAATTTTGACCTTTTAATTTTTTTTTCAGCTTACTCCAAGGATTTTGAAGTCTCTTGAGTTTCTCACACAAAATCTTAAGAAATCCATTGAAGCTTCAGAACCAAGCATTGACATTACATAGTGAGTATTATATTTTGTGTTGCTACTTTGTGGTATGCATTATCACTATAAATGTACTAACCAATATTTTATTCTTGAAATTAATCTGAGAACTACATTTGTCATAACTTGATTAAAATAACTGTAAATTCATTTTGTGGGCTTAGAATGTAAACCAGTTGACACTGTAGACTGGATAAGAATTTTTTTAGCACATTTTATTTATGCTATAAAAGAGGATGTGCAGAAATTTCATATGGAATTTCATATCATTCTCAGGTAATCCTTCCAGCATCATTACTTCCAACATGATGGAAAAATAGAAAATGGTCCTTCATACAGTGTTTCAGTCTCAGTACTGAGCTGACTTCACGCGGGAGATCTTACGTTAGATTCATGTGCCTGTTCCCATCTCAGGTTTCATCTGTTGGTTTTTTCCTCTCATTGTTCATGCCATTGCATAATTTCACATTTGTACAAACATACATATTTATCTGTTATTTATGTACTCAGCTTACATTTAGTTTGTCCCTACCTTCACTTTTGTGTTACTTCCTTGTATCATTCTCTTCATTATGTTTTTACTGTGGCAAAGGAACTGATAGTTCTGAAAGCTAGATTATTTTTCCATTTGAGTTTTGTCATCTGTGATACAGTAGTCTGTTTTTAACAGCTGTTTACCTTTTTATATTATCAGACTTTTTTGCCCTCCTCTTTGATATTTTTTTACCACTTGCTTCTTGTATAGTAAGATATATATATATATCTGTGTACCCCAGGAATGAAATCAAGGGTTCATAAAGATTGGTGCTTGTATATTGTTAAAAGATATGTAATTATGATAAGTACTACAGCCTTCTTGCTATATATGAATTTTTAACTTGATGGAGGATCCTCCTATTAAACAACTGTCTTGTTATGGTAATATCACTAATGCATTTAGTGACATGTAATGGACATCAACATGATGTAATACTTAAGATGCATATATTGATAGTGTAATAACACATTAAGACTTGAATACTGTAATTGTGCAGTGGTATGAAATTGAGTATGGATTGCACAGTGGTATGATATTGAGTATGGGTATTAATAACTACATCACTTTTTTCTAGTGCTGTTCGTAACTTCCTTGCTCATTCATTGGCTCTGACTCTTCTGGACAAGGATTCACAGGCAGAAGAGCCCAAGGTGGACCAAAATGCACTTTCTGGAACTCTAGAACAAGTTCTTAAAATTGACAATCCCACTTATCCAGTTGCATCGTTTCCATGTAAGTTTTCCAGGTTGCCTTTGCATTATGTTCCATTGTTTGTGATTTTCTGCAAGCTCTCTGTTACCAAGCTTGAAATTACAGTTTAGTATTTCTGTTAACTTAGTTTTACAAAAGTCTTCCAACTTTTTAGAAATACGCAAGAATGGAAATGCTTTTGTTGAAGTTTCACTTTTGTAATGCTGTGAAATAATGGAACTGAAGTAGACTGTGGACTAATTTTGTTCATACAACTTTTTAATATAATCATATTGTGTGTGCTGAATTCAGATAGGTGAACAGAAGTATTAAAAAATCAAGAAGTTCTTTATTTTTGGTGGTCTGTTTTCTATCATAATATAGCAGATGATTTAAGGAAGATGCTTCTTAATATCAACCATTAAGTAACTGGTGAATGAACTATATATACAATCATACTTCTTTTGAAGATGATCCATATGAAATTGCCTAAAAGTGCAACCACAGATAATACCATTGAGAAAATAAACAAGACAGCACTACACAATTGGTAATTAGACATGGGCAAAATAGCTGGTGACAGAGTCATATCAAGAAAGGAAATATGGCTAATTTTACATAAAGAATTAACCAAGAGAAAGACTTGCACAAGATTATTGCAATTTTTTTAGACCATAGACCAATATCATATGAGAAAATAAATGTTTTAACTATTTTAAGAAGGGCCCAATTAATTTTTTTTACTGATCTGTTCTGTTGATGAGACCTGGGTCTACTAGTTAATACCATAAATGAAATAGCCATCAAGTCTACAGGTGAAGTTGAGGGCTGCACATAACAAAAATGGTGACATAAATCTGCCAGGTAAGTTACGGCCAGTTCTCTTTGGGATACAAAAGGGAATATTTTTGCTGATAATTTGTTAAAGGGTAAAACAGTTGTTAGTGACATTGTGCAGATCGTTTAGACCAAACAAACGGAAAAATAATGTATTATAGACATGGCTCAGAATATACAAGTGGTTCAGAATATAAAAGGGCTTCCATTTGATCATTTTGACAGTGTGCATATACACAAAAGTGTCTGAGTAATGAGAAATCTGATAAATTTGAAGTATGGACTGATAAAATATCTATCATCTGAATGAAACAGACATTTTTCCACTGAGCCTATATTATTTACTGAGATTTATTGTTCATCACATGTTTAGTTTCAGTTAATCTAGCCATTGTTAAGTGTTTACTTACAACCTCAATCACCTCTTTGTGATTAACAAGTGAAAATTAACTATGTCTGTCTTTTTTAAATATCAAAAGTTTAAATATGGAAACAGGATGATTGTACTTATACATTCTCGTGTCAATATAGGCATAAAAATAACGATTAACAGTTACACTCAGCAGATACAGTATACAGGGTGTTACAAAAAGGTATGGCCAAACTTTCAGGAAACATTCCTCACACACAAAGAAAGAAAATATGTTATGTGGACATGTGTCCAGAAACGCTTACTTTCCATGTTAGAGCTCATTTTATTACTTCTCTTCAAATCAGATTAATCATGGAATGGAAACACACAACAACAGAAAGTACCAGCGTGACTTCAAACACTTTGTTACAGGAAATGTTCAAAATGTCCTCCGTTAATGAGGAAACATGCATCCACCCTCCGTCTAATGGGATCCCTGATGCGCTGATGCAGCCCTGGAGAATGGCGTATCGTATCTACAATACGAGCATGAAGAGTCTCTACATTTGGTAGACATTGCGTAGACAAGAGCTTTCAAATGATCCCATAAATGAAAGTCAAGAGGGTTGAGATCAGGAGAGCGTGGAGGCCATGGAATTGGTCCGCCTCTGCCAATCCATCGGTCACCGAATCTGTTGTTGAGAAGCGTACGAACACTTCGACTGAAATGTGCAGGAGCTCCATCGTGCATGAACCACATGTTGTGTCGTACTTGTAAAGGCACATGTTCTAGCACCAGAGGTAGAGTATCCTGTATGAAATCATGATAACATGCTCCATTAACGTGCTCCATTGAGCATAGGTGGAAGAACATGGGGCCCAATCAAGACATCACCAACAATGCCTGCCCAAACGTTCACAGAAAATCTATGCTGATGACATGATTGCACAGTTGTGTGCGGATTCTCGTCAGCCCACACATATTGATTGTGAAAATTTGTAATTTGATCACGTTGGAATGAAGCCTCATCCGTGAAGAGAAAATTTACACTGAAATGAGCATTGACACATTGTTGGACGAACCATTCGCAGAAGTGTACCCGTGGAGGCCAATCAGCTGCTGATAGTGTCTGCACCCGCTGTACATGGTACAGAAACAACTGGTTCTCCCGTAGCACTCTCCATACAGTGACGTGGTTGACATTACCTTGTACAGCAGCAACTTCTCTGATGCTGACTTTAGGGTTATCATCAACTGCACGAAGAATTGCCTCCTCCATTGCAGGTGTCCTCGTCATTCTAGGTGTTTCCCAGTCGTGAGTCATAGAGTGGAATGTTCCGTGCTCCCTAAGATTCCCATCAATTGCTTCAAACGTCTTCCTGTCGGGACACCTTTGTTTTGGAAATATGTTTTGATACAAAAGTACCGCGCCATGGCTATTGCCCCATGCTAATCCATACATCAAATGGGCATCTGCCAACTCTGAATTTGTAAACATTGCACTGACTGCAAAACCACGTTTGTGATGAACACTAACCTGTTGATGCTACGTACTGATGTGCTTGATGCTAGTACTGTAGGGCAATGAGTCGCATGTCAACACAAGCACCAAAGTCAACATTACCTTCCTTCAATTGGGCCAACTGGCGGTGAATCGAGGAAGTGCAGTACATACTGACGAAACTAAAACGAGCTCTAACATGGGAATTAAGCATTTCTGGACACATGTCCACATAACATCTTTTATTTATTTGTGTGTGAGGAATGTTTCCTGAAAGTTTGGCCGTACTTTTTTTGTAAAACCCTGTATATTATGAAATAGCATATAACATTGTACCTGTACAAAAAGTACATGACCTTATTGGCTCAAAATGGGAGATTCGTAGAGTGTATACAACATAATGGCAAAACAGTTAGCCAAAGCAAGATGCGGCAGCCATGAAAGTAGCATTATGCGTACATGATGTTTGACTGTTCATGGTAGTTTACAAACATTTGGTGCACTTAATGTAGGAAATAACTATGCAAACATTTAATGCTGGTTAAAGCATAAAAGTGAGAACAGATTAGCAGTTTCACTGATCTATGTGTGTGTATAAAGTCATATACCAAAAGCAAAGTCAGTAAGAAAGCAATGTGGAGATGCAAAATGAATATGTTAGAAAATATTTAAAAATTGGAATTTACAACCATTTTTTCTACAAATGTGAATTCAACATTTAAAATATCAGTAATATCTGTGTTGGAGCAATGCCTCTCTATCTCTGTTTTATAGGTTTCGCTCAGAGTGTAGACAACACAAATAATCCTACTTGTCATTGTGAAGAGCATGAACAGCATTGTTACTTTTGATTTGATTGGGCAAGCAGAATATGATTGAAATTGTTGAGTAACCTTCTGTTTGTAGTTTAGTTTGTTATTGACGAGTGTAATCTGTTAATTTACTAATTATTTTTATATTGTATAGGTTAGTCTTATTAATATCACACTCTGCTTTCTGATCTCTATACAGTCTTCTACCACTTTGATCCATTAGTAATTTTCTCATAAAAATGTTAATGGAATGATTAGCATGTTGATTCAGGATGCCATAATTCTGCCGCCTAGCACTGAGAAATTGAAAGTTAATAGAGGCCTCAGAAACCAGCCATTTATGGCCCCAGTCAGTGCAGCCACTTCTGATTGTCATGTATGTCCCATCATTAGATGAAACGTGTTTACACAAGGCAATTCATTCAAAAAAATGCATGAGTGAAATTGAAACTCACAAAATTAATGCATAACTAAATAAATAAGTAGTTCCATTAATAGTTCCATTAACATCCTCTGTTTGTTCAATTTGACATCAACATACTGGGAAGTTCATATTGATCATCAGCCAGTAATAGAACCCTTAGTCAGATGTGTCCTTTCAGGTTTGTTTCATTACATCTTGCACAATCACTGTTCTTGAGGCATAATCACTTGAAAAATATTGAAGAATGTGTATAAGTAGAATACCTGTGATTTGCTTGAATTAATGCAGTACTTTTCCTAAGGGAAGAGTAACGTTTTGTAGTCAGGTCATACTTTTTGAAGAACGCAGTACGTATGACAGGATTAAATATCTTGCCTACAATATTTGTTCAGGACTTCACATTATCTCTTACATTTTAAAGAGTAGTCTTCTAAAAAGTGCAGTTATAGGAGCATATCAGATAAATATATGTACCACCCTTCACCAAACAACCAATATTGGTTGGTGGGTAGTAATTTATCATTGCCATAACATTATTTTTCTTTGTCTACATGTTGTAAAATATATGTACTGCGATCTCCTTGAAGATGTTTCAGCAAATGCTGACTTGTCATATTATTCTAAGAAGCATCACATAATTTCAGGCTGGGAAAAGGTTATCATGGTAGAGAGATCGGCTGGTTGTGGAGATATGCCTGTTTTTATCCACAGGTGTTTTTTCCATGTAATTATCATGGATTTTATGCTCATAAGATAGCTGGTGAATATGATGAATTTTCATACTGATTGTCTCAAAATGGCATGAAGCACAGCTCACACTTAGAATTGTTGACATACTTCCTTGAATATGACACATCATCACAGTTTCTGAAATTAAGTTTTTCTTAGCTGATCTGAGTGAAGCACTATAGCTGTCATTTGAGATTGTTTTAGTACACCTACTATACATCATAGGACATCAATATACAAGTTTTATGTAAACCTCTCTATTGCACCACACTCTTGTGAGCACTATGCGATCACTAATAGGAGATAACTTCTAAACAACCCTGAATGCACCACACAGTCATGAAAAGCTATATTCTCTGTTGTATGCAAGTAAATTTATTTTTAATTAAATGGAAAATTAAAGTATCATCAATGAGTGAGATTTAATGTTAGGACAACAACTGAGCACTTTTGGGAGACTGAAAAGCATTTTGACCATTCCTAGGTAGTACTGTTAAACTGTTATTTATTTTTCAGTTGTTCTTCCTGCATTTTACTCTCAAGACTGTTTCGTCCTGCGAAATAGTGCTGCCAGGTATCTCATTCCTTTAATCCATAACACTGTTAAGGAAAAAATCAGTGCAGAGAAGTCAACAGACGAGGTAAGAAAATGTTGATGTGTTTTTATACTTCTTCCTAGTAGGAACTTTATTGTAGAAATGTGTATAAAATTGTATTGAGGAACATGCATTGAACTTACAGAAGAGAGTTCCTGATCTGGTGGACTTACTTTTGGAAACAGTTTCTGAACAGAAGCAGACAACAAAAGATGAAGGCAAAGAGGTAGAAAGTGCTGCTGCTGTGAATGAAGAAGCAATTGTAGCTCAGGTAAGATATTGAGAAAGATGGAAAATTTAATTTCACTTTCATTAGCAGTGTCTGATATCTTGCAGTACTAAGAATGTAGTCCAAATCATAATGCAACTGGAGATTAAAAGCAATAAGCTAGTAATTCTGCATGCCACACTGAAATAGCATGTTCCATTTTATCACTGATGAAAAATTTTCATAAGTATCTGTGACCACATAAGAACTGTTTAAGCGGAAGGTAGATGCTGACTAATATTCATCAGAAGAATCTTGTGGATCTGTGACTCATCTTTCATAAAATGCCAGTTAATCATTATTATTACTAAGTCTGGGCCATTATCAAGTTCAGTATATAGAATAAAGAAAGAATATTCAGGGAAAGAGCTGCATAAGTTTTCATAGACTTATTTAGTCAGCTTGAGAATGTCACATAAATGCTGTACAAATTAAATGGAAGACACCATTAGAAAGATATAATACATGAGCAAAAGAAACACCACTCTTCCATATTTTGAGAATGATTATTCCAAGGGTAAGCAAAGACATATTTTTTTTTTTTCTAAATTGCATCATGTATAATAAGTATGAAAGCAAAATTATGGAAATTTTTCCTTATACAAGGACTTAAAGAAATCTTATGACTATTTGTTAAATAATCTGTGTGAACATCTGGACTTTTCAAACCAATTGGTAAAATTTGTTCCTCAGTTGATCACAGTGGGCTGAATGCACAATAGTAAACCATTTTCCAGCAGCAATTTTTTCTTTTAATCACAACAAAAATGGTTGATGAATTGTAGATACATTAATTTCAATATACATTTGAGGAACTATCAATATAGTGGATTTTCCAATGCAATTTGCAAAATAAGATGAAAATCGTTCTGTCAGCCAGAAAGCTGTGAAGGCAAGCTTACAGTTCCAAGTGATATTAGATCCATAAACTTTGTAAAAAAAGGTTAAAATTATGTCATGTATTTATTATGATTCTCTTTTTTTGTAAGGGTCCAGATTCACATTATTTCCTTATAAGAAGTCATTTTCATGCATCAGCTGTTCTGTTGATTTTAAATAGATTATTATTAACAATTATCAGCAATTAGCTAATTTTGCTCCTCTGGGCATTATCAAGCTGCAACATGTTATGATCCACACAGCAGTGTGGAGAAAAACCAATGTGTGGTGCCATCGCTGATAAGAGGGCAGCACAAGTGCACAGCTATCATAGATGCGAAGCCCATGTGTAAAATAAGGAAATACAATGCCATGAGTAAGTCCTGTCATTGCACCAGCACATAAAATACATGAATATATGTTAGCACAAGAACAGATGTTGTTGTCACATCTTAAAATCAAGTAGCAGCTATTTTATTTTAAGACGTTGACTACACCATAAATGTTTCCAGCCTGAACTGTCCAAGTGCAAATTGTTGTCATTTACAAAATATTGCAGGATTGTGGATGCAAATAAAGAGAAAATAAGTTATGCTAACATAGTTTACTGTAATATTCATGGTGTACAGTGACAAATTATGCGTGAAGGATGACCCAATCATGATGCTGATGTAAGTGGTCTTTAAGTCATTACTATGCTACAAAATGTTCCATTTCCTGTGTAGCAGTTTAGTAAAAAATAAATTAATTAAAAAATGTATTTATTGTCTTTGCTGGACTACCTGCCAATAGTGATAGCATTCCTTAAATATTTTAATCATGCATTTATTATTTATCTCTGCAAATGCCATGTTGTTATTTAGTTTCTATATTTTTCAGTCACTAGCTGTTCTTCTGAATACAGCACAGGCAACAAAGTCTACAATTGCACTGTCTGTTGCCACATTAGCTTCCAAACCAGAGATTCAGGATAAACTGCATTCTGAACTTAACAAGCAGTTACAGACATCTGTAAGTACAAACCGTATATTTAACTGAGAGTACTGCACTTATATGGCCACAAGACAATTTTCCAAGTGTATATGAAAATTTGTTCCCTTGTAGATGTAAGGTATGTTTACTGGTGGAAGATAGCAACAATTCAATGACTTTTTCTCATTCCACAGACGGAGATATCCTTTGAGACAGTGCAGAATGCACAGTATCTCGACATGTTCCTGAATGAGATGCTTCGTTTGTATCCATCTGAATACAGGTACTTAGGGAACAAGGATTTTATTTATTTATTTTATTTACAGTAATAATAAAGAGGATTACTTTGATTACATTTTGGAAATTGTTGCAGGATTGAGCATGAATGCCTGGAAAACACTGAGTTTGAGAATCTGAAGATTGAGAAGGGAACCATAGTATCTATTCCTGTGTATGCTCTCCATCACTTGGAGGACTACTATCCAGAGCCACATACTTTCAATCCAGACAGGTGAAATACTCTGCACAGTATTAAAACTTATCATAAATCTGTCTTTCAAGGGGGTGAGATAGAGAAAGAGAGAGTGAGATGAGATTGGGAGGGCATTTGAGAGAAGTTGATGATTATTTGTAATTTGTATTATTTACATCAAGCAATCATGACTTCAAGCATCAGTCATCTTTATCAGAACTTAATCATGAAGACGGGCTCCATTTTGCATTGTTGTAAAGAGTGTGACATAGGAAGTCAAAACAAAGGTACAGAGAAATGTATGAAGAAACTCTTAGAAACATCAAATATATGAAGCACAAAAAGCAATAAATGAAAGTAAAAAATTAGCATAGTGGATTGGTAACAATAATGAAAAACATACATGAAAAATTACTGGAAATTTTAAAATTAATTTAGATGTATAGAAAAGAAAAATTCTGAAAATAATGATTGAAGAAGCGGAAAAAAAATTGGGAATATGAAATGAAAGGAAGGAGAACGGGTGCACACAACAGAAATGAACTTTTGCATGTTATTTTAGAAAGGAAAGAGTGCCATTTGCTTCTTCATTTATTGTTCATCACTTGACTCTCTTTCATGATACACTGTAGTGAGCTGTGATTACAGAATTTTGACAATATAATCAACATAGTTGAAAATGTCAAAGGCAAATGATGCGAAATCAAACAAAATAATACTAGCCGAACAATTACCCAGCAAAGTCAATTCGATTATTCCTAAACTGCCTTATCATAAAGTTCCAATTATCACCATTCTGTGAATTATAGAAGTGATAGACATTCAATAGAAATATGCAACTTAGTAATGTCTTATGTAACTGGAATTACAAAATGTAAGGATATTTAATGTTGCATAATCTCCTCAGGTTACATTGTCAGGGTGTTCATCAGGTACCGTCAGTGTTATCGTTATTATGATGTTTATGCAATGTGATATCCTGGTGATTGACAAGGTCACATACACATGTTTTATCCTGTCACTTGCTTGCAACTGATTGATGTTCCACACATAGTTTGACAATCTACATCTATTGCAGCCTCACAAAGAAAAGTGAAGTTCACACAGATAACAGTAACAGAAATGACCATCCTTAGTATAGTGTGAATGTAGCAAAACCAAGAGTCTGTTGTTTGCCACTCACAAACACCTGATTGACTTTCAGCAGTTAGTTTGACATTGTAAATCTGCTGCAGCCTCACAAAGAAAAGTGAAGTGCTATATAAACAACAGTAAACGTAATGTTCCTCCTTGATCTAGTATGAATGTAGCAAACCAAGTGTCTGTACAGACCTCAGCTGTGACACGGTCATGACATATGTCATGACATAATAACTTCTGCACAATGACAATGTAGCACTGGGTGGCTTAGCAGAATGATGCAGTGTGGTGTAGAGTTAGCTGAGGCTGCTGTAGATGGGACACCATAGGTGACCAGTACAAGTGGCCTGGAGCAGAGCTGTGATTGCAGCTGGCTGCTGCAGGGTGCACATGGCTAAAGTATACCATGATGAAGGGGTACTCATGGGCTCTTGATAACCACATGACTCGCAGATGGAAGATAGACCGTGATAGCAGCACTGCCATTGTTGCTGCATGTGCTGCCTATGTATGATGTTAGCAGTCCCTAGTGGTTGTGGTGCATGCTGTCACTGAGTCTATAAACAGAATGTTTACTATCAGCACCAAATGCAAATATGCGGTGTATTGGTGGAACACGTAACTGTCTCTGAAGATTGAGCATTTGCAGGAGAAGGAGCAGCAATCCAGGGGATGCAGACATTGAGCCACAATCAGGAGTAGCCAAGGATGCATGGTCTCTGCTGTGCCTATTTTCCATTATTTCCTCTGCAGATTATGCAGCCATTGTAAGAGAGGCTCCCACCAGGAAGGAAGCAGGTAGTGGGAGGGTCGCTACAGTGAAAGAAGAGATGCCGGGTTGTTGTCATGGAAGGCCAAAGGCAGCAGGAGAGTCAAGGGCACAGATTGCAACAGAACTCCAATGAGGAAGCCTTGGAAGAAGCTGTTGGTCGCTGGCTGGGAATGGTTGCTGGGTCAGAGCAGCACAGGGGGACCTTTGGAAGGTGCAGTGTACGCCAAAAGAAAAAAAAAAAACAACACATGAGAAGTGAGGCAAAGGCAATGAGAGGAGGTGCAGATGCATGTGATGTGGTAGCCAGGGGACTCAGGGAAGGAACTGAAAGCCCTGGCACCCTGTGTATGTGATATGCAACAATGGAACTCACAGAGGTGCATGTGGGCATGCAGGAGCACCTGGTGACGCCTGGAGGTGCACAGAGATCAGCCACAGGGCCAGCCAAAGTGACAGCGAAGACAGGGCTGACAGGCACAGCACTAACGATGACAAAACTGACCGTGCACAGACTTTCATCTGTAACATGCCACAGTTCATCAGCTGTTCTATACACAGACTTTCAACTACAACATTCCCCAATTCATCACCTGTTCTATCAGCATTGTCATTCCTTTCTCCTTCTCATCATCAACAAATTTAGTGATGTTTGCAGCAACTGTCATTGCTGCCGGTGTTGATATTTCTGTGATCGTTTTCTGTTTTTGCACTGTGATGTAACAATACACACCACTTTGAAGGAAGTGTGTGTACCTTATCACTTTAACAACTTAGTTACTGCTACAGCCAGATCAACAGTTGGCTTTTTTGAGCAGTAGTTTCAATTGGTCATTGTTTTTCTTTAATGCTGCAAAGGACTATATTAAGAAGTATGATAAATTATGTTTTCAGTACTTGATTTGTCAATATTACCCTTTGGGTCACTTACATTTTTAATGACAATGTTTCAGATTGTAATTTCTGGATACAGAACTGTACCAGGACACATTAGCCAATTAATTATGTTTGTTTATTCTTCAGAATTGTTTCCTCTCTCCATCATGCTGTGAAACCTAACTAAAAATACCATATATATATATATGCCACATTAGATTATGGACATGCAGTTCATTTGGAGGCTCCTATAGACGATTTTTATGTTTAGGTTTTCTCCAGCCATTGCAGAAAAGCGTCACCCATACACATACCTACCATTTGGTCTGGCTGGTTCCAATACGGCTAATGTCAGTGTTCAGTATGGTGTCCTTGTAGCTAAGTTGGCAGTTGCAACACTGATCAAGAACTTCAAGTTTGTGCCAGCTGAGGAGACTCAGGTATGAAATATATCACTCACTCATAAGCAGCTAAATATTAAACATCATATATTATTGTTACAATTTGCAAAGTTCACAAGTGATGCCTTATTTATTGGTGGGAGGCAGTAAAAATTACTAGAAGTTAATAACTGGAACAGCCACATTAAAACATGAGCCCTTCCTGTTTGACTGCTGATTCCCATGCTTCTGGTAATATATTTTCAGATACCACCACCTTTGGAGGAGGGGATCACTGGAGTCATGAAGCCAAAACCAGTGAAAATAAGTGTGGAACTTCGCAAATAAGCACACATATGAGATCACAAGGCTGAATGGAACACAGTGTATTTTTGACAGCAACTAAATTAAATTTTGTATGTCATTGAGCCATTAATGTTAACACTGATATTTGTGTTTACACATTTCTAGTTTAATTTTATTTTTACTACCACTTTTGTATTATCACATATAAGACTTTTCAAGACTCAGTTTACAGTTTTGATAAAAGGGGAGAAATATTTCAAGACTTCTTCAATACAATATGATTATTGGTTTGACTTCTTAAGAAGTGCCTAAATTACTGTATATTGGTAGAGGAAGACATTCCACATTGCAGAGCAGCAATTAATATTATGTGCTGGCCAATTAAAAGGAAAGACAGGTGCATAAGAATATTTTCAACTTCATATGATAAATTGAAATTGTGGCTAGGTTAGAAACCTCTTAATATGCTAAAAGTATGTGCATCTATATAAATTATGCTTAACAATCAACAAAAGTACGTAACTGCTTAAGCATTCTTTCACATGGGGGCAACAAGGAATGCATTTCAAATGTATCTAAGTAGCTTAATACATTTTCATTAAACCCCATGAACTGCCAATAACATTGAGTTGCTGGATTTGTTTGTTCTGCAAAATGGCTGAATGTGACCCTGTAGGGTATAGTTTTCCTGTAGCAAATTCTCATAATAGATATGAGACACTTACACAAATTAAAACATAGAAAATTCTACATTTTTGTTGATGTAGTTGTGACATTCTTCAGTTAAACATACTGATACTCATGTAACTTGAAATATTTTCAAATGCTTCTTAATGGCAGCTATTGAGACATACACCAGTAAAAGACTGCATATCAAAAACAGTGTCATTACTGGTCATGTATGTCTTTGTATCAGCATAAATAAATGATAGAACCAATGATAAGTGTAATAAAATGAGACTGAATGCTATGGTGCTGAATTTATGAGAACAGGTATTTTTTTAACACCTATATAATAATTTTTAAAGAAAATAAATTTCTTGCTGTTATTACTTAACAGGACATCTAGCCAATACTAGAAACAAGCAACAGCATATAAGAATCAAATTCCTTGTAGAACAAAGCCTGTATGTCACAGTGTGATGTTGGTATTCCAAATTTGGTTTCACGAGGATACAAGCCAGTGAATAATTATGAAAAAGTATTGTTAATGGTATTTATAAACATAATTCAAGTATGTATTTGATTGCTGCACTGTAAACATCATTTCTTTAAGTAGTACATGTAATTTATGATAAATTTTTGTCATTAATTTTGTGGAGATCTGTCTTCTTACTTCTGAATAAAAAATTTCTTTCACACAAAACAATTTTTCAATCATATTCAATGCAAAAAGATTATTTTGAGTACAACTGAAACAACCATTCCTCAACTACTGAACAATAAAGAGCTTTCTCTGGGGATCACCAGTATCCAGAATTTTTGTATTATTTTTGTACCTGCCTGCAGTAGATAGTACAAGCCATAAATGAAAGCCTGTTGGATCATAGTACTTGAACCAGTTGTTAACTATGGTATAGCATAGCATCTCTGATTAGTAATCAAAATGTTCCGAGTCAAGTGTTTGAACCCAGCCACTGACTAAATTGTGAATGAAAATCATCATCAGTGGCAGATGAAGACATGTTATGAAGGGGCACCTTCATTCTGCCAACAGCCTCATCAAAGAGGGTGAAGAAGGGGCTAGAACTTCAAGGCAACTGTTTGCTCTTGGGCTAGGAAACAACCTCTAAAAGGCAGGAGAATCAGCAATAAATATCAATGGCATGAGGACGCTGAAGGCAATGGAAACTACTGCAGTAAGTGGCCTGCAGTTAAAAAAATGTAATGGTGTTACCTCCATTGGAAAAAGATTATGAATTAGCTCCCATTTTGTATCCCAGAATGGGGTGCCCAAGGATGAAGTAACCATGAGAAAAAGATTGAATAACCAACAAAAGTTTAATATTTTACAAATTGGAGCATAATGCTGTAATGAATAATACACTAGGCAGCTTATTTGCAGAGGAATGGACATCTCTTTTAGGAATCACTGAAGTGTAGGTACAAGAAAGGTAGCTGTGGAAAAACCTTGGGAAACATAAGTAACTCAATTGACAAGAGGAGAAAGTACAAAAATGTTCTGGGAAAGGCAGGAATTCAGCAGTATAAGTGACTAAGGAAAAAAATTAACAGGAAGTGACTACAGGAAAAATGCGAAGAAATAGTCATGGGAAGAATTGGTTCAGTCTACAGTGTTGATGGCCAATAATCCTATTTTTCAGTGCAGATGCACACAATGCTCAGTCTCTTATTGGAATCAGGAACTGTGAACAAGGGGTTCATGAGTATGTGACACTAAGTCAGTAGTGTGTAACAACGGGCTGTGAATTTGGGTCAGATGGGAAGCATGCTTGGGTGACCAAGGCGGTTAACACAACCACTCCTGTTACATGGATGATCTGCCTTCGACTCTCGATTTTCACCCTTTACCATTAATTCATTTCACTGACCAAACTCACATAATGTCATTAAAACCTTTGAACAAAATATAGAATAGATAGCAGACAGGTGGAAAAGAATACACTGAAGACCTCTATGAGTTGGAGGACTTGTCTGATGATGTAATGGAAGAAGGCATGTGGAAGCCCCAGTCGGATGAGTGACTGAGTCTGAGTTTAACACAGTTTTTTAAGACTTGTGATTAAATAAAGCAAAAGATAACATTCCTTCAGAATTTCCAAAATCATTGGGGGAAGTGCCAACCAAACAACTATTCAGATTAGTGTGGAGAATCTTTGAGACTGGAAACTTGCCATCAGACTTTCAGAAAAATGTTATCTACTCAATCCTGAAAATACCATGGGCAGATAAATGTGAGAACTACTGGACAATTTGATGAGGAATAATATAGAAAAGGAAACTGACAATCAGTTTGAGGTTATAATTGGTTTGGAAAGGTAAAGACAACAGAGAGACAGTTCTGATGTTTCACTTGATAATGGAAACAAGACTTAAGGTGAATCAAGATACATTCATAGGATTTGTTGACCTAGAAAAGACATCTGGCAATGTAAAATGATATAAGATGTTTGAAATTCTGAGGAAAGTATAGGGAAAGTTAGGTACCATAGAATACCGAAAAACCGAGAAGGAACAAAAGAAAGGAAGGTGAAGAAGAAAGAGATGCATCAAAAGCGTTTAAGACAAGGATGCAACAGTGGGATTAAAATTCAATGTGAAAGGATATCAGTGATAAAAATTCACTGTTTACATTGCTATTCTCAGTGAAAGTGGAGAAAGTTACTTGATCTATTGAATGGAATGAATAACATATACATCGAAAAAGCAGTGATGGAACTAAAAGAAAGGTTTAATAGTAGGATTAAAATTCAGTGTGAAAGCATACTAATGATGAAATTCACTATCTACATCTCTGTTCTCAGTGAAAGTGAACAAGAATTGCATGATATGTTGAATGGAATGCTGCCTCTGCTCAGAAGTGCTCAGCAAATTGAAACAATACCTGTACAATTTGTATAGCCCGTCGCTTACTCAGAGTGTCAATGTGCAGTAATTTGTGTAACACTACCTAGATTAAGCAACATAGAAGGAAAAGGAAAAAAAATTAGGAAGATTAGCATTTAAGATCCAGTTGATAAGGTTAATGGACATGGATCCAAGTTGAGATTGGGGAGTGAGGGAAAAGGAGTCAGCCACATCCTTTCAAAGGAAACATCCGGTAATCTCTAGTGATTTAAGAAAATGGTGGAAAACCTTAACCTAGTTGACTGGTTGGGGGTCTGAACTGCCATCTTCCTGAATGCAAGTCCATTGTTGTACCACTGTGGTCAACTGCATTATCTCTCTCTCTCTCTCTCTCTCTCTCTCTCTCTCTCTCTCTCTCTCTCTCTCTCTCTCACTCTCTGTCTCTATAAAGCAATATTGAAAGTTGAAATAATGTGAGAATTTAAGTTGGTCATTCATATATTTTAACTACAGTTTTGTTATTTTATTAATAGCTTTATATGTTAATTTCCAGTCAGATTGCATAATCAAAATAAAATATACACATTATTTAATCGTTGTTAGTGGCAGTGACAACAATTTAAGTGCAAATTCTACAATGTAGGAAAAGACAGATTACTATTTACCATAAGGAAGACATGTTAAGTTGCAGACAGGCACAGTTAAAAAGACACACAAAGCTTTCAGCCACAGCCTTCCTTTACCATAAGGAAGACATGTTAAGTTGCAGACAGGCACACTTAAAAAGACACAAAAAGCTTTCAGCCACAGCCTTCATCATTAAAAGAGAGAGACACATCATTCATACAAACAAGCAAGCACACCTGATGAACACGACTGCCAACTCCAGCATCTCAAGCTGGAATGCAACTGTCAGGTGGGATGCAAGTAGCAATCTTGAAGGCATAGGGAAGGGGAAGGGATAGTAGTGTATGGGTGGGGAGAAAGATGAATGCTGTCTGGTGGAGTATGCAGGGACCAAGATGCCAAAAGGCATAGCATTGGGAGGTTATGGGCCAGGGAAGGGGGGAAAAAGGAATGGACTAGGGAAAAGCATTGGCAGAGGGCTGCAAATAAACAGGGTGGGAGATGAGAATGGGGAGGAAATAATAGGACAGAGGAAGTGGAAACTGTTGGGTGGAGGGTGTTGGGACAGTGTGCTACTGTAGATTGAGGTCAGGATAGTTACGGGAGCAGAGAATGTATTGTAAGGATAATGGTTCAAATGGCTCTGAGCATTGTAAGGATAACTCTCATTTGCGTAGTTCAGAAATGCAGGTGGTGGAGGGAAGAATCCAGATGGCTTTGGTAATGAAGCAGCCATTGAAATCAAGTGTGTGATGTTCAGCTGCATGTTGTGTCACAGGGTGGTCTAATTTGCTCTTGGCCACAGTTTGGCAATGACCACTCATCCTCACTCCCAACCAGCTGTCCACCAGGATATATTGCCTCATTTTAGAGGTATCAGTTGAGTCACCACATGATGAAGCTAGTTTATACACATTGTCATTGAGCTGTGGCTAATACTATGTAGTCATACCTGCATTTTACTTTGGAGTGTACACTTACCAAATATGCTTTATGATTACTGACTTACTACATAGCTCCCACCTTGACTCCCACCACCACAGCTATTGCTGCTCTGCCAAACAATGAACACTAAACTGTGGTGTTCATGTTAAATTTTGTAACCTGAAGTAATAATATATAGGAGTGAAAGGAAAAAGTAGCCAGACACTTTATGAGGAATTTTTATTCTCTAAATATGTCTTCATGAAGTGTATGGGTCATATAATCTTGGACTATCTTAGGATTGTTGAGTTGTTTGTGATGTGGACTGCATCATGTCTGTTTGTTTAATACCTAGGACAATTGCTTAACTATGAAAGTAGGTTCGCATAATTAGGGTATGGTCTAGAATTATGCTGGAAAGAACAATTACCACCTACTTGTGCTTCCTGGAATTGCTAAGATTTGTGCAGATACCATTTGAGAAACTTGAAACCATGAATCAGGAGTATATGCATCTTATTTGAGCTGCACACCCTTATGACACTAAATTTCAGGTTATAACAAAGAAATGGACCTTCCCATATGACCATCTGAACTCAGTGGAGGAACTTTGTGAAACCAGGTTACCTGATATCTGATTTTTCTAGTATACTTGGAGGATATGTCATAATGGATGCGGAATATGAACATGTGGTGCATGTCTGGCAGGAGTTTAATATCTCTTGGTAGGAATATGCAATACTTTATATGAACACTGACATATACTTACTTGCAGATATTTTTGTGCAAGTTTGGGATGTATGCAGTGAAACATACACATTTGATCCTGCCTTCTACTACATCATGCCATAGCTTTTGTGAGATGCCTTTCTCAAATACATCAGTGTTGAATCAAACTCTTAACCAATGGTTACAAGCAAGGCTGCTACTTACTGCTTACAAGATTAGCAGGTGACTTTGCCAATTTTTCCATAGATGCAAAGGCAAATAACCAAGGAGTGGACGAACTGTTCAATCAAACATCTGCTGATTAAAGTTACAACATCTACCTGGATGTTATCAATTTATACTGGTACACCATGCAACAGTTTCTTCCTCTTACAGCTTTTCAGCAGCTTTCTGGTGCTGAATTTGGCAAATTAGGTGATTTCTCAACCATGGTGTTTGATATTGATGTTTTGGAGGTAGGTGTGATTTATACTAATAGTTTACATGACACGCACAATGGTTTGCCACTATGTCCATAGCATCAAGTACCATGAAACAGTTCTCACCCAAAGCTGTTGACAATGCTGGAGGGGGAAACAAGATACATACTACATTATAGAAAACTTCATAAATGCCTCAAGTTTGGGATGGAACTCAGCAGAGTCACTTATGTTATTGCATTCAATCAGCATCCCTGATTGAAGATATACATTGATTTAAGAAAATAAGAAAGAGGGCTTCCAAGGGACAAGGGCAGCTGGGGATGGAACAGGTGGGGACAGGGGCAGCGGGAGTGTTACATGATGAATGTAACTGTTTCGACATTGAGAGTGTTGAAATTTGCTAAAAAAAAAAACTAATTTTAAGAAAATTAAACAAGACAGGAGTTGAACTCAGAGCTTTTGGCTCCAGAGCTAGGAAGTTGTCACTGTTAATTGTGTTAAAATTTCTGAAAGTTCTATATGGCAGGAGGTGTGCCAAAACACTCCCAGTTCCAGTGACAAGGGCAATTGTACTGCTGTAGTGTAATTACGGTGTGACCTGAGATTGTACCAAAGACTGCAATTCTCCACTACTCTCAGTACCTGGTACTTGGAGAGATACCTACTAAGGCTAAAAAGTTCTTGAAGTTTAAGAATTTCTACACAAAGGTTGAGTACATTTCATTGTATATGCTGACTGTGAATGCCTTCTCCTTCCTGTAGCAGACTGAGGAAAACCCTACTGTCTTGTATTCAGCTCTCACAGAATAGCACATACCGTTTGTGGCAGCGTACCAAATTACATGTTATAAATGACAAGCACAGTGATTAACCAGTATGTCCAGATAACCAAATTCTATGACATGGTTCCATCCCAAGCTGATGGTGCAGTTAGGGAACAAAATAAACGATACTGAAAATTACAGAAACCTCCAGCAATGTCTCAGTTTGGGTTTGAAACTGTTAGAGCAATCCAAGTTTCTGAATTCAGGCAGAGTTCCTGGTTGAAGGAATTCATAGAAGTAAAAAAAACTCATAAAAGATCATCCATGTTCTGTGGTTTTGACAAGGATTTTACAAATAAATGAATAACTTAACTTTTGAACTGCAGATATATACAACAAGAAGAAAATGAGCTTACAGCCAACAAGGCCTTCATAAAAATATTATATTGTTTAAATATTAATTTTTTAAAGAAACATATTCTGTATATATCACATTCAGCCCAATTGGAGAACTAGAATTCAAGTCTACAGGATCATACACATATGCAACTACATATTTGTCTATTAATTCATCCTTATGTGTCACTTTTTGTTCTGTTAAATATTTTATGACATTGTCAAAATTTGTTTTAGCAAGTAGTCACCATAGGATCAGAATCTGTTTAGCTAGCTATATTGCACTGTAGAAATTGATCAAGTTGATAGCACTTAAATTCTTTGAATACACACAGTACTCAGATTTTGATGGTGTTAAGTTTAGTGTGGCACCTCAGTATACGTTGGCAATGGAATGACTGTTGCTGAATATGTCGATTTCTTGAAGACACAGGTCACACTCTGCTGTAGTCATCAGACCCTCTATGGACTATAATTAGTCATGCAGACAATCCCACTCAGTCTCAGTGGACTGCATCATACAACCTCAAACATTTCCAGATTGTATTGTTACATCACAGTGTACCAGCTGCTATGTCTATATGAATTCACTTCAACCCTTTAAAAGTCAAATAATGTCATAGTGAACAACATTCTGAAATGAACTATCTACATGCACTTGTGCAACCCCTGCCTTGGCTGTGGTAGCAGGTATGGAATGCAACTGGTTAGACACTAAGTGTGGCTAAATGAATTTTAAGAAATTTACACATGATAGAGAAGAAACCCAGAATCTTCTGCTAGTACAAGTAGCTGAATATTACAGTGAATTAACCCTAATGGCACAGATACCGACAGCCACTAAATGGTCCCAGCTGCGCCTTAGATCCTCTACTTGTAATGTAGTAATCGGTGAATCTCTTGATTGCCTATTACTAAAAGAAACTGAAAAATGTCTTTGACTACTTTTGAAGATAAGATCAGGATTAGCAAGGACCATTGACCCACACACTTCATGATGACATATTTAGAGAATAAAAATTCCTCATAAAGTGTCTGGTTTCTTTTTCTTTCACTCCTGCACAAGATTACTCAATTTCTGAACATCATTTTAATCAGAAGGTTGTTGGTTTGATCTTGTCATATTCAATTTTCTTAAATTTTACTCAATTTATATGAAATTTCACAATGCAAATAACTATATGCACTAGAGTACAACCCCAATTTCTAATCCAAATGATTGCCTAACAGCTATTTAGCTGTAAGGCTTGGGTTTGACTCCCATCATGCATAATATTTCTTAACATATTCTTATATTTAGTGTAGTTATAGCAATTTTATTCAGTGATTGTTTTTCCAAACATGCAATATTGTACAAGAAGAGTGATATTCATTAGCTATTAGTGAGAATAATTGGGTGAAAAATCTACTATACACAAGATACATAAATTTATCTGAAATATGCAGACTCCTATAGTGAATTTAGAACATCACATATCATGTGAAAGCTGATGTCCACATTCTGCAAAAAATTTATAATTATAGTGAAAGTATACACATAGTGGAAGATACATTTAAAAATCTGGTGTATCAAGTTATGAAATTGAGAAACCAATCTGTCAAAGATGCAGCTGGCAACCATGTTTCAGAGTTTATGTGTGAAGTTCATGGCAAAAGTGATTGAAATTTCATGATGTGAATATCATCCAACAGAAGAATCTATATCCAGATATTAATACATCACCTGTTGTGATTGATATGTGATACTGTACACAAATGCAACACACAGGACACTGAAATTGAATTTAGGTCTTACTTAAAGCAGTTTATGTACCCAATCATAAATAAGTCTTCAAAATAAATGAAAAAATATAAACCATGCATGTGCTTTGTTCTTTATCTATAAAGTCCCTTACAAGGTAATAGAAACATTTATTCTGCAACATATCATGGATAAAATACCTTCTCCACAAACAACTTATAGTAAATGATTGGTTGTGTGATATTACTAAGTAAAAGGTGAATAGAAATAGTAACTTCTTACCCAATAATGTTGTTGTTGTTGTTGTTGTTGTTGTCGTCGTCCTCAGTTCTAAGACTGGTTTGATGCAGCTCTCCATGCTACTCTATCCTGTGCAAGCTTCTTCATCTCCCTGTACCTACTGCAACCTACATCCTTCTGAATCTGCTTAGTGTATTGATCTCTTGAGCTCCCTCTACAATTTTTACCCTCCACACTGCCCTCCAATACTAAATTGGTGATCCCTTGATGCCTCAACACATATGCTACCAACCGATCCCTCCTTCTAGTCAAGTTGCACCACAAACTTCTCTTCTCCCCAATCCTATTCAATACTTTCTCATTAGTAATGTGATCTACCCATCTAATCTTCAGCATTCTTCTGTACCACCACATTTCGAAAGATTCTATTCTCTTCTTGTCCAAACTATTTATCGTCAATGTTTCACTTCCATACATGGCTACACTCCATACAAATACTTTCAGAAATGACTTCCTGATACATAAATCTATATTCGATGTTAACAAATTTCTCTTCTTCAGAAACGCTTTCCTTGCCATTGCCAGTCTACATTTTATATCCTCTCTACTTCGACCATCATCAGTTATTTTGCTCTCCAAATAACAAAATTCCTTTACTACTTTAAGTGTCTCATTTCCTAATCTAATTCCCTCGCATCACCCAATTTAATTCGATTACATTCCATTATCCTCGTTTTGCTCTTGTTGATATTCATCTTATACTCTCTTTTCAAGAAACTATCCATTCCATTCAACTGCTCTACCAAGTCCTTTGCTGTCTCTGACAGAATTACAATGTCATCAGCGAACCTCAAAGTTTTTATTTCTTCTCCATGGATTTTAATACCTACTCTGAATTATTCTTTTGTTTCCTTTACTGCTTGCTCAATATACAGATTGAATAACTTTGAGGAGAGACTACAACCCTGTCTCACTCCCTTCCCGACCACTGCTTCCCTTTCATGTCCCTCAACTCTCATAACTGCCATCTGGTTTCTGTACAAATTGTAAATAGCCTTTCACTCCCTGTATTTTACCCCTGCCAGCTTCAGAATTTGAAAGAGAGTATTCCAGTCAACATTGTCAAAAGCTTTCTCTAGGTCTACAAATTCTAGAAACGTAGGTTTGCCTTTCCTTAATCTAGCTTCTAAGATAAGTTGTAGGGTCAGTATTGCCTCACGTGTCCCATCATTTCTACGGAATCTAAACTGATCTTCCCCGAGGTCGGCTTCTACTAGTTTTTCCATTTGTCTGTAAAGAATCCACGTTAGAATTTTGCAGCCGTGGCTTATTAAAGTGATAGTTCAGTAATTTTCACATTTGTCAACACCTGCTTTCTTTGCAATTGGAATTATTATATTCTTCTTGACGTCTGATTGTATTTCCCCTGTTTCATACATCTTGTTCACCAGATGGTAGAGTTTCGTCAGGACTGGCTCTCCCAAGGCTGTCAGTAGTTCTCATGGAATGTTGTCTACTCCCAGGGCCTTGTTTCAATTCAGGTCTTTCAGTGCTCTGTCAAACCCCTTACGCAGTATTACATCTCCCATTCCACCTTCATCTACATCCTCTTCCATTTCCATAATATTGTCCTCAAGTACATCACTCTCGTATAGACCCTCTATATACTCCTTCCACCTTTCTGCTTTCCCTTCTTTGCTTAGAACTGGGTTTCCATCTGAGCTCTTGCTATTCATACAAGTGGTTCTCTTATCTCCAAAGGTCTCTTATATTTTCCTCTAGGCAGTATCCATCTTACACCTAGTGAGATAAGCCTCTACATCCTTACATTTGTCCTCTAGCCATGCCTGCTTAGCCATTTTGCACTTCCTATCGATCTCATTTTTGAGACGTTTGTATTCCTTTTTGCCTGCTTCATTTACTGCATTTTTATATTTTCTCCATTCATCAATTAATTTCAGTATTTCTTCCGTCACCCAAGGATTTCTACTAGCCCTCGTCTTTTTACCTACTTGATCATCTGCTGCCTTCACTACTTCATCCCTCAAAGCTACCCATTCTTCTTCTACTGTATTTCTTTCCCCATTCCTGTCAATTGTTCCATTATGCTCTCCCTGAAACTCTGTACAACCTCTGGTTTAGTCAGTTTATCCAGGTCCCATCTCCTTAAATTCCCACCTTTTTGCAGTTTCTTCAGTTTTAATCTATAGGTCATAACCAATAGATTGTGGTCCGAATCCACATCTGCCCCTAGAAATGTCTTACAATTTAAAACCTGGTTCCTAAATCTCTGTCTTACCATTATATAGTCTATCTGAAACCTGTCAGTATCTCCAGGCTTCTTCCGTGTATACAACCTTCTTTCATGGTTGTTGCTTGAACCAAGTGTTAGCTATGATTAAGTTGTGCTGTGTGCAAAATTCTACCAGACAGCTTCCTCGTTCATTTCTTACCCCCAATCCATATTAACCTACTATGTTTCCTTTTCTCCCTTTTCCTACTGCCGAATTCCAGTCACCCATGACTATTGAATTTTCATCTCCCTTCACAACCTGAATAGTTTCTTTTAATTTATCATACATTTCTTCAATTTCTTCATCATTTGCAGAGCTAGTTGGCATATAAACTTGTACTACTGTAGTAGGCATGGGCTTCTTATCCATCTTGGCTACAATAATGCATTCACTATGCTGTTTGTAGTAGCTCATCCACATTCCTATTTTCCTATTCATTATGAAACCTACTCCTGCATTACCCCTATTTGATTTTGTGTTTATAACCCTGTAGTCACCTGACCAGAAGTCTTGTTCCTCCTGCCACCGAACTTCACTAATTCCCACTATATCTAACTTTAACCTATCCATTTCCCTTTTTAAATTTTCTAACCCACCTGCCCGATTAAGGGATCTGACATTCCACGCTCCGATCCATAGAACGTCAGTTTTATTTCTCCTGATAAAGACATCCTCCTGAGTAGTCCCCGCCCGGAGATCTGAATGGGGGACTATTTTATCTCCAGAATATTTTACCCAAGAGGACACCATCATCATTTAACCATACAGTAAAGCTGCATGCAGTCGGGAAAAATTACGGCCGTAGTTTCCCCTTGCTTTCAGCCGTTTGCAGTACCAGCACAGCAATGCCGTAATGGTTAGTGTTACAAGGCGAGATCAGTCAGTCATCCAGACTGTTGCCCTTGCAACTACTGAAAAGGCTGCTACCCCTCTTCAGGAACCACACATTTGTCTGGCCTCTCAACAGATACCCCTCCATTGTGGTTGCACCTACGGTACGGCTATCTGTATCACTGAGGCATGCAAGCCTCCCCACCAACGGCAAGGTCCATGGTTCATGGGGGGGCACCCAGTAATACAGGTATACACTAAGTATTTGTTGATCCTTCAGATTGTGGTCAGGTGACTGTTACTATGACATTAGTACTCTATCCAGAATGTCTTGATTTTGAGAGTTTTTCTCAAAAACACTATTCCAATCCAAATATCGTCTACTAAAGGATATACAGACAGGAACTGATTTTAAATAAGTTATACACAACTGCAACCAGTCACTTTTTTCAATAATAATGCTTTATTACATGAACCGGTTTTTGAACCTATTCAGGTGCATCTGCTGATGGTTTCTGGTAGTAGCATAATGCTGGGTGGTGGTTCTATGGCAGAAAGATGGGCCACACTTAATATAATGTATTGCCATGACTATAGCTTATCTGTCGATATGGATGTAAATTTAGTTTTTACTTACTGCGACAGTATAGACAGCTTTTTTCGTATCTGTCTGCCGCCATTTTGATGTCTAGAACACTTTCACACAAACTATATTAGTTTACACTTTGACAGTCACACTTTACCAGCATCCAGAATGCGCTTTACAACTGTTGCTTGTAACAAAGATCTTGACAGAAAGATATGGCATAAGCCTACTTTGTACAGAGATGTAATTTGTTGTTCTTTACATGTGTTAAAGTCGATATAAGGGCAAGTATTTTAATCAGAATGGCGATAACATGAGAGCACAAGATAAAATAAATAAATAAATTACTACAAGAACAAAGTTCAGGTGATCTGATATCTTATTTCTACTTGTATACTACAGGCAGTTTTTTTTCTTTTTTTTTAAATTTAATAGCAATTATCATGTTTTCCATTAACATGAATCCCAAGGAATCAATAATACAGAGTTATTGTATCTGCAGTGAAGTGCAGCTGTCTGTATGACTAGGACCTTTATATTTAAATTAATAACAAATCTTCAGATGAACTATTAGCTTATTTCTGTTGTTACGTTAACATGATCTGGGGTATTATCAAGAGCAGATTCTGTTTATTTTAGCTAAAGGTATATGTATAAGAGTTACAGTGATTGTAATGGATTAAAGCTGTTTGTATGGCTGTACATTTAATATTTAAAAAATCATGAACAAAAATTCTTTAACTGTTGACTTACTTTTATTCTAACATTAGAGTGATCTGGGATATTGGTAAAGGCAGCTTCTGTTTGTTCCAGCTAGAATTAATGTGTATAAAGTATTGATTTATGTTAGCAATGGAGGGCTTTAACATTTAGAGATATGGTACATGTCTTATTCAGTGGTAGTATATTACATTGACACCAGTGTGGTTAGGATGTAAGGAGATGGAGGGGGTGGGTCATTGGGAGGGGGGCGAGGGGGAGGGGGGGGGAGGGGGTTGGGGAGCCGGTGTAGGTTTCGTTGGGTGGTTACTTGTTTTGAACTAGTAGATCTTCGAAGTTCTGAAGGAAAAATGTGTTTCTCAGTTCAGTTTGATCATTGAGCAGGTACTCAGGTGCTGTATTTCTGCAGATAAATATTTCAATTTCTTCAAGAAGGTCAAGTATTGTGCTTTTGTTGGCAAAATGTAGTATTTGGAGATTCTGTTCTATGTTGTTTGCAGAATTATTGTGTTGGGCAAGATGTGAGGCAAAGCTGGACTTGTTCAGGTTGTTTAGACGGACTGCATCTGTGTGTTCTTTAAATCTTGCTGTGAAGCTTCTACCAGTTTGTCCAATGTAGAAACTTGGACATGAGTTGCAAGTGAGCTTGTACACACCTGACTTTTGATATTGTTGTATATTGGTTTTGTTGCTGTGTATGACTTTATTTTGTATTTTGTTGTTGGTGAAGAAACTTATTTTTATGTTGTATGTCTTGAAGAGGTTGGCAATTTGGTGAGAAATCTTCTCCAGAAAAGGCAGGCAAACAAATGTGGTTTTCTTGTTTGTGGGGGGTTGTTCGGCAGTTGGTTGATTTAGTTTTGCTGTATGGATTAGTTTATCTATTATTGCAGGATTCTACCCATTGGTGGAGGCAATTGATTTAATAATTTCTGTTTCTTTTTGTCTTTCACTTGTGTACATTGGGATTTTAAGCATGCAATTAACCATTGTTCTGAAGAGCGTTTTTTATGTTGGTCTGGATGGCAAGAGGATTTGTGTATGGTAACATTGGTGGTTGTTGGCTTTCTGAAAATTTGAAATTTATGCTTCTGATTTTTATTTGAGATTGTTAGATCAAGATAGTTAATGCCTTCTGGTATTTCATGTTCTACTGTGAATTGGATTTTATTGTGTGTTTAAGTTCTTTGGCTAGATTATCTGTTTCTTCTGTTGCTCCACTGAACAGAATCAGTGTGTCATCAACATAGCATTTGTAATAAAGCAGCTTATCTTTTAGTTGGGTTTGGGACCTGAAAAAGTTATTTTCAAGGTTATTGATATATATGTCTGCTAGCCAGCCTGCAAGATTACTACCCATTGCAAGACCATCTTCCTGAATGTAAAACTTTTTGTTGAACAAGAAGTAGTTGTGTGACAATATAAGTTCCAGGATCTCTATGAGTTCATAGATTTCAGCTCTACCCATTGTCCCATCTTTCAGTAAGTTCTTCCTTATTAAACTAATTGTTTCCTTGACAGGTATGTTTGTATATAGGTTTACTATGTCAAGAGATGCAAATTTAGCTGTGACTGGGATGGGAATATCTTTTATACTATTGATGAGCTCATAACTGTTTTTAATGGAGTAGTTATTTTCAAATACATATGCCTTGCGGATAATATCATTAAGTTTTTTGGTCATTTTATAGCTTCGGCTATTGATAGAGTTCACAATGGGACGTATCGGACATTCTGGTTTGTGGATCTTAGGCTGTGATCTCAGTTTTGGTGCTGCTGGGTTCATCACTATACAGTGCTTTGGTTCTAATGGTGTCAACAAGAAGTTGCAGTTTTTAAGTAACTTTTTAATTTTATCATGGAATTTGGGAGTATAGTCATATGCTATTTCCTTTATATTATTCTTTTTTTTTAATGAGACATGTAAGACATGTTATTCGGTCTTAACTGTGCCAAATTGCAGTGCCACACCTCTTCACTCGGCATTCTCCTATCACATCACTGCATTTCACTCAGTGGAATTCAAATGCATATATTATGTAATGGAAGCCTTCAAACATATATTCAGGAAGTTACAATACTCTGTGGTGCCTCTCCTGCTTCCACTCAGCCAGTCTGACATCCTACCCTCCCCTCAAAAAAATTCCAAATAATACTGGGTGGGATTATTTGCGACTGGGAGAATAAGAAGTCATCAGAAAATTTGCATTATTTATTGCCTATTAGCTAATAACTTTCTCTAAGTTTTTCGTTTCTAGATGCAACAGGGATTCCCTTGGCAGAGACATTGCGTAAACTACACACACATTCAAAAATCAAGTTATGATTTGTTAAAAACTCAACTTGGAATGTGTTTAAAAATGTTCACAACCAACTGGGATGCACACTAAAAACACATTAATAATACATAAAACAATGTGAAGCAAGGTGTTTTTCTTCAAGAATATGAATTTTGTACCCCCTGAAATTTCCACTTGGAGCACTGCGGATTACCCCCCCCCCCCCCCCCCACCACTGTCTCCCTCCGTCCCCCCCTCCCCCCTCATATATCTTGGCCTGTCTGGTATAATATGTACAAATAAGTAAAAAGTGTCAATACATCACAGTATGGATGCATTTGCAAGAAGTTCCCATACAATATGTGAGAGAGCGTGGAAACAAAATTTTTGTTTGTGTCTTGACATAAAACTTACAGTGATTGAAGAATGTATTACAGATCTTAGTATGTCAGTACTTACCTCAGCTCAGTACAGCCGATAGATACACAAAAAACAACCAAAAATTTAAGTTCCTAGCTTTCGGAATAAATGTTCCTTCATCAGGGAGGAGAGAGGGGAAAGAAAGGGAAGAAAGGAAAGTGGATTTAGTTACTCACAACCCAGGTTATGAAGCAAGGAACTTAAATTTTCGGTTGTTTTTTGTGTATCTATCAGCTGTACTGAGCTGAGGTAAGTACTGGCCAGCCCTTCTATCTCTTTGTTAGTATTTGTTTCACATCTTTATATAAGATTTTCCATTAATTATTTAGATCTTAGTATGTGACAAATAACATGCAGAAGGTGTTCAACATAAAAACTAATCAGATGATTAGATGAAGAAAACTGAAAAAAATCTGGCATAAGCAGTAAGGTGTGACACCTTGTTGACAGACAAATCAGAAAATTATTGCAGTATGTAAAACAATTTATCAACAGTTACAGTTGCTGAGAACAGAGCAGCAGAGTAAGGATGTTACTGAAACCACTAAATAACTTTCAGAAGCAGCTAATAACAAAACAATTGACTGTGAGTATGATGATACAATTGAGTATTTTCACCCAGAGCTGGGCAGTTAGACAGAACACTAAGTGTCAGCAGTTAACAGAAATAGCAAGCAAGTAATACATATTGGAGAGAGAGAATTTATGTCAGAAACTGGTTTGTTAAACCTAATGTTCTTAAGAAATAGGATGTCAGTGGTTATTTACTGGAAGACCTAAGGATGTATGCAGAAATACAATGTTTTACAAAAGTAGTGTTGCAAAAAACAATCATGTCAATAAATAAAAAAGATGATTAAACCTGCTTTGCACATTGGTTATGATGGTTGTGATGATGCTGTTATTCACATTCAGCATATGAAAATGACCAATTTTCCAACTGGGACAGTTCGCCCACTTTATTTCTTTGGTGATTGTCCTCGGTGTCAACATACTGCATTGCTACACTGGCTGAAATAATAGGGGGTGGAAGAGTAGTACTGTCTACTGTAAATGATGTAGCCAACAGGTTCACATTTGCGTTTCACAAATGTTTACTTTCACTGTTCACCAACCCCCAATAGTACACAGTTATATGACCAGTGCACTATTGTTTAATTATTAAGTCTCAGTAATAGGTTGCAAGCGATCGTCCACATACTGCTTCAATAGTGTACTGTTCTACACCTACAAGCAGTAAAAACTTAACCACACAGTTCTTGAAGAATAAGAAGGTATGTATTTAACAGACACTGCCTGTGTTTTAACACATGGCCTCTTGGTGTAACACTTATTTCACAGTTAAGTGGATGCATTGTTGTTAATCTAACAATACAGGTTCCTCGTCTGAAACTCAGCCATGGACTGACTGTCTCGGGACCAAAAATCGGGCCCTTATATATCCTCACAATAATAGGTACTAAAACAACACATTGTTCGAAGTTAAGTTTACAGAAATTACAATTAAAACTTAACTCATTAAATTAACTGAATACATTGAAAAATTGATTCTTTTTAACAGTTCCTTCTACTACAAGGGTTAAGCCAAATTATTTGTTTAAATAATGAAATTAACAATTATCTTTACACAAACAATACTTTTGACAAAACTGTTAATTACTTTGTAATTAAATAAGGATTGTCTTTGCTAACATGTTTTTGAATATATCCAAAAAGATCCTTTAGGAAAACTATTAGTTGTTTGTCCAAATGTTTATAATTACTACAGAAGCTGTAATTGTTTATATGTCAACAACAGAATTTAAGTTAAAAAACAATTACTGATTTCACCCTACAACAAAGTTTCCCAGCTTGCTTCATCACATCACTCCCTCATTGGTCTGACCATATAGATATTGCAAATAGCTAACTGGAAAATTCAATGACCACGAGTGATCCCAGAAATTGAGTTTAACAATCTACACACACAAAAATATTACATACAAAATCTTATTAAAACTACAGAACATTTGTTTTGTCAAATTTATACTTATATGAATTGGCCATATGTAAATCCCCATACAAAATACTTACATGTAGTGTAATGTACAATCACACAAAATATCCACAAGTTATACTTTTATCAAAAATTATGCGTCTTCACCATAAGTGATGTCCTTTTTGGGTAAACAAATATTACATTCTAAGATACATATCACTTGATACAAGGCCTGTCTTGCTTCAGAAAATAAATCCTCATGAGTTGCAAACAGTTAAATTACACTGTGCATTGAAGTTCACTGCTTAGACAGAAATTTTTACTTACTCAATGTTCATTATTTTTCACAAGCACTTTCATGCTTTTAATGAGCATTAACACAATTTCTCACCAAGTAGTCAACACCTTCAACAAGTCCAAGTGACAGTTAGCAAGAAAATGCACTGCAATCAGGTTCCTTGGATGTGGTTTCCCCCACCACAGTACAGGAAAAATTAGACAAAGTATCCTACTCTAGTACACTTACTTTTTCTTCTCACTTAACTCTAAATTTTTTTTTTCACACTAAAAATGATAGTCATTACTTCATATTACATAGTTCTCATAACATTACAACAATTAGCGCTAAAATTGACTGTAGTACGAAGGGTGGTGACTACAAAATTGTTTTAAAGTCAAGTAGACATTGTCTGGCACAGTTGTTAGACTGGTTACTGCTGCTACAGTGGCAGATTATCAAGATAAAAGTGATTTTGAATGTGAAGTTATAGTCAGTGCACAAGCGATGGGACACATCATCTCCAAGATAGTGATGAAGTGGGTATTTTCTTGTTTGACCATTTCACAAGTGTATCATGAATATCAGGAATCTCATAAAACGTCAAATCTCTGACACTCTTGGGACAAAAAAAAGATCCTGCAAGAATGGGCCAATGACGACTGAAGAGAATCATTCTTCCGAAAATTGCTGCAGATTTTAATGCTAGGCCACCAACAAGTGTCAGCATGTGAACCATTCGATGAAATATCATCGATATGGGCTTTTGGAGGCGAGAGCCCACTCATGTACCCTTGATGACTGCATGGCACATAGCTTTACACTTCGCCTGGTCCTGTCAACAACGTCATTGGACTGTTGATGACTGGAAACATGTTGCTTGGTCAGGTGAGTGTCATTTCAATATTGAGCAGCATCGTTCCCAGAGTGGATCAGGGTCCTTTGGATAGGAGCCAAGTGGATGGTCTCAACCAGAGGCTTCGTTGGCTCTGTGATGGTCTTGGCTGCAGATTTCTAGACTTGCACTATTGGGTGGGGAATTGTAGGATGCCCCTAGATAGGTCAGGGGCACCCTACATAAAGGAAGTGGCTGCTTGGGTAGCAGAGTACTTGTGGCATGCACATGGGGGTTTTTTAGGCTAGGCGGTAGTGCGAGGTGTCCTGTTGAACACTCACCACTCACCAGTCGACATGCAGGTAGGGAAATCAGGACGCGCTCAGTGTTAAGACACTTCAGCTTTCAAGATATTAGCAGTAAATTTTCAGAGTGTTCTGAATAAAGTTCCTGAATTTACTGCCATCCAGGAAGCGTGTGGCGTGCAAATTATTCTCGGGACTGAGATCTGGCTGAAACCTGAGATAGGAAGTTCTGAAATATTTAGTGAGGGTTGGAACGTGTATTGGAAAGACAGATTAGACACCGTAGGAGGTGATGTCTTTGTTACAGTTGACAAAAATTTTGTGTCTACAGAGGTCAAAGTAGAGTGTGATTGTGAAGTTATCTGGACACTTTTAATAGGGCTAGGACAAATAAAGTTAATTGTTGGGTGTTATTACCAGCCACCAGGTTCCACCGTGACAGTTCTACAATCATTCAAAGGGAGTCTACACTCTGTATCGCAGAAGTACCCGGATCATGTTATACTAGTCGGAGGCGACTTCAACCTACCTAGTATAGACTGGGATGTCTCTGGATTCATTACAGGTGGTACAGACAAGCCATCACGTGAATTGCTTTTGAACACATTATCCGAAAACTGTCTTGTGCAACTAAATCAACAGCCAATGCGTAATGGAAATATTGTAGATCTAGTAGCCACGAACAGACCAGACCTCATCGACAGTGTCAGTTTTGAGACAGGGATTACTGATTATGATGTTGTCATTACGACTATGGTTACAAAAGTTAAAAAGTCGGTCAAGAAGGCTAGGAGAGTATTCTTACTAGAAAGAGGAGATAAGCAGTTGTTAGCATCCCACTTAATAAATGAATCAACTTCATCTACTTCAGGTACGATGGACGTGGAAGAATTATGGACAAATTTTAAACACATTGTAAATTATGCATTGGAGAAGAATGTGCAGGAAAAGTGGGTTACGGATGGAAAAGACCCACCGTGGTTTAACAGCGGAGTTTGGAGAATGCTCAGGAAGCAAAGACAGTTGCACTTGCGGTACAACAAAGATCGGGAGAATGGTCTTATGTAAAATTGGTAAGCGGGTCAAAGGCTTCCATCAAGGTAATCATTGATCAGTCTGGTCCAGCAATGGAAGACAGCAAAACGAAAGCTGAAATTTTAAATTTAGCATTTGAGAAATCTTTCACGCAGGAGGATAGTACAAACATACCACCATTTGAGTCTCGTAGAGATTCCCGTATGGAGGACATAGTGATAGACATCCCTGGGGTTGTGAAGCAGCTGAATGGATTGAAAATAAATAAATCACCATGTCCTGATGGGATTCCAATTCGGTGTTGCTATTTTCTAAGGTTTTCTTAACAAATATTGCTTCTAAGATGTATAGACAGGGTAGTGGAAGAACGTGAAGTTTCTTAAATAAGGGCTTGCTTGAGCTTCTTGTGGTAGCATTTTCTATGGCTCTTACAATTCTCTTTTGTCAAATAAAGCAACTTTTACTGGCAGATACATTTCCCCCAAAGATTATGCCATATCGCAATAAAATTCTGCCTGGGTGAAGTATAAATTTTTTGGTGTCTCTTTCGATGTGGATGTGCAACCAGAAAGAATTTTGATAGTACAACAAATGGTATTTGATTTAAGAATTATGTTTATTATTTTAAAATTATTTGACAATGAATTTAACTATGATTACTATGTAATTTGGTGTCAAAGAAGAAAGCTTCAAACACAGTTACATGTACTTGAAGACAGAAATTAAAAATGTGAAGAAATTATGAGACAAAGTGTAGTCCTAACTTGATTAACTTTTACAATAAAATGAAGGAAGAAGTATTTCAAAAAATTAATTTTTACATAAATTATTTTACGTTATTTATTGGATATGCTGAACAAGAACTTTTACAAGATGTTAGAAATGTTTTGTAAGGATGCAGACACAGTCTGTATATTTCACTTAATGGAAATCTCTTAGATTATATGTGATCAGGTCAGAATGAATAACATTTTCAATTTCAAAAGTATCTGCTGACTAGTTAGCTATACATTCTTCTTCAAAAATTTCTTTCACTTTGCTGATTCTCACTTTATTGCCCTTGTCATAATTGGGTTTATCATTGGCTGCAATATCAGCTGGCCTAGAATTTTTTCGTTAACTTCTGCTGGTTTCATTTTTATTACTATATCTTCGTCATTTACCAGCGATGGCTGGACACACTGCATCACAAATACAATGTTTAGCAACTAACATTTATACAACACTATATACAAAATTTATATTACAAATGAAAGAAACTATTTATGCAGTGCACAAAAACACATAGAACATAGAGAAAATGAAATACAACCAAACAGGATAGAAAAACTTCATAGCAGCAAATGAAAATAACATAAAGCAAAATGTTTTTTCTTCCTTGATCTTTGTTTTATTTATGACGAACCATTCTTTTATTTCTTCAAACATCAAATTTCATGCATCAAGAGCTTGCTGCTGTATATCCTTTGGCAAGGGTAGCGTCATCTGCAAAATGCAACTTTTGACTATTACAGCTCCTATCATTGACATCCCCCTCCATGAACCATAGACCTTGCAGTTGGTGGGGAGGCTTGCGTGCCTCAGCGATAAAGATAGCCATACCGTAGGTACAACCACAATGGAGGGGTAACTGTTGAGAGGCCAGACAAACGTGTGGTTCCTGAAGAGGGGCAGAAGTCTTTTCAGTAGTTGCAAGGGCAACAGTCTGGATGATTGACAGATCTGGCCTTGTAACAATAACCAAAACGGCCTTGCTGTGCTGGTACTGCGAACGGCTGAAAGCAAGGGGAAACTATGGCCATAATTTTTCCCGAGGACATGCAGCTTTACTGTATGATTAAATGATGATGGCATCCTCTTGGGTAAAACATTCTGGAGGTAAAATAGTCCCCCATTCGGATCTCTGGGTGGGGACTACTCAGGAGGATGTCGTTATCAGGAGAAAGAAAACTGGCGTTCTATGGATCGAAGCTTGGAATGTCAGATCCCTTAATCAGGCAGGTAAGTTGGAAAATTTAAAAAGGGAAATAGATAGGTTGAAGTTAGATATAGTGGGAATTAGTGAAGTTCGGTGGCAGGAGGAACAAGACTTCTAGTCAGGTGACTACAGGGTTATAAACACAAAATCAAATAGGGGTAATGCATACAAGGGCGATGTACTTGAGGACAATATTATGGAAATGGAAGAGCATGTAGATGAAGTTGAAATGGGAGATGAGAGTCGAAACAAGGCCCCCGGAGTAGAAAACATTCCACTAGAACACTGACAGCCTTGGGAGAGCCAGTCCTGACGAAACTCTACCATCTGGTGAGCCTTTGAGAAATAATCTGTAAAAGCTTTTTGAATCTCATTTCTTGTAAAGCAATTTGTTGAATTAAACAGTGATTTGTTGTTTCATTGTGTTAGAATACTTGTGGATTCAGGTTCTGCAACATATTCTTTTTCTAATTTTCTTTAGTAACTGCATCATAATTACTTATTGGATCTTTTAAATCTACTAATCTCCTATCTTTAATATTAATATATCCTATAGTTTCTTTTAAAATGTTATGTAATGCTTTATGAAAATATTTGATTAAATTTTCGATTTTTGAATCATTGCTTCCTTCTAATTCATTCCAGCTTATTTTTCCATTGTTTATACCATCTTTTGGCTACAACGTATTTCCAAAAATGTCCATTTATTAAATGGAAAGTATCCTTAAACTAATAAATATCTGAAAACATTTTTAAAATGGATGGACACAAATGACTTCTTATTATTTCATTAAAATGTTATATTCGTTGTCCATCATAGAACATATGATTTGAATCAAGACATCTAACAAGGTCTTCAGGAATAATTCCTCCAACTGACTTTAAAAAAAAATTGTTATCATTATTCTTACAATAGCATATCCTGTGAGTGCCAAAATGATCAGAACAAGTTTTTCTACATCAAAATTTCTTAATACACTCAGATACTTATCAATTATTTTTTGAACTTTTTTAGTCCAGTTCCTTTCTTCTCCATTGCTAGATTATTTTTTTGTTCTTTTCTTGTTCTGCTAACTCTTCATGATTCTTTTTGTTTGTTACAAACTGCTTTTTCAATACCAGCTATTCCACCTGCTAATGAGCGAACTGCTCCAAGAGCAGTTAACTATGATATTGCAGCCAATAGTACTGGAAGAAATGCCCTTACTGTGTTGTTAACCCTTCATCTTCTTCGTTTTTTGGACATCACTGAAAAAATTATGGATGCCGTGTTGTCGATCATTAATGAGATAAATTTTAATTGGTTTAGCTTTAGTTTTTCCACTAGGTAACAATGCACAATCAATTCTGAAGTTATTCATTTATACAGGGTGTTACAAAAAGGTACGGCCAAACTTTCAGGAAACATTCCTCACACACAAAGAAATAAAATATGTTATGTGGACATGGGTCCAGAAACGCTTACTTTCCATGTTAGAGCTCATTTTATTACTTCTCTTCAATTCACATTAATCATGGAACGGAAACACACAGCACCAGAACGTACCAGCGTGACTTCAAACACTTTATTACAGGAAATGTTCAAAATGTCCTCCCTTAGCGAGGATACATGCATCCACCCTCCGTCGCATGGAATCCCTGATGCGCTGATGCAGCCCTGGAGAATGGCGTATTGTATCACCGCCGTCAACAATACGAGCACGAAGAGTCTCTACATTTGGTACCGGGGTTGCGTAGACAAGAGCTTTCAAATGCCCCCATAAATGAAAGTCAAGAGGGTTGAGGTCAGGAGAGCGTGGAGGCCATGGAATTGGTCCGCCTCTACCAATCCGTCGGTCACCGAATCTGTTGTTGAGAAGCGTACGAACACTTCAACCGAAATGTGCAGGAGCTTCATCGTGCATGAACCACATGTTGTGTCGTAAAGGCACATGTTCTAGCAGCACAGGTAGAGTTTCCCGTATGAAATCATGATAATGTGCTCCATTAAGCGTAGGTGGAAGAACATGGGGTCCAATCAAGACATCACCAACAATGCCTGCCGAAACGTTCACAGAAAATCTGTGTTGATGACGTGATTGCACAATTGCATGCGGATTCTCGTCAGCCCACACATATTGATTGTAAAAATTTACAATTTGATCACGTTGGAATGAAGCCTCATCCGTAAAGAGAACATTTGCACTGAAATGAGGATTGACACATTGTTGGATGAACCATTCGCGGAAGTGTACCCGTGGAGGACAATCAGATGCTGATAGTGTCTGCACACGCTGTACATGGTACGGAAACAACTGGTTCTCCCGTAGCACTCTCCATACAGTGACCTGGTCAACGTTACCTTGTACAGCAGCAACTTCTCTGACTCTGACGCGAGTCATAGGCTGGAATGTTCCGTGCTCCCTAAGACGCGGATCAATTGCTTCAAACGTCTTCCTTTCGGGAAACCTTCGTTCTGGAAATCTGTCTCGATACAAACGTACCGCGCCACGGCTATTGCCGCGTGCTAATCCATACATGAAATGTACTTCTGACAACTCCGCATTTGTAAACATTGCACTGACTGCAAAACCATCTTCGTGATTAACACTAACTTGTTGATGCTACGTACTGATGAGCTTGATGCTAGTACTATAGAGCAATGAGTCGCATGTCAACACAAGCACCGAATTCAACATTACCTTCCTCCAATTGGGCCAACTGGCGGTGAATCAAGGAAGTACAGTACATACTGACGAAACTAAAATGAGCTCTAACATGGAAATTAAGCGTTTCCAGACACATGTCCATATAACATCTTTTATTTATTTGTGTGTGAGGAATGTTTCCTGAAAGCTTGGCTGTACCTTTCTGTAACATCCTGTATAGATAAAAAATGTATTTAATGAATATTGAGATTTTTATAAACCCCACTTGTTTTCATCAAGTTAAATGCTTGTACCCTTTTGTCCATACATTATTCCTCTGACTACTACAGCTGATAATTTTTATACTAAAGCATCAGATTTATGCATTCTTCCTGTTGCATCTAACTCAAGATCTTTATCTGCTTAACGTCTTTTTTTCTAAATCTTTATTACTTCTATAGGCAATATGATGCTTAACTTTCATCTACCTTCGTTCATGGACCACATAGTCTATCGCCAGGAAGGTGCATTTCGAATGGAAGTTTGTTAATCAAAGTGTTTACTACACATTTACCACATTTATCACTTTTCTAAAATTTGTGAGGAATGTTGTTGAGGAATCTAATCAAATAGAAAATCTCTTTTGGATTGCTGATTACAAAAACATTAAATTTATTTGTCCACATTTGTGTTATGCCAACATTTCCATTATAATAATTTTTATTTCCAGTCAGTTCTTCTCCATGGATTGCTGCTAATCTGTTAATTAATCCTCTCATGTTATTCATTCAAATATATTCCCTTGGTTTTTCTGTACATTTCTTTATTAAACATTCACCAAATTTTCGTCTGAAGAATATGAATATGTTAATTTTGGATAAGTGGTATCAATAATTTCATTTGCAGAATAATCTGATAAATCATCTGTATTTCATTGTGATAGTCTTAGTCTTGGGAAACAGATATCAACAGTCTATTTTATCAATTTACTCTAATTTTTACCTCTTCTCAATTTTATTTTATTTGGTTTTTTATCATAATTTAATGTTGCTGAATAAAATAATATATGCGCGTAATTTGATAAATAAACTCAATCGAATTTTGTGACCATACCATTTATAGTATCTATTTTTTAGTTAAAAGGTTCATAAGTCTATCTTTACCTTCATATTTCTTTCCATCGATTGTTAACTTACCTCCATCAAATGTCACTGCTAAGTCACCAACACATTTATTTGTGAAGACAATTTCAATCCAAAAACGGTGTCTTCACCAAGGTTGATATACTTTAAAGGTCTTTCACTTATATTTATTTTTCTAGCATCATACTTCTTTTTTTCTTAACAGAGCCCTGAGCTTGAGAAATCTTTTTTTATATGTTTAACCTCTTCATGCTTCTTCAATGCATCTTAATATCCTGATTCACTTAGCATGCAATCACATTGTGGTCTTTTGTATCCTTTAATTGGGGGTAAATCTTTAAATTCTTGTAAATGATGGCGAGTATAAGGACCCATATATTTTTTTACTTCTTTGTTTCTTTCAATAACTTTCAAAACATTATCAATTAAACCTTTCATTCCTTGTTTAACATGTTTGATTGTATTAATAATTGAGTTGTCTTCTTTTTTATTAATAATTGAGTTGTCTTCTTTTTTACACTTGTCATATTCCATTTGTGGTTGCTTTTTAATTTTTCATTTTTCTCCAAAATCTCCCTTTTTCTTTCTATTTTGCTTAGCTATTTTAACAACTTCTGTGTTATACAATACAAATATTTGTTAAAGATAAAAATTTTTAAAGATTTATATTTTATAATTGTGTTTAACATGTTTAACTTTTGTGTTTACATTGACATTTACAGTAATGTTTATGATGATGTAAAAAATCTTGTATTTGATATCTGTACCTACCTTCATTTTGCTTCCTTATCATGTCTACTGTAAAATGAACCAAACTGATCCTTTTTCCAACATATACTACAAATCTCCTTAAAATCATCAGATTTTAAATCACCAGCAACAAACTCATGATAAATGTAATTTAAGTTTGTCTAAAACTATTTAAAATTTTTTAAGTATCTCTTACTAATTGTTTTCGTTTTTTTAATATATTTGACATAACAAAAACAGTCTGTTCCTGTAAGTCTACCTCTGGTAAAATATTCTCTTACCACATCCTCATTTTTGAGAATGAAATCGGCGAATACTACAAACAAATTAGCTTGTCACTGATACAGGGTATAAATTCATCATTATTTTGTATAAAAGAAGCAATTTTTTCGTTATTTTTATCTTCCAAATTTGCACTTTTTCATAAATTCTGAGTATGATTTTATTCCAATTTAACTGTCCTGGAGCCAAAATATAAGTGTCATTCATTAATGTTGTTTTTCCATATTCAATTTTTTTATGATTACACATTGAATAGAATTCATTGAAAGCTTACCATGTTTATGGTTTTATTTCTTCTCTGGACAAACTGAGAAAAAATCTGGAATACATTTCACATAAATTTACTCAGCATGTTATAGTCTTAGGTGGAGATTTCAATTTACCAGATATAGACTGGGACACTCAGATGTTTAGGATGGGTGGTAGGGACAGAGCATCGAGTGACATTATACTGAGTGCACTATCCGAAAATTACCTCGAGCAATTAAACAGAGAACTGACTCATGGAGATAACATCTTGGACCTACTGATAACAAACAGACCCGATTTTTCCGACTCTGTAAACGCAGATCAGGGAATCAGTTATCATAAGGCCGTTGCAGCATCTCTGAATATGGAAGTAAATAGGAATATAAAAAAGAGAGGAAGGTTTATCTATTTAGCAAGAGTAATAGGACGCACATTTCAGACTACCTAACAGATCGAAACGAAAATTTCTCTTCCGACACTGACAATGATGAGTGTTTATGGAAAAAGTTCAAGGCAATCCTAAATTAGACAGGTAAGTGCCGAATAAAACGGCGAGGGACCGGAAAATCCCACTGCGGTTAACAACAAAGTTAGGAAACTACTGTGAAAGCAAAGAGAGCTTCACTGCAAATTTAAACGCGGACAAAACCTCTCAGACAAACAGAAGCTAAAGGATGTCAAAGTTAGCATAAAGACGGCTATGCGTGAAGCGTTCAGTGAATTCGAAAGTAAAATTCTATGTACCGACTTGACAGAAAATCCTAGGAAGTTCTGGTCTTACGTTAAATCAGTAAGTGGATCGAAACAGCATATCCAGACACTCCGGGATGATGATGGCATTTAAACAGAGGATGACACGCGTAAATCTGAAATGCTAAACACCTTTTTCCAAATCTGTGAAACAGAGGAAGACCGCAATGCTGTTCCTTCTCTAAATCCTCGCTCGAACGAAAAAATGGCTGACATCGAAATAAGTGTCCAAGGAATAGAAAAGCAACTGGAATCACTCAACAGAGGAAAGTCCACTGGACCTGACGGGATACCAATTCGATTCTACACAGAGTACGCGAAAGAACTTGCCCCCTTCTAACAGCCGTGTACCGCAAGTCTCTAGAGGAAAAGAAAGTTCCAAATGATTGGAAAAGAGCGCAGGTAGTTCCACTTTTCAAGAAGGGTCGTTGAGCAGATGTGCAAAACTATAGGCCTATATCTTTGACATCGATGTTTTGTAGAATTTTAGAACATGTTTTTTGCTCGCGTATCATGTCATTTCTGGAAACCCAAAATCTACTATGTAGAAGTCATCATGGATTCCGGAAATAGCGATCGTGTGAGGCCCAACTCGCTTTATTAGTTCATGAGACCCCAGAAAATATTAGATACAGGCTCCCAGGTAGATGCCATTTTCCTTGACTTCTGGAAGGCGTTCGATACAGTTTCGCACTGTCGCCTGATAAACAAAGTAACAGCCTACGGAATATCAGACCAGTTGTGTGGCTAGATTGAAGAGTTTTTAGCAAACATAACACAGCATGTTGTTCCCAATGGAGAGACGTTTACAGACGTTAAAGTAACCTCTGGCGTGCCACAGGAGAATGCTATGGGACCATTGCTTTTCAAAATATGTATAAATGACCTAGTAGATAGTGTCGGAAGTTCCATGCGGCTTTTCGCGGATGATGCTGCAGTATACATAGAAGTTGCAGCTTTTGAAAATTGCAGCGAAATGCAGGAAGATCTGCAGCGGATAGGCACTTGGTCCAGGGAGTGGCAATTAATCATTAACATAGACAAATGTAATGTATTGCGAATACATAGGAAGAAGGATCCTTATTGTATGATTATATGATAGTGGAACAAATACTGGCAGCAGTTACTTCTGTAAAATATCTGAGAGTATGTGTACAGAACGATTTGAAGTGGAATGATCATATAAAATTAATTGTTGGTAAAGCGGGTGCCAGGTTGAGATTCATTGGGAGAGTCCATCAACAAAGGAGGTGGCTTACAAAGCACTCGTTCGACCTATACTTGAGTATTGCTCATCAGTGTGGGATCCATACCAGATCGGCGCGTTTCGTCACAGGGTTATTTGGTAAGCGTGACAGCGTTACGGAGATGTTTAGCAAACTCAAGTGGCAGACTTTGCGAGAGAGGCGCTCTGCATCACGGTGTAGCTTGCTGTTCAGGTTTCGAGAAGGTGCGTTTCTGGATGAGGTATCGAATATATTGCTTCCCCCTACTTATACCTCCCGAGGAGATCACGAATGTAGAATTAGAGAGATTCGCGAGTCCACGGAGGTTTTCCGGCAGTCGTTCTTTCGTGAACCATATGCGACTGGAACAGGAAAGGGAAGTAATACCAGTGGCAGGTAAAGTGCTCTCCACGACACACCGTTGGGTGGCTTGCGGGGTATAAAATTAGATGTAGAATTTCTCGTTCCCAGAATTTCATTTTATTATATAATTTTTATTAGTGTTAAATGAGTCATCTTTTTCAACAGAGTGGTAATTCATCTGTTCTCAAAACTAGATTGACTGTGCCTGTAAAAGACAGTTATAAACCAAAGCACCAAAGAAACTAGTATATACAGAGATATGTAAACAGGCTGAACACGGCACTGCAGTTCACAACACCTACATAAGACGATAAATATCTGACACAATTGTTACATCAGTTATTGTGGCAACAGTGGCAGGTTATCAAGACTTAAGTGAGTTTGAAGATGGTGTTATAGTTGGCACATGAGCAATGGGACACAGTATCTCCAAGGTAGCGATGAAGAAGGGATCTTCTCATATGACCATTTCACGAGTGTACTGTGAACATCAGGAATCTGGTAAAACATAAAATCTCTGACACTGCTGAGGCCAGGAAAAGATCCTGGAAGAATGGGACCAACGACAACTGAAGAGAATCATTCAGAATGAGAGAAGCGCAACCATTCCGCCAGTTGCTGCAGGTTCCAATGCTGGGCCATCGAAAGTGTCAGCATACGAACCATTCAATGAAACATCATGGATATGGGCTTTCAGAGCTGAAGGCCCACTCTTGTACCCTAGATGACTGCATGACACAGAGCTTTATGCCTCACCTGGACCCATTAACACCAACATTGGACTGTTAATGAGTGGAAACATATTTCCGGGTCAGATGAGTCTTGTTTCAAATTGTATCGAGTGGATGGATGAATACAGGTATAGAGACAACCTCACAGATCCACATACCCTGCATGTCAGCATGGGACTGTTCAAACTGGTGGAGGCTCTTTAAGGGTGTGATGCATGTGCAGTTGGAGTGATATGGTACCCTTGATACATCAAGATACGAATCTGATAGGTGACTCGTACTTAAGCATCGTGTCTGATAACCTGCATCCATTTATGTTCATAGTGCATTCCGACGGATTTCGACAATGCCAGCAGGAGAGTGCAACAACCCACATGTCCAAAATATCTACAGAGTGGCTCCTGGAACACTCTTCTGAGTTTAAACACTTCTGCTGGCCAGCAAACTTCCCAGACATGGACACTATTGAGAATATCTGGGATGCCTTGCAACATGCTGTTCAAATGGCTCTGAGCACTACGGGACTTAACTGCTGAAGTCGTCAGTCCCCTAGAACTTAGAACTACTTAAACCTTACTAACCTAAGAACATCACAGACATCCATGCCTGGTGCAGGATTCGAACCTGCGACCGTAGCGATATCGCGGTTCCAGACTGTAGCGCCTAGAAGCGTCCGGCCATCCCGCCTGGCAACATGCTGTTCGGAAGAGATCTCCACCCCCTTGTGCTCTTATGGAATCATGGACAGCACTGCAGGATTCATGGTATCAGTTCTCTGTAGCAGTGCTTCAGGCATTAGTTGAGTCTATGCCACATCATGTTGCACCACGTCTGCGTACTCGTGGAGGCTCTACACGGTATTATGCAGGTGTTTGAGTGTCTTTGGCTCTTCAGTGTAGTAATGTTGCATTGTTGCACTAGTTGGTTTTATATATACTGTAACTCAAAATATTACAAAAAAAATAATTTGTATTCTGATGGAGGAACGAAGTATATTCCTGTTAGTCAATACAGCTTGAAAAGTTTGAAATAATTTACTAATGCAAGAAAGTCTAATGTACGCATTAAAGTAGATGAAATTTTAAATAGAGTTATATTGAGAGCAATGTTAAATTATATGTGGACACAGAAATAATACTGGAAGTGTGCTTGGATTTAGGAATCAGAATATTGAAGCTAGTAAAAAAACTGTTGCTAACAACGTTCCTATTCCATTTGAGTTAATTTATAAAAATTTCAATTTCGTTGATGGAATTTTTGTGAAGCAAACCAGTCATTTTCATTGAGAAACTATCATTGCTTAATTCAAGCCTAATACTGAATTTGGTGTACCACTAATTCATGAGCCACATTATGCTGTATATATACAAATTATTGACACTATACAGGATTTAGAAATAACTATTACTGATTGAAATGATTATTTTATTGTCTTCAACAGTCCTTGTGTGACAATTGTTTTAAAATGTGTTAATTAAAGTTTAGCCTTATTAAATGAATAAGATTGACAGCCACCAGTTTTACTCATTTCCTGTGAATGAGAAGACTAAAAATAATCTAAATCTTGCCAAAGAGGATACAGAAATTGGGGAGAGTTGGATTCAACCTAATCATCCTCAACTGTATACGAGCTTTAGTATTACTAGAACTGATGGTTGAGTTTATTCAACATATGATAGAATATCCAATAAACATTTAATCAATAACTATGTGGCGTAGCTGTAAAAAGGAAACATTTTTTGTGTAGAACAGAGCATCCTATTACTTCTTCATCTGTCCTTATGAGATTGACTGCATCTCTGGCCAGTGGGTTAACAATGGAGGATCATGCCCTTAATAATGGAAAGATAAAAAGTAAGAAAAATGAAGTACTTTATCCTTTAGGAATATTTGGTGGGTTTTTCAAAGATTATAAAGAAATTATTTGGGAATGAGATTCAGCTGTAATTTTTACTTGGAGTTCTGGTACAATCATTGCTATTTTTCGATGGCCTGCCCATAATTAATCTGGAATTGAAGATGTGACTACACATCATAACGAAGGCAAAATTGTAAATAGTGTTCATGAGTTTGCCACCGGATCATGTTGTGCTCGTTCCACAATATTTCCTCGGAGCAATTGTCCGACGCCTTCAGGTAGGTCAGCCTTGCTGGTGACTTGTCATTTGCATGTGAGTAATGAAAGACGTGATTTTATTTCATTATGTTGTGCAATAATGTTTATTATGCTGAAATATTTTATTACCTTGAGTTAAAGTAAACCTGATGTTTTAATAAATAAAAGATTACAACTAAATATAAGGCCAGTGTTTAATTGGTAACAACATAGAACTGTTATCTAGAGCTCATCGGTTCAGAAAATGATCCTGGAGTAGACAACTACATAGTTTCGACATTGATGAGAAAAATGTGAATAAGCTAAGTAATTCTGAAATACTCAGCTTTCTCATAAAGTCAGAGATTGTTGCGCTAACCTTGCATAAGGAATGATGGCCCATGCTAATTCCAGTTGAGATTTCCAAGTGTCCTTTCAGCCTTCAGTGCTCACCACAGAGATAAAGTAACATCTTTGTCCCCTTCTCTTATGAATTTACATCTATGCATTCAGAATGCAGCTCATCATTTGTAGTCATCTTATTTCACACAATACTTGTGATCAGCACATCATTCTAGCAATTAATATGTCTGTCAGCAAAACGTTCATGGTAGAATTGCTGAATATTCCAGGTTTCATCTAAATACCAAAAGTTTAGTACGAAAACTAAGGAAAGATTAGTGCTAAAATGTCTGTCAATATCAGGGTTACTGAGGATGAAAAAACTGGAAGGGTAGGAGTAATTGTCTGTGGTGCAATTGAAGGAATCATAAAGGTAGGAAGCCTCCTGAAACTATCAGAATAGCAATCCAGAAGAACAATGGGAAATTAAAATCAAGATCACAGCAGTGATTTAGATCCTGTTCCTACTCAATATGAGTAATCACTGCACCATTCCACTCTGTAAGGATTCTCATCTTCATAAAAACTAACTGACATTGATTTAATCCAATACTTTCAAAGAAGTTATCATAAAACTTATAGCATAAAAAACAGAAAGAAACATTTATTGAAAAAATGATCATTTTACATATTTGGTAATATAAAAGTAGCCTCTTTAGAACCCAGTCTTAAATAAAAATAAATAACAACAAACATAGTGATTCATTTCTCTAACAGATACAAAGATCTGACATCTGGTTGTTCAAGAATTGAACATACATAAAAACTTAGTTTAAAAATCACAAATATCACATAAATTATATTTCAATAAGTTAATGATTAATTGTTCCATAGCTATGAACAATGGCAAGTACAAAGTGTTGCCTCTTAGTGTCAACTTAATATTCAAGACATATCTAGTACAAAGTACAGCTACAAAATAACCTATCTGCATTTATTTCCTGAGAACTGGCAAAAATGTCAAATGATATGACTGTCAGTGTGATATTTATCTATACTACTTTTCCACCATTTTTTTAGTTTCACAGTGCAGTTGATTATGCAGTGTTTGGAAGACAGGCATTTATATATAGAGGATATGCATTACAAATGTGGAACCCATATGCACATACTACTATTGAAACTTATCTTGATCACTGAGATTCCTACTTATTAAGTTGTATAAGCTACAAGGCTTCAAAACAAAGCTTCAGAACATTAGTGTTTTGTGTCAAGCCACTGCCAATCTTACATATCTAATAGTAGCAGTACTGTGTTTGTAACATCGTAGGAGAATGAAATGTATGTTGTGCTATGTTGTCAGTTTGTTTGTTTAAAAATGAGAGATGAAACAATTTCAGGTCCACGTGGGCACCACTTACAACTCTTTTGAGAAGAGGGTTATAGTAATTAGTGAAACATAGGTTAACTTCTGTTTTTGTAGGTGCTTAGCACAAAGTACAAATTGACAGTTTATGTGATGGGTGCAATTACTTTCTCTGGTTACCCTAGCTCCTTTGAAAGAAATCAATAAAAATGCAACAAACACCTAAATAATCAAGTCTATGGGCTCTCATGACACAAATCAAGGCAATGTTTAAAATTTAGAGCAACACCTATTTCACTGTCAACAACACGCACAGCTTAAATTTTCATCTTGCATCATGTAACACCTTTTGTTACATATATTGCTTAGATGATGGATCCTTATACTCTTTCATGCTGAAAGAGTTTGCACTAACAAGCAAAAGTTATGATTAGATACCTGTACAATTTTCTTTTAAATACAGAATTAAATGTTATATATACTATGCATGTTCCTGTAAACTGAGTCTGATTGATCGGATGAAAAAATTTCAAATATATTTCGCTATGACTCAAAGTGTCATATTTAGTAAGGGAAATGTAGTATAGAGGTGAGCAGAACAATTACATTAAAACCATGGGAAGAAAGGTAACTTCGCTTTTGTTATCAATTTATGGAACACTGAGTTGGAGATTTGTGTGAAAAACCTAGATTGTACCTCTTCTTCTATTTGCTGCATTACAATCACACGATGTAAAAATGCAGCCCAGCAAACAAACACCATGGTACTCCAACAACAAAAATTACAAAGGTGATACAGAAACTAGAAGATGCACTTGCAGAGCTAAAGGCCTTTCAAGGGCGCTTGCTAGAATCCTAAGAGGAGAAGGCATGGCTGTTACCAGGGCTTATCACAAAAGAAGTCCACTACAGAGATATTATCTGTAATGTGGAATGAATCCATAAATCCATTTTTAAATGATGTGCATGGTTACATCCATCCTCACTTTGCAGTAAACAAAATGGTTATGATCTAAAAAACTCTTCTGAAATGCTGATGAATAGCTGTTACATCACTTCAGAGAAGTTCTGCGGGAATGAAAGTTAGTGTAAAGGGCTGCACTTATGGCTCACTACTAAGTTAAAAACTTATTTCTGTAGGTGCAGTCTAGTATGTCAGCATGATTAAAGGCCTCGGCCTTTATTACATGAAAACAATCTGGCATTTTTCTTTTCTTAAAACTGAATTAAATATGCCTCACAACCACAGTACAAAAATTGTATTCTTTTCCCAAATTATTACGATTTCTGTACTAACATATGCTGCTTATTACCTAAGAAGATGAAAATGTGGACATTTTTAATTGACATACAGCTGTTAGTTAAATCACAAGATTTCCTTTGGTGACAAAGTTTCGTATGAAAGTATTATAATAAATTTCTTGTGATAATGAATCACTGTTTCCATGGGCCAAGATCTAGCTTTGGAATTGCTGGACTATCACATGGTTTCAGTGGGTTCCTGCAAAAATACAAACGTCATGATAACACAAAGTTACACACTAAAACTGGGTGACTAACATGAAAGACAACATAAAATACTGCAAATATAAAGAATAATGCTAACTTTACAGATAATTAAGTTGCAGAAGACAAATAAAAGCAAAAGAACTGTTCAATCCTTTCAAAATATTTACCAATAACTCAAAAAACTTCAAATTCTCTAAAAAACGGCCAGGGGGTACAAAACAATAGGAAGGGAGCCCCAAGAATAAAAACAGTCACATTATTGGAATACGAAGTGATACACCACTACAACAAAAGAGAGGCCTATTAAGCAGACAGAATTCTACATTATTCAGAGAAATACAACTTACTTATCAGAAACAAGGCGGAAAGCATCAGGTTGAACCATAGTGATATTGTCACCATTGTCGCATAACATCCGAGAAAGTGATGCTTTACGTATCTGCTTCAATTGGGCTGCAACATACAGACAATTACATAAGCTCATGTTGCTCAGAAACAAATTGACAAAAGAATACATTGTGAGATAATCCACAGCTCAACCTGCTAGAGCATAGACGAGAGAAGTTCTTGTAGGCACTATTGTATAGGCATATCTTACTACAATCTTTCTAATGTATTTCAGTCTGTAATCCACTTTTCCCACATGCATACTTGATCACTTTCCATCCTTTACCAGTTTTCCTATCCATAAACATTTAATTGGTTTGAGACTACTACAATTTAATTCATGCCTTTTTTCTTCAATATATACATATTACTCGAGATTTACTTGTGCTCAATAAAACATTATATTTCCTTATTTTCAAATGTTTCTGAGTGATTTTGGATTTTAGTCTCAGTTTACCACAATAGTACATATAAAACAGTCAGGATAAGGAGATGCAGCAATGAGTGCTAGCCTCTTAATGGAAACATTAGTAACTGTAATTTACTCAGGCACTTACATGGATGTTTTGAGTGCTTCCAACGTGTGCTGATAAGCCTACCAAAATAACTGAATACCAGATATTCAGTGATAAACTGAACAACTTGTAATGGGGAAAACTGCAGGATATGTTTGCTCACATTTCCTTCATACACAATTAAATCATCCTGCACTTGTGAACTCAGTGTTAGAGAGCCCTATTTTATTGAACCTATTTCAGATTGGTTAAGGAAGTAGACTAGGTGTTTCTTTCACGATTCTTTTACGGTTTTGGGTGGGAGAGAGCGAAGCTTTAAGTTTTTGTGGTGGCCCTAACTCATTCCTGGACCGATTCCTTAAATAGACCATGCTTGCTTCGTTTCCTGGTCCAGCATGTACTCTAACATCACTGACGTAAGTGTCAATGAGGTGCTGAACTCCAGTTTCTTCCTCACTGTTGATACACATTTTTCACATGCATGAGCTTTAAAGCAGTATCTCCTAATGTCAACACCTGGTATTAGACCTTGTAAGCGCAACACACAACACTGAGTTCTCTCCTGTATAAGGCAATTGTCACTCTGGAACAAGAACTGGAAGGGAGACTCATGTCTCCCTTTCAGCTTATCACTGAATCCATGAGAATTGTTCAGGCTATGCACACTGTTGTCAAATTCATTATTTTAATTCCTAAGGGTCTACAAGAAGTTCGAAAATCACATGAGCTACAGTCTATCTACCTGTACATATTGTTATTAGTCATAGTTACAATATTATTATTTATTTGGTAATGGAAAGTCCTTAGTGAAATATAAATTTTAGAAGTAGTGTTGAATAAGTGTTGAGGTGTGGATTCATTGACAAGGACAAAGACACCGATATTATCCTACAATGCCTCTCTCAGGAAAATTCCCGACGTATAGAACTGGTCATGAATGCCTGCGTCAGATATATCTGTGACGTTCGACTTTTTGATCACATTTCACCAGCATATGCAAAATTGTCCTGGCTGCGTGCAGACAAACGCAGAGATTTCCATACACTCTGTCTCATCTACTGCCTTATAAATGTACACTGTCCCTCATATTTCTCCTCGTCCCTAACGCTCATGTCGAAACAACATGACAGAAACACACGTTCCCATTATAATAAAATCCTCTCCGTTCCACTGCATCGCTCAGTCACATTCTCCAAGTCCTTTACAATAGCTGGAACCCGACTCTGGAATAACCTCCCTCGTTATGTTAGAGAACTTAAAAACATGTCCAGCTTCAAAAAACAGTTAATGACGTATCTACTTAAGCAACAGCAATGCCTTCCTCTGTACATGAATGCACTTCACCTCATTACTTCCCTCTTTCCTCCTCCTTAAATCTCCATTCCCCAATACACGCTATACTAATAAACATCTACTTTACACACCAAGATATTATGTACATCTGCACAAACCTTCATTACTATTGCCAATCCTTCTCATGTTTGTCATTATTATTTGATTTTTTAACTGTTATTATTATTGCTTTTATCATAATCTGTATGTATAGCACCTGTTGTGAAAGTACTGTCAGCATTTACTTTATTAGATCTTAGTCATGTGTATCATTATATATTTTTTACTGTTATTATTATTGCTTTTATCATAATCTGTATGTATACCACCTGTCGTAAAAATACTGCCGCATTTACTTTATTAGTTCTTAGTCGCTACTCTTTATTCATACTGTCACTAGAGTGACCTAATTTTCTCATTTAAACTATGATCATGATGTAACTCTGATGTGTGAAATTCTGCATGTGTGGAACACTGGTCCGATGTAAGAGAGGGCCTGAAGGCCCTAATCTGATCAGGTTAAATAAATAAATAAATACACACCACTGAATACCTTTTCAGTTTTCGGCTGAATCCTAATTCAGCGCCATAAGGTACACGTAAATACATACATACACATGCACAGCTACATTGTCCAGCTACCTACATTGTGCATTCACTGCAGCTCACGTTTGAAACAGTTCAGTTTCTTTTCCTGCAGGTGTGTAAAACATCTGGTGTAATACATTCGTGAGACAGAGCTGGAAACTGGAGCCCCCTGCCCACCTGAACTGCTGATTGGGGTAACAGATTGATCTGATATGAAACTTCCTGGCAGATTAAAACTGTGTGCCAGACGGACACTCGATCTTGGCACCTTTGCCTTCTACAGGCAAGTGCTCCACCGACCGAGTTATCCAATCACGAGTCACGAGCCGTTCCTGCAGCTTCAGTTCCGCCAGTACCTCGTCTCCTACCTTCCAAACTTCAAAGAAGCTCTCCTGCGAAGAGTGCAGAACTAACACTCTGGGAAGAAAGGATATTGCAGAGCTCAGGGCCCGAGATCAAGTTTCGGTCCGGCACACAGTTTTAATCTGCCAGGAAATTTCATGTCAGTGTACACTCCCCTACACAGCGAAAATTTCATTCAAGAAACATGCCCCGGGCTGTGGCTGAGCCATGTCTCCGCAGTATCCTTTGTTCCAGGACTGCTATTTCTGCTACTCCTGTGAAGTTTGGAAGGTAGGAGATCCTTTATTCTAGGATTGCTATTTTTGTTACGTTCGCAGGAGAGGTCCTGTGAAGTTTGAAAGGTGGGAGATGAGGTACTGCTGGAGTTGAAAGCGTAGTGACGGGTCGTGAGTTGTGCTTGGGTATCTCACTCCTTGGAGCACTTGCCTGCCAAAGGCAAAGCTCTCGAGTTCGAGTCTCGGTCCAGCACACAGTTTTATTCTGCAAGTTTGTTTCAGATTGATCCGTAGTAAAGGGCGAGATCTACGTTTTGTTGAAAGGCGATAATTTGGTTGTAAGTTGGTGAAGCGAATGAAAGCGAACGCAAAATAAAGGTTGCAGTTTGGGACTGAGTGAAAGCATAGCCTAACGTCTACGTTAGGACCATCTTTAAATTCACTTTGTCTTATTTTATGCACTTTTCGTCATGAAAATTAAAACTTCAAGGGAAATTCAATTCATTTATCATATTTTGGATACGTCTCCGACGAGTATTTTGATGCATATTATATACATACGTCCTACATAGTCAACAAAAAATTACAGGGCGGGGGGGGGGGGGGGGGGGGGGGGAGGGGTACTAGGTAACTTTTATCCATTCATGATCGTGGAGACCGTACAAAAGTTCTTTTTCTTCTAGAGATACTTCACTTTTAAACTAACTATGAAAGCTATTACGTATGAAAATGCTTAAGTGTGTGAGTAAGCAGAAAATATTAATGGTAGAGCAGACAGTGACAACGTGTAACCCTCCTTCCTGAAACGAAACGTCGATCACCTCCTGCTCAGGCAGCTGCTGTTCAGCCAGAGGTCACACAGCCAGTCAGGTGTCGATGAGTGGTTTGGCGTTACCTGGGCTGAAGGAGTGCGGCATCTGTCCCATCTCGTAGTAGAAGCGGTCTCCGCGCTTCCAGCGGTGAAACTGCTCGGCCACCAGACAGCGGAACGTGGGCCCCAGCAGGCTGCCGGCCACTGGAGGCTCCAGCAGGCCGCCCACAAACACGTCCACGTCCCGAGGACTGTCGTACAGCTGCGACAGCCGCCGCGCCGACTGTGGAAAACCACGCAAAAACTTGTAACACGCTCTTACATCTTACATTGCACTCTTAATTTATTCACTGTCTTTCAAAGTCTCTGGGATATCTTAAGGTCGGTCCACACTTTACGCAGCCATCAAAACACTTCACAATGCATTTAAAATGGTGGCATTCACACAAGCTGTTAAGGGCAGGTGATAGGACGGGACGGCACAGAATGGGATGTCAGTATCACGGTTGCGAGCCATAAACACTTTCGCACAATGAAGTGTAGTTCAGGCGTGTCTGGAAGTATTCATTACAGGCTTAAGTCGCGTAAAGTGACTGAAGATAACACCACGCTGAAGACACACTGACCTACTCATCCAGTACGACCTGAGGAACTGAATCAGGTATGACGAACTACAAGTATTACATAACAGTTCGGAAGGACACATAACGAAACATCCGTTTTCCACCTAAGCACATTAGTTTGTATTAACACTTAAACATTATGTATTTACATTATTCCAAATCAAAAACGAACCCAGTATATTCTACGTACAAACAGCACTGGTGCACTACAACAGCGGTTACATGTGGCGACCATCAACGTTGTTACAGACTTTGTACCTACGAAGCATGTTCTGTACACATTCTCCATCATACCTGAGGTCTCCTGCATTTCTTGTACAGCGACGAGAATTCGTGCCAGCGTATCTTCCTCTGACGCTGCAGCAGTCTCGCAAATTACACTTTGTATACGAGCCCAATTATGACACTTTTCTCTTTTCCCCCAGCAGGAGCGGGCGCGTTGAACACCTGAATTGAAACCTTCGTAGAATGGAAACGGTACGTTTGCGGACATGTGGACTCCCATTCAAAATATTATGTACTCACACCCCACTACAAGTCCTAGAAGTTTGTAACAGGAATTTTTGAACACCTTATACACAACAAAGAGTTGAGGATGTATAAGTGCTACTCTGAAATCAAGAGACTGCCACAGCAAATGACATTGTGGTGAGATGCAACAAACCAGTCAGAAGGCGGGTAACCAAACTGTAGCGCCTAGAACCGCTCGGTCAGCCCGGTCGGCACTTCAATCACACTTGGTACACGTGTCCCTTATTGTTAAGCGACAAACGCTGTCGGGGCTGGCTGGTTCGGGGGAAGGGACCGGACAGCGAGGTCATCGGTTTCATTGGATGAGGGAGGGATGGGGAACGAAGTCGGCCGTGGCCTTTCAGAGGAACCGTCCCAGCATTTGCCTGAAGCGATTGAGGGAAATCACGTAAAACCTACAGCAGGATGGCCGGACACGGGTTTGGACCGTCGTCCCTCCGAATGCAGACCGAGCGAGGTGGCGCAGTGGTTAGCGCACTGGACACGCATTCGGGAGGACGATGGTTCAATCCCGCTTCCGGCCATCCTGATTTAGGTTTCCCGTGATTTCCCTAGATCACTTCAGGCAAATGCCGGGATGGTTCCTTAGAAAGGGCACGGCCGATTTCCTTCCCCATCCTTTCCTAATCCGAGCTTGTGCTCCGTCTCTAATGACCTCGTTGACGACGGCACGTTAAACAGTAATCTCCTCCCTCCTCCCCTCCGGATGCGAGTCCAGTGTGCTAACCACTGCGCCACCTAGCTCCGTCACTGTGGGGGTAAGGACCACTTACCTATCACAGTTTAGGAGATATGACATCATAAACAATGAAATGTGTGAAAAGCTACCGCTTCATGCATGACGGTTAAATTTATTACTAACTCTTATTAGTATTAAATTTGGCTGACGGTATCCACATATGCTGCTAAATGCACCTACAAAATTATGTCATGACGCCACACATATTTCAGGAGATATGACATCGTAAAAACTCAGATGCGTGAAAAACTACCGTATTGCGCATCACGTTTAAATGTATTACTTCTTTGCTACCAACTCTAGTGGCAACACATATTGCAGACAGTATTCACATATGCTGCTATGTGTACTTACAAAATCATACCATAGTATGACACATAGATCAGGAGACATGACATCATAATCAGAGACGGTTGAGAAAATACTGCATCAAGCATGAAGTTTCAATACATTTATCTTTATTACTAAGACACTCCTGTCATCGAGTCAGTCTAAGAAAATCCCTGACACGTTGCAGCGCTTTATACAGCTCTCAACTGCGAAGCGCAAACGCCTGCAGGCGAAAACAATAGCCGTCTATAGAGCTAAGAAGGGGTGTTACCCTAGAGGCACTGTAGACAAGCGGAACAGCTGCTCCCAGAATACAGAAACTGTTTCACAGTTTAAAAGATTTTTCACCAATGCATGGAAATGAAATTCTTTCGATATTCCACTACAAAAAAGTTAATTTTTTCATTTCTAATACAAAATTGGCAAAATGACTACATGGCAACGCCGAGTCTGTCAGCCAATATTTAACGAAGGTCCTAACTGCACAATGCCCTACACTTATCACGAGGAAAGGAAACTCTATGTCGCTACGAAATACAGCCAAGTTCAATACAGTAACACAACAGTCAACAATGGCTGCCATACACAGCGCTTTCGGATCAGCTAACCAAAAATAAATGACTATTGGTCGAACCCTTCCAACTTCTTCCGATTTTTACCTATTCACTATTAGGGAGATGATCGGTCAACTTAAAGTTGTATGAATTAGTTCACTTTTTAGTTGTTTATCACTTTGTTCTAAGATGATATTTAAGAATCATTGTTTAACACGTTGAGCGAGAAGCCGATTTTATTGGGCTTTCCATTGAGGCAGCAGTCTCGCGTGCCGGCGACCACTTGACATGTGTTGAGCTAAACGATCGCGTAATGGTGCGCCTGCAGGCCTGCAACCCGTCTTACGAACACGCAGTATATGCCACCTGGCACACAGGCGTTACCGTCTAAAAAATTCATTAGGCAGCTGCCGCGGAACACGGCAAGTAAACGAAATGTAAGTGCACCACTCGACGATCCATGGGCTGGAGTATAAACGAGCGTGGCATGGTAATAAGACAACCTCCAAGGGACGTCCAGTTTGAGAAAGCCACGACTGTATAAGGAGGGACCAGTTCACATCGATTACTTTCAAAAAGCTTTGTTGCTCGTAAAAGCAAAAATATCGCAAAGAGGATACAGTGATTAATCGAATGCGTTATTTTTAGCATGTAAACGTCACCGTGTAATGCAATTGCCATCATCCTAAAGTGAGAATTCAGCTGGTGATTCAATAAGTGATCAAAGTATGTGGTTTGACCGTCGAGGCAACAAGCCGAACCTTGTGCGTTTTATGAGTGCCGAACGTGCCAAATTGATGAAAATGTGTAGAAACAAAGTTGAAGATTTTTATGGAACTTTTGTCACATGAAATATTTCAGCATATCAATGGACAAACAAGTATTAATGATGCAAAAACGCCAATGGTTTCCAAACGCTTGAATCAATGGATGCCGATAACCAAGGACGGAATAAAGGGTTGTTTGGATTGATTTTGTGGATGTGATTGGTGAAACTCCGACGCATACATTTCTACTGGTCCTACGATCCACCATTTTTCGAACATTCCTGCAAAAGGTAATGAGCAGAGATCGTTCTGAAATTACGTAGAGAATGCAGCACTTCACAGACAGTTCAAGAGTTGATGCTTTAATTCATCTCTCAAAAGTTCAATTCATCATCGACGAGCTCAATGAAATGTTTAAAAAAAAGTTATGATCTTGCCGAAACACTATGTATTGACGAGTCTCTAATATTATATCATTCCGAGGACGAATTATATTCAGGCAATATATGAAACAAGAGAGACGCTATTATTCCATCAGAATGCTTAAATTGTGCTGTAATAGTAGATGCTCTACATTTTCCGAATTTACAGTAGCAAAGTACTTGATGACGAAATGTCACCCGTACAAACGTTGAAAATAATTTGTGTCAAATTGTATGCAATGAAGTCCATACGTCATGATCGATAACTCGTATAACAATGTAGATCTCTCAAGAACTCCGTTGTTGAACATGAGCGAACTGTGTTGGCGGGAGCCTTATGGACCAAACGCACTGTTGTCTCATAAACCATGTTGGTGGTAGAAGTCTGCTCGGTAGTAGTCATTTCTTTATTACGCTACTTGGACGAAATGACACTGTGCATTTCCATCGTGCGCCGAGCGTAAAGGTTCTTCTAGTAGGCTTTTCTTTCTTGATTGTATTTTTCAGTCAGTTTTTGCGTCCCCTCTGTCGCTGGACCTTCACCGGGGGCCAATATCTCGCCCTGCCAGCGATATGGTACTGCTTACGTCATTGGAATATCGATTTTTTGTGAATATTTTCTAACTGTATTTCGTAAGATATTTCTTACTCTGTGTGTAATAATGTGACGATAGAATTTCAGGTTGCTGAATATGAAAAGATTGTATACAATATTGAAATATGCAAACCATTCAGGTATCAAAGTGATACATCGTAAAATTACTCAATGGATAGTTATCCTCCGGTGGAGATACAGAAAACGGTCTAAGTGTACTTTTTTTCATAAAACGCGTCTTCAGTGCTATTGTGTTCTTGGTAGTCTGTTGTATGTCCCTGTACTTGATGTAGGGCTAAATCATGAAGAAAGTGTTTGAGACATGCGTTAGTAGATGGCACATGGTATGCGTGTCAAAATGTGCGTCCATCTGCAGCTCCAAAACTTAAGATATATGAGAAGTGGTGTTTGTTGATTACAGTTCTGCTAGTTAAAAACCAAATGTTACGTTTCTGTACACGTATCATCACAAATAAAGAATTGTGCCTCAGTATTAATGGAATTTGGAGCAAAAACTTTCTTCCAGCTATTTGGTCGAAAAATGACGTTTTTTGAGACAGTTGCTGTATATAAAATACAAGTTGGTCGTTGCAAAGAAGAAAACAGCAACCAGCCACCGTTAATAATGGTATTTATTCGTACAAATAGCACTGTTACCTGTTTCGCACCGATGGCTGTTCACGTTTATATTACATCTGATGTTGTTTACGTTAGTTGTTGGAAAAATCAGTCAACAACTAATGTAAACAACAACAAATCTAATACACAGTCCTCTGATGATGAACCTAACGGTACGAAACTGGTCTGAGCGGCTGCTCCCGGCGGAAGTTCGAGTCCTCCGTCGGGCATGGGTGTGTGTGTTTGTCCTTAGGATAATTTACGTTAAGTAGTGTGTAAGCTTAGAGACTGATGTCCTTAGCAGTTAAGTCCCATAAGATTTCACACAGATTTACCATTTAACGAAACTGGTAACGGCGCTGTTTGTGTAAATAAATAAAATTACTAACAATGGCTGGTTGCTGTTTTCTTCTCTTCGAGAATCAACTTCTAAACACTTTTCTATTGTCACTTAAAACTAGTCAATTTCCTGGTATGGCGATTAGAATGTTCTTAATAAACTTTTTATTTTCTAATTTTTCTCATTACATTTTGGTTCAAAAGGCTCTGGTCGCTATGGGACATAACATCTGAGGTCATCAGTCCCCTAGAACTACTTAAACCTAAGAACGTCACACACACCCTTCCCCGAGGCAGGATTCGAACCTGCGACTGTAGCCATTATATTTTGCAATGACGCAGTGAGCAGCATTATGCTGTGGTATCACAACATCTTCTCAGTTTTTTGGATGCAAATCAGTTACGTACAGACAGATATTCATTGAAACTTCCTGGTGGATTAAAACTATATACCGTGCAGGGACTCGAATCTGGGACCTTTGTCTCTTACGGGCGAGCAGTCTACCGGCTTATTTTGTCTTCTTTCTTTCAATTTCTTTGTTCGTCGTTTCTTCGGCAGTGGTTCTATGTGAAAGTCACACGACATCTTCCAAATTCAATCGATGACAACGTCATCCAGAGTTGTCATTACACCGGGCTACCAGTCCCCTGACCTAACACGCTAAGCTACAGTGCCGGCCGGCTATGTTACTTAAGCACGACTGACGACCCGTACTCATAACTATACATCAGCCAGTACCTCTTCTCCTACATTCCAAATTTCACAGATGTTCTCCTGCATAGCTTGTACTAGAACACCAGAAAGAAAGGATATTACGGACATGTGTTAGCCACAGCCTTGGGGATGTTTGCAGGATGAACATCCTTTCTTCCGTGAGAGCCGCTCCTGCAATTTACGCTGGAGAACTTCTGTGAAATTTGGAAGATAGATGAGCTACTGGCTGGAGTAAAGCTGTCAGGACGGGTTGTGAGTCGTGCTGAAGTAGCTCAGACGGCAGTTTGCTCTTGTCTGTGGTGAGACGCGGACGTCTTGTTTGCGTCCCGACAGCGTAACTGTGCGCGAACAGTTGTTTACTTCATAGCTGTTGCGAGTTGGTAGACACACGTTCTAAATATCTCGCACTCTTATAGACAGGCCACAATCAAAATCACTTTTCACCAGGATTACGCTAGACCACGCGCATATGAGGTTGAACGATTCTTACCAGATGGTCTACATCTGGATCCCCTGCACTTCGTGGGCATTCACTTCAGCCAGTGTCGTTTACGGCAAGGTGATAAATTCTGAAGTGTGGACGACTGTGGTGACCAAATTCGCGAATTAAGTTCAAACAGTCCTATGGTCACATCGGATCGGTTGCAGTGGTCCACGCTGGCCTGGCTTGCGCACCCTTACAGTCCTTCATTTACATCTACATCTACATCTAAATAGCTATTCTGCAAATCACACTTAAGTGCTTGGAAGAGGGATCATCGAACCACCTTCACAATAATTCTTTGTTATTCCACTTTCAACAGCAGACAATCTTCCGGGCATCCTGATAGCAGATGTGGCCCCACACACGCTCTGCCCACCAGTACCTGTTGGACATATTAGGATGTTTTTCGTGGAACACAGCTGTATGTTGGGAGCTACACCGGAGACACGAAATCAGACAGCAAAGATTTATTACAGTGTTCTCCAACGCTGGAATCCGGCTAACGATATTGTACGACACCACCCCAAGGTCGACTGGACGCGGGTGTGGCGAGCCATCGACGTGCCTTTCCTGTCCACTTTAGTACGGTCGACGTAGTATGTGGTCACTAACGAGAAATTTCCGACCCGACAAAGGCTACATGACATTCACCAAACAGACGATGCTATATGCCTCCGTAGTGTGATGATAGATAACGGACGAACACAGACTGAATTGTGTCCCCACACGCGAATGCTGGAAACGGATCCGCCAGATACTGGCTTTCCGCCCTTTGTTTCGATTGTGCCCCTGGATTTCTTTCATCCCGACGCCGTCTATTTCCCAGTGACCTGGATGAATGTAGTCAGTTGGGTACGAGGAATGGCGATATATTACATGTACCGCGACGGCGAAAAGGAAGTCCGCAAGTTGTGGCAATACATGATCGAAGAGTTCCTGGTCTTAACGAAGAGAGCGCAATACCGGAACCTATTTGTTAATTATTTGGGATCGTCATTCATGGACCCACCTCTCAGCTGGGGTGTGCCTGGTGTGAGCAGAAGTTGAATTTCAGGCGTGATTTTCCACGATTCCCATACTGTAGTAGAAACAGTCAGACTGTGTGCAGCGGCCCCGGACAGTCTACAACTACATCTACATCTACGTGATTACTCTGCTATTCACAATAAAGTGCCTGGCAGAGGTATCAATGAACCACCTTCATGCTGTCTCTCTACAGTTTCAATCTTGAACGGCACGCGGGAAAAACGAGCACTTAAAATTTCCGACGGTTGACGAATGGTGAAGCCCATCGAAATTACGACCGCCTCTTACTGGTCACCCGCTTCGATAAGGCGATCCCAGCGGGCAACATGGCCCGATTTCGTTCACCTTATTGTCATAATTTTTGGCATATGGCTTCATTGTATTTACTGATTATATATATCTTAAAAAACAAGGAAAAAATTTGATGGCGCGCTTCGTTGGTAGGGGGAGGGAGACATTGTTGCGTCAGGCCTCGGAATTTGACCCTTCTCGGGAAATGTATTTGTTTTACTGTTCATTTTCCGTTAGCAAGAGGTAGAAGAATTGCCGTTCTCATTTCTTGCTACCAAGCAAAGTTAAAAGCGAAAAAAGTAAAAAAAAAGCCTAGACTATCAACTTACCCACTCGGGTTCTCGGGTTGAATTCTTGCTCATTCCAGCTCTTTCCTCATTTTATATTAATCATCGAAAAAAATATGGTAAAGTGACCAAAAAACAGTCGGTAAAAGAGAAAACAAAAAAGGCGATAAATATACAAAAAAAATAGTAAGGTGGCCGCTCGCGATATGTGGGAAACCCAGGATCGATTCCCGGTCCGGCACAGATTTTCATTGTTCTCATTTCAGTCTACAGCTGCTGGTTGTGTATGTTCGTAATTGCGAATGCATTTAATGTACTTCGGTAGATCAGTTGCATTTTGTAAGCGATCTGTCAATAAAACGCAGTCTTTTGTTCGCTTTCCCCACAGTATTTTCTATGTGTTCTTTCCAATTTAAGTTGTTCATAATTGTAGCTCCTAGGTATTTAATTGAATACAAGCACTTTAAATTTGATTGATTTATCGTGAAACCGAAGTTTAAATGATTCGTTTTACACTGAAGAGCCAAAGAAACTGGTGCACCTCCCTAATATCGTGTAGGGCCCCCGTGAGCACGCAGAAGTGCCGCTCACGACGTGGCATGGACTCGACCAATGTCTGAAGTAGTGCTGGAGCGAACTGAAAGCATGAATCCAGCAGGGCTGTCCGTAAATCCGTAAGAGTACGAGGGGGTGGACATCTCTTCCGAACAACACGTTTCCAAGCCATCGGAGATATGCTCAGTAATGTTCGTGACGGGAGTGTGGTGGCCAGCGGAAGTGTTTAATCTCAGAAGAGTGTTCCTGGAGCCACGACGTAGCAATTCGGGATGTGTGGGGTCTTGCATTGTCCTGCTGGAATTTGCCAAAATCCGTCGGAATGCACACTGGACATGAATGGACGCAGGTGATCAGACAGAATTCTCATGTGCGAGTCACCTGTCAGAGTGGTATCTAGATGTATCAAGGGTCCTGCGCGCGCCTCACACCATTAAAGAGCCTCCACCAGCTTGAACAGTCCCATGCTGACATGGAGGGTCCGTGGATTCATGAGGTTGTCTCCATACCTATACACGTCCATCCATTCGATGTAATTTGAAACAAGACTCATCTGACCAGGCAACATGTTTCCAATCATCAACAGTCTAATGTCAGTGTTGACGGGCCCAGGCGAAATTAATGCTTTGTGTCGTGCAGTCATCAAGGGTACACGGGAGAGCCTTCGGCTCCGAAAGCCCATATCGATGAAGTGTCATTGACTGGTTCTCACACGGACACTTGTTGACTACCCAGCATTGAAATCTTCAGCAATTTGCGGAAGGGTTGCACTTCCGTCACGTTCTCCTCAGTCGTCGTTCGTCCCGTTCTTCCAGGATCTTTTTCCGGCCACCGCGATGACGGAGATTTGATGATTAACCGGATTACTGATATTCACGGTACACTCGTGAAATGATAGTACGGGAAAATCCGCACTTACTCGCTACTTCGGAGATGCTGTGTCCCATCGCTCGTGCACCGACTATAACATCACGTTCTAACTCAATTAAATCTTGATAACCTGACATTGTAGCAGCAGTAACCGATCTAACAACTGCGCCACACACTTGATCCCTTGTATAGGCGTTGCCGAGCGCAGCGCCATATTCTGTATTTGAATACGCATGCCTGTATAGTATTTTTGGTTGGATTGGGTTGGGTTTTTTGTGGAAGGAGAGCAGACATAATCGGATTAGGGAAGGACGAAGAAGGAAGTCGGCCGTGCCCTTTCAAAGGTACCATCCCGGAATTTGTCTGGAGCGATTTAAGGATATCACGGAAAACCTAAATCAGGCTGACCGGACGCGGGATTGAACCGTCGTCCTCCCGAATGCGCGTCCAATATGCTAAGTATTTTTGGTCCTTCAGTGAAACACGCATCATCACACTTTTCATTATTTACGGTCAATTCCGATGTTCGCATCATATAGATATGTTTTCTAACTCGTTTTGTAATTCGTTTTGGTCTTCTACGACTTTAATAGACGATAAACGACGCCATTATTTACAGACAACCTAGAACGACGGCTCAGATTGTCTGCTAAATAGTTTACACAGATAAGGAACATTAACATTATCTTGGGGAACGTCAGAAATTGCTTCTGTTTTACACGATGACTTTCCGATAATTACTATGAATTGTGATCTCTCTGACACGAAATCACGAATCCAGTCGCATAACTGAGAAGATATTCCTAAGCAGACTATTTGATTACAAGCCGCTTTTGAGATAGGTGTCAAAAGCCTTCTAGAAATATAGAAATACGGAATCAATTCGAAATCCTTTGTCGATAGCCCTCAACACTTTGCGAAAGTAAAGAGCTAGTTGTGTTTCAAAATAATGCTTTTTTTTTCTAAAGCCTTGTTGACTTTGCGTTAATAGATCGTTCTCTTCGACGTGATTCGCAATGTCCGAACAAAACATATGTTCCAAAATCCTGCTGCATATCGACATTAATTCTATGGGCCTGCAATTTAGTAGACTACTCCTAATGCCTTGCTTGAATATTGGTGTGACCTTTGCAACTTTCCAGTCTTCGGATATGGATGTTTCGTCGAGTGAGCGGTTGTATATGATTGTTAAGTATGGGTTACTTCATCAGCATGCACCAAAAGGAACCTAACTGATAAACAGTCTGGACTGGAAAACTTGCTTTTATTAAGCGATTTAAGTTGCTTCGATCTCCGGGGATATCTACTCCTAAGTTACACATGCCGGCAGCTGTTTTTGATTTGCGGTGCAATGGCCGACGTCGGAACTGCGGCCTTCCGATCGTATGAAAACGCCATCAGTCGTATGACTGAGAAATGGCAGACGTTTGAGACCTATAAGGTGTACAATTGCGGACGCCAAATAAAAATCGAACGGACAAATTACGTACCGTTCTCCTGGTCATCAGCGGTTGTCGTGCGATAGTAATGTACGATGGTCTGGCTGTGGCCAGGAAGGTCATGTCAGGTCGGAGTGTATTCAACGTGACTGACCCAAACGGCGCCTCGGGCGGCAGCGACGAACCTCCCCCTCACCTACGCCAAAGGCGCGAAGACATTCTCCGTGGACGAAGAAACCATCGATCACATGCGGATGCCAACGTCCTGCGAATCCTACAAGGACATGACCCAGGTGATGCAGCCACCCCAGACGACGGCAACCCCGCAACACCCCCAACTACAGTCGCTGGGTGGACCTGAAGAAAATACGGGCGTCGACAACAGGGCCGTGCCGACATTGGCCTTCTTTACTGAGGGAGCGATGGCGAACTATCAGCACACAGACTCCAACATGGAAATCGATGCCCGTGAGCAAAGATCACCTCACTAACATAAAAAGCGACAGCACATGACTCCCGACGATTGTCTCCTCCTCACGACGGAGCAGGAAACTGATGGCGCCGCGGAGGGCATGGAGGACGGACCCGCCGCGGAGGTTGGCCGACCTGACACCTTCCACTTCCTCTAGACCTGTTTGCTACTACGCCAAAGGAAGCTGACCGTCCATCCGCTGCCCTTTGGAAAGAGATATGGGATCCGAACTTTGGCAGTTCTACACATCAGCAGCTGGCAACTTGCGGCCCGTGAACAGACGGCGACGATGTATATGACGCAGTGACAGAAGAAAGGGAGGAAAATAGGGGTGGTACACAGCGTGCCCTTACCGTTCCAGCGACTAAGTAAGTGTCAGTGTCAGCAGCGTCTCCGGCGCCCTAGTAAGCGGCAGTGTCATCAGCGTTTAGGGGATAATATCCAGTTCTGTCGTCGTCCATGACGACACCACATGAAGTGGAGACAAGGCAACAAACTTTTCGGCTAACAACAATCAACATCAACACGGCAGAACGCTCCGTAAATACTTCATGTTGCAAGACATGCTCAATGCTGCGGACATTGACATCGCTCTCCTGCAAGATGTTCACGTAGCTAGCTTTCCCGACTTCTTCGGTCACACAGCTAAAGTCTCCCACGCTTCGCCCAACGGCAGCGGCGCCGTAGTTCTACTTAGAGACGACCCGGTAACAGGCAAAGTTCGATGACTCCCCAACGCACTGGACATGGCCGCCACGGTAAACGGAGTATGACTCATTAATGTCTCACCCCTTCCGATACAGATGGACGGCGGGAATGCCCCAGCTTTTTTGCAGTGGACATTACACTGCTCCGCCGGAGTCGACTAGACGGGCTGGTGACTGGCAGGGAACACATTCATCCGTAATCTTCAGCTGGCGAACACATGGCACCACATCCACAGCGACAGACACGATTAGATTCTGCAGTCACTCGTACAGCCGACTCGACCGGATTTGTGTCACTCGCTCACTCCAGACAGCGATATGCGATGAGGAGCTATGGTCAATAGCTTTTCCGGATCACTTGGTCTGCATCTGTGCCAAAGATCTAAGTCTTCTCAGGGTATGGCAATGCAGAAGCCCGCGGAAGCTCAAAACCGGCCACTTAACCACCCTGGTCTGTCGAATAGCTGTGGAAGATATACGGAATAAGTATGCCCGTGTTGCGTCTTTATCCCACAGCCCTAGGAAGGCGGATTGACTGCGCAAAATCGGCCCTCAGATGAATCTTCATAGCGTGCGGTAGAGAAGTAGCTGCGTGGCGCAGACACACAATGGACTTTTACTATGCCATCTTCAGAGAATGTTCAGAACAGCAGCCCTCGCCGGACAGACACTTGTTAGTCAACCACGACAACACAAAGATCGTTTCTCCCACGCGTCTGCATTTGGCAGGAGCCGTGGTACGCGAGCACGCACAAGACAGACTTCGGTGTCTCACATACTCACGAACTGTAAAAGGCGGCGATGAGTCCTAGTCCGTATTATCGACGCGGAAGACGGCAGACGTCTCAACGAACGACGCGATGTAGCAAAGGCTTTTTATTACCATTATGCTCCATTGTATTCGGCACAGCAACCGGATCCGGCTGTCGTTAAGTAAGTCTCAGGGTTGATCTACGGCCCCATAACGCAGGCATAGGATCTGGAATGGGTAGGGGACGTGACAGAAGACGACGTCACGGATGCTACCGACAGAGGAGCAGCCAACGAGACCCCGGGACCAGACGGCCTCCCTTTGGAGTTTTATCAGGCCTTAAAGCAGCTATTGTTGCCGTGTTGGACCGAGACATACCAAGAACAGATGTCTCCAGACGTAACGCTGCCTGTAACCTTCTTAGAAGGACTGATAGTGCCTGTTCATAAATTGAATGGTGGGTCCCATGACCACAATTTCCGCCTATTGACGCTGCTGAGTACTGACATGAAATTTTTCACCAGATTGACGGCTACACGTTTCAAGAGCACAATACAGAACGTTCGCAGGTTCGAGCATCGTTGGCGGTTTCCCAAAACATACGTGTAGCTCTCTGTCGATAAATGGACGCAATAACGCTGGCCATGGTTCGATGCATACAAAGTGCGCAGGCATCCACCAATTTCATCAATCATTTGACCTAGTTGATTACTCATTCTTCAATGCCATTCTCCGGAGCATGTGGTACGTGGACCGCTTTATCGAAGTGGTGATCCGCCTACTTTGCGATGTGTCATCGAGGGTGCTCTTGCCATACAGCCTTTTAAATCCGAGCACTTCGTTCTTCGTCGTTAACTCTTATTACTCTTTCTTGACTCTTGTATATACTGTGTATTACCCGTCTCTCCCTATAGGTTACCCCTATTTTTCTCAGAATTTCGAACATCTTGCACCACTGTATATAGTCGTACGCTTTTTCCAAGTCGGCAGATCCTATGAACGTTCTCTAAACCATAACTAAAAGACTTCAGAACATTAACAGGCCTGATGGTACCTTGTAAGTACAAAGTCCGACATTTCTCGTCATAGACGTAGTGTCAGATGGCCAAGACCAATGCCGTCACGAGGATCCGAGGCCACGCAGCCTATTACTTATTCAGTGACAGTCGAAAGAATGTACTCGATTTTTGAAACTACATGCAGGAACGGCATTGCGCGATAGTTAGGAACCACAAATATAGACAATATTTTTCGAAGTACATCTGGAGTGCACTACACAACCCGCTACGCAGCTGCATCACCCATGGCGGGAGACGATGAACATGCTGTAACGCAGATGACTTTAGAAGGAATAACAGTAACCCACCAAAAGACACTAGAATGATGTGGCAACGCGAGGACTCTACTTGGCAACCACTAGTAGAGTGAATGTTTATTTTAGTCAACCGGAGGGCGGACCTCTCTTTCCTTTTCTTTCTTCATGGCACAACGTGACGTTGTATACATGTAAATAAAATAAATAAAAAATTCCTGCTTCTGGGTAGCGTTTAGCTTGATCTTTTTATCCTGAACCCACCTTTCCCTCCTTTTTCCCTTCGGTGTGAAGTCACCGTTGCAAGGCCTCGAGACAACCCCTGCACATTCTGCCCTCCGACCTAATCCTTTCACAAAAAAGTCGGTAGAGCACTTTCCCGTGAAGGGTAAAGGTCTCGTGTTAGAGTCCCGGTCCAGCACACAGTTTTAATGTCCCACGAAGTTTCATACAAGCACACACTCCGTTGCGCAAGGAAAAATTCATTCTGCGATTATATTGTTTATCATTATGCTGACAAATGTCGGATTTGACACTGTTAAGGGGACCATCAGACCTGTTAATCACTGATTCTGTAGAGTCTTAGTTATGTTGTAGAGGACCTTTGCAGTACCTGGGAAGTGGCTTTTCGTGCCAAGGCCCCCAGTTTCCGAGAAAATCGATTCTGAAATCTTATGCGCGTCTCCTATGTGTGCTGCTTTGGTCTTGTTTCTACCAAGCGAGCGTAGAAAAAAATGGTTCAAATGGCTCTGAGCAGTATGGGACTTAACAGCTATGGTCATCAGTCCCCTAGAACTTAGAACTACTTAAACCTAGCTAACCGAAGGACATCACACAACACCCAGTCATCACGAGGCAGAGAAAATCCCTGACCCCGCCGGGAATCGAACTAGCGTAGAGCAGCGAATAAGTTTCATGGCTACCATGCTGGCGATAAGGCTTCAATTCCTGCCCCATATATTTTCTTTTTCAAGTTCACCGTAAAGAATATCATCAAATACTATACGTCATGCAAAATTATTCAATAATAACCATTTTCGCTGTAGTATTTTCATTAACGCTTCCTTCTAGTGTGTACTCCGTTTCTAGTTCTTAGTTACAATTCCAAATACTTGGATAACGTTCGTTTACCACGTTTCCTCGCCTGATGTTCTCTCTTCCCCACGGGCCACTACGGATTTCCTTGGCGGTGTAAACTGCCACCAGGCGTTTATCATCAGCATCAGATGTTCGCAGTGCATCGTCAGTGCAATGCGTGTCAAAACAGTACAGTGAATGGAAGAAGCAAGCGTTTCTACAGAAAAATAGCAACTAGAAAATCCGTCAGAAGTAGAGATGTGTGACGATCAATCCAAGGGCGAACTCATTAACGTCGTCAGATGCACCGATCTAAGTGACATATTGTACTGTATTGTATGTTAACCGGTGACCTAGAAACGACGGAGAGGCTCTGTCCCCGCCGCAGCCGCAGTGGTCCACAACGCCACGACGACTACCGCAGTTCACTTCACCCTCCGCCGCTCCACGCCGAACCCAGGGTTATTGTGCGGTTCGGCCCCCGGTGGACCCCCCAGGGAACATCTCACACCAGACGAGTGTAACCCCTATGTTTGCGTGGTAGAGTAGTGGTGGTGTAGGCGTACGTGGAGAACTTGTTTGCGCAGCAATCGCCGACATAGTGTAACTGAGGCGGAATAAGGGGAAGCAGCCGGCATTCGCCGAGGCAGATGGAAAACCGTCTAAAAACCATCCACAGACTGGCCGGTTCACCGGATCTCGACACAAATCCGCCGGGCGGATTCGTGCCGGGGACCAGGCGCTCCGTCCCGCCGGGAAAGCCGTGCGTTAGACCGCACGGCCAACTGGGTGGGCCTACGTGACATATACTGTATAACGATATTCTCTACGATTAAACTGAAACAAAAGTACTTGGTTAGGATTTGAACCTGTACCGTCAGCATAGTAGCCATTTGCTTTAGCCACTGCGCTTTGCGGTTACACAACATGCACACGAAACTTCAATATAGATTTCCTCAGAAACTAGAGACCGTGGGATGAAAAGCAGGTCCATGTACAGCATCATGAAAATCCGTCTGATGGTCCTCTCGTTGGAACATTTTCCACTTGCCCTCTTCAGATGTTCGACGCTTAAAATATACTGGAGAGAATGGGCCAGGAACTGAGATGGGGAAAACAGCTCGGCAAGACTACTCACGCTGTGGCCCAGCGTGTTGGCGAGGTCCCTCCAGGTGTCGGCGGGTGGCAGGCCGCACAGCTCGCGGAAGGCGGGGTACGGCGGCAGCCCGTGGTCTCGTCCGCGCGTGATGTCCAGGCTCTCGCCGTCCATGCCGAACGCAGCGTCCTCGGCGCGGAACAGCTGCTGCGTCACCTGCACACGCCCTCAACTCACCACTGTCCAGACACCAGCACTCGAGCTCTACCGCGGGTAGACACGACACTACACCGTAGGCTACTCCCACACTAGAGGCACAGCAAATAGTGTCTCGGGTAGATGGATCATCACCATACTCTGTTACATGACTGCATTTTCCAAACTGCCCCGTAACTTATTCAAAAACTGATAACAGAGATGAAATGTGATTCTAATAAATTAATCGTCGCCGGATAATGAACTGTGAATCAGTACCAGAGATTGCGAATACTTAACTACACTATTGGCCATTAAAATTGCTACACCAAGAAGAAAGCAGATGATAAACGGGTATTCATTGGACACATATATTATATTAGAACTGTCATGTGCTTACATTTTGACGCAATTTGGGTACATACATCCTGAGAAATCAGTACCCAGAACAACCACCTCTGGCAGTGATAACGGTCTTGATACGCCTATTCATTGAGTCAAACAGAGCTTGGACAGCGTGTACAGGTACAGCTACCCATGCAGCTTCAACACGATACACAGTTCATCAAGAGTAGTGAGTGACGTATTGTCACGAGCCTGTTGCTCGGCCACCATTGACCAGACGTTTTCAATTGCTGAGAGATCTGGAGACTGTGCTGGCCAGGGCATCAGTCGAACATTTTCTGTATCCAGAAAGGCCCGTACAGGACCTGCAACATGCGGTCGTGCATTATCCTGCTGAAATGTAGGGTTCGCAGGGGTTGAATGAAGGGTAGAGCCACAGGTCGTAACATTTTTTGTGTCCAGAAAGGCCCATACAGGACCTGCAACATACGGTCGTGCATTATCCTGCTGAAATGTAGGGTTTTGCAGGGATCGAATGTAGGGTAGAGGCACGGATGGTAACACATCTGAAATGTCCACTGTTCAAAGTTTCGTCAATGCTAACAAGAGGTGACCGAGACGTGTAACCAATGGCACCCCATACCATCACGCTGGGTGATACACCAGTATGGCGATGACGAATATACGCTTCCAATGTGCGTTCACCGCGATATTGTCAAACACGGATGCCACCACTATGATGCTGTAAACAGAAACCGGATTCGTTTTGCCATTCGTGCACCCAGGTTCATCGTTGCGTACACCATCCCAGGCGCTCCTGTTTGTGATGCAGCGTCAAGGGTAACAGCAGCCGTGGTCTCCGAGCTGATAGTGCATGCTGCTACAAACGTCGTGGAACTGTTCGTGCAGATGGTTGTTGTCTTGCAAACGTCCCCATCTGTTGACTCAGGGATAGAGACGTGGCTGCACGATCCGTTACAGCCATTCGCCTAAGATGCGTGTCATATCGACTGCTAGTGATACGAGGCCTTTGGGATCCAGAACGGCGTTCCGTATTACCCTCCTGAACCCACTCCGTATTACCATCCTGAACCCACCGATTCCATATTCTGCTAACAGTCACTGGATCTCGACCAACGCGAGCAGCAATGTCGCGATACGATAAACCGCAATGGCGATAGGATACAATCCGACCTTTATCAAAGTCGGAATCGTGATGGTACGCATTTCGCCTCCTTACACGAGGCATCACAACAACGTTTCACCAGGTAACACCGGCCAACTGCTGTTTGTGTATGAGAAGTCGGTTGGAAACTTTCCTCACGTCAGCAAGTTGTAGCTGTCGCCACTCGCCAACCTTGTGTGAATGCTCTGGAAAGCTAATCATTTGCATATCACAGCATCTTCTTCCTGTCGGTTAAATTTCGCGTCTGTAGCACGTCATCTACGTGGTGTAGCAATTTTAATGGCCAGTAGTGAACTTCGATTACAATTTCCTGTTTAAATTGGATCCACAGGTAAATGAGAAGTCATTATGAAAGCAAGATGGACTCCGCAGAGAACGTGGAACCCGCAGTAGAGGCCTAAACTGTAGGGAGACAGTCCCCCACCCCTGTTCACAGAACAGGCATTGGCCCCCGTGCTGCGTAACACGCCAGGCAGGTACAGACACAGTCCGGGTTGTGTTTGAAAGCAGGCCGCCCTGGCACCGACAGTCCGAAGTCACGCAGTTCACACTACATCTCCAGTACATGCAGGGACAACAGAGATTGCTTTAAGCAAGCTGTGTAGTCATAGGATGGATGCCGCTTAATGGCAGAATCCAGGAAGAACTGCCATTGGCGAGAGTAACAGCAGGCAAAATTCGCTGAAAAACTCGAGATGTTAAGGTAACATCTTAGAAAGAGGTGTAAGAACAGAAAGTTTAGGGCCACTTTGAAGGCCAACACTGCGTCCAGATGCCACCAAACCAAATTATTAAGGAAAGTAAAAATAGTTTTTTGTAATGACAGGTTCAATCTGCTTTCAAATCCGACAATAGATGCACACACCTATTCTTCTGCATTATTTTCTGTCTCTATGCACTAATCATCAGCAATCACATTACGACTCTCGCAAATGTAAATGTTTTGTCCAGATAGGCTTTCAGTAGAATCACATTCAAGATCTCCTATCCAGTTAGCAAGTTATTAGTCTTCTCACTTTTAACGTTCATTCCATTTCTTTATTATCGATTTAATTGTGTACATGTGTAATTTTATTACACAATTATTGAGGTCTTTGTCTGATTTCAAAGTCATACGAATTCCTTTATGAGTGTTTTGATGTAATGATTTTCTTGTGTAACATATAAAGGGCGAAATTGAGACATTTAATTAAAGAATCCAATTAAGGTGCTCCACCCACGCTTCCACGATAGGGCATAAACTGGCAGCTGCAGCCACAGTATATGTGAGGGTCCATCTACGTCTTCATCTACATGGATACTCTGCAAATCACATTTAAGTGCCTGGCAGAGGGTTCACCTTCACCTTCACAATTTCTATTATTCCAATCTCGTATAGCGCGCGGAAAGAATGAACACCTATATCTTTCCGTACGAGCTCTGATTTCCCTTATTTTATCTTGGTGATCGTTCCTCCCTATGTAGGTCGGTGTCAACAATATATTTTCGCATTCGGAGGAGAAAGTTGGTGATTGGAGTTTCGTGAGAAGATTCCGTCGCAACGAAAAACGCCTTTCTCTTAATGATTTCCAGCCCAAATCCTGTATCATTTCTGTGACACTCTCTCCCATATTTCGCGATAATACAAAACGTGCTGCCTTTCTTTCAACTTTTTCGATGTACTCCGTCAGTCCTATCTGGTAAGGATCCCATACCGCGCAGCAGTATTCTAAAAGAGGCCGGACAAGTGTAGTGTAGGCAGTCTCCTTAGTAGGTCTGTTACATTTTCTAAGTGTCCTGGCAGTAAAACGCAGCCTTTGATTAGCCTTCCCCACAACATTTTCTATGTGTTCCTTCCAATTTAAGTTGTTCGTAATTGTAATACCTAGGTATTTAGTTTAATTTACGGCTTTTAGATTGGGTAGTCATAAAGTTCCGTCGCTTTGAAAAATCAAGTTGTCATCTTGATAGAGTTACTTCTCCACAAACTCGCCGCTCAATTTAATGCATTTCTCCCAATGATGGATGACGCTACAGATGAATAATGAAGATTAGGTATGTAGATAACGTAACTAATGAGGACGTAATTAATAGAACTGTGGAGGAAAGAAATACATGGTGCAACCTGACTAGAAGAAATCGGTTGACACATTTGATGGTTGAAATGGCTCTCAGCACTATGTGACTTAACATCTGACGTCGTTAGCCCCCTTGACTTAGAACTACTTAAACCTAACTAACCTAAGGACATCACACACATCCATGCCCGAGACAGGATTCGAACCTGCGACCGTAGCAGCAGCGCGGTTCCGGACTGAAGCGCCTAGAACCGCTCGGCCACAACGGCCGGCTACACATTTTGAGACATGAAGGGATTACCAGTTAGTACTGGAGGCAAGTGTGGGAGGGGTAAAATAGGGGAAAGAGAGTAAGAGATATGAATATACCAAGGAGATTTAGAAGGATGTGAGTAGCAGTAGCTAATCGCGGATGAACATGATGATGATGTTTGGTTTGTTGGGCGCTCAACTGCGCGGTTATCAGCGCCCATACAAATTCCCAACCGTTGCTCAGTCCAATCTCGCCACTTTCATTAATGATGATGGAACGATGAGGACGACACAAACACCCAGACATCTCGAGGCAGGTGAAAATCCCTGACCCCGCCGGGAATCGAACCCGGGACCCCGTTCTCGGGAAGTGAGAACACGACCGCGAGACCACGAGCTGCGCAGCGCAGATGAAGAGGCTTGCATAGGACAGAGTAGCTTGGAGAGCAGCATTAAACCAGTCTTCGGAATGGAGACCTGGAGACCGCAACAACAAAATGGATGACCTGAAAGAGACATCGGTTTTACAAATATCCCTCTTAGCCAAAACATATTCCATCTCGAGCACATTTTGTCGACACTTTTTTACCACGTTAGGAGAATACGGGGTGGACGGAAGAGGGTGATGGAGGCGGTGAGGTAAAATTTGACAGCCCAAAAAAGCAGCACGTGTGACTGCCCTGTGCGGAATGAGCTGGGGCGTTGTCGTAGATCAAAAGGACTCTCTTTGTACGGATTCTGCATCCTTCCAGGTCAATATATTTGTAATTTTTGTTACATTTGATCGCAAACATATCGATTTCCTTCATCGCAGACTGTATACTATGTTACATTAACTAGCACTGGTTTAGCCGAAGCCAGAATTCTAGGGTAATCGCTGCCCGCTGCAAATGCTTGGGATAGTGTGGTTATTGTTGCTTGGCGCGAGCGCTTACCGTGGCGGTCAGTCTGCAGTCTGCGGTAGAGTTGAGCTGAGTTGAGACGATGTGTGTGTCGGCATTGTTCAGATGTACTTACTAATTCGCTTTTTGCACGATTAATCGCGCAGCGGACTGTGCGCTGTTGGGTTTCATTGTTAAACGATCAGTGTCGTTTTATGCCATATGGAATATTGCTAAACTGAGCGTATTTAAAAGCGTTTGACTTGAGTAACGTTTTCAGTAATAAACCGTACGGTTTGTGATCTGCTAATAACCTGTATTCTTATTCGATCCTGCCGTTATCCGTTTCCTCAAATTATTAGTAAATGAAATAAATGTATCGTTAACTTGGAGTGCAGAGAGGCAACAGCGTCGTAATATAGCACACAAGGAGGTCGTGTTATACCTTGGACAGATCACGCGATGCTTCGTACTGAAAGCCTCCAGTACCCTTGTCAGGACGTTTCGGAAGTAACCTCCTGTGATGGTTTGGCATTTACGATCATTTGCTCGCACTACATCATGACAGTCCCAAAAAATATTCAGCACCACCTTGCTCTACGATGGTTCGGTCTTCGACTATCAGCGGTGGTGAATCCAAATATTTCTACAACTTGCTTTGCTGCTTTGCCTCCGGGAGTCGCAGTTCTACACCGAGCAATCGTCCATGGAGGTCAGGCGACTAAAGAAGCCACCTGGATTAGTCTGACACGGCTTCAACATTTGCGCTGCTGCTTCCGGTCGGTGGGCTTTCTGAATAGGTATGAGCCGTCACGACGGAACCCAACTGACGGCAACATTTGTCATGTTCAAAATGTCGTGCAAGATATTGATATCTGAGCCATCACGACAGCACAGCAACTTCTACACTGGGAAATATAATTCTTGAAGTACTGCCAGTATTGGAACTTACAAAAAATGGTTCAAATGGCTCTCAGCACTGTGGGGCTTAACGTCTGAGGTCATAAGTCCCCTAGAATTTAGAACTAGTTAAATCTAACTAACCTAAGGACAGCACACACATCCATGCCCGAGAGGCGGTCGCGCGGTTCCAGACTGTAGCGCCTAGAACAGCTCGGCCACTCGGGCCGGCTCGGAACTTACAATCAGATAGCAAAAGTGTATGGAAATGTAATCAACGAAGGTTCATTTACTAGATGAACGAATATTCTTGAATAATCAGATCGACCATCGGCTGAAAGAGTGATGAAAAAATTCAAAATTTAACTATTCATACACTGACCTTGTGCTCCCTTAAAATTCCATGATCAGTTCTTTATGAAATTATTGGTGAATATTTCGGCTATATAAAAGTGTGGATTTCTCCTCTTTTAACAGGAGAACACAAAAAACTACGAATGGAAACTCCGCTACCTTGTCTCACTCGGTACGACAACAATGGCGAGCATTTCGTGAACTACATTGTTACTGACGATGAGACTTGGGTTTGGGACCGATGACCGTAGCAGTCTGGTCCCTTCAATCTTACAAACCAACCAACCAGACCTGGATTTCCCCATAAAAGTACTGAAATAAAGCGCCAGTCACTGGAATGACATCATTATGCCCAACAAAATCGAAAAGAGCCAAACAAATTCTGAGCACCAAAAAGGTTATGGCCATAGTGTTTTAGAATCGAAAGGACATCTTACTTATCGGCTTTGCACCTGCAGGAGAGACCATAACGCGGTGGTGACCTGCGTAGCGTCATTAAAAAAAAAGGCATTAGCCTTGTTCACCATAACGCTCGCCTGCATTCTACTGCGTTGACGGCAGTTTTCTTCGACAGTTTAATGAGACATTTTTGAACATCCACCTTATAGCCCCGATTTAGCTCCGAGTGATTACCATGTTACTTCCCAAACTTCGCTTTTTTGAACGAAAGTGACAACGAACTGAAAGAGGGCATTAGTGACTGGCTCAAAAACTTCGTATCAACTTAGTATGGACGAGGCACAGGAAAATTTGTTGAATGGTACGACAGATGTTTGAATCTGAACTACGATTCCGTAGAAAAATTGCCAAGATATCAATATACACTCCTGGAAATTGAAATAGGAACACCGTGAATTCATTGTCCCAGGAAGGGGAAACTTTATTTACACATTCCTGGGGGCAGATATACGACATGATCACACTGACAGAACCACAGGCACATAGACACAGGCAACAGAGCATGCACAATGTCGGCACTAGTACAGTGTATATCCACCTTTCGCAGCAATGCAGGCTGCTATTCTCCCATGGAGACGATCGTAGAGACGCTGGATGTAGTCCTGTGGAACGGCTTGCCATGCCATTTCCACCTGGCGCCTCAGTTGGACCAACGTTCGTGCTGGACGTGAGACGACGCTTCATCCAGTCCCAAACATGCACAATGGGGGACAGATCCGGAGATCTTGCTGGCCAGGGTAGTTGACTTGCACCTTCTAGAGCACGTTGGGTGGCACGGGATACATGCGGACGTGCATTGTTCTGTTGGAACAGCATGTTCCCTTGCCGGTCTAGGAATGATATAACGATGGGTTCGATGACGGTTTGGATGTACCGTGCACTATTCAGTGTCCCCTCGACGTTCACCAGAGGTGTACGGCCAGTGTAGGAGATCGCTCCCCACACCATGATGCCGGGTGTTGGCCCTGTGTGCCTCGGTCGTATGCAGTCCTGATTGTGGCGCTCACCTGCACAGCGCCAAACACGCATACGACCATCATTGGCACCAAGGCAGAAGCGACTCTCATCGCTGAAGACGACACGTCTCCATTCGTCCCTCCATTCACGCCTGTCGCGACACCACTGGAGGCGGGCTGCACGATGTTGGGGCGTGAGCGGAAGACGGCCTAACGGTGTGCGGGACCGTAGCCCAGCTTCATGGAGACGGTTGCGAATGCTCCTCGCCGATACCCCAGGAGCAACAGTGTCCCTAATTTGCTGGGAAGTGGCGGTGCGGTCCCCTACGGCACTGCGTAGGATCCTACGGTCTTGGCGTGCATCCGTGCGTCGCTGCGGTCCGGTCCCAGGTCGACGGGCACGTGCACCTTCCGCCGACCACTGGCGACAACATCGATGTACTGTGGCGATCTCACGCCCCCCTGTTGAGCAATTCGGAGGTACGTCCACTCGGCCTCCCGCATGGCCACTATACGCCCTCGCTCAAAGTCCGTCAACTGCACATACGGTTCACGTGCACGCTGTCGCGGCATGCTACCAGTGTTAAAGACTGCGATGGAGCTCCGTATGCCACGGCAAACTGGCTGACACTGACGGCGGCGGTGCACAAATGCTGCGCAGCTAGCGCCATTCGACGGCCAACACCGCGGTTCCTGGTGTGTCCGCTGTGCCGTGCGTGTGATCATTGCTTGTACAGCCCTCTCGCAGTGTCCGGAGCAAGTATGGTGGGTCTGACATACCGGTGTCAATGTGTTCTTTTTTCCATTTGCAGGAGTGTATGTTGTAGAATAACTTTTCTTACCATATCTTAAAAGTCCGGAGTAACGAACGTTCTTTACTGCTCAGAGTCACTGTCGCTGGGGGATTAGAGCGGATGGCTGGGGTTACCTCGGTGGTGAAGGAGTCGTCGAGCTTCTGCGCCGGCTGGTGGGCCATTCCGTTGAGCAGCAGGTCCAGGGTGTCGTCTCGCTGTACGGCCGCCGGCCGGAAGTAACCGTCGCTGTACCGGTAGTGACGGACCGGGCACCGCGCCCCGTCCACCAGCCTGTGGGCAGACCCCGCCACTCGTCACTAGGCGCCGCACTGATGTGCATTAAGAACATACAAGCTTTGCATACATTAATGCACTAAAAACACCAGGTTTGCATTAGAGTCCTACAAACCTGAACTGCAGTATAGAAAGTACGGCTACCCGCGGGCGTGCATTTCACCCGCGGGGGTGCATTCGAAATGGCAGTCTACTACATATAGGTTGTTTCATATTCAACGAAAGCACGGTCTTCGGCGTTGAGAGGGAAACTGTACTCCCATAAACCGGCACCAAACAGCACATGATGCTCTGACCCGTTGCTCAGACAGTGTGGCAGGTGGTATATCGATTTCAACCAAATGTAAACTAAACTACACTACTGGCCATCAAAATTGCTACGGCAAGAAAAAATGCAGATGATAAACGGGTATTTATTCGACAAATATGTTATAATAGAACTGACATGTGATTAGATTTTCACGCAATTTCAGTGCATAGATCCTGAGAAATCAGTACCAAGAACAAACACATCTGACCGTAATAACGGCCTCGATACGCCTAGCCAAACAGAGCTTGGAAAGCGTGTACAGGTACAGCTGCCCATGCAGCTTCAACACGATACCGCAGTTCATCAAGTGTAGTGACTGGTGTATTGTGACAAGCCAGTTGCTCGGCCACCATTGACCAGACGTTTCAGTTGGTGAGAGATCTGGAAAGGAATAACGTACGAGGACAAGAACAATCAGAAACAGAGATTTTAAGCAACCAGTTTTAAAACTGGAAGGATTCAGTGCCAAGAGGGGAAAGAGAAACTGGCGCGAAGTGATCTGAGGACAGGAAAGAAGATTATAGGAATACTGGAAGAAAAGGAAAGAACAACACAGGATTAAGAACTGAAATTGGGACATGATTCGTAGAAGGCCTTAACACAGAAAAAGAAGAAGAAGAAAAAGAAGAAGAGTGGAGTAATTACAAATAATAGACAGTATCTATTCCAACATCTTTATCAAAGAGCGTATCGATGTCTCTAAATATCGATACTACTATTTCGATATATTTATGAGCCCGACACCTCTTACGATACCTCTCATGAATAAGGATCGATACTTATCGTTCGATACCGTGTCACTAGTCCCAACCACGCTTCACGCAAATTTGTCGGTGGTTGGCCCTAGCAACTTTGATATGTGGGAAGATGTGCGTACTCACGTGAGGTTGCCCTCGATCATGCTGTGGAAGGCTCGGAAGGCGGCGGCGTTGAAGCCGTTGATGGTGGCGGGGTGCAGCGACACGTCGTAGTCGTACGTGTAGCCCTGGCGCTGAGGGCGCAGGCCCAGCTGCCGCATCGCGCGTTCTCCTGCAACACAAAGCCCTCCGTGTACAGAAACATGAACTGCAGGGTATAACAGACATACACCGACACACTTTGACGAGTTTAGAGAATTTCTTGAGGAACAAAATGAGGTTAGGGTCTACGGTATCTTACCAAAAGGACCTGGACACCCTTCGGAATGGAAAGCAATGTGGTTGGAAGCCGCATGTGAGGAGTAATATCAAAAGCCTTTTTGGAACTCTATAAATACGGAATCAATTTGAGAGCCCTTGTACTCTGTACGTCTTGCAAAAAAAGTGTCAGCTGTCGCTCACAGGAGTGATGCTTTTCAAATCCAAGTTGGTTTGATGTCGATAGGTAAAGTGTTTTGGGATATTTCACAACGTTGAAACAGAGTATTTGTTCACGTGTCCTGCTAAATGTCGCCGTCAATAAAATGGATCTGAACTCAGTGGATTACGTTTGTTTTGAGTGTGTTTGGTGGCCTGATGATAGGGCCTCATTTCTAGCAACCTGCAAGTTGGTGGTGTGTGCAACTTTCCATCCCCTTGCCTCATCATAAATACTAGAAAAGTCCTCATTTCATGATATGAAAAGTAATTAAGCAGCTGCATCATTGATGCACAAGATGCATTTCTAAATTGTTAGCCCACTAAAGAAAGACATTGGTGTAGAACCATAATCGTCCTACCACGACTACGATAGGATCGTGATTACATAGTGGAACGTTTCTGGTGGCGATGTGATAGTTTTGCTAATTCCTGGAATGACAGAGACTTAGCTCGCAAGATTCACTTGATATATTCGTGATATACCAATCAAAGGTTCTGAATGATTTCCACTCAAATTGGTTCAAATGCCTCTGAGCACCACGGGACTTAACATCTGAGGTCATCAGTCCCCTAGAACTTAGAACTACTTACACCTAACTAACCTAAGGACATCACACACATCCATGCCCGAGGCAGGATTCGAACCTGCGATCGTAGCGGTCGCGCGGTTCCAGACTGAAGCGCCAAGAACCGCTCGGCCGCCAGCGGCCGGCGATTTCCACTCAGATTGGTGTGTCAGCGACTTACCAAATATATGTTTACAGACAGGGGAGATTACTTTCATGTGGCAACTGTAACTAGTCGCGTTGTCTACATTGTGAATTATCTGACAGGGCAATGAGGGGGCGATCCCGGTAGCTAAGTGGACGCCGGCACGGTAGCTGAGCGTGTTCGGTCAGAGGGCTGCGTGCTCTCTGTGATTTAAAAAAAAAAAAAAAAAAAAAAAAAAAAAAAACTGAGTCACGGAATCAAGGATCAACTTGAACGGATGTCTCGTGTCGTCCGCCGAGACCAAAAGCAACGAACTATATCGAACCAAAAAAAAAGAAAAAAAAAGTGGAAAGTGGTCAGCGCGACAGACTGTCAATCTTACGGGCCCGGGTTCGATTCCCGGCTGGGCTGGAGATTTTTCTCCGATCAGGGACTGTCTGTTGTGTTGTCCTAATCATCCTCATTTCATCCCCATCGACGCCGAAGTGGCGTCAAATCGGAAGGCTTGCACCCAGCGAACGGTCGACCCGGCGGGAAGCCCTACTGACACGTCATTTACATCCCCAGCATGTCGTGTGACATTCTTTGTATGAAGCTATTTTACGGCCGCATTGCAATTCGCTGAGCCAAGATTGAATATCTTGTCTGCTTACTGTGGAGAGAACAGAATACCTAGATTACATCCGTTCCAACTCAAGAGCTAAGAAAATTGTATTGCATTGTTTATTTGCATTGGGAATTTTATCAGTTTATTTCACAGGGCCATAGAGCTCGGTGCCCACGAGACTGAGTAAATTTCAGAGGTATTAATTTCTTTATTGACATTACATACTGGTTTTCCAGATTAAGTTGTTTAATTTTTCCTTGGAGAACACCATTGGCTCAACAACACATTACACAGCAAATTTGAACAACACAAAGTTATATTCTTAAAGAAAGTTACAAGTTTGATCAATGAGGGAGTTTCGTAATCCCTTTTAGGGTCCCGTCAATGAAATAATGAGTAATGAGTGATGTCGACAGGAAAGCTTCAGCTGATTCCATTTCTTCTAGGTTTCCAGAAGTTTTTGACACCACAGAGTGTCGTCTTATTTGTGCGAGTGGGAGTGGATTCGCGATTTTCTGTCACAAAGGTCACACTTCGGAGTAACGGGCTGGAAGTCATCTACTGAAACGAACATGAGGTCTGGGGTTCTCCAAGAGGGTATTATAGGCCATATGCTATTCTTGATCCACGAGGTACGTCTGAAAAGTTCGGTGAATGGTTACAGAAAATAAAACAATGCTTACAGACAAGCTACATTTACTGACCTTCAAAGTAATCACCATGAGCTGCAACAAACTTCTGACTTCGGTTGTAACGGTGTTCGAAACTCTCTGCGAACCACGCTTGTGGAATCGCTCGTCGTCGCGCATTGCTGGAGATCGGCATCACTACAGGAGACGAGACGGGGTGCTACGAATACGATATGGAGTCCAATCGTCAGTCAGTGGTACAGTGTTCATCGTATTCCTAACTTTCCTCGGATAGAAATTCAACTGTGGTTAAGCCCTTGTTGTCGAAAACGACACTAAAAAAAAACACTCCATAAGTGGCCCATCGGGACCATCCGACCGCTGTGTCATCATCAGGTGAGGATGCGGATAGGAGGGGCATGTGGTCAGCACACCGCACTCCCGGTCGTTATGAGGGTTTTCTTTGACCGGAGCCGTTACTATTCGAGAAGCTCCTCAGTTGGCATCACGAGGCTGAGTACACCCCGAAAAACGGCAACAGTGCCGGGCGGCCCGGATGGTCACCCATCCAAGTGCCAGCCATGCCCGACAGCGCTTAACTTCGGTGATCTGACGGGAACCGGAGAAAGACAATCAACATCGTCTTAAATTTGAATTTTGTGAGCCGTCTTTTTATGAGAGGCAGGGAAGACGATGAACACCAAGCCACTTACTGTCGCTTGGTCGCCAGATCGTGTTAGTAGCACCCAGTCTCATTTCTTGTAATAACGCTGATATTTCACAATGTGTGGCCGCGGTGCTTCGAGCGATTGGACGGAAAGCGTTTTGCTAACAGTCTGCAACAGCCTTACAATCGATGTCAGAAGTGTGCCGTTGTAAGTAGGCTGTTTAGGTTTTTTTATTTGTAACACCACCTCTGTATGAACACCACCTCTGTATAAAAATCACTGGCTGTGCTGTGTGCAGTATGTGGCTAGTTTGCATTGTTGTCTGCCATTGTAGTGTTGGTTTGTTGGCTGTTAACAGCGCGTAGCGTTGCGCAGTTGGAGGTGAGCCGCCAGCAGTGGTGAATGTGAGGAGAGAGATGCCGGAGTTTTGAAATTTGTAAGAATGGATGTCATGAACTGCTATATATATTATGACTATTAAGGTAAATACATTGTTTGTTCTCTATTAATATCTTTCATTTGTTAACTATACCTATCAGCAGTTAGTGCCTTCCGTAGTTTGAATCCTTTATTTAGCTGGCAGTAGTGGTGCTTGCTGTATTGCAGTAGTTCGAGTAACCAGGGTTTTTGTGAGGTAAGTGATATGTGAAACGTATTGGTTAATGTTAGTCAGGGCCATTCTTTTGTAGGGATTTTTGAAAGTCAGATTGCGTTGCGCTAAAAATATTGTGTGTCAGTTTAAGCACAGTTTCGTATAATTTTTCAAAGGGGACGTTTCACTGTCATTAACGGTGTTTGTTTTGAAGACCACTAAAGGTATTTTGTTTGTAGCTTTTGGTTCCTTTATTTTCTGAGACCACCTACGAAACTTTTCAGACACACCTTGTATACACATGATTTATGGGAAGATACGAGCAACCCTCTAAGATTGTTTACAGATAATGCTATCGTTTACCGCCAAGAAATTCGTCAGAATATCGATAGGAATTACAAAATGGTTTACACAAGACATATGAATGGTTTGAAAAGTGCTAACTGACGCTGAGCGATAAAAAGTCAGATGTGCTCCACACCAGTACTAAAAACAATAACAATTTTAGATTATACGAAAATTCACGCGAATTTAAAGGCCGATTCCACTAAATACCTAGGGATTACAATTATGGACAACTGAAGTTGGAACGATCACATATATAATGTTGTGGAGCAGGCGAACCAAAGACTGAGTTTTATTAGCAGATCGCTCTGAAGATGCAACAAAAAATGGTTCAAATGTCTCTGAGCACTATGGGACTTAACTTCTGAGGTCATCAGTCCCCTAGACCTTAGAACTACTTAAACCTAACTAACCTAAGGACATCACACACATCCATGTCCGAGGCAGGATTCGAACCTGCGACCGTAGCTGTCGCGCGGTTCCAGACTGTAGCGCCTAGAAGCGCTCGGCCACCCTGGCGGGTGAAGATGCAGCAGTTCTATTAAAGGAACTAGCCTTTGCTAGAGTATTGCTGCGTAGTGTTGTGGGCTCCTCACAGATAGGAGCGACGAAGCACACTGACAAACTTCAAAGAAGGGCAACTCGTTCTGTGCTATAGCGAAATAGGGGTGAGAGTGTTTCGGATATGATACGCGATTTTGAGTGGCTGTCATTAAAAGAAAAGCGTATTTCGCTGCAGCCAGATCTTTTCACGAAATTTCAATTACCAGCTTTCTACCCAGAATGAAAATATTTCTCTGACTCCCACCTACATAGAGAGAAGTGATCATGGACGTAAGGGAAAACAGAGCTCCTACGGAAAAAAATTAGGTGCTATTTGAGAGTATAGCAGTCATGAAACAGCCTGAAAGTGGTTCAATGGACCTTGTAATGTAGGTACCTCTCCAAGGAGCTAGGATTTTAACTGCGTCGTCACAATACATATATTAGCCGTGAGGTCTAACGGGCGGCTTTCCGGACTGGGAAGAAGCACCTGGTCCACGGCACGGACCCACCTGCCGGACTAGTGTCGAGGTCCGATGAGATGGCCAGTCTGTGGATGGTCTTCAGGCGGTTTTCCATCTGCCTCGGTGAATGGTTCCCCTTATTCCGCCTCAGTTACACTATGCCGGCGATTGCTGCGCAAACAAGTTCTCTACGTACGCGTACACCAACATTACTCTACCACGCAAACATAGGAGTTACACTCGTCTGGTATGAGACGTTCCCTGGGGGGGGGGGGGGGGGGTCCACCGGGGGCCCCACAGTAACACTGAAAGAGTGGTTCGGTGTGGAGAGGCGGAAGGGTGAAGTGGACTGCGGTAGCCGTCATGGGGTTGTGGACCACTGTGGCTGCGGCGGGGACGGAGCCTCTCCGTCGTTTGTAAGCCCCCGGTTAACATACAATACAGTACATAGATTGCAATAAAGTTCATCATATGACAATTTAAGAGAGAACAGTGGGGGCCGTAAATACTACTCAAGAAGGAACAATAACTTTCACTACCCACTATTAAATCTGTCAGTGGTTCAGCAACTGGTTCACTTTCCAGCCCAGTAACAAAAAACTTCAAATGCAACCTCACATAAAATCATTTGTCCTGCTGAATTGCTTCTACTCCGTGGACGAATTTCGATTTAAAAACTGTTGGCGCTCTTTTTGTTTTCTAAAAAAGAGAGAGAGAGATCGAGAAAAGAGAGCCGGCCGGTGTGGCCCTGCGATTCTAGGCGCTTCAGTCTGGAACCGCGCGACCGCTACGGTCGCAGGTTAGAATCCTACCTAGGGCATGGATGTGTGTGATGTCCTTAGGTTAGTTAGGCTTAAGTATTTCTAAGTTCTAGGGGACTGATGACGACAGATGTTAAGTCCCATAGTGCTCAGAGCCATTTGTACCATTTTTGAGAAAAGAGATAGAGACCAAGAGAGAGATACAAGTAGAGAAAGAAAGGAGCTAGTTTTTAGTTTTGTTGCTTGAGTAGAACTAAAAAATGACATGTTTTTATTAATGTTGGCACTAACCACATGTACATATTTTGTAAACTGACTCGTTCCACGTAGTTTCGATAAAAGAATCGTGGAAACGATGTATGGAACATATATATAACTAACTAATCTTCTCCAAGCACTTAAAGGTGAAATGCAAAGTACAGTAGAACCCCTCTAACCCGACCTTGGAATGTCCGCCTATTCTCAGGCTCGCGAGCCTGTGCCAACTTGTCACTAACTGGACGCCTGTCGGGCCATTGTTGCGGTGTCTACCGCTGTGCATATTGTTATACTGTACGTTATTATGCTATTTTATCCTCTGTTGGGATTAAACTTCGCTGTTTGCTTTATTCCGTGTTCTCTACTGTAGATTCACTGCGTGTACAGTTGTCTGTTTTTGAACGTGTCTGGATTCGAACGTAAAATCGTACCTCTTTCACTAAATGAAAAATTAGCAGTGCTACAAAGACTGGACGAAGGAGATTCGCTCCAAAAAATTGCAAAGGAACTGAATGAAGGTGTTACGACAATTATGGATTGGAGGAAGAATTGGAAAGACATTCACTCCTATACAGTTACGATTGATGGTAAAAACACTCTGAAGAATCGCAAAACATTAAAAAAGCCTAACTTGAACTGCTTGATAACGCTTTGTGGATATGGTTTTGTCAAGAAAGAAGGAAAGGAACTCCAATATCTGGGCCAATTCTCAAAGAAAAAGTGATAGTTTTGCACAAAAAACTGGAAGCCGAAAGTAAATTTGCTGCCAGTGAAGGCTGGATTGATCCTTGGAAAACTTGTCAAAAATGTATCCCTGACTTTTTTTCCAAGTAATTTGTTTTCGCTTTTACTGTAAAAACAATGCATACAGTATAATCATTTCTTAGTTTATACATACAGTAGTTTGTTTCTTTGAAAAATTACTTTTTTTTTTAAATACAGTGCCATAAAAATTTTTTAGTTTACAGTATATATATCGTTTATACGTTATTACGTACAGTATAGTGCTTGTCGTTTTTCCTTTTAAAACCAATACATATTATAGTGTGTGTAGACGTTTTTTAGTTAATATACTGTTTAACACTGTGTAAAAAACATCTGTTTGTATTACTATAGACATCTTTTAGTTCTTAAATCGTTTAATTTTTGTCACTTAATGTCTTTTTATATTTTCTGCAATAAATATTAGATTTTTCGGATAATCCGACCTTTTTCTCGTTCCTACCATAGTCCCGGTCCCGAAGGTGACGGATTAGAGGGGTTCTACTGTAGTCATGTAGATGTGATAGTGTAGAGCTGCAGTAGACAGCTGTGTGGCTGGCAGCTGCGGCACGTGTTGCTACGCACCCAGTATGGGCGGCAGGTAGTGGCCGTACGAGATGTGCTGGTACTGGGCGATGAGTATGCGGCGGGCCTCCTGGAAGAGCCTCTCGTCGTCCCAGCGCGGGTTCAGCTCAGCCAGCCCCCTGGCCAGGCGGTTGTGCTCGCGGATCAGCACCGTGTGCAGCGACGCCAGCTGCACGTTCTGGTTCAGCCGCAGGTCCGCTGCAACACGCGCGCACACACCAGCGCGTTACGCTCTCGCAGAAGCAAACCAGCTCGTCACACTTCCGGGCACACTAAAACATTGTGCCGCAGGCTGAACTCCAATTCATTCGGAAAACAATTTACACGAATTGCTTACCAAATAAATTAGAGGTAAATTTCGGATTGGAATCCGTGTGCGGCTCCATCACAGCGTTTCAGACTACAGGGTGTGCTAAAAAGAATGACCTGATTTTAACTTGTAATAATATTGAGACGACTGTCACTAGGTAACTGAAAAAGCGCATGGTCTAGAGTTTCAGAAAAAAATCCGCTAGATGTCGCTACGAGCGCTGACCCGGAGCGTGCAGCCAGTCTCGCGCAATATGGCGTCCGCGCAATGGAAGGCGTATTGTGTTATTGAATTTAGTCGTATTCAATCAGTGATCGCAGTTCAGCGGGCGTTTCATATTCGGTTTCGTGCTAAACCTTCCTCCCTTACCTCATGCCATTGGTGACATCAGCTGCTGTAGCTTCAGTGACAGAAGACACCTTACGCTCAGTTTGGCATGAATTCGGCTATCAGCTAGCTGTCGTCCTTGCAGCCAATCGAGGACATATTGAACATTTATGGTGGATTTTTATAAACTTCTGTCTCTTCTGAGTAATTTAGTAAGCAATTTGTTGGTCTTAAGTCAGTCTTCCTAATAAATAATTCTATTTAAAATTGGGTCATTCTTTTTGAGACACCCTGTCTTACGACTGCGCCATCGCAGACAGAACCGTGCACTCCGAGCCGCCTCTTCAATTTTTTCAGTGCCATATCTTCCAGTCGCTCTGTGAACTTAATGATGGATCAAAGCCAAAGCGTTCCCACACACTTGGAATGATTGTAGGGGAACAGATGCAGGAAAAGTGCATTGCCATCCTAGGCAACGTCATAATCGAAGTAGTTTGCCGTTGCCTTCCTCTGACTTGTGTGTCTGAGATTTGTGTCCTATGGATGACAGTGACGAATGGCTATACAGTGTAGGGTTGGGTTTTTATTGTCATGGATAAAGGGACAGGGTGAAACCGTGTACTGGCACACAAACTGTTCCTTTCGAATAGCACCAATAGGGCTGTCGAGCTTAATGTTGCCATCCGATGGACGATAACCATCAACTATGTCACATACTGAGGTGATTAAAGTCTTGGGACTGCGATATGCAGATATAGAGATGGCGGTAGTATCGCGTAAACAAAGCATAAAAGAACAGTCAACTGGTGGAGCTGTCATTTGCGCTCAGGTGGTTAATGTGTAAAGGTTTCCGAAATGATCACGACTGCACGACGGGAATTAACCAATTTTGAACGCAGAAGAATAGATGGAGATGTACTAGATGTGTGGAACATTCCATTTCGAAATCGCCAGGAAATTCGATATTCCAATGTCCATCAGCGTCAAGGGTGTGCCGAGAGTACCACATTTCAGGCATTACCTCTTACCACAGACAATGCAATAACCGATGACCTTCACTTAACGATCGAGAGCAGCGACGTTTGCGTTGAATTTTCAGTGCTAACAGACAAACAACAGTGCGAGAAATAACCACAGAAATTAATGTGGCACGTACGACTAAAATGGCTACGAAGTTTCCTCTATAGGGAGGATATAGCGCGCAGCGTTCGTCACCTGAAGAAGCTGCGCCAAAACAGTCTCAGTTGCTGAGCAATCTGGCTTTTTTACAACGCTGTCGTGACAAGGAGGTAGTACCAAAGTTTGCAGTCATCAAACACCACATCAGAACCGCTGCAGTAAACAGAATTTTACGAAAGACCAGCCGTGCGATTGTGAAAGACAGAATACGTCATACCAGGTATGAACTAGACATGAACGCTCGCCTGTTGTTTAGTTGCCATTTATTTCTGGTCGGAGGACTACGACGTAATAGGCCGATAAATTTGAGTGGCTTAACCGTCATCAAGGAACTACTGGATCCATCAGCATTCACATCACTGTTATCAACTTCTCTGACAAGGAACCTCATGAAGTTACCATCTCGGCTCTCAGTAAAGGATTGAACTTTGCCCCAGCTCCACGTAAGTTGAGATTATTAGTGGAGTGGAACAAGTAATTCGTCATCTTCCTCAAGAAGGACTGGATGACGTGCGGCTTGCTACTAGCCGGATTTTAGCGACATCCAAGCCGCCTAAGTCAAACATCTGCAGAGAGGAGAGACAAGGACTGAAATTGTTGCAGAAGGATGAAGATCTGGTTGTTTTACCTGCTGACAAGGGGAACACCACGGTAATCCTCAATGCTACAGATTACCACAAGAAAGTTGGATTATTACTGGAGGATAGCACATACCGGATTCTCAAGCGGGATCCCACATCGGCACTCAGCAGGAAGATAAGAGAGCTACTAAAAAACTCTGGCCTCTCCGACGACCTGGTGAAGTACTTACAGCCGAGAGCACCTAGGCCACCAAGACTGTACGGTTTGCCAAAGGTTCATAAGGAGAACGTCCCATTGACACCGATTGTTGGCGCTATTGGCTCTCCTACGTACATGCTTGCAAAACACTTAACTAAATTGTTGGCGCCTATAGTTGGTCACTGCCCACATCATATTAAGAATTCAAAAATGTTTGTTGATATCATAAAACAAATGAAGATAGACCCATGGTCAGCCTCGACGTGGTTTCTCTGTTCACCAAAGTGCCTGTGGGTGACACATTACAACTGTTGGCGGCTCATTTTTCCGCAGAAATTTTGAAGTTGTTCCCTGCATACCTTGACGACCACTTACTTCTTATACAGTGGAAATTGTTATGAAATGACGGATGGAACAGCCATGGGTTCGCCACTGTCACCAGCAATAGCGAATTTTTTCATGGAGGATTTTGAAGAACGAGCGTTGAGCAGTGCTCACCTCCGCCCATCATGCTTCTGCAGATACGTCGACGATACTTTTTTAATATGGCCACATGGCAATGACACGCTGCAGCAGTTCGTCGAACATTTAAATGGTGTACATGCAAACATAAAATTTACATTGGAGGTAGAGAAGGAAGGGAAGTTACCTTTTTTAGATGTGTTGGTGGAGTGAAAGCCGGATGGACGATTGGGCCATTCTGTGTACAGGAAGCCAACCCATACAGACTTATATATGCATAGCCACAGCTTCCATCATCCGTCTCAGAAGAGAGCTATGCTGAATACTTAAGTATACAGAGCCAGGACTATTTCCGACAAGGACCACCTCGGTCCCGAGATCAACCATTTGACGACTGTTTTCAAGAGGAGTGGTTATACTGCCGGGAAATTAAATCAGTATTGTCCAAGAAAGTAAGACACGATGCTGGCCACAGACAAGAAGAGGCCGAACACATAGCGTGGCTTCCTTTTTGCGGTGCTACAACAAGCAAGATAGGCAGAGTCCTGAAGAGGCAAGGAATAAAACAAGTTTTCCGACCACCTAGGAAAATTAAGGAAATGTTGAGACCAGTCAAAGATAGTCTCGGCTTAAGAGTGCCGGGAATTTATACTATTCCTCGCGAATGCGGCAAGAATTACGTGGGCCAGTCTGTAAGAACCGTTGCCGACCGCTGCATCGAGCACCAACGCTACCTGAAATACAGGTATTTGGAAAAATCTGCGGTGGCTGAACATAGCCTGCTTAACAAGCATAAGATTTTATTTGAAGAAACCAGAGTAAATAGCCCACACATCGAATTACTGGGACTCTGTGACCCGGGAAGCATTCGAAATCAGACTTATCGATAATAACTTTACCAGAGACAACGGCTATGCACTTAGCAACACTTGGAAGAGTGCACTGGATAAAGAAAAATCGCAGAGAAAAACTTCCCGCACTTTACCTAATGATTCAAGGTATGGCGCTGCAAGCAACGCGGGATAGAAACTACATCTACGGAAGTAGAGGGCACCACTCCACTACGCCCTATATCGCTGTTGCTATGACGTATTCCAGCCAATCAGAAGCCATCCTTTGCATATAAAAGTGAGAGCCTCGCTAGTTCACGACAGTCAGTTTTAGCCCTGACGACGACCATGGAGGTAGTGGTCGAAAGCTTGGAGTTTTATCCTGAATTGACGCGGCATGTACACCGAGAGATTTTTATTCAAGAGATACGTCGCGAAAGACTTCGTAGCTTTATTCATCACAGTCGCAGTGTTCCCCATCGATAATGGATAAAAGTTTTACTTTGTTATGTATCTGCAGATAATAATTAAGGATATGTGCACAATGCTGTATCCCAGAACACTGGTACCACCGTGGATTTAGGGCTGTCCGAATATACACAAAGAGGGAGGACCCCCCACGTCCGATAGTGTTGAACACTATACGTCTGTAGCGCCAAGACGACCCCACGACACCGGTGACAACATGGAAAGATTTCATCACGTTAATTAAACCAGATAATATTTTCGTAACATTTTTTGTTTTATGTGTTCCATCTTTTCATGTTAATATGTATTTTATACGTTTATAATATTTCGATTTAGCCTCTGACCATTTGTATTCCTAGTGCTCCTATTGTTTATCTTTTGTTTATTAACTTATGTTGCCAGAACAATTAACTCTGGTAAATAGCAGTGTAAAATTTTTACGTAGCATGTTCAAATCATTGTTAAATGCGTATGTGTATATTTATAGGAGTATTTGCTCCCCTACAACACAGATAATTGTTAATATTGTAATATTGTTCTTCTATTTTTTCCTTTAAATTACCAAAACCTATTCTAAAATATATTACGTGCATGTTAATCACAGTTAGCTTCTAAAGTCCTTTGTTATACTTGTAATGCTATTATGTGATCAATTTATGTTTTGTAATGTACATCAACTATTTGCCTTTTAAGCTGCTAAATGGCCGTAAGTTGGCGAGAACCAAATAATTAAATAATCTTAACAGTAACAGAGAGTGCGGAAAATGATATCAACCGGAATAGCAAAGCAGTACCCAACATCAGCCAGCTGCGATCAAATAAATCGTAATAGCACGTTCCGTTTCCATGTAAATAGAGCTCCATCACAGGTTCAAGAGAAGTCAAAACCTAGTTGGCAAACAAAATCTGAAAAATTGAATATGAGAGTAAGGAGAGCAATGAGAGAGGCGTCAAATGACTTTGAAAGTAAAACTTTGTCAGTCGATCTGACTAGAAACGCTAAGACGTTTTGGTTTTACGTAAAATCGAAACTGGTTCGCAGTCACCCCTTGCCACCGCAGTGGCACCGAAACGCAAGGTAAAAGCAGAAGACCCAAATACCGAATTCGGTTTTTCATCGCGGAAGATCTTAATACGGTCCCTTCGTTCAATAATTGTAGAAATGTCGAAATGGCTTATATTTAGATAATCGGTCACGGAATAGAAAATCAACTACAACCGCTTAGTAGTGGAAACGCATCAGTACCAGATGAGATACCTGTAAGATTCTACAAAGATTATGCGAAAGAACTCGCTGCCCTTCTGCCAGCAGTTTATCGTAGTTCGCTAGGACAGCGACGTGTGTCTAGCGACTGAAAAAAAGCGAAGGTCATTCCCGTTTTCAAGACAAGTCGTATGAGAGACGGACATATCTATAGGCCTATAGCGTTGACGTCAGTCTGTTGTAGAATTATGGAGCATGTTTTCTGCTCAAGAATTTGACAGTTTATGAGAACGAAAATCTCGTCTATAAATGTAAACATGGATACCGCAAACAGAGATTTTTGCGAAACTCAGCTCGCCCTATTCCTTCATGAGATCTGTGGCGCCGTAGACAAAGGCGCTCAGATTGATGCCGTGTTCCTTGTGTTCAGGAAGACATTTGACTGCCGTTCAGTGAAAAAATTACTAGCTTTTTCAGTATCGGTCCAGATTTGCGAGTAGATTCAAGACTTACTTGCAGACAGAACTCAACATATCGACCTTAACGGAACAAAATCAACAGACATATAGATAATTTCCAGGGCACCTCAAGAAATTCTGTAGAACTGTTACTGTTTACAGTGTTTTTAAATTATATAGTAGAAAGCTTCGAAAGCTCGTTAAGACTGTTCATATCTACATCTACATGGATACTCTGCAAATCACATTTAAGTGCCTGGCAGAGAGTTCATCGAACTACATTCACAATTCTCTATTATTCCAATCTCGTATAGCACGTGGAAAGAATGAACACCTATATCTTTCCGTACGAGCTCTGATTTCCGTTATTTTATCGTGGTATCGTTCCTCCCTATGTAGGTCGGTGTCAACAAAATATTTTCGCATTCTGAGGAGAAAGTTGGTGATTGGAATTTCGTGAGAAGATTCCGTCGCAACGAAAAACGCCAGCCCAAATCCTGTATCATTTCTGCCCCACTCCTTCCCATATTTCGCGATAACACAAAACGTGCTGCCTTTCTTTGAACTTTTTCGATGTACTCCGTCAGTCCTATCTGGTAAGGATCCCACACCGCGCAGCAGTATTCTAAAAGAGGATGGACAAACCTAGTGTAGACAGTCTCCTTAGTAGGTCTGTTACATTTTTTAAGTGTCCTGCCAATAAAACCTAGCCTTTGGCTAGCCTTGCCCACAACATTTTCTGTGTGTTCTTTCCAATTGAAGTTGTTGGTAATTGTAATACCTATGTACGTAGATGAACTTACGGCTTTTAGATTAATCTGATTTGTCGTGTAACCGAAGTTTAACGAGTTCCTTTTAGCACTGATGTGGATGACCTCACACTTTTCGTTATTTAGGGTCAACTGCCAATTTTTACACCATTCAGATATTTTTTCTAAATCGTTTTGCAATTTGTTTTGATCTTCTGATGGCTTTATTAGTCGATAAACGACAACGTAATCTGCAGACAACCTAAGACGGCTGCTCAGATTGTCTCGCAAATCGTTTATATTGATAAGGAACAGCATAGGGCCTATAACACTACCTTGTGGAACGCCTAAAATCACTTCTGTTTTACTCTATGTCTTTCCGTCAGTTACTACGAACTATGATCTCTCTGACAGGAAATCGCAAACCCAGTCACATAACTGAGACGATAATCCAGAAGCACGCAATTTCACTACGAGCCGCTTGTATGGTACAGTGTCAAAAGCCTTCCGGAAATCCAGGAATACGGATTCGATGTGAAACCCCTTGTCAATAGCACTGAGCGCTTCATTTGAATAAAGAGCTAGAACAGATGATATTATGGTACATAAGAAAGAAGCAACGCCAGAAGACAATATGAGTTTGTAACACGACCTGCAGAGGATTTATGAACGGCACAGGCTCCGGCTGTTGATCCTGAATGTAAACAAATGTAACGTACTAAGCTTACATAGAAAAAGAAATCCAGTAATGTACAAGTACACTATTGATGAAAAATTGCTGAGGACAGCACCTGCCGTAAAATATCTAGGAGCAACTATAGAGAGCGGCCTTATCAGGAATGACTACATACAACGAATAGTACGAAAAGCAGATGCCAGACGTAGAGTGATAGGAAGAAAAGGAAGAAAGGAAACGTAACTCATCCATTACAGAAGTGGCTTACAAGGCGCTTGTTCCACTGATTCTTGAGTGTTGTTCATCAATATGGGATCCTTACCAGTTAAGAGTGATATAAAGAAGATCCCTTGAAGAGCGGTGCGGTTCGTCACAGGATCGTTCGGTCGGCACGAGAGCGTTACAGAGATGCTCAAGATATTCCAGTGGCAGTTGTTACGAGAGAGTCGTTGTACATCACGAAGCGGTTTACTATTGAAATTCCGAGAGAGCAATTCACGGGAAGATTGGTGCAACATATTACTTCCTCCCACCTACATCTCGCGAAATAGTGACGACCAAAAGATTCAGAGGCTTACCGACAATCATTCTTCTCAGTTTCTATTCGCGACTGGAATAGGGTAGAGGGGATCAGTTAGCGGTACCACAAGTACCATCCGCCGCCCATCGTCAGGTGCTTTGCGGAGTATTGATGTAGATTGCCAGACAGCTGATAAAATCACCAAGTAATCGCACGTTGAGAAGTTGTTACCCTTCCTTCCAAAACAAAGATTGTCGCTACAAAAACGGGAAGTGATAACGGGCTGTCATTCTGTTGACCAGAATCCACGCGTAAACCTGCCAAAGTAGTCGAGAGCGTCTGAACGACTAGTGGTTAGATTCACGCGCACCTAGTCCCAACGGAGCGGACTCTCCGCAGCCTCCTCAAGGTGACCGCCGCGCTCTCTGTGGGAATGAAAGGGCGTCGCTGATCCGGCAAGGAAGGGCAGTCGTATTTACGGTCCGGGAAACTCGAGAATATACGGAGAGACCGGCGAGACTCGTGGTAATTCCCAGTGCTGGGATTACAACACGGAGCGCCCTGTTTACAGCTTTACGGGCTCCTTGAATGATGCCGAGTAATCAACAAAACCGTCAGGAGGTCACGATTTGCGTGAAGGTCCGACAATAAAGCGTTGGATCCAAGAAAGCGGTCTCGGTCGCTCAGTTTTGCCATCAATAACAGGCTGCGCTGCCTGTGGATAGCGACCACTGGTAGATTCTGCAGCGATATTTCCGGGCTTATAATTTTTCTTTGAAGTAGGTGAGTCTGCTCTAATAATACAACAGCTGCCAAAATGAATGAAGCATCCAGAAGCCATTGCCGGTCCTCAATATGACTACGATTTGCGGCAAGCAGAACGGCCACCAGATTGCGTTATTGTTGTTGATGTTTAGTGTAGTTTCCAGGACTGACAGGGCATAGAAGGAGCGGGAACAGCTTCAGATATTAAGTGATCACCGTGAAGAGCACAGATATGCTGCGTACTCGCGTCAGACAGCGTCATCAGTCCTGAGAGAGATTGAAACGGGCGCCATTGTGGGTCTCCATTTGACCGGTTGGTCGAATAGGGCAATATCCAAATTTATGGGGCATTCAGAAGTGACGATGACTCGATATTGGAATGTATGGGAATGTGAGAGCAGGCGTAGTCGTCGTCAAGATTCCGGTTAATCACATTGGACCATCACAAGGGTGGATCGCCTTACCTACAGAGACTATACAAGCCACCATGCGGTGTATGGCGGAGGGAACCGCGTACCAATACTATTCACTTCCTTTCCTGTTCCATTCGCAAACAGAGCGAGGGGAATGTCTAAAAGCTTTCGTACGAGCCCTGATTTCTCGCATCTTTACTTTGTGGTCCTTACGCGAAAAGTACGCTGGCAGCAGTAGAATCGTTCTGCAGTCGGCCTCAAATCCCGTTTTTCAAAATTCCTGCAAATAGTATCATGTGGAAAGAGCGTCGTCTTCCCACCAGCGTTTACCATTTGAGTTCACGAAGCGTATCCGGAATACTTGCTTGCTAATCGAACCTACTGGTAACAAATCTGCGTGCACACCTCTGAGTTACTTCGATGTTTTCCTTTAATCTTACTACAACAGTAGTCCCGAAAGGCTCGCACTAGCGTTCTATAAGCCATCTCTTACATGGGTGCGCTACATATCCGCAATATTCTTCCAATAAAACGAAGTCGAGCACTCATTTTCCCTAATACCAACCTGACGTGCTCATTGCGTTTCGTATCGCTTTGCAATGTTACGCCTAGAAATTTAACCGTCTGACTGTGTCAATCAGCACCGTACTAACGCTGTATTCGAATGTTACAGGTTTGGTTTCACTATTCATCTGAATTAACTTATTTTTTTTTAAATTTAGAGCTAGCTGTAATTTAGCAAACCAACTAGAAATGTCTTCACAAAAGAAGACGAAGTAAATATTCCAGAATTCGAATCGAGAACAGCTGGCAACATGAGTAACGTAGAAGTAAATATCCTCGGAGTAGTGAATCAACTTAAATGACTTACTAAAAAAAGTCTTCTAGTCCAGACTGTATATCAATTTGGTTTCTTTCAGAGTATTCTGATGAATTAGCTCCATACTTAACAATCATATACAACCGTTAGCTTGACGAAAGATCCGTCCCAAAAGACTGGAAAGTTGCACAGGTCACACCAATACTCAAGAAAGGTAGTAGGAGTAATCCACTAAATTACAGGCCCGTATCGTCAACGTCGATATGCAGCAGGATTTTAGAACATATATTGCGTTCAAACATTATGAATTACCTCGAAGAAAACTGTCTATTGACACATGGTCAACATGGGTTTAAGAAACACCGTTCTTGAGAAACCAACAAGCTCTTCATTCACACGAAGTGTTGACTGCTATTGACAAGGGATTTCAGATCGATTCCGTATTTCTGGATTTCCGGAAGGCTTTTGACACTGTACCACACAAGCGGCTCGTAGTCAAATTGCGTGCTTATGGAATATCGTCTCAGTTATGTGAATGGATTTGTGATTTCCTGTCAGAGAGGTCACAGTTCGTAGTGACTGACGGCAAGTCATCGAGTAAAATAGAAGTGATTTCTGGCATTCCCCAAGTTAGTGTTATAGGCCCTTAGCTGTCCCTTAACTATATAAACGATTTGGGAGACAATCAAAGCACCCGTCTTAGGTTGTTTGCACATTACGTTGTCGTTTATCGACTAATAAGGTCATCAGAAGATCAAAACAAATTGCAAAACGATTTAGAAAAGGTATCTGAATGGTGCGAAAATTGGTAATTGACCCTAAATAACGAAAAGTGTGAGATCATCCACATGAGTGCTAAAAGGAATTCGTTAAACTTCAGTTACACGACAAATCAGTCTAATCTAAAAGCCGTAAATTCAACTAAATACCTAGGCATTACAATTACGAACAACTTAAATTGAAAGGAACACATAGATAATGTTGTGGGAAAGGCTATCCAAAGACTGCGTTTTATTGGCAGGACACTTAGAAAATGTAACAGACCTACTAAGGAGACTGCCTACACTACGCTTGTCCGTCCTCTTTTAGAATACTGCTGCGCGGTGTGGGATCCTTACCAGATAGGACTGACGGAGCACATCGAAAAAGTTCAAAGAAGGGCTGCACGTTTTGTGTTATCGCGAAATATGGGAGAGAGTGTCACAGAAATGTTATAGGATTTACGATGGACATCATTAAAAGAAAGGTATTTTTCGTTGCAACGGAATCTTCTCACGCAATTCCAATCACCAACTTTCTCCTCAGAATGCGAAAATATTTTGTTGGTACCGATCTACATAGGGAGAAACGATCACCGAGATAAAATAAGGGAAATCAGAGCTCGTACGGAAAGATATAGGTGTTCGTTCTTTCTGCGCGCTATACGAGATTTGAATAATAGAGAGTTGTGAAGGTGGTTCGATGAACCCTCTGCCAGGCACTTAAATGTGTTTTGCAGAGGATACATGTAGATATAGAAATTTTTTTCTATGTCATCTTCTGTACTCTTTGAGACACTCGTCGACGACGCCTTCCTGTACACCACAGCTTTATCAGCAAACAGCAGCAGACTGCTGCCGCTTCGGCCCGTCAAATCATTTGTGTATACAGGGTGGATCTCCTAAAACGTGCACCTCAGATATTGCGGAAATGGAAAATGCTACTGATGTGAGGTTTTCACGGAATGGACTGCTAGTCAGGGCTCGTAATGTTAGCCAATAAATAGACCGAAATGATACTCAGAAAGTGCATTTTTTGTGCAATCACATACTTTTTAAATTGGAAAAATGCCTATTGACAATGACAAACTGAAAGTAGGGTAAATTAGGATGTGAGTGATGTTTCTTGCAGGACTCTAATGCGAGGCATTTACGAGATCTTGTATTTTGAAAAGTTCTCACGCTGACACTTGTACAATAGCTGTGGTAGCAGATACTAAAAAACAACGCAAGTGCATACTCTAGTTATGTGCAGTCTGATCAGTAACAAGACAATTGACCGGCGCAGGTTTTGTCCTGAATAAACACTTCCAGTATGGTATGGAACGACTGGCACATACGTGCTAGTATTGCAACGGAGATGTCCGAGCAGGCTGCAGTAGCATGTCATTGAATATCACAGGGTGCAGTTGGTGCGTCCTTTAAGAGAGCGTCTTTTAGCTTCTCCCACAGAAGAAAATCTAAAGGCCTCAAATTCGGGGAACGTGCCACCAAAGGTACGCGTCCTCTGTGTGCAATACAACGATTTAGAAATAATTCGTGAAGACACGCTGTAGAACCCCATGCACTATGCGGCTGTATAGCCATCATGTTGGTACAACAGGTTCCTCCTAGTATGCGGAGAAATGACTTCTAGCGTCTGTGGAAAATGATCGGTTAGGAGAACGCGATACTTGTGCACGTTCAGAGTTCCGTCTAGAAAAAAACGGGCCTATGAGCTGATGATTCACTATCCCACACCATATATTTACAGTAGATGAACGCTGAGGGTCCACCTGACGCAGCCAAAAGTGATTGTCAGCAGACCAGTAGCGCATGTTCCGGCAGTTTACCTGGCCATGACTGGTAAATGTGGTGTCATCACTAAACAAGATACATGATATATCTGGAGTATCTACATCTGCATCTAATTTTATAGTCCGCAAGCCACCCAACGGTGTGTGGCGGGGCACTTTATTTGCCACTGTCATTACCTCCCTTTTCTGTTCCAGTCGCGTACGGTTCGCGGGAAGAACGACTGCCGGAAAGCCTCCGTGAGTGCTCGAATCTCTCTAATTTTACATTTGCGATCTCCTCGGGAGGTAAAGTAGGGGGAAGCAATATATTCGATACCTCATCCAGAAACCCACCCTCTCGAAACCGGGACAGCAAGCTACACCGCGATGCAGAGAGCCTGCCTTGCAAAGTCTGCTAGTTGAGTTTGCTAAACATCTCCGTAACGCTATCACGCTTACCAAATAATCCTGTGATGAAACGCGCCGCTCTTCTTTGGACCTTCTCTACCTCCTCCGTCAACCCGGTCTGGTACGGATCCCACACTGATGAGCAATACTCAAGTATAGATCGAACGAGTGTTTTGTAAGCCACCTGTCTTAACGCCTATGGCAGAAGTTAACACTATTCTCATATACGTTTCGATGCGAATATCACAATAGCGAAATTAGAAAGGATATAAAATCTAGAGTAGCAACAGTAAGAGATAGACTTCAGAAAAACAGAAATTTGTTTACACCTAATATAAATATAAGTATAAGAAAGTCTATTCTGAAAAGTACTTGCATGAAGTGTAGCCTTGTACGGAAGTGAAGCGTGGACGATAAACTGTCCAGACAAACAGACAACAGTAGCTTTTGAAATGTGGTGCTACAGAAGAATCATGAAGATCAGATGGACACATCAATAAATAATGCGGGAGTAGTGAGTGGAACTGAAGAGAAAAGAAATTTATCTCATAACTTGCCTAAAGGAAGGAATTGGTTGATAGGGTACATACTGACGAATCAAGGACAATGGACGATGACGCAGTGAAATCTGTGCCTGGAGCGCGCGAAGCAGGGAGGTGAGTAAAAAATTGTAAGAGTGTGATGTAAATACTGGTCGCGCGGGGTAGCAGCGCGATCACAGGCGCCTTGCCACGGTCCGTGCGGCTCCACCCGTCGGAGTTTCGAGTCCTCCCTCGGTCATGGGTCTGTGTGTCGTCCATAGCGTAAGTTAGTTTAAGTTATACTAAGTAGTGCGTAAGCTTATGGGCCGATGACCTCAGCAATTTGGTTCCATTAGACCTTACCACAAATTTTCAACATGTAAATACTTCAAGCAGGTGAAAATAGATATAGGTTGCAGTAGCTATTCAGAAATGAACAGGCTTACACAAGATTCACCAGTGTGGAGGGCATCCGTCTTCGGTCTATAGATCACAACAAAAAGAACGCAATCAATAAATGCAGGGGATTTAAAAACTTTATCCGGTTTCACAATACTACCACTTCTAAACGAATGAAGATATGAGTTTTAACTTCCGCATAGAAACTAAAAGTTTAGCTTGGCCCTATTCCAAGTTGTCACTTCATTTGATTGCTGGTATAAGGATCCGAATGGTGCACCCAGCTCTTTCGCTCGTTCATTACCCATCGGAGGCCGAGTCGTGATGGCAATAACACAGCTCCGAAAGGTGTCTTACATTTTACATTTCAACAGATGCAGCTCAGATTCAGTTGCGCGACGTGATTTTCGTCTAGATTGCGGCACACTCGACGATGGCGCTGATTGCCACGTCAGTGCCTAAGGCCGTTTGACGTTATGACACGTTATTATTTATTGTCGGGGTTTGTGAAAGGCTTGGTCCATGTACCTCCCCTCCAAACAACTTTGGATGAACTGTGACGGCAAATAGCAACAATAATAAATGCACAGACTTCAGAAATGCTCCCAAAAGTAGGATACGATGGAAGACACATTGACCATTGAAAGGTAAGTGAAAACTTTGATTGTAATCAGAAATGGTTCAAATGGCTCTGAGCACTATGCGACTTACCTTCTGAGGTCATCAGTCGCCTAGAACTTAGAACTACTTAAACCTAACTAACCTAAGGATATCACACACATCCATGCCCGAGGCAGGATTCGAACCTGCGACCGTAGCGGTCTCGCGATTCCAGACTGAAGCGCCTAGAACCGCACGGCCACACCGGCCGGCTGATTGTAATCTTGATTGTATAAAGAATTCCATGGTTGTATGTTAATACGTGTAAAAGTTGTACCTTCTAAAATCGGATTGTTCTTTTGAAAATAAAATCTTTGGAGTCCTATCAGTAAGTTTAGTCCTAGTTTCTATCTTCCTTCAAAATAGTCTTCTCACATCGCATGAATCGTTTTGAGGTACCCCATATAATGTTTTATATCTTTTAACAGTGCCCATCTTAACTCCAGTTTTTTTTATATGCCTATACACATTCCTCAGTTAAAATAAACCGCTTCGTTTTTTTGTCTGCATCTGGAGACTAACGTCAGGAACTACTGAAGGGATTTTGATACGGTTTTGATTAGTAGATGGACTGAACCACGAGGACTTACGTATACGATCTGTTTTAATTATGGTTAATGATGAGTGAGTAATTTATATATTGTTATCTGTTCCATATTTAATTGGCATTTGGAGTGACATCTCGTGTCAGCGATGGGAGCTTCAAATTGGCCAACTACAGAGAAGGTAGTATCTGGCGGGGAAAGCAGTAAAGTAAACAGTCGCCGCAACTCTAGTAGAGAGCGACAATGGTAGACCGAAATCTATATACGTGGACGCCAACAGAAGTTTATCTGGCGGGGTGGAGGGAGTGGAAAACTTAAAACTGCAAACTGCAGCTTTTTATGTAAATGAGCTGGTCAGTCTCGAGCGATGTCGGCCCATAATAACTAAATTTTATAGATAAAACAAAAAACTGATTATATCCCAGAGGATTCTAGAAGTGAATAAGAATTTTGTAACGAATTTAATGAATAAAAACTCTGTATTCCAAATTCTAGTGGAGATAGTAAGCGTTCCCGCTTGTGGACTGCTATGCCTAAATATCTTTACATATCTACTTTAGATGTTATAAATTTAAGACCCCCGCCCTGTTTTGCTGTCTGTACGTGAAGCCTAATTTCTGGAACTACTCAAGGGATTCTGGTATGTTTTTCACCACTATATTAGAGTGATTCACAAGGCAGGTTAATGCCGCTACGTCATAGATGTCCGTCCATAGCTAGTACTACCCATGCAAAACTGGGGCGTGTTGCAAGTTGTATACTACGAGGAACATTTTATAAGCAGTGCAAAACTTTTTTCCAGACAGCAGGTTAGTTTTATTCAGGATTTCAATACACCATATCATTTTCCACGATTTTATGTGCCGCATTACTTATTGAACGGCCCTCGTAATTTAGGAACCCATGTGTGTTGCCCTTTGGCGACTTTTAGTTGCTTGTCATGTCATTTACTTGAATATAGTGTGGCGCACGAACATCCGGCTCCGAGTACAGACTGCTCGCCAATTACAGACGAATGGTTGTCCGCGACGAGCACATACAATAAAAAATAATAATTAGATTATAAAGGAATTACAAATAAGCTATTGCAAGCAACAACTTCGAAACGTTAGACGCCAGCTGACAGGCGACAGTGAGCAGTTTAATAATCGCGACTGATTTTTCGTGCGCCATCCTTTACCAGTTCCAGTACTACTCTGTATCAAATGTAATCATGTAGATTCTTTTCGCTTGTTTTTGAAATATCTGATGATGGGTTCCTCGATGTAAACCAGTAATAGAGTGAAGAAACATTTTTGCAACCAAAGACTTTTAAAAAATTTGAAATAATTGAAAGTTGTGACCCGCAATGTGATTATGTCACAACGCATCACGCTGCACACTAACTATAGCTATAGTTGTATGTAGCCTAGACGACTGATTGTTTCTTAGGGCAGTGACACTATCCGAAAGATTTCCGTGTGAACTTGGAAATGAGCGTACGGCATTGTGGGTCGGGAGTCCCCCATTCGGGTAAGTTCGGCCGCCGAGGGCAAGTACTTACTGCATTCGACGACACATTGGACGACTTGCGCGTCGGAGATGGGGATGAAATGATAATGAGGACAATACAACACCCAGTCCCTGAGTGGAGATAATCTCCTGCCCCAGTCGGGAATCGAACCCGGGCCCCTTGGCTTGGCATTCCGCTACGCTGACCACTCAGCTAACAGCGGCGAACTCCGTGTGAAAATAGGAGTCAACACGATGCACTTTCGCGTGAGCTTCCACCAGTCGACCATTTCCCAAATCGTAAACGGCCGAGCAGTGAAATGGCACAGTAAGCAGGATCTGGTGACGATGTGCCCTGTTAGCAGAGCAGCGGTCCCGTTACCGCCACACCTGGATCCGGCCGTCTGCTGGTGAATCAATTGCAGCCGTCGCGCCGGCATTTCCGCGACCGCTCTCGGCTACCCACAGCCTAGGCGAGGTAACGGGGCCTGACGGCGGCCGGTGTGGGAGGACTCGTGTTGCATGTCTTGGCGAGAGGACAATCGCGCTGCTCCCACCTCTGCTGGTGGCACCAACTCCGCACGTTGACCCTCACCCTTGGCAGACCCTGCAGGAACACAGCTAGACGACTCACAAACACAGCTCTTATGCTGGAGCAGTGGGGTTCATGTTACCATCGGACCACCTCGCTTTACGTTTCCCCTTCACTGCGAACGCTCAGAACCGCTCCGGAAGGCGTTCGGTACAAATCCGCACTGTCGCCTGATAAACAAAGTAAGATCCTACGGAATAGCAGACCAGCTGTGTGGCTGGGTTGAAGAGTTTTTACCAAACAGAACCCAGCATGTTGTTCTTAATGGAGAGACGTCTACAGAAGTTAAAGTAACCTCTGGTGTGCTACAGGGGAGTGTTATGGGACCATTGCTTTTCACAATATATATAAGCGACCTAGTAGAATACAGAGAAGTTGCAGCATAGAAAATTGTAGCGAAATGCAGGAAGATCTGCAGCGCATAGGCACTTGGTGCAGGGAGTGGCAACTGACCCTTAACATAGACAAATGTAATGTACTGCGAATACATAGAAAGAAGGTGGTGGTGGTTGGTGGTGGTGGTGGTTAGTGTTTAACGTCCCGTCAACAACGACGTCATGAGAGACGGAGCGCAAGCTCGGGTTAGGGAAGGATTGGGAGGGAAATCGGCCGTGCCCTTTCAAAGGAACCATCCCGGCATTTGCCTGAAACGATTTAGGGAAATCACGGAAAACCTAAATCAGGATGGCTGGAGACGGGATTGAACCGTCGTCCTCCCGAATGCGAGTCCAGTGTGCTAACCACTGTGCCACCTCGCTCTAGAAAGAAGGATCCTTTATTGTATGATTATATGATAGCGGAACAAACACTGGTAGCAGTTACTTCTGTAAAATATCTGGGAGTATGCGTGCGGACGATTTCAAGTGGAATGATCATATAAAATTAATAGTTGGTAAGGTGGGTACCAGGTTGAGATTCATTGGGAGATTCCTTAGAAACTGTAGTCCATCATCAAAGGAGGTGACTTACAAAACAGTCGTTCGACCTATACTTGAGTATTGCTCATCAGTGTGGGATCCGTACCAGATCGTGTTGACGGAGGAGATAGAGGAGATGCAAAGAAGAGCGGCGCGTTTCGTCACAGGGTTATTTGGTAAGTGTGATAGCGTTATGGAGATGTTTAGCAAACTCAAGTGCAGACTCTGCAAGAGAGGTGCTCTGCATCGCGGTGCAGCTTGCTGTTCAGGTTTCGAGAGGGTGCGTTTCTGGATGAGGTATAGAATATATTGCTTCCCCCTACTTATACCTCCCGAGGAGACCACGAATGTAAAATTAGAGAGATTCGAGCGCGCATGGAGGCTTTCCGGCAGTCGTTCTTCCCGCGAACCAAACGCGACTGGAACAGGAAAAGGAAGTAATGACAGTGGCACGTAAAGTGCCCTCCGCCACACACCGTTGGGTAGCTTGCGGAGTATAAATGTAGATGTAGATGCTCTGAACATATGTCGCTCATGACAAAGACAATGGTGTGAATAATTCACATATAACTGAGCGCCTGTATAAGATCTAAGAGAGGAACTTTGATAAGGCGAAGGAAAAAATATCGATATAATATGACGAAAAGCACACATTTTTTAACGTAACCAGCAACAAAGAAACCAACAGCTCTATTTTCTACTCTGATTTCTTCCAGAGGCAACATGTTTCGTTATTTCATTATTCCATCACCAGGCTCTATGAAAAACATAGTAACATCAGTGAAACACCTGAGGGGACATAAAGTTGTGGGTAAGAAAGTTCACATGAGTTGTATAGTAACTTTACACATAATTATATTAAGGCGAGTATTTCAAATTTGCTAACTTTATGACCCATTTTTTCAAGAAGTATATCACGCAACTTAATGAAATTTTGGAGGTTATTTATGCATGCTTTGTGTACATGTTTCCTCTAGCTTGCCCTAATATATATTCTAGGAGTTAGGATAGAACTTTTTTCTTTTGTATCTTGTTGTTACATTTTTTCCACATTTTTTGTGCATTATACTGGAAATATACTGGCAACATCTACCATTCTAGACATGTAGTATCACAAGTGTATTATAAATTAACTGAAAATAAAACCAGATGTCTAGTCCTATACTTCCGGAGAAAACGGATCATATGTCTAAGAAAATTTAGATTTTCGGAAATTGCAGTTACAAATCATCTTAAACTGAAATTTACATTTTAATAGAAACAACAATTAAAAAGCGGAATCACTGTAGTCTTCATCATCTAGGTTGTTGAAGACGTCCACTCCCCCCTCTTGTAAGATCTTGCCTCCATGGACACTTTTTGGGCTCGTAGCTCAGCTTTGGCAACTCACTCCCTGTCCAGTTCCTCCACTATGGTCTGCGTATTCCAAGCAGTCTTCACTTCCAGTTCCAAGACTTTCAGCCCAGCAGTACTATCATCATTAAATGTGATGACAGTATCATACACACCAAACCTCAATGTATGGAACTCCACAAACACGTTTTCAGGTGTTTTTGTCCACACTGCATTTCTGCATGACACATTCACATTTTTTATTTTCCTGCCAGGCATTTCTTCTCAATAAATCTGCATTTGCAATATGTCTGTAAACTCTAGTAGCCTCAAGTAAAGAGTTTTTGTGGGTAAGCTTCTGATTCAGATTTTTTTCACAAACTACTGGCAATTAAAATTGCTACACCACGAAGATGACGTGCTAACCGACAGGAAGAAGATGCTGTAATATGCAGATGATTAGCTTTTCAGAGCATTCACACAAGGTTGGCGCCGTTGGCGACACTTACAACGTGCTGACATGAGGAAAGTTTCCAAACGATTTCTCAAAAACGAACAGCAGTTGGCCGTCGTTGCCTGGTGAAACGTTGTTGTGATGCCTCATGTAAGGAGGAGAAATGCATACCATCACGTTTCTGACTTTGATAAAGGTCGGATTGTAGCCTATCGCGATTGCGGTTTATCGTATCGCGACATTGCTGCTCGCGTTGGTCGAGATTCAATGACTGTTAGCAAAATATGGAATCGGTGGGTTCAGGAGGGTAATATGGAACGCCGTGCTAGATCCCAACGGCCTCGTATCACTAGCAGTCGAAATGACAGGCATCTTATCCGCATGGCTGTAACGGAACGTGCAGCCACGTCTCGATCCCTGAGTCAACAGATGGGGACGTTTGCAAGACAACAACTATCTGCACGAACAGTTCGACGACGTTTGCAGCAGCATGGACTATCAGCTCGGAGACCATGGCTGCTGTTACCCTTGACGCTGCATCACAGACAGGAGCGCCTGCGATGGTGGATGCACGAATGGCTAATCGTCATTTTCTCGGATAAATCCAGGTGCTGTTTCGCATCCGTGTTTGGTGACATCGCGGTGAACGAACATTGGAAGCGTGTATTTGTCATCGCTAAACTGGCGTGTCACCCGGCGTGATGGTATGGGGTGCCATTGGTTACACGTCTCGGCCACCTCTTGTTCGCATTGATGGCAGTTTAAACAGTGGGCGTTACATTTCAGATGCGTTACGACCCGTGGCTCTACACTTAATTCGATCCCTGCGAAACCCTACATTTCAGCAGGATAATGCACGACCGCATGTTGCAGGTCCTGTATGAGCCTTTCTGGATACAGAAAATGTTCGACTGCTGCTCTGGCCAGCACATTCTCCAGATCTCTCACCAACTGAAGACATCTGGTCAATGGTGGCCGAGCAACTGGCTCGTCACATTGCGCCAGTTACTTCTCTTGATGAACTGTGGTATCGTGTTGAAGCTGCATGGGCAGCTGTACGTGTGCACGCCATCCAAGCTCTGTTTGATTTAATGCCCAGGCGTATCACGGCCGTAATTACGGCCAGAGGTGGTTGTTCTGGGTACTGATTTCTCAGAATCTATGCACCCAAATTGCGTGAAAATGTTATCAAATGTCAGTTCTAGTATAATATATTTGTCCAATGAATACCCATTTATCACCTGCTTTCTTCTTCTGCAGTTCCTCTTGGTTTAGCAATTTTAATGGCCAGTAGTGTATTGACAAGACTCGCCTGAACGAAGGTCGTGGATCGGCTTGTCATATCTTGCTATTTTACGGAAAAAAGGTAGCCTACTCAGCCTTCTTGATAGCATCTAGATTATTTTCGATGCTTCTTATGGCTTAAATTTAGTATTCTGATAGTTGATAGATAGTATTCTATAATAGATGACTCCCGATAGTCTTGCCGTCAGACAGCTCCGCTTCCTCAGATAGTGCATGCACGACGTAAACAAGAACCGTAGCTGTCATGACAGTCCTGAAAACTTATGCAGCTAGCTTTCCACTTGAATTTAAGTCATACCACACACTTCTAGACCTTAACGTTCTTGAGGTGCTAATTTTTAACTGTGCAATGGTTTATTAAATCCTAAAAAGATCTACACATCTACTTAATCTCAAAATAAAATATATTTAGAGTTGCATAATTAATTAGCAAATTTCCAAATAACGTTTTCACATAAAAAATTTAAATTTCTCAAGAATTTGGCTATTTATACTTACCTTAAGGACCCTAAAACTAAATCTAACAATCTGGGATAGTAAAATTTAGAAACAGTACTATACTTTACTGAAAGCAATAAAATAAGATATGAATAAAATAAAATTATCATCCTAAAATCTGGACCAATAAAGGCAGTGAAACAGAAAAAATTACTGTGTGAGTAACCAATAAGAGACATAGATTCACAACGACACGTAAGTCGTCGCTGAAAAAATAGAATATGGGGTGTGTGGCAGATAAAGATTCGTCTCAAATCTAATGTGTGGTGTCAAAGCAAAGAAGATCCTGATCGGATATACATTCTACCCGAGCACAAGAACCGCCCAAGAAAATTAATAGCACAAAAACAAACAAAGTCGCTTCTCAGTTCCGTCAACATTTGCTTATGTATGGGACGTAACATCTGCATCGAACAGTTTGCGACACTGCTCAGTATCATTAAGTAGCAGGCAGACGTAGTACGGAGTAAAAATCCCCATATCAAAAATTTTCAGAAACAATAGAAACACTATAAATACACTTATGAGCCAGAACATTACAACCACAGGTGGAAACACAAGCGGCCAAAGACACTGGTAGCTAGGGAATAGCCACCTATGGTAAACTAACATACGCAAACAGCGGCAAACGTCGGTAAGCCCCTGCACATCGGCAACACTGACTGGCAACTAGCAGCTGCTACTAGAGCCGATCAACAGGCCACAGCAGGGACACCGACCGAGCTCGCCCACAGGCGCACAAACAACCCGCCAACATTCCCTCACACTGTGTCCCCGGTATATGACCTATCGGACACAAGATCGATAACAAACCTAACTGTTGCAGGCTGCTGACGCTGAACGAGGACTCCGTACCAGCACCCAGCGCCAGCCGCCGAGCAGCACAACGCACAACGCCAAGGTATCGATAAGCATGATACCCACTACTAACAAAGCCTATCCTTGCACAACCTATCGCAGGCAGCAAGGAAACCGCTACTGCTCTTACCACCCGACCTCCCTATCGCAGAGGTTTTTTTCCCTTGGCTCTTGCCCTGGCACTTTTTTTCCTCTGCCCTTAGAACCGCTACCCTTCGTAAGATTTCGAACAATCTATCTCCAGATGAGCGCGTATTAATGGTTAATCCTAACCAGACGTACGCAAACATCGCAGTACCCACATCCAGCGACACCTTACTTTAGTGAATACTAACCCTTATGCAGAGATGGCAGTAGACCTTTTGTGTTGGCCATCATGCCGGTTTGGGCGTGGAGGGGCTCCACCTCTACTAAAAAAAAAGAACATTACGAACACCGACCTACTATCGATATAAATTGGTCCAGGCGCTAGCAGCGTCACTTGGCGAGGAATGACTGCAAATCAGACACACGCACAGTGCGTGTCCTGTCAGTAAGCGTGCTGTCCGCCTGTAGAATGGGGAAGGTGTGTGATTTGTCTCAGTTTGACCGAGCGATTGTGATGACCCGGAGGCTCAGTGCTTGTCGGGTGTTCGAGGAGTACTGTGACGAGAGGCCTCAACACCTGGCGAAACGAAGGTGAAAACATATCCAGGCGTCGTGGGGTTGGGTGGCCACCTTTCACTACAGATGTTGGACGTCGTAGGTTGGGCAGACTGGAAAAACGCAACAGGAGCCGAACAGTGGTGGAACTAACGTCAGACTTTAATGCTGGCCAGGTTACAAGAGTGTCTGAACACACAGTGCACCGAACACTCCTAACAATGGGCCTCCACAGCCGACGACCCATACATGTGCCAACGTTAATACCGCGACATCGGCAACTAAGACTGAGCGGTTCTATGCGCTTCAGTCTGGAACCGCGCGACCACTACGGTCGCTGGTTCGAATCCTGCCTTGGGCATGGATGTGTGTGCTGTCCTTAGGTTAGTTAGGTTTAAGTAGTTCTAAGGTCTAGGGGACTGATGACCTCAGATGTTAACTCCCATAGTGCACAGAGCCATTTTTTTTAATGGGCACGTGACCATCGACACTGGACACTGGTGCAAGCTGTGTCCCGCATGGCGCAGTGATCACGTGCCTAGTAGGCTGGAGATATCGGGTTCGAATCCCGGTCTGGTACACATTTTCGCTCTTCGTCGTTGATTCCGCTTAGTGCCCCCCATGCAGCTGATAGCAGTGGTCCCCCTTCAATTTACGTATAGTGTTTCACAGCAGCGGAATCTGCATATGTCTTTCTTAAGAAGGAATAGACACTCGGCTAGCATATTATGGACCACTGATCTACTGTCGATATAAACCCGTCCAGTCGATATCAGCGTCACCTGATGAGCAATGACTATTAGTCAGACACACGCACGGTGCATGTGGTACCAGCGAGTGTGCTGTCCGTGCGTAGAATGGGAAACCCGCGCGATCTATCTAGGGCAAATTGTGAAGGCCCCGAGGCTCGGCACGAGCATTTCGGAAACCGTACAACTTGTCGGGTGATCGAGGAGTGCTGTGGTGAGCGCCTTCAACTGGTGGTGAAACTAAGATGAAACCACGTACAGATGTTGTGGGGTTGGGTGGCCACCCGTCGAACGTGGTAGGCTGGGCAGACTGGCAAAACAGAGCAGGCGGCGAGCTGTGCTGGAACTAGCATCAGACGTCAGTGCTGGACAGAATACAGGCGTGTGTGAACACACAATGTACCGAGCACGGGTAACGATGGACCTTCGTAACCGACGACCCATGCATTTGCCAATGTTAACACCAAGACATCGGCATTGGACGTTGACGCAGTGGCAGATCATTGTATGGTCTGATGAATCCCGATATCTTCTTCATCATGCCGATTGGGGGGAGGGGAGGGGGGAGGGTGCCGAATTTGTAGCCTTCCAGGGACACAGCTCCATGATACCTGTACTGCGGGACGGAGACAAGCTGGCGGTGGCTCCATTACGCTGTGGGGAATACTCATGGGAGCATCCATGGGTCCAGTGGAGCTCGTGCAAGGCACCAGGAGAGCCGAGGAGTACCGTACACTGTTTGCAGAATACGTACACCCCTTCATGACGATCACGTTTCCCGACTGCAGCGGCATTTTTCAGCAAGGTAATGCGCCATGTCACAAGACCAGGAGTGTGAATGGAGTGTTTCGAGGAACATAGTGGCGAGTTCCAATTGATGTACTGGTTCCCCAACTCATCAGATCTGAACCTGATCGAACACATCTGGAATGTTATTGGACGTTGCGTCATAGCTCATGGCCCCCCACCCCCACCCCAGAATTTAGGGAATTAGGTGACTTGTGCACTCAGCTGCTGTGCCAACTCCCTTGAGCGACATACCAAGGTTCCAAGCGCGTCGGCGCTGTTGTCTCTGTTATAGGTGGACGTACCGGCTGTTCCGTAGTTGGTCATATTCTGGCCGGTCAGTGTATTTTATGGAGTAAAGGGACTAAGGACAAATCTGTCGATAATATTTGTATGTAGCCGCAAGCCACGATGTACATGCAGCCAAAATAATGTGTATAAAATAAACCCAGTACATCTGAGAATAAACAAGCTACTTTTTGTGGAATAATGTCACAGTCTCCTTAATGTAATTATGTATAATGATTTTGTAAAATCATATGAAGTTCGTTACCCACAATTTTATGCGTCCACAGGTGTTTCATTGCTGTTAACATGTCGTTTATCGGACCCTTTGTCTCTAGAATAAATCAGAGATGAGTATACAGCTGTTGGTTTGTTTATTATTGCTTATATTTATATCGGCTGTTGTGCTGGCTTCTCTGAGAGTAAGGATGGATGAACTGAAAACATGTTTTCATGTCAGGGCTTATAGAATGAACTTTCTGCAATGAAATACAAGCCTATGTTACCACATGCTTGGAAAATGCATGTTATGCTGGAACTTAGAAGTCACGTTGAATGCGAAAATGTTGCTTAAGTCAGTTGTGCACATTGTTCTGTTCCTCTTTGCTTTAAACACTGCATTGCAATGTCACACCTATACTTTGAAGACCTATGCTACTCTATCAGGACAACAGAAAAAAGTTGTCTGAATTTTCTCATTTTGAAAAAAGCTGAAGAGCGACCTATTTAATTGTTGAAAACCATTCAACAGTCAAGATCGCATAAATTATTTTTTTTTTTAATTTCAGACAGCCGGTTTCAACAGACTATCTTGTTATATCCAGGTCTTAAAATCATTTTGTTGTAAAACATGTTCATTTTACGCTGACTTCGTACACAAGATGTCAAGTGGATAAAAACATCTCATTACATCATTTAACTAATATTTTCCAATAATTTACAAATCAAGCGAGGATCTAATAACTTTTATTAAATAAGATATATTACATACTTCCTTTACAATTACTGTTTGCTATTAAAGCTTGAAAACCAGTCTCATTCTAAACAACATGCTTAAGGCCCACCCCTCCCCCCGGAACACTTGGTTTTATTTCCAACACCGCCTAGCAAAGCTACATAAATTGAGACAAATTAGCAGGAAAAATAAATAAATAAAGTTTTAACTTTGGCTTCTTATATCTCGTTGATTAGGGGCATGATAAACATGGAAGATTGAATACACGAACTAAGCAACTTTAGATTTTCTAACGTAAAATATCATTCACGTACTGATTTGCAAATTTTTAAAAAATCAGTTCAAATTTTATTTTCGTATAAATTCCGAAAAGAGATCACATTCAATTTGCTTTTACAAAATCTGTTTACCACAACAAATTTCAAACTAATCTCAGTCGGAAAGAGCACGTTTTCAAGCATCCAAAAATTCACGTTCGATTTTCCAACGTGCGTAAACAATATCTGAAAATGACGGACAAATTTGAGAAAATACTCCACAGCAACATGCTACATTGCGGCAATCTGTGGTCCGTGTTTCTTGGCATCTAGCGTTTATTGCCACCTAATATCTCAGTATATTGCGTTGGTTCATGGTGACGTTATCTCCACCACTTCAAGAAAATGAACCGGAAAATCCATCGCCATAGGGGTCAGGCAATGCCATCCATAGGTGGTTGTCTTCACCTAGATATTCAAGCCTGTAATTTGGTTTGGAGGAAATCCGTCAACAACTTTTCTATATTTTTTCTAACAACGTTTCCATTGCTGCATTAAATATATATTATATGTTATATACATTAAAATATATAACATACGTCTGCACTAATGTGCTTTGGGGTATAATGTAAAATTTTGAAGTAAATCTGTCAAGAACTTTTCGATACACTATGTGTGCCCAAAAGTTCATTACAGTATCGGGTAAAATTGGGAAGAAAACCGATCATGAACTTTTCGAGATTTTAGGAAAGAAGGTTATTCCTTCATGTATTACATATATTAAAATACTGTATATGGCCATCCGAAAGTTCATTGGAGTATCGTGTAAAAACTTAAAGTAAATCGGTCAAGAACTTTTCGACATTTTTGGTAACAACGTTAAAGAACGATTTGTCATTGTTTAGTAGTATAGATTTTGTATATGTATGTACTACATATACTAAAAGAAAATGTAGGCTTTGCTCATCTAGTTAGTACATTGTCTTGTAAAAATCTGAAGTATATCGATCACTAGGGCAAATTCTTTTCGAGATATTTGATAACAGCATTCCTTTATTATATATATACAAAAAATATATGTAACCCCTGTCTATCCAAACGTTCATTAGAGTACCGTGTAAAAAGCTCAAGAGAGTCGGTCAATAAGGATTCGAGTTTTTTGGAAGAACGTTAAACAACGACTTAAATTTATGTTGTAGAATAGATGTCAATGAATGTATACCACATCGTCACTCATTAAAAGAGACTGACAGAGCAAATTAATCGTATCTGAAGATGACAATCAGGTACTGAAATCGGTAATTTGAAGAATGTTATTTTTAAGCGATTTTGGACGTAATAAATTATTATATAATCCGTAGGTATTTAGATGAATTGACAACCGTTAAAATTGTGTTATTTATCATGATCGTCCCATTTCATGTCATTGGATATTAATACGAGGTGATATGTTCAAGATGTTCACTAGTAATCCTGTAATCAGACACTAAACGGTTCTGTTTCCTTTGATGAAGGCATTCTGCGAAGGAACGTCTTGTTTCGACAACGTTCGCACCTATACCATTAGAATGTGCGTAGCTGGCTGCCTACGACGGAGGAGGGAGCACTTCGCTAATGACGGGAGGGGGAGGTTGCGGTGCCAGCGAGCGGCAGCAACCTGCTAGGAAGTGCTCTTACAGGTTGTCCCGGCAGCTGACTCAGCGTTCTCGCGTGGCCCAGCTGTGGCAGCGGCCGTGACCTAGGAGAGCAGGGCGCGGTCACATGTCTTGGGCTGCAGTTCGCTAACCAGTCCGCCGGCTGGTCACACATTAGCATAACCTGCCCTGCTGACTACGTCCCGTTAGGGTGACCGACCTAGCGACGACCTCGCCCAAGGCTGCTCGTAAACAGACAGCTGGACGCCGGCACAGGGCACTCTAGTCCCCATATGAGATATTAACAACAGCGTAGCGAAGCTGAGGCTACTTGGTCAGTAAATGGTATTATTATGCACTGACAAAATTTTGATGGTATTGTGATTGCTTGCTAAGATTTAAAATACCTAACAACCACTCAACTAATGAAATGTGTAATTGTTTAGTGCCATTACCCGTTTCGAACAGTTAACTCATTATTGGATTAGGAAGGATGTAATCTTCCGCCCCTACTGTTCAATCTGTATATCTAAGAAGCAATGATGAAAATAAAAGAAAGATTCAGGAGTGGAATTAAAATTCAAGATGAAAGGATATCAGTGATACGATTCGCTGATGACATTGCTATCCTCAGTGAAAGTGAAGAAGAATCGTATAATCTGCTGAATGGAATAAACAGTCTAATGTGTACAGAATATGGATTGAGAGTAAATCGAAGAAAGACGAAGGTAATGAGAAGTAGAAGAAATGAGAACAGCGAGAAACTTAACTTTAGGACTGATGGTCACGAATTAGATGAACTTACAGAATTCTACTACTTACGCAGGAAAATAACTAACAAATGACGGTTGGAGCAAGGAGGACATCAAAAGCAGACTAGCATTGGCAAAAAGGGCATTCCTGGCCAAGAGAAGCCTACTAACATCAAACATAGGCCTTAATTTGAGGAAGAAATTTCTGATAATGTATTTGGAACAGAGCTTTGTATGATAATAAAACATGGACCGTGGGAAAACCGGAACAGAACAGAATCGAAGGATTTGAGATGTGGTGCTACAGACGAATGTTGAAAATTAGGTGGACTGATAAGATAAAGAATGAGGAATGAGGAGGTTCTGCAGAGAATCGAAGAGGAGAGGAATATATGTGGAATATACTGACAAGGAGATGGGATAGGATGATATGGCATCTGTTAAGACATCAGGGAATGACTTCCATGGTACTAGAGGAAGCTGTAGAGGGCAAAAACTGTAGAGGAAGACAGAGGATGGAATACGTCGAACAAATAATTGAGGACGTAGGTTCCAAGTTCTACTATGAGATGAAGAGGTTGGCACAGGAGAGGAATTTGTGGCGGGCAGCATCAAACCAGTCAGAAGACTAAAGGCTCAAAAAAATCATAATCTGATGGCTACACTGCATTTACAGGACAAACAATCCGCAAATACATCAAGACTCCACTAGCCGCCTTAAGATGTACCACAATGGATAGTTCATTTATCATTATTACCTCCATCTTTCTTGTTCCAGTAATGAATGCTGTGCAGAGGAACGATGTTGGTACGGTAGACAGAAATCGATTTCGATCAAGAAAATCATCCATGAAAACAGCCATGGATGGAACGGCATACTTTTCAGTTCAACTTAACAGACTCGTGAGAACGAGACTACATAGAGGCTTGACCTCCACATTGCCAGAACTTGTCCTGCATAATAAAGAATGCCCCTACACACGCGAGACAGATCAGAACATAGACAATGTTGAAGAGAATAGACACCAACCATGGCAGAAGCATGGACTCTCTTAGCACCTGGACTAAGACCCCTTCTCCAAAATGCAATTGTGGAGAACCCTTAAAACCGTACCTCACGTAGTTACACAATATCCCAACAGATGGCAACAAACGATATAATTGATTGTATATGTCATTGTTTATATTACGTTTAATATTTTACTGAAAAACCACACGATAAAGGAACAAATATTGTTGTTGTGGTCTCCAGCCAGAATACTGGTTTTCATTTATTTATTTATTTATTTACACGCCCAATTCTACAGGACCAAATTGAGGAGCAAATCTCCAAGGTCATGGAATGTGTCACTACATGAAATTAAAATATAAAAGTAATAACAAATAAAAATAAATGTTTACGAACCCGAAAAAGTCAATCATCAGGTTAAGTAAACGCAATCAACAAGACAACAAGAATCAGCTTAATTTTTTAAGGAACTCCTCAACAGAATAGAAGGAGTGAGCCATGAGGAAACTCTTCAGTTTCGATTTGAAAGTGCGTGGATTACTGCTAAGATTTTTGAATTCGAGTGGTAGTTTATTGAAAACGGATGCAGCAGTATATTGCACACCTTTCTACACAAGAGTTAAGGAAGTCCGATTCAATATTGGTTTGATTTCTGCCGTCTACTAACTGAGTGAAAGCTGCTTATTCTTGGGAACTGTTAACAAGAAATGACCATAAGGAATATATATATTAAGAGAGCAATGTCAAAATACGCAGACTCGTGAACAGGGGTCGAGAAGAGGTTCGTGGACTTACTCCACTTATTGCCCGAACAGCCCATTACTGAGTCAAAAATATCCTTTTAGAATGGGAAGAGTTACCCCAAAATATAATACCATACGACATAAGCGAATGAAAATAAGCGAAGTAAACTACTTTTCGCGTCGAACGATCACTTACTTCAGATTACGTTCGTACAGTAAAAATGGCAGCATTAAGCCTCTGAACAAGACCCCGAACGTGGGCTTTCCACGACAGCTTACTATTTATCTGAACACCTAGCAATTTGAACTCTTCAGTTTCACTAATCATATGACCATTTGTGAAATTAAAAGCCAGGTTTCGTCGAATTGTGTGTTAGGAACTGTAAAAACTAGTCGTACTGAGATTTAGCGTTAGTTTATTTTCTACAAGCCATGAATTTAGGTCATGAACTGCACTACTTGAAACAGAGCCAATGTTGCACACAACATCCTTTACTACCACGCTAATGTAATCAGCAAAAAGAAATGTTTTACAGTTACCTGTAGTACTAGAGGGTATAACTTTTATATAAATAAGGAACAAGAGTGGTCCCAACACTGATCCCTGGGGCACTCGCTATTTGACAGTACCCCACTCAGACTCCACATCACAGCCGTTCCCAACATTGTGCATAATGACGTTTTGCTGTCTGTTGCTAAACTAAGAGGTGAACCAATTGTGAGCTACTCCCCGTATTCCATAATGGTCCAACTACTGGAGCAATATTTTGTGATCAACAAAAAATGGCTTATTTAAATAAAAAATATACCAAGCATTCGAAACCTTTTGTTTAATCCATCCAGTACCTCACAGAGAAACGAGAATATGCCATTTTCAGTAGTTAAATCACTTCTAAAGCACAGCTGTACATTTGATAGCAAATCGTGTGATATAAAATGATCAATTATCCTTACATATACAGCCTTTTCAATAACCTTTGCAAACACTGATGGCATAGAAATAGGTCTAAAATTATCAACATTATCCCTTTCTCCCTTCTTATAAAGCGGCTTTACTTCTGAGTACTTTAATTGTTCAGAAACTGATCATTCCTAAAGGAAAAATTAAAAATGTGGCTAAATACAGGGCTAACATGTGCAGGACAGTACTTTAATATTCTGCTAGGCACTCCATCATAACCATGCGAGCCCTTAGTCTTCAGTGATATAATTATTGACTCAATCTCGCTCTTGCCTGTATCACAGAAGAGTATTTCGGACATCAATCTCGGAAAGTCATTTACCAAGAAAGTTATTTGATTCACTGTAGAAACTAAATTTTTATTTAATTCACCACCAGTGCTCAGAAAATAATTGTCAAATACTGTACATATATCTGACTTATCAGTAACAGAAATATTTTTACTGTGGACTGACTTTATATCGTCGACTTGTGCTGCCCAGACGCTTCCTTCACAACTGACCATATGGTTTTAGTTTTACCCTGTGAATTAGCTATTCTATTTGCACACCACATACTTTTTGCCTTCTTAATAACATTTTTAAGCACCTTACAAGACTGTTTGTAATGGGATACTGTACCTTGATTGTGACTACTTCTAACAGTTTGATATAATTCCCGCTTTGTTCTACAAGATATCCTTATCCCACTAGTCAACCACCCAGGCTGCCTATTACTACTAGTACCCCATTTCTAACGTTCTAATGGAAAGCAAGTCTCAAAGAGCATGAGAAATGTGTTAAGAAAAGAATTATATTTATCATCTGTGTTATCGGCACAATAAAATCCCTGCCTCCATTGTTCCTTGACAAGGTTTAAAAAACACTCTATTTCTGTTGGATTAACTTTCCTACATAGATTGTAATTAAATGTGACATTTGTTTGAGTACTAAAGCCTTTTAGTGTTAAAATTTGTGCATCATGGTCTGAAAGGCCATTCACCCTTTTACTAACAGAATGCCCATCTAGTAATGAAGAATGAATAAAAATATTGTCTATGGCTGTGCTACTGTTACCATATACCCTAGCTGGAAGAAACACAGTCTGCATCAGATCATATGAATTTATGATATCCACCAACATCCTTTTTCTTGCACAATCATGTAGAAAATCAATATTAAAGCCACCATGTATAATTAATTTCTGGTACTTCCTACAAAGTGAATCAAGAACCCTCTCTAGCTTTGCTCTGAAGTCAGAATTAGGGGGCCTGTAAACAACAACAATCAGCAGTTCAGTTTCACTAAATTCAATTGCCTCTGCACAACATTTAAATATCTGTTCAGTGAAGTGCCAGTGACACATCTACAGACTCAAATGGATACTGTTTTTTACGTGCATAGCCACTCCCCTACCCCTCAAGGACCTTGTTGAAAAACAGCCAGCTAATCTGTATCCTGTTACAGGAAGACTCTGAATTGTCAAATTATTTCAGTGGTGTTCTGAAATACCAATAATTTCAGAGTCAACATATATAAGCAGTTCACTAACTTCATCTCTAATACCTCTTATATTTTGATGAAATATGCTAATTCCTTCTCTACTTGGAAACATTACATCCTCAGAAGGCGAGCCCTTAGTTAGAGGGACTTCCTTTAAGCAGGCATACCTGTCAGCTGACTTCAATCTAAAAAAGGTACAGCTCTAACACCAACTACTACTGGAATTTTTCCCCAGCCCCATGTTAACGCGCCTAACAGCCGCATCAAGATGACGCCGACATGATGCTGAAACAGTTGCATGAAAAGCACATTTGCGCCACCATTTTGAGTAGCTATCTTTAGCAGGTCACCACCTACATCATATTTCCCGTCCCTATCAAGACTGTTCCTGCTCCACCCACTATCACTACTAATCCTAATTCGTAAAATTCCTACAAAACTCCCCTAAGCGGTCAGTCACTTGAGCCAACCCTGCACTAGACGTCACAATGCTGGTGACCTGGTACTCACTCTGATTCAGTTCTTTACACTACTCTATCCCATGCAATTTTCTCCATCTCTGTATAACTACTGTAGCCTGCATCCATTCGAATGTGCTTACTGTATTCAAGCCTTAGTTTCCGTCCACAGTTTTTACGTCCACACTTCCCTCCTCTACAGCACTGACGATCTTTTGATGCCTCATAATGACTATCAATCGAACGTTTCTTGTACTCAACTTGCGTAGTGTATTTCTCTTCTCCCAAATTCTACTTAGTGTCTCTTCGTTAGTTACCCCTCTCAATATTTTATCCAGCATTCTTCTATGGCACCACATTTCAGAAGCTTCAATTCTCTTCTTGTCTAAACTGTTTATCGTTCCCGATTCACTTCTGTATAACGCTACACCCTACACAAATATCCTCACACACTATACCCAAAAGCCAAAGAAACTGGTACATTTGCCGAATATAGTGTAGGGCACCCTCGAGCGCTAATAGAAAGCACAGAAGCTGAAATCGTTATAGGTACAGAAAGCTGGCTAAAGCCTGAAATAAGTTCTGCAGAAATTTTTCGAAGTCTCAGACGGTGTTCAGGAAAGATAGATTAGGCAGAATTGGTGGTGGAATGTTTGTGTCTGTCAGTAGTGGTTTATCTTGTAGTGAAGTCGAAGTAGATACTCAGTGCGAATCGGTATGAGTGGAGGTTATACATAACAGCCGAACTAAGTTAATAATTGGTTCCTTCTACCGACCCCCAGACTCTGATGATATAGTCGCTGAACAGTTCTGAGAAAATTTGAGTTTCGTAACAAATAAATACCCCACTCATACGGTTATAGTTGGTGGGAACTTCAACCTTCCCTCGATAGGTTGGCAAAAATACTTGTTCAAAACCGGCGGTAGGCATAAAACATCTTCCGAGATTGTCCTAAATGCTTTCTCCGAAAATTAATTCGAGCAGTTAGTCCACGAACCCACGCGAATTGTAAATGGTTGCGAAAACACACTTGACCTCTTAGCCATAAACAATCCAGAGCTAATCTACATCTACATGACTACTCTGCAATTCACATTTAAGTGCTTGGCAGAGGGTTCATCGAACCACAATCATACTATCTCTCTCCCATTCCACTCCCTAACAACGCGCGGGAAAAACGAACACCTAAACCTTTCTGTTAGAGCTCTGATTTCTCGTATTTTATTTTGATGATCATTCTTACCTATGTAGGTTGGGTTCAACAAAATGTTTTCGCATTCGGAAGAGAAAGTTGGTGACTGAAATTTCGTAAAAAGATCTCGCCGCGACGAAAAACGTCTTTGCTGTAATGACTTCCATCCCAATTCGCGTATCATATCTGCCATACTCTCTCCTCTATTACGTGATAATACAAAACGAGTTGCCCTTTTTTGCACCCTTTCGATGTCCTCCGTCAATCCCACCTGGTAAGGATCCCACACCGCGCAGCAATATTCTAACAGAGGACGAACGAGTGTAGTGTAAGCTGTCTATTTAATGGACTTGTTGCATCTTTCCGGCCGCAGCAATGTCGGAGATTTGATGTTTTGCCGAATTGTTGATATTCACGGTACTCTCGTGAAATGGTCGTACGGGAAAATCGCCACTTCATCGCTACTTCGGAGATGATGTGTCACATCACTCATGCGCCGACTATAACACCACATTCAAACTCACTTATATCATTATTACCTGCCATTGTAGCAGCAGCAGCCGATATAACAACCGCACCAGACACTTGTTATCTATTATAGGATTTGCCGACCGCAGCTCCGTATTCTGCGTGTTTACATATCTCTGTATTTGAATACGCGTGTTTATACCAGTTTCTTTGGCGTTTCAGTGTATTTTCAGACTCGTAAATTTATATTTGATATTAATAAATTTCCTGTTGTTAGAATCGTTCTCTTTACTACTGAGAGTCTTCGTTTTATATCCTCCCTACTTCGCCCATGGCCAGTTACTTTGCTGCCCAAATAATAAAATTCGTTTACTACTCTTAGTGTTTTATTCCGTAATCTAATTCTATCTTCATCACCTGATCTCGCTCAATTGCATTCCATTACCCTTGGTCCCATTTTGTTCATTTCCATTTCTTTTCAAGACACTATCCATTTCGTTCAGCTAATCTTCCAAGTAATTTGAAATTTCTGACAAAATTACTATGTCATTGACAAATCTCAATATTTTTATTTGTTTTCTCTGAACTTAAATTCCTTTTCCAAATTTGCCATTCGCTTCCTACTTGTTCAACGTGCAGACTGAATAACATCGCCTGTAGGTTACAATCCAGTTTCACTCCCTTCTCAGCCACTGCTTCCTTTTCATTAATAATCCTGATCATATTGAGCACCACAGCTGACAGATTTTAATGATTAATGAAAACCACTTCAGCTGTATAATTACACATTTATTACGCTAGAAACGGTTTCGTTCTTAGAACATCAATACAGATCTTCTAAGAACCAAAGTGGTCATGGGACAATAAACGTATAATTATACAAGTAAGGTGATTTTCATTAGTAATTACAATCCTTTTATGTCATTCGGCTCTCATAACTGCAGTGTGGTTTCTGTAGAAGCTGTAGGTAACATTCTTGAGGATGGAGCTCCTCTGTCCGCATTTCCTCTCAAATCGATTTTTTTTGGAGACGATCCGCTTTGAGCAAACCATAGTTTTTATCTGTTCTTTTATTTCACAGACATGTTTCGCTGAAGTTCCAGCATCGTCAGTGGTGTTTCACCATCTTTCTATAAAACCGAAGAAATGCTCATTACTACTTGAACGCACATAAATTTTTTAAAACAGTATTTACAAATTTGAAAAACAGACAAAGTTTTGTTTATATACCTTTTTATCACATGTTGTGGTTTTCCACCATTTTAATGTTTTTTATTGCAATTGTTTTCTTTCATAGTTTGTCGTCTGCAACAGTATAGCACTTAATGTAGAACAATAATTTACTTCGAAATTTTACGTCTGGGAGCTTTATGATTACGCCTAACATTAATAATTCTGTGTGGAAGACTGTGTGCATGTGTGTGTGTTTGCTATGTGTTTCACTTATTTTTTCTGTTTTTACGATTATCTTCTGTAAAAGGTACACAGTAAAGATAATGGGGAAACCAGAAAAAGTAAGTAAAATATACTGCAAAAACACACATAGAATTATTTAATGCTAGGCCTAACCATAACATTTCCTGTCATAAAATTTCGTAGTAAGCACTGTTATACGTTAAATTCTATGTGGTTGCAAAGGAAAAACTGTGAAAGAACACAACTGCACCAAAAAACATAAAAATCCAGAGAAACCACAACATGTGGTGAAAAGGTACACGTACAAAACTTCGTCCGTTTTTGAAATTTGTAAATAATGTCTTGAAAACCCAAATTTATGTGCGTACATGCAATGTTGCTGGTGCAGGATTTTGTGCGCGAACTGACGTCTCAGTCACGTCCCATTCGATCAAATTGTCCAGGTTGTTCTTCAAACCAATCGCTGACAATTGCCACTGCACTGTTCGTGGTGATTGGTGATACCTGAAATTTAGTATTCTCGGCACACTCTTGACATTGTGGATCTGAGAATATTGAATTCCCCAACGATTTCAGAAATGATATGTCCCATGCGCCTAGCTCCAACTACCACTACGCGTTCAAAGTCTGTTAATTCACGTCGTGAGGCCATAATAACGTCAGAAATCTTTTCACGTCAACTGCCCGAGAACAAATGACAGCTCTGCCGAAGCACTGTCCTTTTACACCTTGAGCACACAATACTACCGGCAACTACTGTATAGACGTGTATATCGCTTTTTGTCGCCTCAGTGTATTGGAAAGTCTTGCTCTGTTTTGGTGTTGGTGGCCTTTCAGGGGTTACAATCTATTTCAACTGCTGAACTGGACTTATTTCAGTCTGTAATGAATCAGAGTACTCGTGAAGTACTTCAAGTGCGAGTTGGGATGAGCCTCGCAACGAGGACTGAAGAGAACAATTTTAGAGGATCAATAAATTTTACATTATGACGGTTGTTGTACATTTTAGTAGCTTTGCTGCGTTGGTTTGGACAGTGACAGCCTGACTGTCAGACAGTCGATCCTCGAAACGCGCCGCTGTGTTACACGAATATCGCTTCAAGGGTGTTGAATGCCAGTAAACTATGTTTGAGAGAAGCGCTGTCGGCCAGTCGGCGGTACGTACAGGAGGTGTAGCAGGTGTCGTTCTGCGCCTGCAGGAAGCACTCCTGTTCGGGGCGCGCGCTCGGCGGCGGGAACTCACGGCCGCGGCCGTCTCGCTGTGACGTCAGGAGGCCGCCGCGACGCTGCCGCAGCCGCTGCCGCTGCGACGCCGCTTCGTCGGCGCCGTACATCATGGACAGGTCCAGGAACGAGCTCATCCGGTTCATCTGCCGGCCACACACGCCGCACCTTACTCACACCTCGTGTCGCTCCTCAATATCCCTTACACTATTAATAACATTTCATTAGTAACAATTAAAGCAAGGTACGAGGGTCGGTCAAAAAGTAATGCCTCCCATTTTTTTCCTACTTAAAAAAATTAAGTTAAGTGAAAATTTTGAATTTGGCGCCATTCCTCAAACCTTCTGCAAACCACTGCAGTAGTAACTTTCTGTGTCAACAGGTGGCAGCACAGCAGAAGTTTGTAAGATGGCCGACATCGATGTTCGTTTGAGACAGCGTTGTGTGATTGAATTCTTGAATGCAGAAGGTGAAACGCCCATACGCATTCATGAAAGACTGAAGAAGGTGTATGGTGTTGTGACAGTGGATGTCAGCACTGTTAGACGATGGGTTCGTCGTTGTAAGGAAGCTGAAGGGCAAACACCGTTGACTGACGAAAAGCGGAGCGGCAGGCCGGTGAGTGCAGTGACTCCACACAACATTCAGCAAGTTGATGACATCATTCGTGGTGACCGTCGGGTGACTGCAGATGAAGTGTGTCGCATTATTTCTCTTAGTAAAGGCAGTGTGATCACGATTATTAAACAACTGGGGTACTCAAAAGTTTGTGCACGGTGGGTTCCAAGAATGTTAACCGATCAGAATAAAGAGGCAAGGAAAACAATAGCCTCCCAACACTTGCAGCGCTTCCGTTTGGAGGGAGATGAGTTTCTGAAAAAAATTGTGACCGGGGACGAAACATGGGTGCATTTTTTTGAACCCGAATCAAAGAGGCAGTCAATGGAGTGGCGTCACACAAGCTCGCCGAGGAAGAAAAAATTCAAAACTGTGCGATCGGCAGGGAAAGTTATGGCAACAGTTTTCTGGGATACAGAGGGTGTGATTCTGGTTGATTGTTTGGAGCAGGGATGCACAATAAATTCTGTTCAATACGTCACAACCCTCAAAAAACTTAAAGCACGTCTTCAGCGAGTTCACCCAACAAAATCAATGGCAGATGTTCTTCTTTTGCATGACAATGCAAGACCACACACCAGTCGTCACACCACTGACGAGATTGTCAAAATTGGATGGGAAGTTTTGCCTCATCCCCCATACAGCCCTGACCTGGCACCATCAGACTTCCATCTGTTCGGGCCACTAAAAGAAGCTCATCGTGGGATTCATTTTGAAGATGAGGAGGCCGTCAAAACATCCGTGCGTCAATGGCTTAGGAAGCAGAGCTGTGATTTTTACCGTGCTGGGATACATGCCCTTGTTCAAAGATGGACCAAAACTGTAGAGATGGGCTGAGATTACATTGAAAAATGACAAAATGATCCTCAATGTTGTGGTTTTCAACCTATGTAATTTCATTTAAATTTCCTGGCAATTAAACGTAGAGAAAAAAATAGGAGGCATTACTTTTTGACTGACCCTCATAGTAACATAATTTTTATCTTAATATGCTGATTGGTTTACATTCATTAAAATTTTACAGTCAAATTTTATCTACATCTACATCTACATTTATAATTCGCAAGCCATCCAACGGCTTGTGGCGGAGGGCACTTAACGTGCCACTGTCATTACCTCCCTTTCCTGTTCCACTCGCGTATGGTTCGCGGGAAGAACGACTGCCGGAAAGCCTCCGTGCGCGCTCGAATCTCTCTAATTTTACATTCGTGATCTCCTCGGGAGGTATAAGTAGGGGGAAGCAATATATTCGATACCTCATCCAGAAACGCACCCTCTCGAAACCTGGACAGCAAGCTACACCGCGATGCAGATCGCCTCCCTTGCAGAGTCTGCCACTTGGATTTGCTAAACATCTCCGTAACGCTATCACGCTTACCAAATAACCCTGTGACGAAACGCGCCGCTCTTCTTTGGATCTTCTCTTATATGTTTAATTACGTATGACTGAGCAAGGAGAGGGATCAATAACGTCCCCAGGTTCAGGAGTCACTATACAGTTTGTACATTTTAAGTTGACAAACCAGAATAACTCGAAAAATAAGCTTCACACGAAAAAATGTGTAGAATCCAAAGCTGATTATTTTCGAGGGCGACATCTGCTCGTGCTGAAATTGGCACGCCAACCCAAACCCCTGGGGGTGGGGCGAGAAGCAACTTTAAAATTTCAAATGGGCACCTCATTTCTTATTGCAGAATCAGATTATACGTAAAAAACAACGCACATGTTGTCTCAAACATTTGTTTTGATTCTTGGTAGTTGGCGCTGTAATTCAAGAAAACCCATGTTCTCATTTTTGCGTGGAGAATGGTTACGTATAAATAAAAAATACTTATTTACTTCGTAAATTTTGATTCTCTAAAACTAAAACTCTCCCTCTCTCCCCATTTTACAAATATTGACCCAAACATGAAGTTGTGTGGCCTCATGACCAAGAAACAAACAAAACTTATCTGAATCTGCAGAAAAAATTAGTATTTGGCTCAACATTTGTAAAAGTCCAAGTCCTCTCACTCAAACGCTACCGTATGGGGAGAGAGGGAGAGTTTTAGTTTTAGCGAATCAAAATTCACGAACTAGATAAGTATTTTTCATTTATCCGTAACCATTTTTCACAAAAAAATGAGAACATGGATTTTATTGAATAACAGCGCCAACTACCAAGAATCAAAACAGATTTTTAAGACAAAATGTACATAATTTTTATGTATAATCTGATTCTGCAATGAAAAATGGGGGTTCCCATTTGATATTTTAAAGTTGCCTCCCGCCCCATCCCCACGGGCTAATTTTAGCACCAGATGTACCCCTCGAAAATAATCAACTTTGTATTCTACATATTTTTTCGTGTGAAGCTTGTTTTTCGAGTTATTCTGATTTGTCAACTTAAAATTTACACCCTGTATACAAGATTTCAGTTTGATAAAGTAGTCATTAATTATTTAATTAAAATCCACAAGATGGCGACTGATGAGAAGTAGCCGTTGCACACTTTGATCTCGGCTACTTGCAAGGAAAATTCACTATCGCACCACCCTCAGATTTAGTGGTAGAGTGCGTAGTGGATAGCCTGTCAAAATCTGAACAGAGATCAAGATATGAAAAGAGGAAGAAGGTGCACTTAACTGTGAAAAAAGTAGAAAGAGTGAACGGTCCGAGGACAAAAAGTGCAATATTGCGCAAACGGCAAGTGCAACGGTGTCGTGGTTAATTCCCCACCTGTGCTCCTAGTAAAGAAAAAAAAAAAAAAAACGATCACGGTATTGGACTCCCAAGCGGATGAGCTGTGTTCAAACCTCTGTTGTGTCACTTTTTCTCCCTGTTCGCTGAATTCAAATTTGTGTCTGTGTTGAGGTGTAACGTCCATTTGCAACACTAATATGCAAGGAAGAGATCCATATCGTTAGTTGATTCCGCACAGCTTCTCTATTAGCAGCCGTAAGCAAGTGGCTTTCGAATGGGAATCGCAAACGTTTGATGACAAGACGACGAGACAACCAGAAAACACGTCTGGTGGGTCACACATGGAATTAGTGACAGTACGTGTGTCATATGATAGGAGACTCCTACCGGCACACCTAAAATGGACGCCTCGTAAGTCAGTGAGATTTTGCGTCTTGCCCGATTGAGTTATTCATTAGAATGTGAATGTGACCACTACCAAGAATATGATGAAAACAAAATAGTGTGTCAATCAAGCTGCAACAAGTGTATGCAACAGTTTCACAATTAAATGTTTCTCTTTTTGGAAGTTCTAGGAATTACAATTACGAGCAACTTAAATTCGAAAGACCACGTAGATAATATTGTGGAGTGGGCGAAACAAAGACTGCGCTTTGTTCGCAGAATACTTAGAAGATGCGACAAACCCACTAAAGAGACAGCCTACATTACACTTGTCCGTCCTCTGCTGGAATATTGCTGTGCGGTGTGGGATCCTTACCAGGTAAGATTGATGGAGGACATCGAAAAAGTGCAAAGAAGGGCAGCTCGTTTCGTGTTATCGCGCAATAGGGGTGAGATTGTCCTTGATATGATAGGAGTGTTGGGGTGGCAGTCACTGAAACAAAGGCGGTTTTCTTTGCGGCGAAATCTGTCACCAACTTTCTCTTGTTGACGCCCACCTACGTAGGGAGAAATGTTCATCATAACAAAATAAGAGAAATCAGAGCTTGAACAAAAAGATTTACGTGTTCCTTTTTCCCACGCTCCACTCGAGCTTGGAACAGTAGAGAAGTAGTATGAAAATGGTTCGATGAACGCTCTGCCAGGCACTTAAGTGTGAATTGCAGAGTAACCAAGCAGATGTGGATGTATATGTAGACTTGAATCCTTTGTTGCAAGATAGTTCACTGGAGATACTGACAGGTTTCAGACATATTATATAATGGTAAGACAGAGATTTAGGAACCAGATTTTAAATTGTAAAACTATTTCCAGGGGCAGATGTGGACTCTGACCACAATCTATTGGTTATCAACTGTAGATTAAAACTGAAGAAACTGCAAAAAGGTGGGGACCTGGATAAACTGAAAGAACCAGAGGTTGTACAGAGTTTCAGGGAGAGCATAAGGGAACAATTGACAGGAATGGGGAAAGAAATACAGTAGAAGAAGATTGGGTAGCTTTGAGGAATGAAATAGTGAAGGCAGCAGAGGCTCAAGTAGGTAAAAAGACGAGGGCTAGTAGAAATCCTCAGGTAACAGAAGAAATATTGAATTTAATTGATGAAAGGAGAAAATATAAAAATGCAGCAAATGAAGCACGCAAAAAGGAATACAAACGTCTCAAAAATGAGATCGACAGGAAGTGCAAAATGGCGAAGCAGGCATGGCTAGAGGATAAATGTAAGGATGTAGAGGCTTATCTCATGAGGAGTAAGATAGATACTGCCTACAGGAAAATTAAAGAGACCTTTGGAGAAAAGAGAACCACTTGTATGAATATCAAGAGCTCAGATGGAATCCCAGTTCTAAGCAAAGAAGGGAGAGCAGAAAGGTGGAAGGAGTATATAGAGGGTCTATACAGGGGCCATGTTCTTGAGGACAGTATTATGGAAATGGAAGAGGAGGTAGATGAAGATGAAATGGGAGATATGATACTGCGTGAAGAGTTTCACAGAGCGCTAAAAGACCTAAGTCGAGACAAGGTCCCGGGAGTAGACAACATTCCATTAGAACTACTGACAGCCTTGAGAGAGCCAGTCCTGACAAAACTCTACCATCTAGTGAGCAAGAGACTGGCGAAATTCCCTCAGACTTCAAGAAGAATATAATAATTCCGATCCCAAAGAATGCAGGTGTTGACAGATGTGAAAATTACCGAACTATCAGATTAATAAGTCACAGCTGCAAAATACTAACGCGAATTCGTTACAGACGAGTGGAAAAACTGGTAGAAGCCGACCTCGGGGAAGTTCAGTTTGGATTCCGTACAAATATTGGAACACGTGAGGCAATACTGACCCTACGAATTATCTTAGAAGAAAGATTAAGGAAAGGCAAACCTACGTTTCTAGCATTTGCAGACTTAGAGAAAGCTTTTGACAATGTTGAAAGCAGGGTATAAGATGAACATCAACAAAAGCAAAACAAGGGTAATGGAATGTAGTCGAATTACATCGGGTGATGCTGAGGGAATTAGATTAGGAAATGAGACACTTAAAGTAGTAAAGGAGTTTTGCTATTTGGGGAGCAAAATAACTGATCATGGTCGAAGTAGTGGATATAAAATCTAGACTGTCAATGGCAAGGAAAGCGTTTCTGAAGAAGAGAAATTTGTTAACATGGAGTATAGATTTAAGCGTCAGGAAGTCGTTTCTGAAAGTATTTGTATGGAGTGTAGCCATGTATGAAAGTGAAACGTGGACGATATATAGTTTAAACAGGAAGAGAATAGAAGCTTTCGAAATGTGGAGCTACAGAAGAATGCTGAAGATTAGATGGGTAGATCACATAACTAATGAGGAGGTATTGAATAGAATTGGAGAGAAGAGAAATTTGTGGCACAACTTGACTAGAAGAAGAGATTGGTTGGTACGGCATATTCTGCGGCATCAAGGGATCATCAATTTAGTATTGGAAGGCAGCGTGGAGGGTAAAAATCGTAGAGTGAGACCAAGAGATGAATACAGTAAACAGATTCAGAAGGATGAAGATTGCAGTAGGTACTGGGAGATGAAGAAGCTTGCACAGGATAGAGTAGCATGGAGAGGTGCATCAAACCAGTCTCAGGTCTGAAGACCACAACAATCAGTTCACACCCGTTTATGTGTTATTTTCATTTCTTTGGGAAGTGTGTGTGGTATCTCGCCTGCTCGCACTTTCTGTCACTTTCATGTGTGACGGTAACGTATTATTACCACAGACTCATATTCTATAACCAATGTATAGTTTGCACCTGCCAAGACTATAGAAAGAGAGGAAACATTTCAGTGACCGGACGGACAGTTCATAATGTTGTGAAACAAAAAAAAAATAAGTAGCACTAGAGAGTTCTGAAAACAGCTCCTCCTCTTTGCTGCTCAGTCCCGAGACCACTTACCCATGACGCCGCGGCTGTTCGCGTTGCTCAGTGTTACTCTTCCGGAGCTCTGATCGTTCACTGTTTCTATTTTGCTTTTTTGCGTAGTTCAGTACACCGTTTCCCCGTTTTTTTCTATTTTTTTGGGTTACTTGATCCGTGTTGAGCTTTTGAGGGTCTATCTACTGTGCCATCTTACCACTAAATGTGAGGGGGGTTGCGATGGGGAATTTCCCCACTTAGGAGCTCCTCTCTACTAGGTACAACAGGTGCCTACTGATTGCCTATCCACCAGTTCCTCCCAGTTCCAGATGGTGCTTATAGGGGCGCGTCCATCGTCGCTAGAGGGTTGATAACAAGCAGCCATAAGCACTCATCCGTTTTTCAGAAATCGAACAAATAAAACGGCAAGCACACTCACCCTCACTCTGTTCCTGCTCTTCGTTCAGATCATATCTCACGCAGAGCAAAGAAGATGGACCGTTAGTTCAACAGCCGTTAGCCTGGGGCGTCCGTCTTGGTCTGTTTTCCTGTACAGACTTCAGCGCATGTCTGGCAAGTGTTGTGTAGCCCAGGAAGTGAAGCAATCCTCAATGCATTAAGCCGTGTTTTACCTAATTTTAATTTCGCCAACCGTGACGCGATGTTATTAGTGATCGACTGCCGCCCTACCTGCCGCATCGTCAGATATTGCCGCTTACTAGTCATAACTCGCACCCAAGACAGGTAAATAACCCGTGTCGGGAGCGCACATCTTCATAAGAGTTCTCATCCTTGCCATGCCTCCCTTGCTCTTCCCAACCATCTATCAGTACTTCGGGCTTGGATATTAATCTTAAGTTGTGTTCCTCATATCAGTAGTAGGCTTGGGCCACAACCAATGATGGCTATGTTCACTACCTTACTTGCGATATGGACAGACCCTATTTTAAACTGTCTTTAAAAATTTTCGCTAACGATTCCCATGAAACACTAAGCTGCAGTAGCTGCTTTGTGCAGTTGTCAGTACTGTATGTTGTCACTGCTACGGTCGCAGGTTCGAATCCTGCCTCGGGCATGGATGTGTGTGATGTCCTTAGGTTAGTTAGGTTTAAGTAGTTCTAAGTTCTAGGGGTCTGATGACCACAGCAGTTGAGTCCCATAGTGCGCAGAGCCATCTGAACCATTTTTTTGTATATTGTCAGCGACACCCTCTCTGCACAAATTTCATTATTTATTGAACACTTCAACATTGTTGTTTTCCACATGCCTGCCTTCTTATTACGTTATTTTGTTGAAACTGCTGTACTGGTGTTCTCTTATTTTTTGCCTTGCTTTCATTCCAGCCATTATCAACAAAACGGCCATGTATGTAAGTAAGTGAATGGATCCTATTGTTAATTGCTAACAGTTTTAACGAACAACCACAGCAGTCAGCTTACCTGTCACATATGCAATAATAGCAGCATTTATTCATGCTGTGCCAGTTCAACGATATCGGCTCCTTCCCGCATGTGCATGCATACTGGAAGCTCAGAAGTCTTGAGATAGGTAGATGACAAGGGAAATACCTTCACTACCTTAAATAGTTTTCTTCAAAATGGGATTAGGAACAAGACAGGTGGCATTGGCCGGCCGCTGTGGCCGAGCGGTTCTAAGTGCTTTAGTCTGGAACCGCGCGACCGCTACGGTCGCAGGTTCGAATCCTGCCTCGGGCATGGATATGTGTGATGTCGTTAGGTTAGTTAGGTTTAAGTAGTACTAAGTTCTAGGGGACTGATGACCTCTGACGTTAAGTCCCGTGGTGCTCAGAGCCATTTGAACCATTGTTTGACTGTTTTTTTTTTTTTTTTTTTTGAGCCATAAATTTTCTGACTGGTTTGATGCGATCTTCCGCGAATTCCTCTCTTGTGACAACACCTTCATCCCAGAGTAGCACTTACAACTTACGTTCTCAGTTGTTTACTGAACGTATTCCCATCTCCGTCTTTCTCTACAGCTTTTGCTCTCTACAGCTCCCTCTAGTACCACAGAAGTCATTCCCTCATGTCTTAACCGATGTCCTATCATCCTGTTCCTTCTTCTTGTCAGTGTTTTCCACATATTCTCTCCGATCCTCTGCAGAACCTCCTCATTCCTTATCTTATCAGCCCACCTACTTTTCAACATTCGTCTGCAGCACTACATCTCAAATGCCTCGATTCCGTTATGTTCCCGTTTTCCCACAGTCCATATTTCACTACCATACAAAGCCGTGTTCCAAATACATTCTCAGAAATTTCTTCCTCAAATTAAGGCCTATGTTTGAAACTTGTAAACGGCTAAAATGGCTCTGAGCACTATGGGACTTAACATCTGAGGTCATCAGTCCCCTAGAACTTGGAACTATTTAAACCTAACTGACCTAAGGACATCACACACATCCATGCCCGAGGCAGGATTCGAACCTGCGACCGTAGCGGTGGCGCGGTTCCAGGCTGAAGCGAATAGAACCGCTCGGCCATTCCGGACGGCTACTAGTAAACTTCTCTTGGGTAGGAATTCCCTTTTTCCCTGTGATAGTCTGCTTTTAATGTCCTCCTTGCTCCATCCGCCATTGGTTATTTGACTGCCTAGGTAGTAGAATTCCTTTACTTCGTGACCGACAGTCGTGGTATTAAGTTTCTCGCTGTTCTCATTTCTGCTATTTCTCATTACTTTCATCTTTCTTCTATTTACTCTCAGTCCACATTCTGTACTCATTAAACTGTTCATTCCCTTCAGCATATCCTTTAATTCTTCTTCACTTTTACTCAGGATTGCAATGTCAGCTGTGAATCGTATCATAGACAGCCTTTCATCTTGAATTTTAATCCTACCCTTGAACCTTCCTTTTATTTCCATCATTGGTTGTTTGATATACAGATTGAACAGTAAGGGTGGAAGACAACATCCCTACCTTACACCTTTTTTAATCCGAGCGCTTCGTTCTTGGTCGTCCATTGTTATTATTCCCTCTTGGCACTTGCACATATATTATATTATCTGTCTCTCCCTATACCTTATCCCTATTTTTGTCAGAATTTCGAACATCTTGCACCATTTTACATTGTCTAACGCTGTATCCAGGTCGACAAATCCTATGAACGTGTAATTCTTCTTTAGTCTTCCTTCCATTATCAACCGCAACGCCAGAATTGCCTCTCTGGTGCTTTCACCTTTCCTAAAGCCAAACTGATCGTCAGCCTATCGAGTAGGAATTGCAGAAAAATAAACCAATTTATTTTTTCAGGCCTGTAAAAGAAATTTAATAATGGTATCTGGCAGAAGCTAATCAGAATGCTGAAGAAAGCACGTGCAAAATACAAAAAAACATGAGGAAGTTACCTGGGTTCCACAAAGACGAAGTGTCTGTAACTAGGAATATTCGTAAGGAACAAGAATAAAAACATTAGAACAGGCTCCAGACACGGACGTGTTTGCCCTTCTCTTACATTCAATAACTATATCTATGAAACTATATACTAAGTGCGCGAAACGACTGAGACGAGTATCAAAATTAATAGACGGAAGATGGATTTACTGCCCTATGCAGAAGATAATCGTAGTCCTCTGGTAGCGGAGACGAAAGAAGTGCTAGAGAAGGATCTCAGAATAATGTGAGTGATTTCCCGTAAACAGTATGGCATGAGAATTAACAACAGAAAGGCTGGTGTGATGGTATGAAGTGCTGAAGAAGGAAGTGAATCTCTAAGAATAAGAATTGGAAGAGAGCAGTTAGAAGTACTGCAGGAATCTACCTATTTTGGAGGCAGGATGACAAGGAATGGTAAAAGCCAGAAGAAGAATTGTGAACAGAGTGCAGCAGACTAAAATTTCATTTAATTTGAGAATGAATTTACTAGCAACAGCATCAGCCTGGAAATCCAGAAACGAGCTATGAAAGCATTTAAATGGGGTGTGATCCCATGAGATTGTGAAATTGAGACAACAGGAAACAAGAGAGAACACGGCTAGAAGCCTTGGATATTTGGTTCCAAGAGATCAGAAAGAGAGTAAGAACTACCAGTGAAGATGTGCTGATAAGAATACAAGTAGCCAGATCTCTATAAATGCACACCCAAGTAAGGGAAGAAAAACTCATACATTATTACAACACTAGCAGATTTAGGAATCTCCAGGGACGACCGAGGATGACACACGCAGCGGAGTGTGATTGCTGTAGGTTGTGTAACGTACGAGGAAATCATGTGGAAGGAAGGTAGAAGATTTAATTGGGTTACTGATGCAAAACAACATCAAGGTCGAAGACTAAAGAAGAAAAAGAACAAAAACTTCGATAAAACTTTTCAGTTACGAAGGCGCGTAGTTATGTTGTTTTAGAGTCACTAAGAGACGTATTTGCTACTGGGCCAGTACCGCAAGTTCTTTCATGTTGCTCGCTCAGTCAGTCTGTCCGCCTCCACAGCTGACTAGTCAGCACAGCTCACTCACATGCGGAGGACCCGAGTTCGATTGCCGATACTGCCAGGGGATTTTTTGCTGGTGAGAAAGGCACTGGGTGCGCTCAGCCTCGTGATGTCAGTTGAGGAGCTGCGTGGTAGAGCAGTGGCGGCACCAGGTCACAAAAACTGACAACTGCCGGGAGAGCGGTGTGCTGACCCCACGCTCCTTCCTAGAACATCAAACTGGCAGAAGATGACACCGCGGTCGCTGAGTACCGATGGGCTGGCCACGACCTGTGGAGGGATTTTGCATGTACGTAGAGTCAGTTTGGCAAGAACGTCACTGATCCCGTTTTCTGTGAACTCTTAGATAACTTAATTCTTGTTTCAAGAATCGTGAAAGAAGGTTGTATACATGGAAGAGGCCTGGAGACATTGGAAGGTTTCAGATAGATTATATAATGGTAAGACTGAGATTTAGGAACCAGGTTTTAAATTGTAAGAAATTTCCAGGGGCAGATGTGGACTCTGACCACACTATTGGTTATGAACTGTAGATTAAAACTGAAGAAATTGCAGAAAGGCGGGAATTTAAGGAGATGGGACCTGGACAAACAGAAAGAACCAGAGGTAGTAGAGAGTCTCAGAGAGAGCATTAGGGAACGACTGACAAGAATGCAGGAAAGAAATACAGTAGAAGAAGAATGGGTAGCTTTGAGAGATGAAATAGTGAAGGCAGCAGAGGATCAAGTAGGTAAAAAGCGATGGCTAGTAGATATCTTTGGGTTACAGAAGAAATATTGAATTTAATTTATGAAAGGAGAAAATATAAAAGTGCAGTAAATGAAACAGACAAAAAGTAATACAAACGCCTCATAAATGAGAACGTCAGGAAGTGCAAAATGGCTAAACAGGGATGGCTAAAGGACAAATGTAAGGATGTAGAGTCTTATCTCGCTAGGGGTAAGATAACTACTGCCCACAGGAAAATTAAAGAGACCTGCATGAAAATCAAGTGCTCAGATACAAACCAAGTTTCAAGCAAAGAAGGAAAAGCAGAAAGGTGAAAAGAGCATATAGAGGGTCTATACAAGGGCAATGTACCCGAGGACAATATTATGAAGATGGAAGAGACGTAGATGAAGATGAAATGGGAGATATGATACTGCTTGAAGAGTTTGAAAGAGCACTGAAAGACCTGAGTCGAAACAAGGCCCCCGGAGTAGACGACATTCCATTAGAACTACTGACAGCCTTGGGACAGCCAGTCTTGACAAAACTCTACCGTCTGGTGAGCAAGATGTATGAGACAGGCGAAATACCCTCAGACTTCAAGAAGAATATAATAATTCCAATCCCAAAGAAAGCAGGTGTTGAAAGATGTGAAAATTACCCATCTATCAGTTTAATAAGTCACAGCTGCAAAATACTAACTCGAATTCGTTTTAGACGAATGGAAAAACTGGTAGAAGCCGACCTCGGGGGAGATCAGTTTGGATTCCGTAGAAATGTTGGAACACGTGAGGCAGTACTAACCCAACGAATTATCTTACAAGAAAGATTAAGGAAAGGCAAACCTACGTTTCTAGCATTTGTAGACTTAGAGAAAGCTTTTGACAATGTTGCTTGGAATATTCTCTTTCAAATTCTGAAGGTGCCAGGGGTAAAATACAGGGAGCGAAAGGCTATTTACAATTTGTACAGAAAGCAGATAGCAGTCATAAGAGTCGAGTTTTGATATTTGGGCAGCAAAATAACTGATGATGATCGAAGTAGAGAGGATGTAAAATGTAGACTGCCAATGGCAAGGAAGGCGTTTCAGAAGAAGAAAAATTTTTTAACATCGAGTATAGATTTAAATGTCAGGAAGTCATTTCTGAAAGTATTTGTATGGAGTGTAGCCATGTATGGAAGTGAAACGTGGACGTTAAATAGTTTAGACATGAAGAGAATAGAAGCATTCGAAATGTAGTGCTACAGAAGAATGCTGAAGATTAGATGGGTAGGTCACATAACTAATGAGGAAGTATTGAATAGAATTGGGAAGAAGAGGAGCTTGTGGCACAACTTGACTAGATGAAGGGATGGGTTGGTAGGACATGTTCTGAGACATCGAGAGATCACCAATTTAGTATTGGAGGGAAACGTGGAGGGTAAAAATCGTAGTGGGAGACCAAGAGATGAATACACTAAGCAGATTCAGAAGGATGTAGGTTGCAGTAGGTACTGGGAGATAAAGAAACTTGCACAGGATAGAGTAGCATGGAGAGCTGCATCAAACCAATCTCAGGACTGAGGACGACAACAACAACATTATGCCGTGGTCAAATGGATTTCATATTGAAGACCAACGTTTCGTCTCCGTCTGCGAAGGACATTTTTCAAGGGGTATCGCAACTTCTTCGAGTGTCCAATTCACAGCTTGGCCCGTTGCAGACTGCAGCAAAATTGCGTCTTAGCTCGATGCCACGCAGTGTCGTGACGTCACGTGTTTTGAATAGCCCAGAAAGTTTCATTCATTGTGAAAATGTTCACTGTTTTAGTTAACAGCCAGTACCTACTGCATCCTCATGATAGCACTCAGATGACAGGTCCTGATAAGAAACGAGATACTGAGAGGACTGAAATATATGTGATGTGAGCGCCATGTAACTTACGATTCAGTAACTTTGAATTTAGACCACTTTGTCAAGTTTCTTTTGACGAACTGAACCGCTAAGTGGCTTGGTTATCTATCATTTCTGTTTGTAACGACCACTCTACAGCTCTTATCTTACAAACCGAACGAGGTGGCGCAGTGGTTAGCACACTGCACTCGCATTCGGGAGGAAGATGGTTCAAAGCCGTGTTCGGCCGTCCAGATTTAGATTTTTCGTTATTTCCCTTAATCGCTTCAGCAAATGCCGGAATGGTTCCTTTGAGAGGGCACGGCCGACTTCCTTCCCTAATCCGATGGGACCGATGACCTCGCTGTTTGGTCTCCTCCCCCCCCCCCAAATCAACAAACAACAAAAATTCATCTTCTAAGTCTCAGCACGCCATAGTAACATGAAAGGGGGCGATAGCAGCACGTGAATTCGAACGGGGCAATAACGTGACTATCCAGCTAACGGCTTTGTCGTGCCGAGACATTTCAGGTCGTACAGAGCATGGAAATGGAAATGAGCGTTTGGCGTCATTGGCCTTGGTGCATGTCTTATTACATTCGACGCCACATTGGGCGACCTGCGCGCCGGACGGGGATGAAATGAGGATGAAGACAACACATCACCCAGTCCCTGAGCGGAGAAAATCCCCAACCCAGCCGGGAATCGAACCCGGGCCCCTCATGACGACAGTCCGTCACTCTGACCATTCAGCTAAGGGGCCGGACCGTATAGGATATGATACTAACTGAGAGACCTGAGTACGGTTTTCCACACAACATGTAGAGTAGAAAAAAAAAGAAAAAATATTATCACATTTTTGACAGGGAGACCCCCTGCTGCAAGCTTTTGTATTGGGCGCCAGTTGGGCGACCTGGATACGCAGCGCTGAGGACAGCCGCCAGCGGTGTTGCGTACCGACCTGGTCGGAGGGCGCCAGCGTGCAGTCGGCGGCGGTCAGCGTCCTCACGAGGGTCATGCAGCGGCGGCCGAACTGTGAGTAGAAGGCGTCGTCCCGCGGGATCCGGATGGCGATGCACGTGTCGGGCGGCTCCTCCAGCAGCTGGCCCGTCTCCGAGCAGCAGCTGATGGGCCGGCCCTGCTCTGTGGACACCACACGACAGCAGCTAGCGGCCACTAGCAAAATAGAAACCTTCACGGAGTCGAAAACAGGGTCCTCGACAAACAAAAACCAACTGATACGTGTGCAACAACTTTTAGGAGTGCGACCTGCTCCACTTCAATCGCGCATGTCGCTGAACTGGCAAGTTCTCCGAAGTACATTGCCTGATTAAAAAAGTGAAGCATCCTTAAGACAAGGTTGAATACCAATGTAACTCCGTTGACGTACTCACCATCAGCGGGTCTGTAAATGATTAGAGTTGGAATTCTCTGTGACAGGAAGACCGGTCACTAGAGCTCTTTAATGTTTTTCGTGTTCTGTGCAGTTACTGGTCTTGGTAGGGCACAAAAGGAGCGTGATTAGCGTCAGAAGTTTAGTAATTATAACTGTGACAGTATTATCAGCACCTGAAAGAAGACGGCCGCGGCGGCCGAGCGGTTCTAGGCTCTTCCGTCCGGAACCGCGCTGTTACTACGGTCGCAGGTTCGAATCCTGCCTCGGGCATGGATGTGTGTGATGTCCTTAGGTTGGTTAGGTTTAAGTAGTTCTAAGTCTAGGGGACTGATGACCTCCAGTGTTAAGTCCCCTAGTGCTTCGAGGCATTTGAACCATTTCAACCTGGCAGAATGTCAAGGGGGCCTCATTGTAAGTCTTCATTTGCCCGGTTGGTCCAGTCGTACAAATATCCAGATTTTGGGGCATTCCATTGTGACAACGGCCCACTGCTGGATTGCATGGCAGTGTGAGGGCAGGTATGCTCGTCATCAAGGTTCCGGTCGACCACGTCTGACTACCACAAGGGAGGATCGTAAATACATCGTAACCCCTTCAAATCTGCGTCTGAGATCAGAGAACAATTAATGGACTCTCTCAGAGATTCTGCTTTCAGACTATCAGCAGCCAGACTCCCATGTGTAGGCTGCCGCTAACAACACGACAAAAAAAAAACTGTATTCGGAATGGTGTCGTGACCAGGGAGCATGAATTGCTGCATAATGACGTCGAATTGTGTTCAACAACGAATTGCGGTTCTTCACTATCCCGGATCTTGGTCGTCGTTACTAAATATGGTGGCCACATGGGGAGAGGTCCCATTCTTCTAATGTTTTGGAGAGACACGGCGGTGTTTACTCCTGGCGTCATGTTGTCGGGACACATTGGGTATGACTTTGGGTTATGGCTGGTAGTGACTGAGTGAATTCTGACAGCACAACAGTCCAACGGGCATCTTGAGTTCACAGATGTTACCCCTCATCCGACAGTATCGTGTTGTCACTTTTCAGTAGTCCGACGTTCGTCCACACACGTCGCTACGAACTGCCGGGATATTGTTACGTACTCTTGCAGCGAGCAAGATCCACAGACCTGTCCTTGATAGAACTTGGCAGGACCAGGTTGGATCAAAACTCCATCCCACTGGCAAATCCAGGATATCAAGTACCATGTTCAACAACTATGGGTCAGTTTACATTAGGAGAGATTACAACAGCTCTACGATACTACAGATAACCGAATCAGTGATGCATCTAGGCTAGAGGGAGTCCAACTTCTTACAGATAAGTAGGCACCTTTTGTCAAGTTCTTTGTAAATTTCACTCGTAATTTTTATCACTCAAATAACAACAAACACTCTCTCAACCCGTAAAGTTTCATTCCATTTCGTCCTCCCCTTCTGAGTGCTTAACTTTTTTTTTTTTTTTTTTTTTTTTGACAGATGGTGAACACTCAGGCGACAAAAGTCATAGGACAGGGATATGCACATAGACAGATGGCTGTAGTATCATATACACAAGGTATACAAGGGAAGTGCATTGGCGGAGCTGTCATTTGTGTTCATGTGATTCATGTGAAAAGGTTTCCGATATGATTATGGACGTACGACAGGAATTAACAGACTCTGAACGCGGAATGGAAGCTGGAGCTATACGCATGAGACATTCCATTTCGAAAATCGTTACGAAATTCAATATTCCGAGATCTACAGTCTCAAGAATGTACGAGAATATCAAGTTTCAGGCATTAACTCTCACCACGGACAATGCAGTCGCCGACAGCCTTCTCTTAAATAATTGAGAGCAGCGGCGTTTGCGTAAAGTTGTCACTGCTAACAGACAGGCAAAACTGCGTGATTAGCAGCAGAAAGCAATTTGGAACGTACGAAGAACGTATCAGTAAGGAGAGTGCAGCGAAATTTCGCGTTAATGGGCTATGGCAGCAGATTGAGACGCGAGTGCCTTTGCTGACGAACGACATCGCCTGCAGCGCCTCTCTTGGGCTTTTGGCCATGTCGGTTGGACCCTAGACGCCTGGAAAACCGTGGCTTGGCTAGATGAGTCCTTGTTTCAAATGGTAAGAGCTTGTGGTAGGATTAGAGTGTGGCGCAGACCCCACGAATCCATGGACCCAGGTTGTCAACAAGGCACTGTGCTATCTAGTGGCGTCTCCAAAATGGTGTGGGCTGTGCTTCACATTGAATGGACTGCATCGTCTGGTGCAAGTGAACCGATCATTAACTGGAAACGGCTATGTTCGGCTACCTAAAGACCATCTGTGACAATTCATGGACTTCATATTCGCGAACTACGATGGAATTTTTATAGCTGACAATGCTCCAGGCCAGAACATGGTGGACAATTCGAGCGAATTGGCCACATTGATTGCCCAACTTGTATCTCATAGAACATTTATGGAACATAATCGAGAGCTCAGATCGTGCACAACATCCTGGATCGGCAAAACTTTTGCAAATAATGGATGGCTATAGAGGCAACATGGTTCAATATTTCTAAAGGGGCTTCCAACGATTTGTTGAGCCCATGTACATACACACATACATACATACATTAATGCTTGTCCCATAGATCATGAATACAAAATTTCGCAATGATGTGGAACGTGTCACTTTAAAATTATTTTCCTTTACATAAAATAATTAATTTTTTTACAGTGCTAGTTCATATCTAAGAATTGATCTATTGAGTAGAAGGAGTTGTCATTCAGAAATTATTTAATTTGCTTTTAGACGTTGGTTGACTATCAGTCAGACTTTTAATACTATTTGGCAAATGACCACAAATTTTTGTCGCAGCATAATTTACCCATTTCTGTGCCAAAGTGAGATTTAATCCAGAATAGTGAAGATCATTCTTTCTTCTAGTGTTATAACTATGCACTTCACGGTTATTTTTGAATTGGGATGGGTGTTAATGACAAAATTCGTAAGTGCACATATGTATTACGAGGGTACTGTGACTCTAGCTCAAAATACGCAGCTGGTTCTAAATGATCAAGTACAGTTGAGCAGATCCCCAGTCTTAAGCTTCACTTGATGCTATCAACCACCACATACATACAAACGCTCACAGTGACACATACTGATACACAAAACTAAAACATAACTTACTTTTCTATTCCTTACCCCACAGACTAAATCGATATAACCTGTAATACTTTAATATTGTATATTTCAAACATGTACTATGTTCAATATCGCCCATTGCATAAAAATGATATTTACAAAGTAAAACACATTTGTTTCTCAATATAAGTTGCTACTGCTCAGTTATGACGTCATAACCACATATCCTGTAATAATGTAGGACTCTGTGTTCTAATTAGTGTGTATAATAATGTCTATTCCCTAGAGTTTAGTTTACAGTGTAAAAAAAAACATGTTTGTTGCAAAACATAAATGAAAATTACTCAGTTAAACAGTATCTGAGAAAAAATCCATTTAATCTGTAATACTGTGTGGTTTAAATTTTATCGAGCTTAACATTATCCCTTGTGTAAAGTGTAATTTCAACATTAAGAAATATCTTTGATGCACAACAAGTTATACAAGTCTTTGTATCTTCACCTATAATGTTTGATTACCTAATAACCAGTGTCTCTTCCAGACACTAGTCAGTTGTCTCCCTAGTAAGCCGACAACTAGTTCGAAATAAACAAAAAATCAGTAGAATAAAAACAGTTTATTAGTTACTTAGCCTTAAAGAATGCGCAAAACACTCATAATCTTTATTTCTTGTTTTTAATCATATATGTTAAAGATATTAACTGTTTTAATTGTCTTTTGTAAATTATAACTGAATTTTCTGGATATGGTCCGAACAGATGGTTCAATACAAATATAACTGTTCTAAAGTAATCTATTTACACTGATGCCGTTGGGACACTCCATCCCATCATTAATTAATTCCAAATGCTGCACTCAACCACAACTATCTTTTATTAATAAATGTAATCAAGATGGGATTTAATAAAATTCCATCAGTATATTGCTTAACATTTTAGTCGGTCGGTGTATGAGCTTGTCACACACTGATGACCAAATCATTTTGACGATCTTCTTAACAGCCTGTTGGTTCATCTTTGGGACGCAATACAGCAGCGATTCTGCCAGCTGTGGATTGTAGGTATATGAAACAACTATCAGCTGCATAATTGAATAACGACAGTCAAAATTTGTGCCGGACCACTCGCATAAAGCGGGAAATCCGGGTTTGAGTCTCAGTCCGGCACAACTTTTCACTGTCGTCATTCCGTTACGCAGCTGATGGTTGTTGTACTCGCAAACATTTCATGTATTTCATAACGGCTGTACTCAGCACAGTCACAGGCACTGCAATATCGTGTTTTGTAGGTGCCTGGAGGGTCACGTGTATGGCAGCAGATATCTACGCACAGGTCACGCTGCTCCCATAGGTTTTAGGCTAAGCTGGCGCCCAATGGCGTCCTAGATGTGTTGTATCGGCGAATCTGGTGGCCAAGACAGCCACGTGAGTTCGTTATAATTCTCCTCAAACCACTGTAGCATGATTCTGGCCTTTCGACGCGCACAGTTATCCTGCTGGAAGATGCCATCGCCTTTGGGAGAGACATCGACTGTGGAGGGATTCAGGTGGTCCGCGATAATGTTGGCGTAGTCCACAACTGTCATGGTGCCTTCGATCATCAGCACAGCCCCATGGAACGCCACATGAATGCCCCCGACAGCATACTACCGCCCCCATTGGTCTGAGCCAGTGGCGTGGAGCGCATATCGAGAAGCCGTTCGCCTCGATAACACCAAACGCTGAAAGAACAAACGGAGTTGCAAATTTCGACCGCCTAAGATTATTGACGTAATACCTTGTACTTCTTTTACCTAGTTGCCTTTCTTTCCCGCCGGGCCTTTCCATTTCCTCTCCCTCTCCCCCCTTCACCTCCCTAACTCCTACGCACACCCTTAAAATCTTCCTTTCATGTTTGTTTTTAAAAATTTCTCAAGTTTTAACTGTACTTGAGAAGTATCAGAATTCACTACAATCTCGAAACCTTTTATTACGCAAAGTTTTTAAAAACGTGGAAAAAGTTTTTAAAACAATTTTACAAAACAATAATTTTTACGATTTCAAAGATTTTTAAAGTTTTCGGTTCCTTTGCCGTAAAACAATGACTACTGAATTCTACGGATTGCTTTTTAAAAGCAGTTTTTGTTCTTATTATTCCAATATTCCTTGTCACCATTCGTGCGTTCCCCCAAAAGATCACGGATCATTCGACTGAAACCGCATGTTAGCAGTGCATGTGCGAGCCACCTGTAGCCAAACTGTTTACTTTCATGCCACGAGTAAGACGAACACACGTGGTCGCGTTCCTTCTTCCTGGATTGCTTGTAGACCAGGGAAGCCGTAAAAATATTTTTCAGGTTCCCCTTTACAGTCAGCAACTATTTACTTGATGTATTTTATGAAGGTTACTTAGAATATCCCTCCATTTTGCTGCAACAAATCTTCGTTTTCTCATGATTGCCGCAAATAAGGTCTTAATAGAACGAAATTTTCGCTCCGCAGCGGAGTCTGCGCTGATATGAAACTTCCTGGCAGATTAAAACTGTGCGCCGGACTGAGACTTTTTTTCTATCTCATTTTGGTCGTTACTGTTGATTGCATTTGTTCGGGGTGCATGTCCCATGACACCGATGGAAGTTGATCGTTGATCCCTTCACTCTCTTCCTTTCTATTACAGAGTGCAGCGAATCCTGTAACAGAACTGACTGAGCTGCCGTGCCTGCACCGACTAGCTATCCAAGCACGACTCACAACTCATACCCACAACTTTAATTCTGCTGGTATCTCGTCTCCTACCTTCCAAACATCAGAGAAGCTCTCCTGTGAACCTTCATAGGTCTTGATAGTTTTTCGTGTGTTTTCTCCTTAGGAATCGATCACTATGGTATAATCTGATAAGGCCTCTCTATACGGGTTCGGAATTCAGGGACCCTGTTGTTATGTTCAATGAGATACCGCCTTTTAGCGATGTTTTGTTCGGCCGGACAAAGAATGTTGAGTACAAAAGTTCTGAGCTTTTAGATCTAATGTTTTAGTTATGTGGGCAAAAATATTCTAATATTTTTACATAAAAGTTTTCAGAAGTTTTTAAAAACTTTTTAAGATGTTAAAGTAATTTTAGGCAGTTAAAATATCAGTGGATAACTGAGAGTTGTTATTTATTCTTGCTTTATTGTTATGGAGATGTTCACCTGCAGACGTGCCTCTTAGTGCCATGAACCCGGTAGTGATCTACACTGAAGCGCCAAAGAAACTGGTACACGCAGGAGTATGCAAATACAGAGATAAGTAAGCAAGCAGAATACGGCGCTGCGGTCGGGAACGCCTATGTAAGACAAGTGTCTCGCGCAGTCGTCAGATCGGCTACTGCTGCTTCAATTGCAAAGTTATCAAGATTTCATTGACTTCGAACGTGGTGTTGTAGTCGGCGCACGAGGTAGCGATGAAGTGGGGATTCTCCCGCAATACCGTTTCACAAGTGTACCGTGATTATCGGGAATCCGGTAAAACATCAAATCTCCGACATTGCTGCGGCCGGAAAAAGATCTTGCAAGAACGGCACCAACGACTACTGAAGAGAATCGTGCAACATGGCAGAAGTGCACCCCTTCCTCAGATTGGTACAGACTTCAATACTGGGTCATCAACAAGTGTCAGCGTGCGAACCAGTCAACAAAACATCATCAATATGGGCTTTCGGAGCCGACGACTCACTCATGTACCCTTGATGACAGTACGACACAAAGCTTTACGCATCGTCTGGGCCCATCAACACCGACATTGGACTGTTGACGAATGGAAACATGTTGCCTGGTCCGACGAATGTCGTTTCAAATTGTATCGAGAGAATGGACGTCTACGGGTATGGATACAACTTCATGAATTCATGGTCCCTGCGTATCAGCAGGGTATTGTTGAAGCTAGTGGAGGCTCTGTAATGGTGTAGGGCGTGTGCAGGTGGAGTGGTATGGGACCCGTGATACGTCTAGGCACGACTCTAACAGGTGGAACGTATGTAAGCATCCTGTCTGATCACCTGCATCCGTTCATGTCCATTGTGCATTCCGACGGATTTGGGCAATTCCAGCAGGACAATGCGACCCCCCACACGTCCAGAATTGCTAGAGTGTGACCAGGAACATTCTTCTGAGTGTGTAGACTTCTGGTGGCCACAAGATTCCCCAGACATGAACATTATAGAGCATATCTGTGATTCCTTGCAACGGGCTGCTCTGAAGAGATCCCCCCCCCCCCCCCCCCCCCGTTCTGGTAATTATTTATGGACAGCACTGCACGATAACGGTGTTAATGTTCAGACATTAGTCGAGTCCATGTCACGTCGTGTTGCGGCACTTTTGCGTGCTCGCGGGGACCCTACACAGTATTAGGTAGGTGTACCAGTTTCGTTGGCTCTTCCGTGTAAAAATAAAGGACTAATTAGAGCTGAAACGGTTCATCAATATCCAAGATGTTTCGTGTAATCGCTTTTAGTGCTATAGGGTGCTGGGAGTGCGTGTTGGGGTCGGTACTCACCGTCGGCGGTGGGAATGGCGGAGAAGGCGGTGTCGTGGGCGAGCAGCTGCCCCCACTGCATGTGCGCCAGCGTCAGCACCTCGTCCCTGGACGCCGGGCCCGGCCGCTCGCGGAACAGCTGCGCGCTCAGCAGGCGCGCCGTGGGCAGCGGGCCGCCGCGAGCAGACTGCCGCGGCGCGTGCACCCCTGCAACACCGCCGCACGTTTAGCGTCCGAAGTTAAGACATTATCGCGACAAATACTATATCTAGACAGTGTCTGCAGTGAGAGACAATGACTCTATAGTCTCTTGACTCCAACAAACAACAGGTAAAAAATTTGAAAGTCATGTATAGTACTGTGCATGTCGGGATGTGGCTGAGGTGGAAGTGGGGTCTAAAAAAGAACAAGTTTTAATTTTTCAACTCCGGTCGGCAAATTGCCTCCCGTTTGTTGAGAAAACATTTACTGATTGACCTAGCCGGAGTACATTATGTGAGTTTAGCGGCCCTAAGGCGCAAATACATTGAGCCGGGGCTCGAAAAGTGCACGGAGGCAACCGGCCAATGTGTCTGATCTCGTCGGGGTCCTGTCAGTAAAAAAGAGGGCGATCCACCCGCCTCGTCCGTGCAGCTCGGCGCGGTGGGCGCTCACACGTGATCTCCTGGACCTTTCTGATTGGCTGCTGTAGGAGCTCTGCCTAGGCAAGTGACGCCCACCCCGTCAGCAGAACGGTTGTTTGTTCGTCGAACACGTGAACAAACCGTGGGAAAGCGGCACATACTGGAAAAATCTGATGTGTCGCCAACCCAGGGCCCGTGCACGGCTTTGTGAACATCCATTGGCATCCATAGCTCACGCATTAAAAAAAAAATCCTTTTCTTTTATCTGTCAGCACCTGTACAGTACATAGGGTGATTTTGCTAAAGCGGGATCAAACTGCACGAAATGACCCCTCAGAGGATAAGGAGGAGGAAATCTCGCACGGAAATGTTTGCAGAGGAGCTGCACCCATTAGAGGGTGGAGATGAAAGATCTCTGACAGTGCCCCGGCGTCGACAACAGTCACGTGGGCCGCCAGCATATGGTAAGCCAGACGACAGTGTGGAGCATTCACCACTACAACTGCCTCCTGTTTCATGTGGTATGTAAATAGAGTAGAGGACTGGACCCATTACGGAGCCTTGTGGCACTCCAGCCTCTATCTGTTTGATCGACCTGTTGGATCCTGGTACGTGCTCGTGCACACCAGTTGCAATGCGTGCAGGTCTTATTACCTACGGACAACCCTTCTGGCGACGGTTTTGTCGCTGGTTCGTCGCACAGGCCACTAAGGTGCTGAGATTTGTGCCATCCATCATATTCACAGATGAGGTTGACTTTACAAGGTGCGGTATCGCCAACCTTCACAGCATCCTCCCTTGCCGAATGAACAGTCGCCATAGTACGGTGGTAGCAAACCACGGGCACGCGTTCAGCCTCAATGTGTGCGCAGGCCTGATTGGTGGCCGACTCGTGGGACAAGTCATACTGCCACAATTCTTCACAGACGAGACATATCTGCACTTCCTGCACGTCAACTTGCCTCCCCTGCTAGGACACCTGCCTTCGGTGGCAAAACTTTGAATCTTAGTGTCTTCAGGTCTACGTTCATTGTAACTTCTGTCTGTTCCTAGGCAGTAGAAATAAGAGATTTTTTTCTATGCGTCGCCTATTGTGAAGTATGCCAACGACTCTGCCGCTGTGGTAACACCGCTTCCCGTCAAATCACCAAAGTTATACACTGTTGGGCTTGGCTAGCACTTGATCAGTCACCATCCAGGTCTGACAACTGCTGACAAGCAAAGTGCACCCAGGAACTGTCAGATTGAGAAGTAGCGGCTCTGGTCACGAAACTTGATAATGGATGGGAGAGTGGTGTGCTGATCACATGCCTCTCCATATCCGCACCCGGTGACGCCTCTCAGCGGAGGATGACATGGTGGTCAGTCGGTAGCGCTGGGCTTTCCGAGGCCTGTTCAGATGGAGCTAAGTTCAGTTTTTTCTGTTGTTAATTATCATTGAACAGACTTGGTATTTTCCCTGAAATGTCATCGCACTAGTACATGTGAACCAAAGCAAGTAACTATAGATCTTTACGAAAGTTATTCTTATTTCTAGTATTAATTCCATGAACTGAATTCTTGGCTCGAAAAAGAGTTTTATTATTTACCACATTTTTAATTAAGGAGTAAATATTGTGGGAAGCAACATACTTCACGCCAATGTCTTGAATTAAATTCCCAAACCATGTGCATGGTCTCGTGAAATGGGGATGTCGTAACACCCCAATTATAGAGCCCATAATGAACACCGTTTTGTTGCAAAAAGAAATAGAAAAATCAGTCATCCTGACAGCTACTGACAACAAAATTTAGTCTTGACTGTTTGATTAACAAGAATGTTATGTAAATACTAATGCTTATCATAAAGAAAGGACTGAATGAAATAATACCATATGATATGAAACAGAAATTTTAGAGAAAGAATTAAAAAAATTTTTATATACGAAGGTTAAATAAAGCCCAGACCATAAATTGACCAAAGATAACATTTATTCTAGAAGAGAGTTGTAGCCACATCGAGATGTATGTTCGCTGTGACTACAATTTAACTCGGTAATGGAGATGGTGACTTCACTTCTCTCTAGTACTCTTGCAATAGTAGTACGCATATTAAGCGCTAATACATTGTTTTAAAACCGATCTGCAGTTTAAAAGTCTTACGGCTGGAAGTATTAGTCAGAAGTGGACTGAAGTAAAATCATCTTCGCCGTTTAGACCGATAATGGGATAGTTGATATATCTGACAGAAAAATAACTCGTGTGATCGCTTATTTGTGATTGGACTTAGCCTTAGTGATACTTAATAGTCACGAACATCAAAGGACACAGAAAGAGACTGATCGCCGACATAAACTCAATTATTAGACTTTAGTAGGCAACAGATGAACACGAAGTACTTACAACTGCTTCGTGTTGTCAGAAGCTATCGTCAAAGTCAGAATTGCTGATTCTAACAGACGCTATTCCCTGAATGAAAAATCTGTGTGTGTGCTCAGTGTAGAATTACGAAGAACCATAAACTTTAATTTAACTTCAATTTTTCGTGTCACGTACATCATTTCTACATCTACATCTACATCTACATCCGTACTCCGCAAGCCACCAGACGGTGTGTGGCGGAGGGTACCCTGAGTACCTCTATCGGTTCTCCCTTCTATTCCAGTCTCGTATTGTACGTGGAAAGAAGGATTGTCGGTATGCTTCTGTGTGGGCTCTAATCTCTCTGATTTTATCCTCATGGTCTCTTCGCGAGATATACGCAGGAGGGAGCAATATACTGCTTGACTCTTCGGTGAAGGTATGTTCTCGAAACTTTAACAAAAGCCCGTACCGAGCTACTGAGCGTCTCTCCTGCAGAGTCTTCCACTGGAGTTTATCTATCATCTCCGTAACGCTTTCGCAATTACTAAATGATCCTGTAACGAAGCGCGCTGCTCTCCGTTGGATCTTCTCTATCTCTTCTATCAACCCTACCTGGTGCGGATCCCACACTGCTGAGCAGTATTCAAGCATTGGGCGAACAAGCGTACTGTAACCTACTTCCTTTGTTGTCGGATTGCATTTCCTTAGGATTCTTCCAATGAATCTCAGTCTGGTATCTGCTTTACCGACGATCAACTTCATATGATCATTCCATTTTAAATCACTCCTAATGCGTACTCCCAGATAATTTATGGAATTAACTGCTTCCACTTGCTGACCTGCTATTTTGTAGCTAAATGATAAGGGACCTATCTTTCTATGTATTCGCATCACATTACACTTCGCTACATTGAGATTCAATTGCCATTCCGTGCACCATGCGTCAATTCGCTGCAGATCCTCCTGCATTTCAGTACAATTTTCCATTGTTGCAACCTTTCGATACACCACAGCATCATCTGCAAAAAGCCTCAGTGAACTTCCGATGTCATCCACCAGGTCATTTATGTATATTGTGAATAGCAACGGTCCTATGACACTCCCCTGCGGCACACCTGAAATCACTCTTACTTCGGAAGACTTCTCTCCATTGAGAATGACGTGCTGCGTTCTGTTATCTAGGAACTCCTCAATCCAATCACACAATTGATCTGATAGTCCGTATGCTCTTACTTTGTTCATTAAACGACTGTGGGGAACTGTGTCAAACGGACCTTTAAAGTGTATTTGTGAAAATTCTTCGGATAACATAAAAGTGAAAAGTGATTTAGTGACAATTTAACTGTAAACATCAATAAGTTTACGCCGAAATTCGACGCATTCTGAACATTGCTCAAGGGTATGCTATTTCTGGAATTACGTTGTGTAGTTGTCGAATACAAGACGTAGTGACGCCTTGACGACGGAATAACAATTAACAGCTCAATATCCTCGCAAAAATCATAATGTTACATCAGCTTGGGTGATGGATTGATCATTCACGACGTTTTAATATCCATTCTCAAACTGAGCATAGGAACTACAGTCAGCAAGTTCGCGTAAACTGAAAAGTCTGACGCGAACACCCAACGGAGTTTTGATTATAATTTCAGATCAGGGGAGTCATCGCGTTATCGAGTGGCGCAGTCGCTATATTTATAAGTGGAGAAGACCGATAGTCATCAAACATCATTGGTTTAATTACAAACAAGGGCGGCGCACACACTCCGGCGTGCTGCTCCATCAAGACGTTGATATCAGTTTTGAGAGTCAGTATCTGAAAATTAACCAAACCGTGTGAGGAGTTTGTTTTTATAATATTTACAGGCTAGCATTGTCGTGATCGACGTGCACCGTTCCACGTCATCTCGGCTGGGACAACCATCACCATCGAACCGAGACAAAACGAGACGTCACAATGTGCAACACAGTGATATATGCTGGCACAGTGTTCCTTCTGTCATCATCATACAACACAAAAATGACATGTCGATACTCAATTGATACAACTATGAGACCACTTTGGCTCTTTCTAAAGGCAAAAAATCCCTTTTGAATTAGATGGCTGGATCTACCTATTGGGATTTCCCATCTATGAGAGAGAAGTCTTCCGAAGTAAGAGTGATTTCAGGTGTGCCACAGGGGAGTGTCATAGGAGCGTTGCTATTCACAATATACATAAATGACCTGGTGGATGACATCGGAAGTTCACTGAGGCTTTTTGTAGATGATGCTGTGGTGTATCGAGAGGTTGCAACAATGGAAAATTGTACTGAAATGCAGGAGGATCTGCAGCGAATTGACGCATGGTGCACGGAATGGCAATTGAATCTCAATGTAGACAAGTGTAATGTGATGCAAATACATAGAAAGATAGGTCCCTTATCATTTAGCTACAAAATAGCAGGTCAGCAACTGGAAGCAGTTAATTCCATAAATTAACTAGGAGTATTCATTAGGAGTGATTTAAAATGGAATGATCATATAAAGTTGATCGTCAGTAAAGCAGATGCCAGACTGAGATTCATTGGAAGAAGCCTAAGGAAATGCAATCTGACAACAAAGGATGTAGGTTACAGTACGCTTGTTCGCCCACTGCTTGAATACTGCTCAGCAGTGTGGGATCCGCAGCAGATAGGGTTGATAGAAGAGATAGAGAAGATCCAACGGAGAGCAGCGCGCTTCGTTACAGGATCATTTAGTAATCGCGAAAGCGTTACGGAGATGATAGATAAACTCCAGTGGAGGACTCTGCAGGAGAGACGCTCAGTAGCTCGGTACGAGCTTTTGTTAAAGTTTCGAGAACATACCTTCACCGAAGAGTCAAGCAGTATATTGCTCCCTCCTACGTATATCTCGCGAAGAGACCATGAGGATAAAATCAGAGAGATTAGAGCCCACACAGAAGCATACCGACAATCCTTCTTTCCACGTACAATACGAGACTGAAACAGAAGGGAGAACCGATAGAGGTACTCAGGGTACCCTCCGCCACACACCGTCAGGTGGCTTGCGGAGTATGGATGTAGATGTAGATATGAAGTCGATCAGTTGGGCTGTACAACAACTGTTAAGTACGCGGCCGAGTTGGTACTCACCGTCGCTGTAGACAGGCGGCAGGAGCCGCGTGTAGGGGGTGTTGGCGGCGCCCCAGACGGGGTTGAGCGGGTTGTTGCAGGTGCCGTCCAGCGTGCGGTAGCGGAGGCTGCGCCTGCAGCTGGGCCGGCGGTCGTACTGGCAGGCAGCGGCGGGCACGGAGCTCAGGTTGAGCGCCCCCAGCAGCGAGCCGGCCAGGGGCAGGGGCGCAGGCCACCTGCAACACACGGCACACCGCTCAAGGGGTAGGCGATGCGCGCTGCGCCACACCACGCGATCACACGGCGGGCGCCAGTTGCTAAAGCTACACTACTTATTGCGATACTTTAAACTATGGATCCCATTGTCTGTGGAATACAGCCACATTTACATTTACATCTACATCACAAGGCCGTTGCAGCATCCCTGAATATGGAAGATAATAGGAATATAAAAAATGGAGGAAGGTTTATCTGTTTAGCAAGAGTAATAGAAGGCAGGTTTCAGACTACCTAACAGATCAAAACGAAAATTTCTGTTCCGACACTGACAATGTTGAGCGTTTATGGAAAAAGTTTAAGGCAATTGTAAAATGCGTTCTAGACAGGTACGTGTCGAGTAAAACTGTGAGGGACGAGAAAAACCCATCGTGGTTCAACAACAAAGTTAGGAAACTACTGCGAAAGCAAAGAGAGCTTCACTGCAAGTTTAAACGCAGCCAAAACCTCTCAGACCAACAGAAGGTAAACGATGTCAAAGTTAGCGTAAGAAAGGCTATGCGTGAAGCGTTCAGTGAATTCGAAGGTAAAATTCTATGTACCGACTTGACAGAAAATCCTAGGAAGTTCTGGTCTTACGTTAAATCAGTAAGTCGCTCGAAACAACATATCCAGACACTCTGGGATGATGATGGCATTGAAACAGAGGATGACACGCTTAAAGCTGATATACTAAACACCGTTTTCCAAAGCTGTTTCACAGAGGAAGACCGCAATGCAGTTCCTTCTCTAAATCCTCGCACGAACGAAAAAATGGTTGACATCGAAATAAGTGTCCAAGGAATAGAAAAGCAACTGGAATCACTCAACAGAGGAAAGTCCACTGGACCTGACGGGATACCAATTCGTTTCTACACAGAGTACGCGAAAGGACTTCTAACAGCCGTGTACCGCAAGTCTCTAGAGGAACGGAAGGTTCCAAATGATTGGAAAAGAGCACAGGTATTCCCAGTCTTTAAGAAGGGTCGTCAAGCAGATGCGCAAAACTATAGACCTATATCTCTGACGTAGATCTGTTGTAGAATTTTAGAACATGTTTTTTGCTCGAGTATCATGTCGTTTTTGGAAACCCAGAATCTACTCTCTAGGAATCAACATGGATTCCGGAAACAGCGATCGTGTAAGACCCAACTCGCTTTATTTGTTCATGAGACCCAGGTAGATGCCATTTTCCTTGACTTCCGGAAGACGTTCGATACAGTTCTGCACTGTCGTCTGATAAACAAAGTAAGAGCCTACGGAATATCAGACCAGCTGTGTGGCTGGATTGAAGAGTTTTTAGCAAACAGAACACAGCATGTTGTTATCAATGAAGAGACGTCTACAGACGTTAAAGTGACCTCTGGCGTGCCACAGGGGAGACTTATGGGACCATTGCTCTTCACAATATATATAAATGACCTAGTAGATAGTGTCGGAAGTTCCATGCGGCTTTTCGCGGATGATGCTGTAGTATATAGAGAAGTTGCAGCATTAGAAAATTCTAGCGAAATGCAGGAAGATCTGCAGCGGATAGGCACTTGGTGCACGGAGTGGCAACTGACCCTTAACATAGACAAATGTAATGTATTGCGAATACGTAGAAAGAAGGATCCTTTATTGTATGATTATATGATAGCGGAACAAACACTGGTATCAGCTACTTCTGTAAAATATCTGGAAGTATGTATGCGGAACGATTTGAAGTGGAATGATCATATAAAATTAATTGTTGCTAAGGCGGGTACTAGGTTGAGATTAATTGGGAAAGTCCTTAGAAAATGTAGTCCATCAACAAAGGAGGTGGCTTACAAAACACTCGTTCCACCTATACTTGAGTATTGCTCATCAGTGTGGGATCCGTACCAGATCGGGTTGACGGTGGAGATACAGAAGATCCAAAGAAGAGCGGCGCGTTTCGCCACTGGGTTATTTGGTAACCATGATAGCGTTACGGAGATGTTTAGCAAACTCAAGTGGCAGACTCTGCAAGAGAGGCGCTCTGCATCGCGGTGTAGCTTGCTCGCCAGGTTTCGAGAGGGTGCGTTTCTGGATGAGGTAACGAATATATTGCTTCCCCCTACTTATACCTCCCGAGGAGATCACGAATGTAAAATTAGAGAGATTCGAGCGCGCACAGAGGCTTTCAGACAGTCGATCTTCCCGCGAACCATACGCGACTGGAACAGAAAAAGGAGGTAATGACAGTGGCACGTAAAGTGCCCTCCGCCACACACCGTTGCGTGGCTTGCGGAGTATAAATGTAGATGTAGATGTACATCTATAACTACTGTCTAAAAACTGATACGAAGTGTACCGCTGAGGACTCATCTTTTAGCACTTTTTCCTATTACGAGGGTCACTCCAAAGGAAATGCACACTATTTTCTTAAAATCCATCTTTTATTGTACATGTCTGAAAGTCTTACAAGGTTTAGATACATCCTTTAGGAACAATATTTTCATTTCTCCACATAATTTCCATCCCTATCAACTGCCTTTCACGGTCTTGGAACCAGCGTCTGTATACCCGCACGGTAAAATTCTGGACCAGCCTCTTGGAGCCACTGTTTGGCAGCATTCACCAGGTAATCATCATCTTCAAACCTTGTTCCACGAAGAGAGTCTTTCAGTTTCCTAAAGAGATGATAGTCACATGGAGCCAGGTCAGGTCTGTAAGGCGGATGTTTCAGTGTTTTTTGTTGTTTTTCTTGTTTCTTTGTGAGCCACTGTCAACTTCCTGGGAACCCACCTGACACAAACCTTTTTTTAACGCCAACACTTTCAGTATTCTGCAAACACTTCCTTCCCCTACCCCAACATAGCGTGACAATTCTTTCGCTGTGATGCGTCTGTCAGCAGCCACCATTTCTTTAACTTTCTGCACATTGTTTGAAGTGTGTGCAGTACGAGGCCTGTCGCTGCAAGGACAATCTTCAATATTGCCGTGCCCGCTTTCAACACGTAACCTGCTTGCCCACCGGCTAACTGTACTGCGATCGAGAGCATACACCTTTTTCAACCTCTTGTGGATGTTTCCCACTGCCTCATTTTCACAGCACAGGAATTCTATGACAGCACGTTGCTTCTGACGAACGTCAAGTGTAGCACCCATCTTGAAGACATGCTGTCACGGCGCCACTCACGGTAACAGGTTGAGCTAAGTTTGAAAACAAGCGGAAAGAATGTATCTACACACTGTAAAACTTTCACACATGCAGAATGAAAACTGTATTTTTACAAAAATAGTGTGGATTTCTTTTGGAGTGGCCCTCATACATCCAATTATGGAGTATGGGAAAAATCATTGCTTAAAAGCCTTTGTGTGTGTTGTAATTAGTCTAACATTGTTTTCATGGTTCCTACGAGGGTGACACAAAGGGGCAGTAGTATATTCAGAGATTCCTTACTCCAAGTTCATTCTTGTGGTTCTGCAAGTGAGATTACGCAAATGCTATATTACTCCTCTTTAATGCTACAAAAATCAGGTTGCCTGCATCATCTAATATTTAGAGGTAGGCATTTCAGTAATTTCTGTGTGAGGAAACAAAATGTCATGAAGAATTTCCTTGTATTGTTTAGCAGTTATCAAACAATAGATTTAATTAACTGCACAGCATTATGTGTTCCTTTAAAAATAATCAACAAAATAAAACTATAACCACATTTCTACAGATTCTAGCAAATGAGTAGGTGAACTCAGAAATTTGTAACTGAACCGTAAAAACGTCTCCTAACTTATGAAAATTTCTTTTCACTACCCTTCACATAAATTACATACAGTAAGTGGAAAAATCTGACAACCGTAACCATTATAATCGAATAGATAACGTTAGCATAATAAAAAAATAGTAGTTTCAATCTTTAATCTTGAGTACTGAATACATTCTAAAAAAAGTTTTAGGGGTAAGAGGGGGCAAAGGCGTGCGTAGGGCAAACATCCAAATCTAGTGTCTATCCTACATGTAAGTGTAGCGTGGCAGCTCTGCAACTTCAGTTGAGAGCTTTTATTGTGGAAGAGCCAGGTGTATTGTGTTAGTGGGCTGAGCTTCGAAGCTTTCGGGATATGATTTGAGTTAGGGTTTTGAAGCTTTCGATCTAAGTATTTACCATGTAATTGATGGCCATCTGTTATAACAAAATCCCAAAGAATTACCAACAGCACGTAATTAAATATATAGCTTAACTCACGCTTTAAGCTTCTTGTTAGTTAAACAAGTTGCCATACATGGCAGCTGATACCAGAAATTCAGAAATCAGCACCACGGAGCAAATGTCCACAAGTGTACCTTTGCCTGAAAACGTTTGCCTTTTTTTTCTTTGGTTTTAATATTGAATGAATAGGTTTATTTAATATTTTTAATGAACCTTAATTTGTAGTCCACTATCTCAACATCGTGCAATTCATTTTTTTTACAGGTGAAATTAAATTGGCGGAGCCCTGAATCAGTCTGGATTCTGTGTTGTATGGCCTTACATTTAAACGCTTCCAACATTTAGCAACTCTGTCGAACCAAATGACGTTAAACACCCATTGAATTAGAAACCCAAGAGGCAGGGGAAGACTGCGCTCTCTCATTCATCGCTTGTCATAATTTAATTTTGACACAGCCAGAGAAAATAAGTATCAGGAGGACAGTCGGTTTCAATAAAACAAAAATGGAACCTCTTTCACCATCTTTGCAGTCTAAATATAATTTTCCGCCACATCAAGTCTATAATGAAGACGAAGCAGAAATACGGACTGTACCGGAAAAACTGCAGAAAATGGTGGCACGAATAGGCCAAAGGAAAATAATAATACTATGTTTTTCCTGGTGTTAAAATGCTTTGTATTAAAATTAATGATAGTGCTATGTTTTTGATACTGAATAGGAGCACGATAGTGGAAACAATGATGATGATGATGATGACTGTGATGATTTTGCTATAGTAAAACATTATACACGTTAATAATGACAGTAACTTGACAGATACCGTAATTGTCCTTTAGTCTGTTATAGTTATAATAATTTCTTTTTATGCGGAATTTTGTCCCCTAACAATAGATTGTTTACTCCAGGTCTAGGCAAACGTCCATTTTCTTCATTTGTAATATTTTGTTTAATATAAATTTAATACACCATACAAGCAATTATGAACTTATAGTATCGTGGAAGGTATGATGCTAGGTGTATTATGTACAATTTCCATTGTCATGTAACAAGAGAAGTAGAAATAAAAAAATAGAAAAGTGTTAAGTGCGTCATGGAAAGCAGCGTCTGTAGGCCACCTTACTTATAAGTTCTTGTTAGAAAAGCATTCTAAACAGATAGGTAGAGTATAAAATTGTGATTACTGACAACACAAAACTATTTTAAATCATCAAAGCAGTGGAATTACTGTGCCACATTAATTTAACGAGTAACTGAAGTAAGTCAAAAAATATATCGGTAGTTCCCTTGTTATATGTATATTAGTTCTGACCGCCCTGTTAGTGCTACGCTTTCAACAGTGCTCTTGCATAGCTACAGAGACACATCATCACCTTGTTGCACTCCTGGTTTGAGAAGTGAGATAGTGAATTCACGTTGGTCTCTTTCCATCAAATTCGCCTGCTCTGAACACGAAGGAACGCATCTGAACGCTATTGGGAGTCAGCTCAGCACCTACAAACCACTGGTCCGTAATTTACAGGAATTGCGTGACCTGGACGTAGTTATGTGGTGCCACATACAACTGGAAATGTAGAAAGGACTTGTCGAATCCATGTCACACAGAATGGCGCTCTATTACTCAGCAAAGACGGAGCAGCACAATATTAAGCGGGTGGTTGTAACGTTTTGGCTCCTAGTGCAACAACTCTGCCAACCACTAAGAAGTTCATGGCAGAGAGCACCTAGAATTGTACCACATGTTCGGTTTCCTTTATGCTCCAGTCAGATATTGAAGAATGACTACTTCAACTCCTCTGTGCGTGCTGTAATTAATCTAATTTAGTGTCCGTGATAGTAACAGGAGCAATAAATAGTGGGCTGAAGAATATCTGTGTCCTAATTTAGTACTGGTTCTTGAAACTTTGTAACAAGACTTCACAGGATTTTTGATTCTCCTTTCAGGGGTCTAGTAATTCAGGTTCATCAACATTTCCGTGACAATCTGCCGTGACAATCTGCCTGTCATCGTTCCTGCTGCCCGTATACTTTCCATATCCCCTGATAGTCCTATGTGGTATGGGTCCACACACTTCAGCAATATTTTATAATGGAACGCCCAAGTGATTTGTTGACTTACTTATCCATAATATTAATAATAATTATTATTATTAGATCTTGGGTTTCCTTAGCACGATTGATTAATCGTGTGCTTTCGGGCATTGTTGTGGTTCAATTTTGTGCACAATATTTCGACAACTGACGCAACGACATGCCTTAGGTTGGGCAGGCTATTGCAGCACTCGAGGAGACGCACACAGAACATTGGCGACACACCCGACTGAAACAACCAAGCAAACCAGTTCTGCCTGAACACTGACACAAACACAATCAAAACTGAACACAACGAGACGAGTATCACAGCATAATACTTCCAGCTTCCGGGACAACGTAATTAAGGAGTCTGTCGAAATATAGGAGTCGTTAAACGTATTAAACCATAACGGAGGTTTAGATTTAAAAAAGACTCACTTTACTAACATCACCAAGGCCATCCCATCTAACAAAGCTGGAAAACGCTAAGAGAATGTAGATATGTGTCCCATTGGAAATAAACGTGTACTCTCTGAGTAGCAAAAGAGCATCAAACTTCGTAACGGGTGCGGGTACCCTAACTCATCTATAAATATCGGCTCGACACCAACAGTACTTCACAATCTGGTTGGGGTCCATTCGGCGAGTATGCGTAACAACACAGCTTGCAGAACCTGAAGAAGACGACTGGGCTGGTCATCGAAACGTGCATGAAATTGAGTCTGCTGTACCCCGAAAACATACCATTAATAACAATAATAAATAATAATCATCATTATTCTGAACTCATCGATAATGTCCTGTGAAATTGTGAGGGGTGTCACAGTAGTTAATTCAGTAATTAGTATTCAGAGGAGAGTACTTTAAATGCTAGTCCGTTTATCCATGTTCCATTTAAACTATGCTGGCTTTGAAGTCCACTGCTACATTAGTGGGGTCTAGCAGACCCCACAATTTAAAAATCAGAACGAAGTTTGGGAAAACAGCCTCGATTATTTATTGCAATAAGTATGTACGAATCGTAATTTTCATATAAAAAGCACAAAAAGGGACAAATAAAAAACCACATGTTTGCAGAGGTTTTATTTTTCTGTCAACATTTCACACACACACTTCATATTTTAATTTTCTTTGTGCATTTCCTTTGTGCCTCTTGAAGTTTACTTATATCTAAAAATGAGCTTATGCTCCTTCCTGAACTTTTCACTATTTGCTCTTATTTTGCTACATGTAAGTTAAAATACAATATTTAACAAGCGATATTTAACAATATTTAACAAGCAAATACCAAGCTTCAATGTTCCCAGCAACACCCTGCAGTTGCGGAATTTAACAGAAGTATTTTAAGATTTTTACATCACTTCCAATTAGGAATTTTTCTATAGTACAAGTTTAGATTTGGATTTTTGCCTTTCTTGTCTTCAGGAAACACCTGAAGGTTCATACGACTCATATTCATGATTACCTGCGACCTGCAGCACTTTTGATCTTCATAACTGCAAAAGTGTGAATCACTGAGAATCATTTTCAGAGTCTGTAAGCGACCTGCCAGATCGCGAAATCACATAGCCTAAAACATCTTGCCAATGGAAACTTTTATAAGAAAGATTTTGCGAAGTGGGGCAAGTGGAGGAAGGAAAGGTGTACACCTTCATTCTGTTTGGGTCCAAATTGAAAAATTTTCTGATATTTCACCTTTTAAGAGTAATAATGAAGAACACTTCCTTCAGTGTTCAAATAAAACATTAACTGCTGACGATTTACCCTGCTTTGCACAGGTAGCAGTAAGTAATTATAGCCATATGACTTGTCTGGTGTAGCAGTAATGAATTATAGATTTTAACCTTCCTCGAGAATCAGTCTGTCTGTTAATGAAAGCTGCATCAAAATCCCTACAGTAGCTCATGCGATTAGTCTTTATATTCCGACAAACCTTCTTTGTTAATCAGTGTATCTGTTAGTGGAAAATGCATCAAAATCCCTGCAGTATGTACTGAGATTAGACTTGACATACAGACTTGAATTCATCTGCGTTCAGTCAATTTGCACAAAATAGTTATAAATCTTCCTTTTCAATCAGTATATCAGTTAACTTTCACATACTCAGAAGAAAAACGCAATGGGGCGATGGCTTTAATTTAGAATATGTAGAGGTAGGTACGTATAAATTCTGGTCAGGCTTCACCGCTCTCTGTGACTATTATTCTGCTTTCCCAACCAGATACCACCTCCTCCATAATCGATCGGTTGCACTGTTATGAATCCTTCAGCACCACAGTTGTGAACATAACCTAAAATCAACAGACAGAGTTGCCTGATCAGACCTATTGTAAGTTCTCAGAGCAGCCCAACTTACAATATCAGCAAGAAACTGAATTTGGTTTATAGCAACATGTACAGATTTGCAGAGACACACTCAGTACAAAATGAATTAATGAATGGTATAAATGACATACAGATTCCAAAGACAACTAAGCTCGCATTATTTGACACCACTAACCTTTACACAAATGTAACTGTCAACGAAACAATAGAAAGTATTAACAATGACTTGCTTAAGCATAAATCTTGACTTAACTAGAAATATTTGAGTACATCGATTTGTTAACACTAGTACTATCACACACCTACTTTTCATTTACCAACAGAAAGATGGCCTAGCTATGGGCAACTGCCACGCTAGTCTACTTGCTGACATTTTCATAAACAATTTAAAAGTAAGTTATTTAAAGAAATCCGCCAGATAGTTAATAAAGGTGATGTATTATAAAGGATATGTAGATCAGATATTAATTTTATTTTGTGACACAACAAAAAAAAAATGAGGACCTTGCAAAAGAAATGAATAAAGTAAAACAGAATATTATCTTCATGTAGGAACACCACGCAGTAAAAGATTTAAATATCCTCGATTACCAAAGTAGCTTCAATAACAGATATAAATTTCAAGTCTACAGGAAACCAACATACACAAATGCCACAATCAATAAAACCTCATGCCACTCAGATAAGTACTAATTGGCTTCATATACAGCAATGCTCAAAAGAAAGCACAAAGTCTCATTATAAGCTGCTGACCAAAGTGATGAACCAACACTTAATAGATTCAATTGTTTACTATAATAACTACATTCCAAAACAAATTGAAGAGCTGAATATTGAAATTAATTCTCACATATTCAATCAAAAAGACAAACCAACATCAAATAACAACACAGCCTAACTAACATCCAAATGTGTGAGCAAGCACTTTTTAGGAAAACTGTAGTTTAAAGTATCAAACTTTTTCTGAGGAACAAATATCAGAATAACTAAATGAAGGACAAAGCCATCCTAATATTAACAATAACAGTAAGTCATACAATCTATCAGAAATGCACAAACTTAACTTCATTTCATCTTCGAAGATATACATTGGCCAAAAAGGAAGAAATTTCAGTATACGATTCTGATAATACATGGATGCTCTTCACTTTAAGGGACTTAAAGGAACTTAAGCAAATCCACATTTGCCTTATATATAGCTGAAGACGAACGTTAAGTGACAGACGTAGCACACAATGTACAAGAGCTTCACTTGGCCAACAAAGGTAAAAGAATGAACCTACTCGAGGAAATTTAAATTTATTGTCACAAATGTGCATCCTGAGATGACATTATACACGACCTGTGGTACTCAACAAAGTGCTTCTAAGATACTACCATAATTATTTATATGACTGTTGTCATATCTTTTACGAGCCCATCCAGGCGAACATTAACTAAACTGACAAACTGCAGGTACCGATTCCTGACTGGAAATGGAGGAAAGATGGTCCTGTGAAGATGTGTCCAGAGAAGGACGGTAAACGTGCAACAGCAACAAATCGTCCCAGAACACAGTAAAGAGCAGCACTGCGTCAAAATCACAACAGACGATCAAAGGGTCTCCAAGGGATTTCCAGTGGAAGGGATTGCATTTGTTATGTTTTTGTTGTGGTCTTCAGTCCTGAGACTTGTTTGATGCAGCTCTCCATGCTACTCTATCCTGTGCAAGCTTCTTCATCTCCCAGTAACTACTGCAACCTACATCCTTCTGAATCTGCTTAGTGTATTCATCGCTTGGTCTCCCTCTACGATTTTTACCCTCCACGCTGCCCTCCAATACTAAATTGGTGATTCCTTGATGCCTCAAAACATGTCCTACCAACCGATCCCTTCTTCTGGTCAAGTTGTGCCACAAACTTCTCTTCTCCCCAATTCTATTCAGTACTTCCTCATTAGTTATGTGATCTACCCATCTAATCTTCAGCATTCTTCTGTAGCACCACATTTCGAAAGCTTCTATTCTCTTCTTGTCCAAACTATTTATCGTCCATGTTTCACTTCCATACATGGCCGCACTTTCAGAAAAGACTTCCTGACACTTAAACCTATACTCGATGTTAACAAATTTCTCTTCTTCAGAAACGCTTTCCTTGCCATTGGCAGTCTACATTTTATATTCTCTCCACTTCGACCATCATCAGTTATTTTGCTCCCCAAACAGCAAAACTCCTTTACTACTTTAAGTGTCTCATTTCCTAATGTAATTCCCTCAGCATCACCCGACTTAATTCGACTACATTACATTATCCTCGTTTTGCTTTTGTTGATGTTCATCTTATATCCTCCTTTCAAGACACTGTCCATTCCGTTCAACTGCTCTTCCAAGTCCTTTACTATCTCTGACTGAATTACAATGTCATCGGCAAACCTCAAAGTTTTTATTTCTTCTCCATGGATTTTAATACCTACTTCGAACTTTTCTTTTGTTTCCTTTATTGCTTGCTCAGTATACAGATTGAATAACATCAGGGAGAGGCTACAACCCTGTCTCACTCCCTTCCCAACCACTGCTTCCCTTTCATGTCCCCCGACTCTTATAACTGCCATCTGGTTTCCGTACAAATTGTAAATAGCCTTTCGCTCCCTGTGTTTTACCCCTGCCACCTTCAAAATTTGAAAGAGAGTATTCCAGTCAACATTGTCAAAAGCTTTCTCTAAGTCTACAAATGCTAGAAACATAGATTTGCCTTTCCTTAATCTTTCTTCAAAGACAAGTCGTAAGGTCAGTATTGCGTCACGTGTTCCTGTATTTCTACGGAATCCAAACTGATCGTCCCTGAGGTCGGCTTCTACTAGTTTTTTCCATTCGTCTTTAAAGAATTTGTGTTAGTATTTTGCAGCTGTGGCTTATTAAACTGATAGTTCGGTAATTTTCACATCTGTCAACACCTGCTTTCTTTGGGATTTGAATTATTACATTCTTCTTGAAGGCTGAGGGTATTTCGCCTGTCTCATACATCTTGCTCACCAGCTGGTAGAGTTTTGTCAAGACTGGCTCTCCCAAGGCTGTCAGTAGTTCTAATGGAATGTTGTCTACTCCGGGGGCCTTGTTTCGACTCAGGTCTTTCAGTGATCTGTCAAACTCTTCACGCAGTATCGTATTTCGCATTTCATCTTCATCTACATCATCTTCCATTTGCATAATATTGTCCTCAAGTACATCGCCCTGGTATAGACCCTCTATAAACTCCTTCAACCTTTCTACTTTCCCTTCTTTGCTTAGAACTGGGTTTCCATCTGAGGCCTTGATGTTCATACAAGTGGTTCTCTTATCTCCAAAGGTCTCTTTAATTTTCCTGTAATTTATTTTCATGTAGGATACATATAATCGTACTGTGACTCACATCATGTTGGCGGGCCACTTGTCTGGACTCGTAGTGCGGTTCGTCTTAACGTCCTGTGGAACACGATCCTCCAAATCTGTTGTTCGCAAAATGCGCCGCCTCTCTGCATATTCGTCTGTCTGAAAGGACCCATGATCACACGAACGTCCGGAAAGAGCTTGAAATGTTGTGTAATGCGGTTGGAGTCTGTGAGAGTAGTTGCTTTTCTACAGCCGTGCTGCGTCTCAAACGTTTGCATGTGCTTAGCCGTACGCAACACCAACTCTGCTTGTCCCCGACATGAATATCAGACCATTCAGCTGCTTACAAAGCGCTACGTCAATCACACAGCTTGCAACACACAAGGAACACAGGTTACGTGGTCAGAGACACTGTCATTCGTCAGCCCCGTCTATCGTGGCAATAATAACGCATTTTGAGGGCACATGTTCATAGGACCTTTCTTCCTCCATTTACAGTCAGGAATCAGTGCCTACAGTGTGCCAGTTTTGTTAATCTTCACTCTGTATAGCAACTCTGCAGGACGTAAGTCAGCTGGTCTTCTCCTATCGATTATAAATGTCCCTCCAGAAATGGTAGCCGACATGAAAGTTCCGAAATGAGTTTCTGAAAGCGCAAATGGTTCAAATGGCTCTGTTAGGTTTAAGTAGTTCTAAGTTCTAGGGGACTGAACAGGCAGAAGTCAAGTCCCCTAGTGCTCAGAGCCATTTGAACCATTTTGCAAAACTTCGCCAGGCTTAGGGATTTTGCTTTCTTTTAAATTAGGCATGTTATTTTCGCTGCTTCTGCAACAGCTATCTGATCCGTTTTGTGTACCACGGGGGATCAGTACCATCACTTATTAATTTATGTGATATACACTCCTGGAAATGGAAAAAAGAACACATTGACACCGGTGTGTCAGACCCACCATACTTGCTCCGGACACTGCGAGAGGGCTGTACAAGCAATGATCACACGCACGGCACAGCGGACACACCAGGAACCGCGGTGTCGGCCGTCGAATGGCGCTAGCTGCGCAGCATTTGTGCACCGCCGCCGTCAGTGTCAGCCAGTTTGCCGTGGCGTACGGAGCTCCATCGCAGTCTTTAACACTGGTAGCATGCCGCGACAGCGTGGACGTGAACCGTATGTGCAGTTGACGGACTTTGAGCGAGGGCGTATAGTGGGCATGCGGGAGGCCGGGTGGACGTACCGCCGAATTGCTCAACACGTGGGGCGTGAGGTCTCCACAGTACATCGATGTTGTCGCCAGTGGTCGGCGGAAGGTGCACGTGCCCGTCGAACTGGGATCGGACCGCAGCGACGCACGGATGCACGCCAAGACCGTAGGATCCTACGCAGTGCCGTAGGGGACCGCACCGCCACTTCCCAGCAAATTAGGGACACTTGCTCCGGACACTGCGAGAGGGCTGTACAAGCAATGATCACACGCACGGCACAGCGGACACACCAGGAACCGCGGTGTCGGCCGTCGAATGGCGCTAGCTGCGCAGCATTTGTGCACCGCCGCCGTCAGTGTCAGCCAGTTTGCCGTGGCGTACGGAGCTCCATCGCAGTCTTTAACACTGGTAGCATGCCGCGACAGCGTGGACGTGAACCGTATGTGCAGTTGACGGACTTTGAGCGAGGGCGTATAGTGGGCATGCGGGAGGCCGGGTGGACGTACCGCCGAATTGCTCAACACGTGGGGCGTGAGGTCTCCACAGTACATCGATGTTGTCGCCAGTGGTCGGCGGAAGGTGCACGTGCCCGTCGAACTGGGATCGGACCGCAGCGACGCACGGATGCACGCCAAGACCGTAGGATCCTACGCAGTGCCGTAGGGGACCGCACCGCCACTTCCCAGCAAATTAGGGACACTGTTGCTCCTGGGGTATCGGCGAGGACCATTCGCAACCGTCTCCATGAAGCTGGGCTACGGTCCCGCACACCGTTAGGCCGTCTTCCGCTCACGCCCAAACATCGTGCAGCCCGCCTCCAGTGGTGTCGCGACAGGCGTGAATGGAGGGACGAATGGAGACGTGTCGTCTTCAGCGATGAGAATCGCTTCTGCCTTGGTGCCAATGATGGTCATATGCGTGTTTGGCGCCGTGCAGGTGAGCGCCACAATCAGGACTGCATACGACCGAGGCACACAGGGCCAACACCCGGCATCATGGTGTGGGGAGCGATCTCCTACACTGGCCGTACACCTCTGGTGATCGTCGAGGGGACACTGAATAGTGCACGGTACATCCAAACCGTCATCGAACCCATCGTTCTACCATTCCTAGACCGGCAAGGGAACTTGCTGTTCCAACAGGACAATGCACATCCGCATGTATCCCGTGCTCTAGAAGGTGTAAGTCAACTACCCTGGCCAGCAAGATCTCCGGATCTGCCCCCCATTGAGCATGTTTGGGACTGGATGAAGCGTCGTCTCACGCGGTCTGCACGTCCAGCACGAACACTGGTCCAACTGAGGCGCCAGGTGGAAATGGCATGGCAAGCCGTTCCACAGGACTACATCCAGCATCTCTACGATCGTCTCCATGGGAGAATAGCAGCCTGCATTGCTGCGAAAGGTGGATATACACTGTACTAGTGCCGACATTGTGCATGCTCTGTTGCCTGTGTCTATGTGCCTGTGGTTCTGTCAGTGTGATCATGTGATGTATCTGACCCCAGGAATGTGTCAATAAAGTTTCCCCTTCCTGGGACAATGAATTCACGGAGTTCTTATTTCAATTTCCAGGAGTGTATATCTCTCATTTGCTGTCGATATTATCTCTTTGAGATCATTCCACAACTTTTCTTCGCTTACATGATCAGATCGGAAGAAGTGCAGATTGTTACTTAAAAAGGCGTTGAGAGCATTCTGATCAGCTTTTTTAAATAGATATACTTTGCGTTTCTTTTTGATGGTTGTAGGAAGTACGGTTTTCAGCCTAGCATGGCACGCACAAGGTGCTGCCGCCCATTTGTTGCTCAGTGGCTGGATAGTTACCAAAGCCAGGGAAGTGTCTGGACAACCAACTGCAAGGATTGTGTTTTGCTCTGGAAAGTACGTCTGGGCACAGCCCTCGCGATAAAAACGAACGTTTTTCTCGTCCAGTTCCAAATTACAATGTGTTCCATACATAAAACAATATGAGTCATATAGTCGCCTCCAAATTGCAAACATTAGAAAGTCTACTAGGAATCGGGTGAAGTCTCTGCAGTCATGGACTGTGCGGCTGGTCCCGGCGGAGGTTTGAGTCCTCCATCGGGCAAGGGTGTGTGTGTTTGTCCTTAGCATAATTTAGGTTATGTAGTGTGTAATCTTGGGGACTAATGACCTTGGCAGTTAAGTCCCATAAGATTTCACACACACACACAATCGGGTTAAGTCTATGTTTTCCTTCTTGTTTCCAGTGTCAGAACTGTCTTTGACTATCTTGTACAGATGGCTCTGACGTTTTTGGTCAGAACTGGTAATTGAATTATTTTTTCAAAGTTGAGACCAGTATGTTCGTGGATGTTTGACAAAAACTGGGTGTCAGGTTGGATGTCTCGAACTAGCATTCCGTAAATCTGCACCGTTATTGGGCTTGAAACATACACTCTGCGGTAACTTGATTCTAGGAACAGCTTGGAGCAAGAGCTGCTGTGGAGACTGAGGAAGCTTTAGTAAGATGTGACTTGTGAGAGGCAGAGATGTGCACTCACAGGCTGGAGATGTGGGCGACCAGCTGCCTGGCTCGCCTCCTGACGCTGGCGGCGCGCTGCAGCAGCTGGCGCACCTCCGGGGAGTCCGGCAGCGCCTGGTGGCCGGCGAACACCAGGCCGTCAGCCGTGTCCGAGCTGGGCGCAGACCGCGCCGACGCCGCGCCCTCGGGCTCCTCTTCATCATCAGCCCATGCCAGCCGCGACAGCTGCTCCACGTCAGCTGCACGTACAGGAAAAGAACAACTTGCTGTCATCGTACCTCTCAACAGAATGTCAACATAAGCTCACCGGACGCTATAAAGCCATTCCCTTAAAAGAGCACACTTTTGCTGTGGACCAGTGTTTCTAAACCTGGGGATAATTTCCCCATGAGGGCTAAAATGAAATGTTCTGAGGGATAAAAACTAAACGATTCGATTCTGTTTCACTCACGAAACTAAATTATTTTCAAAATATCATTGCTATTATCACTATTTTGTACGACTCTAATATTAAATATATAAGTTAGCAATTATTACTTCTTCGCAATTAATACTATGGAGGTTACAACTTCCTCACATAGTCCATCCACTAAACACATATACTGCGCTTCGTCCAGCACACCATTGATGATAAAAATGATACATATACACTGAAGCGCCAAAGAAACTGGTACAGCCGTGCGTATTCAAATACAGAGATATGTAAACAGGCAGCGTACAGCGCTGCGGTCGCAATCACCTATATAAGACAAGAAGTGTCTGGCGCAATTGTTAGGTCGGTTACTGCTACTACACTGGCAGGTTACCAAGATTTAAGTGACTTTGAACGTGGTGTTATAGTCGGCAAACGAGCGATGGGGCATAACAACTAAGAGGTAGGGGCGAAGTGGGGATTTTCCCCTACGACCATTTCAAGAGTGTACCGTGAATATCAGGAATCAGGTAAAACATCAAATCTCCAATGCTTTCGGCCGGAAAATGATCCTGCAAGATCGGGATCAACGACGAATGAAGAGAATCGTTCAACGTGACAGAAGTGCAACCCATTGCGCAAATTACTGCAGATTCTAATGCTGGGCCACCAACAAGTGTCAGAGTGTGAACCATTCAACGAAACATAATAGATATGGGCTTTCGGAGATGAAGGCCCACTCGTATCTACTTGATGACTGCACGACACAAAGCTTTACGCCTCGTCTGGGCCCGTCAACATCGACATTGGACTGTTTATGACTGGAAACATGTTCCCTGGTCGGATGAATCTCGTTTCAAATTGTATCGAGAGGATGAACGTCTACGGTATGGAGACAACCTCATGAATCCATGATCCCTGTGTGCGAATAGGGAACTGTTCAAGGTGGAGGAGGCTCTCTAATGGTATGGGATGTGTGTAGTTGGAGTGATATGGGACCTCTGATACGTCTAGATACGACTCTGACCGGTGACGCTTACGTAAGCATCCTGTCTGATCACCTGCATCCGTTCATGTCCATTGTGCATTCCGACGGACTTGGGCAATTCCAGCGGGACAATGCGACACCCCACACTTCCAGAATTGCTGCAGAGTGGTTCTAGGAAAACTCTTATGAGTTTAAGCACTTCCACTGGCTGCCAAACTCTCCAGAAATGATCTTATCTGTGATGCCTGGCAAAGTAGTGTTCAGGAGAGGTCTCCACCCCACTATACTCTTACGGGTTATGGACAGCCCTGCAGCAGTTATGGTTTCAATTCCCTCCAGCACTACTTTAGACATTAGTCGAGTCTATGCCACGTCGTACTGGGGCACTTCTGCTCGCGGGGGCCCTACAGGATATTAGGCAAGTGTACCAATTTCTTTGGCTCTTCAGTGTAGTACCTGCAGTAGAGCAGAAACTGTTTCATTACTTGCTTAGAAGCAGAGAAGTGAATTAATTAACAGCACGACACAGCGGTAACTACATAAGGGCTACTATAGGACTGTATACAGTTTCATTACTACTATTACTATTATTATTAGAATGGTTAGACACAAAGCATTAACAGGTTGAAGTCGTCCAGTTTCTGTTAGTTCAATATAAGGACTGCAGCAACGAAGTGATTTACCAACAGTAAGTATAGCGCACACATCTGAATTTGTTTCCTGTTAAATTGTGTTACAGTGTGCAGGTGAAGCAAGTACACAATGTAGAGGAGTAATGCAGGGGAAACATGTTTTGTATCAAGTGTGTACCCTTACTGTCGATGGATAGCTTTCTCTTCTGAGAAGGAGCTCTGGGTAGCACTTGTGATTCACCACGAACTCCTTCATTGCCTTTCCAACACACACACACACACACACACACACACACACACACACACACACACACAAGACTTAATATCATTCATCTTTCATCATTTTAAAAATAAAAGTGTTCCAAGAAAGGTCCTTCATTCTACAATTTAGTTCGATGCTTAAGTTTGAGATAAAGTTGGGGAGGGGGTCAACAGATGGCAGGGGATGGGGCGGGTGCTAGCTAATACCTGATTGTAATTAAGGGTAATGATCTAAGAAAAGTTAGGAACCAATGCTGTAGATGGTGTACACTTTATGTGATTCTGGAGCACTGATGTAAATCATGCAATGAAATTGCGTGCACTTAGCATTCGGTTGAATGGAAACAGTGTAATAAGGAGGCGTGACAGAATGGCATAAGCAGACTCCCCTGATTGGGCGCCCACGACCACACCGAAAGCCGAGAAACCCGATTTGTTGCCGTTTCAACGCAGACTGTCCAGTATGTCTACAAGGAATGTTTACCACTCACAGTCATGTAAGCCGGCCAAAGTGGCCGTGCGGGTCTAGGCGCTGCAGTCCGGAATCGCGAGACCACTACGGTCGCAGGTTCGAATCCTGCCTCGGGCATGGATGTGTGTGATGTCCTTAGGTTAGTTAGGTTTAACTAGTTCTACGTTCTAGGGGACTAATGACCACAGAAGTTGAGTCCCATAGTGCTCAGAGCCATTTGAACCACAGTCATGTAATATAATCCTAAACATATCCTAACCGACAGGGACTGGAGTCAACTGCCACGCCTTTTCACTAAAATTCGGTTTCAAACAAAACAGAAACTGCAATTCCACCTCAACCAGTTTCCGAGTAAAGATTACGAAGGGAAATACAATGCACAGTCAGAGCTGGGTACCTTGGTAAAGGTCACTACTCACAGTGTTATATAATGCGGAACGTCTCCAGTGGACCAGACAAAAAAAATGTTCAAATGTGTGTGAAATCCCATGGGACTTAACTGCTAAGGTCATCAGTCCTAAGCTTACACACTACTTAACCTAAATTATCCTAAGGACAAACACACACACCCATGCCCGAGGGAGGACTCGAGCCTCCACCGGGACCAGCCGCACAGTCCTTGACTGCAGCGCCTTAGACCGCTCGGCCCAGACAACACACAGAATGGCGGAGAATATTGGGGGTGGATGAGTCGTGACTTTACTTCTCAAATAACGTAAGGCGTGGAGTGCATTGATGAGACATTGAGGCGCTTAACAGACAGACTATAGGGTGTAGTTCATGTGAGAGGTGTTTTCCTTATCGTGACTTGGGTCAACTTATTCAGATTAGCGTGAACATGAACAGAGCTGTTCAGTTCACCTTATTAATGACCAACTGTCGCCTTTACTTCCACTTCCGCGTGATAAATATGCTGTGGATACTCCGATCTTCCTAGCCGACAGCAGTCGTGTTCACAAGGCTGAAAGCATTGGTTTGTCGAGTAATCAGGCACCTTATCACACACTGACTAGCCCCCTACGTCGCCTGTCCACAATCCCACAGAAAATATGTGGGGCTATTTGAAAAGGAGGGTAAACATGGTAATCAATATCCACGCAATTTGGTAGCTCTACGGGATCTAATGAGTGGCTTTAGCTGGATGTTCATACCGGAATAAACTTGTGGGTTCTCTTCCTCGCTGAATCAAGGACATTATGAGGGCTAGGGCCGGTATTACATCGCATTTGCGTGATGTTTCCTATGGATGATTACTATTTTGTCCAGTATGCAGATCTTTCAGACTAAAAATTTCTGCAAGATAAATTCTCTATGATTGGCACTCTGCCACATGGGCAGGTTTTTTTCCCCTGGAAATTTGTCTTGTACAGTGAAGAGCTGGCTACTGCCCGAAACACGGTACTTGCCTAGTTGTGTTCGTAACGTTCACTGAGTGCTTACCGTGTACTAGCCAGACGCTACAATTTTGCAAGGAGTGAGTGAGACGTTCCTGTGCATATGCAAATATCGCTGCAGACGCTTCTGTGGATTCCGTGAGTTTCTTTATTTACCCATAGGAGACAGTGTCTTAGTTTCTGGAAGTTTTGTTTGCAACTTCGCATTCACAAATAGTTTGATGATGTCTGAAATCGATAAAGAAAGTAAGAATTCCATCGTGGAAAGATGGGAACCGATGCTCATATCCTGAGGAAAAATCTCAAGTAAATGAGTGAAGCATTAAGAATGAAAATCTATAGACTTGGTTTTCGACAGTTTATGTATTTAATTGATCATTAATTCAATTAAGCCGCACAATTATTGTAAATACACCACTTCACTTCTCAGTCCCATTTTCCTCACTGTTCAACTCTAAGTGACTTTATACCTTGGGGAAACCAAGCTACTTCCGGAGCTCATCAGCGCCTCAACTCTACCGAGTGTTGACTGATTTTCCTGTAACGAAACTGTTCGCTCCGCGGCCGTAGCGTTTCGTCTGCTAGACATGCGACAGAAGAAATTGCAGCATCTTGTAAGAATGTCAGATGGCGTCAACGTTACAACTCTAACTGCAGACGTTGACCTACGTACCATAATGAAAGTAAGACAGATGATGTATGCTGCTAGGACGCATTCATAAAAGGCACTTTCCTCCAAGTGCGGTTTCCACTGAAGTGATACAATATGCGATGATACCTGATGCGATTCGCGATACAATGCAGAAACAACCCGCATACAAACTTAGTTGAAGCGACTTCGCAGGCCGGAGTGGCCTTGCGGTTCTAGGCGCTACAGTCTGGAACCGAGCGACCGCTGCGGTCGCAGGTTCGAATCCTGCCTCGGGCATGGATGTGTGTGATGTCCTTAGGTTAGTTAGGTTTAATTAGTTCTAAGCTCTAGGCGACTGATGACCTCAGAAATTAAGTCGTATAGTGCTCAGAGCCATTTGAACCATTTTTGAAGCGACTTGACTGATTAAGACTGGGACAACAATGAAACAACGCCGTCAAGTGTTTCTGTCACATCACTCGGCGCAACATGAAGTGCTGGTCGCTCCATGCAACAGTGTCACACCATGGATGGACAGAGGAGGGGAAAACCAAATTGTAAGTACCCAAATTTCCTGAAAAGGAACTGCTATTTGCGAATAAAGTAAAGCTATATCCATCTGTCTACTTAGTCTCTCAGTATATCTTTCACTATTTGCATAAAAAATTAAAAACCATTGGTCTTAGGTTCACCTGTGTTCTTCATTATGCAGTCTTTCTCATTCAGTCCTAAGGAAACTAACCACTGATAAAAAAGATTTTTTCACATTTTATAGTCTGGCATCACAGCTTCATAATGAACTGGATTTATTTTGGCTGGTAATGCTTCAACATTTAGTAAACCATAGCGCATATTTTGAAAAGTTTGCATTGAAAAACCTAGTATATCACCAGTTTGCATTTGGTGGACTTTAAATCATACATTGCTACATACGGAATGTAGCTAATACATGGAAATTATTTTTAATGTTGGATGGAGAGCTGTACCTCTTTCCAGTCTTCAGTACATATCTGATATACAGGGTGTTAGGGGGAAAGGACAGATACTGTGATAATTAGAACCTTAATATGTACCCACTTCACTGTCTAGTTGTTTTTATCTCCATCTAACAGTCTTCCTACAAACATGTTGCATAATCTACCCCCTGATGTTTTCTGAACGGTCTCAACTGCGCCGTGGAGTGGACTACGTTTGTCAGTATATACTATTCACTGTACATCCACACGTCAATAACTGACCTGCCGTTCGGGGGAAAATAAACATTAATGTCTTGCTTGATCCACACCAACTTGGAGGTACTAATCAACATAAAAACATACTACTCATAAAAGCTACAATTATTAAACTGCAAATAATGTAAATGCTGATGGACTGTGTCCCCAGTCATCAGTAGAAATATCTGCAATTACAACCCTGACACCCTGTATAGGTGAAGGTTGTCCTCTATGAGGTCAGCAGTGACACACCAAACATGAGCATGGAGCAATCTCATGTTTCTCTTTCTCACATGCAAATGTTGCCAATACAAGCTGAAGCATTCACTCACGTGTGTGCTTTCAGGTTGGGTAGATGTCTGCACATGTGCAGAGTTCACCGCCCACTGCTACACAGATCGAGCAACGCTTCTCTTGAATACACGTTAAGCTAAGTGGAATCATATGCTACCTTGTGAAATTGAACGGTTGTAGAAATACCTTCTTGTGATAAGTAACTTCTCAAAAGCAGCAACAGTAAGTCAAAAATTTTTGTCATTCTTTGTCTGAAAAGCTGATACTAGTTGTGTAAAAAGTTAAAACTGTCTGGATTAATTTGGTAGAATTCGTGAAATTTGTGTTCATCTCGAGAGAGACCACAAAAAACCACAGCGAAATTACATTTTATATTTGCAGCATGGTATTTGTGCACCCATTACTTCCTTTTTCGCTTTTTGGAGCTGTACATAATGATAAACAACAATAGCGTCCTCTTCGGAGGAACTCATCATTGCAATAGAGGCAGATTCGTGCAGTCTGTTGCTGGTCGTACCTGTCCAGTCGAAACACGAGTGTCACATGGATAACCATCGCGTAGCGCGACCTTTATTGCAGCGTGTCGTACTGCGTATTGCGTCGCCACAGCGCCGACTGAGCCTTGCCGTGTACATCAATGCTCACGCAGCAGACGTCTCGTGGTGTGACCATACCACTAAGGGCTCAGCCTTGTCGCGCGCCCCGTTTGACACAAGCTCGCCAACATGGGGATAAACCGGCACTGGCTGGAACCATGCACTGCTTGAGAATTGGAACTGAAACGCTGCACTAGGCACCACCAATGTTGCGTAGTCTTGCCCTGAGCTGGGGGCTGTATTCAGTTTTTAAGCAATCTCATGCGAAGATTTCACGGTGCGGAGCCCGATGGCACACACAGATCTCTCAGCTGACAGACCTAGCCCCAAAACGTAAACCCACCATTCAAGATTGGTTTTCAAGGGTATGGCATACACTTACCTTGGCTGCCAGTTCCTCTAACAACCAGAAAGCAAGCGAAAAAAAAGAGATCTGGGTAGCTTCAAAAGTATCTTACTCCATTCTACTTACAGACGTGACTCAAGTACGGAATTGTTATATTAATAAAGAAAAAAATATCGTTTATCATTGTTGACTGAGATATCCCACGGGATGGGTTCAGCCGCCTATCGGAAAGGATATTCTTTCTCCATATACACTGATCCGTTTGTCTGCAGGTATGTGAGAGTTGTTCTGTATGTTTAATAGTGGAGTGTAGGCGAGTGTAATGGATGCGTGTGTAGCATAACGCTTTAATTGTGTTGTATAAGGATGATTAGAGAACACAGGGAGTGAAACCTAATACTGCCACATAACCTACTGCTCTCAAATAGCACCAGGGGTAGCCACCGAGTTAACGTCCCCATTAGACGCATGGATCACCATCAACTGTGTCACAAGCCCTCAGTTCATGAGGCACTGCACAGAAGTTTGAAGTTTAATCCAGGACTTTGGCTCAACGACTGGTTATCAATAACTTTACACCACCATATCTCCTCACCTTGTCGCCCAATTATTGGCCATGTAAATACCATCCGTTACCAGGATTCGGAACAGCTGAACACCGAGTCGTTCACCACTGCACAGACGTGCTGGGTAATTAACTAAGGGATGTGGTCGCAAAGGAACGGCGACATCACTAGCATAGTGTCAGGAAGAACTCATATTGGACACAAGAACTGAGATATATTATGCTACAAGTATATGCATTTAATTGAATAATCAAGAATTTTGCACCGAAATAGACGGAAAAGAATACACCGGTCTTCAACACTTGGTTTCACAACTAAAAAAAAACATAAATTTTGAAAAAGTTGCTAGTTGAGCACATTCTGATATATTTATGAGGGAAGTAAGGGATTAAGAGGGGCGAGAGAGACGAATCAGAGAAGTGAGGAGAGGCCATTATAACAGATGAGTAGATGATTCACGTCTGTAAATAGCATGGAGTACAATTCTTCCGATGCTACACAGAACAGGAACTCTTTCCTTGCGTTTCACTCGTTAGAGGAAACGGTGGGCAGGGTAGGTTTATTGCCACGCTTTTTAACGCCACTGTAAACGATCAAACTATTTCTCAACCATCTCTAGTGTGTCGTATTACTTGGCATCGAACGGCTTTGTTTAATGTGTTTGTCAAAGGGGCTGTGACTGATTTGTTTCAGAGAATTTTTGACTGACGGCCGGTTAAGACAAGATGTCGGCCGCTGTTATGCTGATGTTTCGCAGCGCTCGTTCAGTGAGAAAGAGCTTTGTTTCAGTTGATGTGAGTGTATAGTGCGTTTCTATAATTGTGGAAACAATTATCAAGGATAAAAACAAAAGATCACTGAAAATTACGAAAATGGTGGTGTTGGGTCTTTCGCACACTATGCACAGCATGCAAGCGAAAGTGTAATAAAATTAGAAAAAAAAAGAGACGAAACTCTGGTTCTTCGACGGGCGATGTATATTTTCCCACGTTGTAGAGTTTTAGTAAACTTTCATTAGAGGACCATATGCAAACTGATATATTTTCGAATAACTGTGTCTTCTTTTTCAGTGTGAGCGCGAAGTAATTCTAACTAATCATTAAACGTTTGACGCTCCGTGCGGAGTAGGTTGATGACATCAGGTTCTGAGTGTAATGTTACCTCTAGCAGATTTTCATGGATACGTTTATCTCTCAATTTCATCGTTCCCTGGGACACCGCAAGCACGTAGCCAGGATTTTGCACAGGGGAGAGCTTTAAAAAGACCTTCTGTTTTTCATTTTTTCTTAAAATTTGCATAAAGAACGATAAACTATTTTATTCGATAATGATATTGGAGTTTCCATCAAATGAAGAGATAATCTCGTTACTTAGGAGTGCTGTATTTAGGTAAACCACTAAGAATCAGGCACGCTCCAGTCTCCATTCAGCCTCCAGGGTCATTTTTCATTCTTCTTCTTTCAGCCTGCACTTGAGCTGAGGAAGTGATCAGCGCTAATTTTGGGGAAACAGTGATTGTTGTCGACAGGTCTTTTGGAATAAAGAGACCTCTTTTCGACGAAAAAGCTAGAACAAATTTGGTGGTGAAAACGCAAAGCATTCGGAAACATTCAACCTTAGACTTTCCCAAATTTCCTGATTTAATTATGCTTCTCTGTCTTTTTGCAGTGTAAGAAAGGTAATTTTCTGCGTTAAAGAATGTCGCTACAGACACACGCATGAGCCTAAATGTGGAGACTTTGGATTATTATTTATTTATCATATGGCTTTTAGTGCTGGGAGTCTACAAAGAAAATTTCGGCTCACCTTGATGCAGCTCTTTTCATTTAAGCAGAGAGGCTTCATGTTCAAGGAAATTGGAATCTTTCAGAAAAGATAGGTATTCGGAAGGATTTGGTTGCAGCCTATTGTAAGGGACTGAACCTAATATTTGTCTAAACTGAAAATGGGAAACTACAGAAAACCATATTCAATGTTGGTGACAGATGGCTCAAACCACCTCGCCTCCTGAATCCACGGATTGCTAGCTCAGTGACCCAAGACGCAGAGTTACCTCAAGTCGGTGGAGAATTTGGAAAAACTGGTTGTACATTGTTTTAAAATACAATAAAATGCATCACAACAAAAGACTTAAGTCTGACTTTGCTTCTTTTTCCTTTAATTGTTCATATTAAGTCGTTTGATAGTATATGAATGCATGCATACTTTTAGATTTAATTGCACATGGAATTGCTAGTTTAAGTTATTATAGTATTTACAAGAGCATAAATATATTTTGGACGATAGGAGGAGAGAGGGATTCAGAGCGCAATCGTTCGGACGAATTCAAACAACTAAATGGTGTGGAACCGCTACGGTCGCAGGTTCGAATCCTGCCTCGGGCATGGATGTGTGTGGTGTCCTTAGGTTAGTTAGGTTTAAGTGGTTCTAAGTTCTAGGCGACTGATGACCTCAGAAGTTAAGTCCCATAGTGCTCAGAGCCATTTGAACCATTTTTGTAATTTGATTGAGGTGAAACGGCGGCGGGGGGAGAGGCGGATTTCCTGGGCCATCCCTTTGGCTATAACCATGAATAGTGTCATTTTTTCTTCTTGTATTTGATTTAAGTACTAAATACAACGCAAGACATGTTTTGTCTCCATTAGTAGCAGTTCTCACTAGTGTCAAAATATTTCGTCACACGATTTGCAGAGCGTAACAGCTGCTTCAAAAGTGAGGTTAAATTTGACAAACTTTGTCGCTACGTCTGCGCCCTTGTTTGAAAAGCCAGAGGATAGGAAACAGCGAATTTGACAAACAAGTTTGATGGTTTACAGGGGACGTGAAGCCAACCCTGAATGGTTTGTTTAAGCATCTATAATGAGATTGCCTAGCGAGTGTTTCTTGTATTCGGAGTCTACAAACACCGACACCACCGTGTTGACTCTAAACTATGAAATCCTTGCGATGAGCGTATTTGCAGTCTGAATACTGGTTCCTGCTCACGGCCTTCTGTGCTGCAGGCCTATTCAGTACTTGGCGGTGGTTGCCAGGCTACCTTGGTAGCTGTGTCAAATGGGCCACAGGGCACAGCTGCTCATCTCCTGCCTCAAAGGTGACACAGATGCGCACCGAGGCATCATCTCTTGTAACTGTTTCCATACCGAATGATTCCGTTGCAAACGATTTATGGAGATGATGGGCTCCAGAAATAGCGTTTTTTCCACAAAGAAATACGCTTCAAGAATTAAATTTTCACTCTGCAGCAAGAAGTGCGCTGATATGAAACTTCCTGGCAGATTAAAACTGTTAGTCGGATCGAGACTCGAGCTCGGGACCTTTGCCTTACTAGGACAAATGCTCTTCCAACTGAGCTACCCAAGCACCAGTTTTCACAGCTTTACTACCGCCAGTACCGCGTCTCCTACCTTCCAAATTTCAAAAGACTTGCGGAAGCAGAGGTGCGGGGACAGGTCATGAGTTGTACTTGGGTAGCTCAGTTTGTAGACCACTTACCCGCGAAAGGCAAAGGTCCCGAGTTCGAGTCTTGGTCCGGTACATATGTTTACTCTGCCATGGAGCATATCAGCACACACTCCGCCGCAGAGTGAAAATTTCATTATGAGAACATTCCCCAGGCTATGGCTAAGCCATGCAGTAACGCATATCCTTTCTTCCAGCAGTGCTAGTCTTGCAACCTTCGCAGGAGAGCTTCTGTGAATTCTGGAAGGTAGAAGACAGGGTACTGGCAGTAGTAAATCTGTGAAAAGTGGGCGTTAATTGTGCTTGCCTGCGAGAGGCAAAGGTCATGAGTTCGAGTCTCGGTCCGGTACACAGATTTAATTTGCTAGGAAGTTTCAAATAAGCTGCCAACTGATCAGTTGATTGGAAGTTGGAAAAACTTGGACTGATAAAAAAATGGAATTTTTGCAATTTAATTATACAGCTTAACTGAATCAAATACTTTAACTGAAAAACATGGGTGCTAATAGAGTATTCCCTCCGGTATCCTACAAAAATCGTCCTTTTTGTTTTTGGTCATCAATCTTTTGACTGGGCGATATGGGCTGCCACAAGCTTCGCTCCTTTGTGGGCTATATTCGAGTCTCCGTCTTTTATAGTATTTACGCTCTACAGTTCCCACCACCATCATGGAAGTTCTACTCTACGTTCCAAAACTTGTCGTATCAGCCTGTCCCTTCTTCTTTGCAGTGTTTTGCACATATTCCTCTCCTTGCAGATTCTGCGGAGAAACTCCTCGTTTCTTACTTTTCAACTAATTTTCAACATAGTTCCACATCTAGATACTTCGATTCTCTTGTTTTCCAGTTTGTCTATGGTCCGTATATCAGTTCCATACATTACTGTGCCCCAAGCGTAGATTCTCAGAAACGTCTAGGTAAATTTAAGGCAGATGTTTGATACTAGTAGAATTCTTTCAGCCAATTACACCCTGTTCGTGTATGCTACTCTGCTTTTTATGTCTGCTTCGTCAGTCACGTGATATTTTGGTTCCAAGGTACCATAACTCCTGCGCTTCGTCTACTTCATGATTCCCAAGTTTGTTGTTAAGTTTATCGCCGTTCTCGATATATCGTGAACAATCAAAAATCAACTCCATAGAGTTCGGTATGCAGTTTCTCACTCACTTACTTGTATTTTTTCTCAGTGCATTGAAAATTAATGGTTGTTGTTTCCACGGTGTAATCCCTACCATCTTTATTTCTTTCCGCCTCGAATACACCACATTGCACTGTTGCTCACAAAACCAACAGAAACGAAGAATTCGCACCTACACTACACAGCCAAGTAATAATGACGGAAACGCGTGAGTGGCTGATCCGCGTCTGCGGAGGAACGACGTATTTTGCGGCGTTGGCGCAAGTAGTGCCCGCCGACGTGTTGCACGCTGCCTACGGCGTGACAATTAAGGAGCATGCCACGTGGTGATCATTTTTTGTTAGTTCTCAACTGCGCGGTGATCAGCGCCCGTACAAATTCCAATTTTTACACAGTCCAATTTTTCATGCAATCCAATCGAGCCACTATCACGAATCATGATGATGATGAAATGATGAGGACGACACAAACACCCAGTCTCCGGACAGATAAAATCTCCAACCCGGCCGGGATTCGAACCCGGGACTCCGTCATCCAGAGAGCGTGCCACGTGAAGAGCATAGACAGGGCAGCTCCCTTATAGACCCTGTAAGCGATCAAACATTCCAGAATGAATTTTCATGCTACAGTGGAGTGTGGCTAATATGAAACTCCTTGGCAGATTGAAACTGTGCACTAGACAGTAGCACAGCATTGTATGGTAGTGAAACGTGGATTGTGCGAAAAGTGGAACTGGTGAGTATCGAAGTATTTGAGATATGGCTACAGACGAATGCAGAAAATTAGGTGGACAGATAAGGTAAAGAATGAGGAAGTTCTGAACAGAATCGGAGAGGAAAGTAACATGTAGAAAACAGTAACAGGAACTAGGGACGGGATGACGACTGATGACACAAAAAAAAGACGACCTCGAACCTGGGAGCTTGGCCTTTCGTGGCTACGTGCTCTACCGAATGAGGTATCGAAACACGACTCAACGCTTTACTTCTTCCAGTATCTTATGTTCAACCTTCCAAATTTCACAGACGTTCTCTGGCATATTTTTCAGGATTAGCAGTCCTGCAGGAATGGATGTCGATTTAGACTTGCTTGTAAGCTTCGCTGTTTCCCATCCACGGGTTTTTACATAAGCGCGCACATGAGCCAATAAATTTCATCAAATTTAACCTCATTTTTGACGCAAATGTCAATGTGCGTATCGCGTCGAGTTATATTTGACACTACTTTAACATTGTGTATAAAGAAGAAAAAGAAAACAAGATGATGGCTCAGAGGATGGTTTAAATTGAGAGATAAATACACCCCTGAAAACTTGCTAAGAGATTTAGGAGGTTTATTAAAATACCTCAAGATGGGAACGTATACATCGCCTGTGGAAGAACAGGAGGGGTTCGATTTTTTGTTTAATTTTATTGGCTATGTTCACCCTAAAATACCTGTTTGCTTAATAACGTTTCCCTGCCCATATTATAGCTGGGAAAGACGCAACACCTCTACCATTTTAGTAACTGCAAGTGCTCTTTTGTTTTTGTTCATACAATCTTTTGGTAAACGAGATAAATTGTTATAACAATGCTTTCTCGCTAAGCGTGTGCGCCAAAACATCAAACACAAACAACGTCCGACATCTTCTCAAATCGACCGTCTACCAAACTTTCTCACAAACAGATGCAGCCTATGTTTGACAAACGTGTCAAACAAAGCCTCACACAGTGTAATAATTTGTAAGTAGTGAAGTTTAACAAACTGTTCGCTCGTTTACAGGCGCCTTTAGCAGAGACACGGGCAGAACCCTGCACTGTACTGTCACCAGAGCTTTCCTTGCTATCAGACTGCAGTGACAGAACTCACCCTGTTTCAACAGGTCTGCACCGGGACAAGGGGTAGCGGCGCTGCGCACGGTCGCCATGGCGACCACGTTGGGCCCGCACACGCCGCCCCACGCCGCCGCCGCCGCCGCCCCCGCAGCCGCCGCCAGCACCGCCGTCACCGCCAGCAACATCCTGCAACACTGCGCACGCCGCCTGCGCTTTAGCCGCGATCTACTGTAAAGGCGCCGCCGCCGACTGTTTTGGAAGTCCCGGCGCTCACCGGTCTTTATTTCATTCGGCGGACTGCCATTACAGCCGCGGAGGGACTTGCAGCTCGGCGGTTCACGTCCTTCTCCATTTCCTTTCTGTACTGCCCACGAAGAGCATCCCGTCCCCCAAGCGGTCCTAGGTGTAACTGAACGGTAGGCATAAGGTGACAACCGCATATAAGCAAAATGTTGGTATGCGAGGGTAGGAGAATTCGATAGTGCGGGAAATATGTCACAACCTTGTATATTGTCATTTTCTAAACCAATTAACTCATACAGAAAGTGGACAAAAATATGGAAACATCAAAAATAACGGCCCCCCTACCTCCAAGCCTAACACAGTGTAGGAAAACCGTTGGTATTCAAAACATCATGCAGTGGTCTCTGAATTTGTAAACGCAGGTCTTGTATGGCTTTCAAGGACATCTTACACCATTATTCCTGCAAAATAGTGGCGAGTTCAGGTGATGATGATGCGGATGGACAGCGATAGCGAACCCTTCTCCTGACAGTAGACAACAAAGTCTCAGTGATACTGAGATCTGGTGACTGGTGGACAGGAGAGATGAAACAATTGATGGTCGTGCTCTTAAAACCGGTCCTGGATGATGCCGGCTGTATGAAACGGGGTCTTGTTTTCTTGGAACACGGTGTCACCACTGGATTGTTCCATAGGATGGACCTGATCAGCCAGAATGGTCACATAATCCTTAGCAGTAATGCAGCTTGACCATGAGACCCATGGACAACCACGATATGGCTCCCAAGATCATCACAAAACCGCCGCCATATTTCACTCTTGGGACATAAACTGGGCCACATTTCGGAAACAGTGTGGATCAAAAATCATCTGACCATCCATTGCTCCCTTGTCCAGGTTTTATGGGTTCGGCACTTCGTTATCCTGTTGAGTGCATTTGCTTTACTGATCAGCTCGGCCGGCAGGGGTAGCCGAGCGGTTCTAGGCGCTACAGTCTGGAACCGCGCGACCGCTACGGTTGCAGGTCCGAATCCTGCCTCGGGCATCGATGTGTGTGATGTCCTCAGGTTAGTTAGGTTTAAGTAGTTCTACGTTCTAGGGGACTGATGACCTTAGAAGTTAAGTACCATAGTGCTCAGAGCCATTTGAACCAATTTTGATCAGCTCGTCCTGTAATTTTCTGCTTATGGAGCTCCGTTAGCGGTATTTTGGTGCTGCCGTTGTTCTCGAGTGTGACATTCAATTCTGCAGTTACTTTTCCAGGTATAATACTTTTACTTTTCATTACAAGCCTTTCCAATCACCGTATGTCGCGATCACTCAACCACATACTTCGTCCGCGTTATGACTTATCAGATGGTGCTTTTCTGTTTTGCCTGTCGGTGGTACAAGTCTTCGATGTCGTGTCTCTTGAAACACAAATGCATCGCCTACCCTGCTTACGAAGGCACCCACTATACGACCGCATGATGCACTCACTACTACAGAGAACGATTTTCTGATCACGACTAACACTTGCAAAGTATTGAGAACATTGAACAGGTACTGTTCTTCGTGAAACACAACAGTGCAATCTGCAGGCTTGGCTAGCATCTGCACTTATGTTGAAGCACGCATTTGTCGCGATGTTTCCACATTTCTGTTCGGACGGTGTTTCTATGTTAGCAGTCTATAAATGGCGAATGACGCCATTGGTTGCGAGAGTCCACATATTGGGTTCAGCCTAATGTGAAAAAGAACGTTGTTCTTCTACATCTACATCTACATTTATACTCCACAAGCCACCCAACGGTGTGTGGCGGAGGGCACTTTAGGTACCATTGTCATTACCTCCCTTTCCTGTTCCAGTCGCGTATGGTTCGCGGGAAGAACGACTGCCGGAAAGCCTCCGTGCGCGCTCGAATCTCTCTAATTTTACATTCGTGATCTCCTCGGGAGGTATAAGTATGAGGAAGCAATATATTCGATACCTCATCCAGAAATGCACCCTCTCGAAACATGGGCAGCAAGCTATGCAGAGCGATGCAGAGTGTCTCTCTTGCAGAGTCTGCCACTTGAGTTTGCTAAACATCTCCGTAACTCTATCACGCTTACCAGATAACCCTGTGACGAAACGCGCCGCTCTTCTTTGGATCTTCTCCACCTCCTCTGTCAACCCGACCTGGTACGGATCCCACAGTGATGAGCAATACTCAAGTATAGGTCGAACGAGTGTTTTATAAGCCACCTCCTTTGTTGATGGACTACATTTTCTAAGGACTCTCCCAATGAATCTCAACCTGGCACGCGCCTTACCAACAATTAATTTTATATGATCATTCCACTTCAAACCGTTCCTTACGCATACTCCCAGATATTTTACAGAAGTAACTGCTATCAGTGTTTGTTCTGCTATCATATGACCATACAGTAAAGTATCCTTCTTTCTGTGTATTCGCAATACATTACATTTGTCTATGTTAAGGGTCAGTTACCACTCCCCGAACCAAGTGCCTATCCACTGCAGATGTTCTTGCATTTCGCTACAATTTTCTAATGCTGCAACTTCTCTGTATACTACAGCATCATCCGCAAAAAGCCGCATGGGACTTCCGACACTATCTACTAATCTTCCTCTCACGTTGACCCTTTTTTTCTGATATGTGAGAGTTGTGTCGTATGTGAATTTGTAATGTTGCGTCTGTATTTTATGATGATGACGAGAGAAGGGTGAAACCCGGCGCCGTCACATAGCCTACACCTCTCGAATACATCAAGGACCAGCCGAGTTTTACGTCCTCAACCGACAGGTGGGTCCATCAACAGTGTCTAATGCACTCACCTCATGAGGCACTGCCGAGAGGTTTGGAACTGCGTCCAGGAAATTGGCGCAAAGATTGGTGTCAGAAACTTTACGCCATTACATCTCATCCCATTGTCCACGGAACAATGGTGGTGAAAATTTCACCCATCATTAGGATTGTAACTGCCTTATCTCCGCCAGCCGCGGTGGTCTCGCGGTTCTAGGCGCGCAGTCCGGAACCGTGCGACTGCTACGGTCGCAGGTTCGAATCCTGCCTCGGGTATGGATGTGTGTGATGTCCTTAGGTTAGTTAGGTTTAAGTAGTTCTAACTTCTAGGGGACTGATAACCACAGCAGTTGAGTCCCATAGTGCTCAGAGGCATTTGAACCTTTTTTTTTTTTGCCTTATCTCCAAGTTGAGCGCCACCGCACAGGCGTGCGTTGGCTACCTCGGTTAAGGAAGCGGGTCCTTACCTCCTGAAGAGTCCTACACCCTAGTCACTACTGATTAATTATATAACTCACTCAACAGGATGCAGACGCTATTAGTCGCCGGTGATTTAGTGCAGAGAATGATACGTGTTTGTCATCGTTTGTTGTAATTGTTCTCCTGTGATTTTTAACAGGTAAAACCAGTTGTGTAATTTGTTACTGTACGCATAGATAAAACGGATAATCATGTCTGAAAACAGCAACATGCCATCATTTAAACGACTACGCCATACAAAGAGGTGTTGAAAACAAAAGAAGTGGAACGCAACATGAAAGAATGTGCAAAGAGGCCGGCCGGTGTGGCCGAGCGGTTCTAGCCGTGTCAGTCTGGAACCGCGCGACCGCTACGGTCGCACGGTCGAATCCTGCCTCGGACATGGATGTGTGTGATGTCCTTAGGTTAGTTAGGTTTAAGTAGTTCTAAATTCTAGGGGACGGATACCTCAGATGTTAAGTCCCATAGTGCTCAGAGCCATTAGAACTAAAGTGCGAAGATCGCAAGCAACAAAAATTGCGAAGAAGAGAGACAGGTCTTGCTAAGACACACTTTGAGATTGCAAGAGAAATCTTGAATTTTCAACTTCTGAATCTGAATCAGAGATAGGCTTGACCAACTTCTGTGACGACAATGAACTAGATAGATGGTACGGATGATTATTCGAAAAAATAAGTTTGTTTAGCGCGTGATAAATTCGAAACAGAAGAGAAGTTTGACAGATGTGCATCCCACTCTTACCGGAAACTTTTAGAATGCGTTGGATCGGACAGTACAGAAAATCATCTATGTGATCTATGCTTCCCGAATTTCTCAAGTTCTGATTGAATTTATTGAGCACTGGACTTAATTTTTACAGCTCACTTTGATGTGTCCTACTTTTAGAGTAAGCCTAATTCCAATCAGTTAGAAAGCTAAAATTAAATTAAGTAGTCAATGAAACTATATAAAGTAAAAAATGAAACTCGTTACAATGCGCTATTTAACCACACATGATGCATCAATTTTATCACCATTTTCTGGTAAAATGGCGCAATGTAAAAGTTAGGATAGGTATGACGTCAAATAAAAATTACTTATCCATGATTTTAAGAATACTGTCTTATAATTAATAACAACATTCCTTTAGCTGCACCACCTTCCCCCATCTTCCCCTAAACTCTTTAATATAGCGGACATCAATATCTAATACACTATTGGAATATCATTAACATCCTTAGTCAGTAACCCCATACAAGAAAAAAGGCTGGTGACTTAGCTTGATCAAATAATTTCTCTGAGTTTTCCAATTTGTTCCAGGTTGAAATTTCAAATTTCCCTGAGCAAATTTCTGTTGTATGTGACAGCTAATTCTACGTCTTTAGTTTTCTGGTTGCAAAAGTAATTTGTTGAGTTGCACCGTCACGCATTAGTGATTATTCCAAGTTCAGCTAGAATTTACAGTTTTATCTACAATTCTATGATTTATAATTCCTTGATTTCCGGCGTCCGCACCCCTCCCTGCCATGGCGTCTCACATGAGAAATCCTCGCAGAAACGAACTTCGAATTATTGTCACTGGAACGTAATACCAATCCACATTATAACAACGAATCAGAGTGTTTCAAATTCAGCCTTCATCTCACTTTGGCCATTGTTGACTTGAAACGTGACACTGCGATAAAGTCGGCAAAGTACAACTTTGCATAGCAGTTAGTAAAAAAAAAAAAAACCCAATCCTCATTATTCAGAGTTGGTCTGTAAAACATGCAACGAACAGTTAAACAACCCGTAGGGTTTCTCAGCCTTTTATGAGTCTTTCAAATTTCCTCAACTTTTCCAAAAAATTCAATGTTCTGAGAACTTCCGATTCCCCAAGTTTTCCAGAAAAGTCACCGCCCTGGTCAAGTTAAATTCGTATGTTACACACCCTGTTAACTGCGACCCATCGTAATTAGATTATAATTCGGCTATGGACGGAATATATTCGACATGAGATATATTTTCTGAACTCAAAATGATGGATACGACATTTGCATTCGAAAACGTTAAACCCATTTTCTGCAAGAAAAACTGAGGAACATTGCGCTGCCAAGATACTGGATATTTGCAGTCACAAGCACGACTTAGAATTTAGAGGTCTGTTACTATATTTAAAAAAATGCTATAGCGATCATTTCACTTCTTTGTCGGTAATTTATGCAGGTGTGTCATTTTACACGCGAGAATAAACATCGATTAGTGGAACTGAACTGAAAAAAGGAACGTGTATGACTGGTTCACAGATTAGTCATTAAAACAAACGCAGTGGCGATACCAGTTTATCATACAGCTTCGTTAGCGAACGAAACGAAATGGGTCATAAATTTTGCCTTTCGACTTAACCGCGACGGGACCAATCATATTCTCCACCAAATCTTCTTTAAACAACATCAAAAAACTACTTTTCAAACTATGATGCGACTTGTAACAACTCTTCAAATCTACAACATCTTGTGGACGTAAAACTTGGTCATAAGAACCGCCAGGACTACAATGTATTTTTTCCTCTGTTGCGTAAGTTCGAGCATAGCAGGCTCTTGGTGAAGGACGCAGGCACTGGGTGAGAAATATTACGCAACATCCTTTAGCGGCAAAACATGTGAAGAGATTGTAAGACTAGCAAAAATAATCTACGAGTGTCATAAAATTGTAAGTATTCTTCATTCTTCTTTTCATGTTTCATAATTGACGCACTTTTTTTAAGTATTAAAGCGTTACGCCAACTAAAAATATTCTTTGCATTTATTAGTATTTCTTTGCTTTCATTTTGTGTATTTCATTTTTCTGTGGGTGAAAGCTTACGATGACTCGCCAACGCTTTTACATTGAAGATTGTGCTGGAGGGGTTTGCCACAATTGCTCCTGGGAATTAAGATGACGAAGTAAATGCAGAATTTGAGTAACCAATCAAACAATGAGATGAATTTCTTTCGACTGTTGAATAGCTATTTTCCGTTGTAGACACGACAGCAGACATCGCACGAATTCAGACGCGCTCTGCTAGGATCGTCATAGTTCGGAATAGACCACACCGATGTACACGTAACAGTAAATGTCTTGTATCATATTTATTTCGAAAGTAATGTCACGGAAAATAAAAACTGACTCTGATTCACGCGTATATACCCACTTGCAATGTGACCATATAAACAAAACAAAAAACAAACATTTTTGTAACAGCATAATCGTCTGTTTCTCATGGTGGAGCTTTCGCAGCACAACTAAGCAACGTCAGTACGTGGTGGAACGGCCCCTTGTCCGAATGCATGCTTGACACTGTCGTGGGATACCATCGATGAGATCATCAAGCCAGCCCTAGTCCAAACTGTCCCACTCTCCAATGCCATCTCTACATAATGTGTGGTAGCTGTTGTCGTCCAAAAACAGCTCGTTTCAATCGATCCCACATATGTTCGATTGGGTTCGTGTCCGGGATCAGCCAGACCACTCCATTCTGGTGATCCTAGCATGCTGAAGGACCGTGTTGATGAGAAAAGAACCCTTAGCAGGTAAATTTCCGTCCATGAAGATAAAATTGTCACCAAAATATTAACGATATAGTCTGTTGTTTCGGAATCTCATCCCTGCACCATAGAGCAGCAAGACTGCCGTTAACAACCACGAGAGTTGTACTGCAGTCTGATATAATGCCAGCACAGAATATCACTCCATCACCACCTCGTTGCACATCTCGGACGCAGTGTTTGAGGCATGTTACAGCGTTTTCTCGAAACACGTTATTTGCAATTATCAGGTTCCAAACAGATCCGAATTTATGCGTAAACAACACTCAGCGCCAATCCCTAGACCTCCATTTCGCAAGGTTTTTTAACCATCTGTAACGGAGTCCATGGTCTTTCGGTATTCGACGTGGTGCTTACCATGGTAATGAATATTTGCATCATCCCATTGTCTGCTAACAGTCTGATGCGATACAGAAAGTCCTGTAGCCTAATTAAACGGCCATTTCTGTTCTGGAGCACTCAGCCATTGCTCACAGAGCCACCGACAGGTACACAAATGATCGATATCTACAGCTTTTGATTCAATGACTAATCCTCGTTATAAGTCACTGGGCCCCCCTGAACGACCCATTCTGTTGTTTACGCTTCTCTACTGAGAACACAATACATCCCGCCTCCTTTGATACTTGCGGCTCAGTCTCTCGTTATATGAAGTGGTCAGTTCCTCATTACACACGGCTGTCCGGATACTTGTGAGTAGATAATGTATGTGTACGTAGACCTACATGTATATCGCATTACTAGAGGCGCTAAAGGCAACTAGTCCAACGAAAGATCAAAGCGGAGATGGTTCATGGTATGTTTCACCGGTAGTTGTGAGCATAAGACGGTGTAGTTCAAAGCCGACGATGCCGGTCACATGGGGACCAATCCCAACCGACAGTGGTGTCCAAGCTTCTCCAAGACGCCACAGTCTCAAATGGAAGAAAAAGACCTGCACCGTAGATTGTATTCAACAATTACAGCATTTACGTAAGGATATGGCCCAGGAAACGCGCTGGCAGTCCTTTGTACTATACGGGTGGTCACCACGCTTCTTGTTTCACACACTGTGCCCGCAGAGGTTGCTAGCATCGTATGGGCGCTGCGCACACAGGGAGGTAATTGGCAAGGGCCCAACAAGGACATGGTCGACACGGTGGAGGGAGTCCGCTAAAGAGCATGTCTAAGGTCAAGGAACTGCAGCACGGCGCAGCGAAAACCGCTTCAACTGGAGCCAACGCCTCTTATACGCCTGCAGGTGATGGTGCTGGAAGACAGTCGTTGCAGTGACTCAGTATGATCTGCCATTAGCTATCGGCTACTCATTGAGAACAGAAATAGGCAATCACACGAGATACCACGCTTTGTCGTAAAGGATACTTCACGCCAGTATCATCATAATCATCATCATCATCATCATCACCATCTTCTTCGCCCTCATTATCAGCCATTCAAATACACTAGTCTACCCTTTCCTATGCGTTACAATCTTCAGCATATCCACGTTTCTTCTTTTTTGTGTTAACTCGGTGTAGCGGTTACGTTAATTCCTTATCAAACTCTGAGCTTTCAACAATATCCACCAATGTCTCCATGGAAAAACCGACTGTCGAAGAAGAGCATCAGAGTCCCAGTGTATTCTAATATTATACCTGAATGAGGCAGTAGCTACATGGGATTGTCTAATCAAACCATTTCCTACCACTGTACCGAACATCAGAGGCGCATCAAGTCCACAAATGTCGAAACATTTGCTGTCACCGTGCACAGTCTCACGAGTGACGATAAAATTCTTTTTTTTTAGCAGTACGCCCCTTATTATACTTCGTGATACAAACATCATTGCTCTTGACGTCTCATGGTTGACGTCAATCTAATCTCCGGTCGCACTGGGCGGTAGTACCACATCATTTACATCTGCGTGATTTCGTTTCTTCTTCGACAGTCAGTGACGAAGGCAATGGTGAATTTGGTCGTAAGATCCGATTTTCACAGAGAACTGACGAGACAAGCACACAAAGAACATTTGATATAATAGTTACGCCACAAGCGACTTCGTGGTTAAGACACTTCTTTGTTTTACAGTGTCAATTACCCACCTTCCTTCAGGCAATCATCTTGGCCTTATCTCTTTGAGTTCCCTAAGGAACTTCTTTGTGCGCATTCCTTGCCCAACTCCATTTCATGGTCGTTACAATCGTGATTACATATTCCACTGCAGTCTTTTCTTTCATCTTTCTGTTCGTCTTCCTGTCTCTCCTGGTAACTCCCATGATAGATCACACCGTTGCTCACAAAGCAGACCTCAGTAATTCAATGACTTCCACATTTAGGCTGTCTCTTTACTGTAAGTCAAACTGGTAGCATACACTGATTGTAAATAAAACCGTTAAAAGCACTTCGCAGCTTAGATCTGAAGATTCAGCATAGATTACCAGATGCTTTCCAGGCCATTGTTAGATTTCTGCTTAATTCTTCTGCTGTCCATCGAGCTGCTGTCCTCAACTTTTCCAAATGCAAATACTCATCAACTTGATGAAAAAGAAATATTGACGTCAGCCGCATGAGGCCAATGAAATAATTCAATAGCTGCAAGTGAAAATTTGTGCCGGGCCGAAACTCGAACCCGGATCTCCCTCTTTAGGCGAGCGGTCGCTTTACTCGCCTCCGTTATCCGAAAACACTTCACGTCCTACCCAAATTCCCAACATCTCTCACACTACTTCTGTACACCTACATATACATCCATACTCCACAAGCTACCTGACGGTGTACCCCTTGAGTACCTCTATCGGTTCTCCCTTCTGTTCCAGTCTTGTATTGTTCGTGAAAAGAAAGATTGTCGGTATGCCTCCGTGTGGGCTCTAATGTCTCTCATTTTATCCTCATGGTCTCTTCCCGAGATATACGTAGGAGGGAGCAATATACTGCTTGACTCTTCGGTGAAGGTATGTTCTCGAAACTTCAACAAAAGCCCGTACCGAGGAACTGAGCGTCTCTCCTGCAGAGTCTTCCACTGGAGTTTATCTATCATCTCCGTAACGCTTTCGCGATTACTGAATGATCCTGTAACGAAGCGCGCTGCTCTCCGTTGGATCTTCTCTATCTCTTCTATCAGCCGTATCTGGTCTGGATCCCAGCAGTGGGCGAACAAGTGTACTGTAACGTACTTACTTTTTTTAGGACTGCATTTCCTTAGGACTCTTTCAATGATTCTCAGTCTGGCATCTGCTTTACTGATGATTAATTTTATATGGTCATTCCATTTTAAATCACTCCTAATGCCTATTTCCAGATAATTTATGGAATTAACAGCTCCCAGTTGCTGATCTGCTATATTGTAGCTAAATGGTAAGGATCTTTCTTTTATGTAGTCGCAGCACATTACACTTGTCCACACTGAGATTCAATTGCCATTCCCTGCACCATGCGCCAACTCGTTGCAGATCCTCCTGCATTTGACTACGATTGATCAGATGAATCGCGATTTCAGTTGGTAAGAGCTGATGGTAGGGTTCGAGTGTGGAGCAGACCTCATGAAGCCATGGACCCAAGTTGCCAATAAAGGAACTGTGCAAGGTAGTGGTGACTCCATAATGGGCTGTGTTTGCATGGAGTTGACTGTGCCCTCTGGTCAATATGAACCGATCATTGATTGGAAAAGTTTACGTTCGGCTACTTGGATACAATTTTCAGCTATTCATGGACTTCATGTTCCCAAACAACGATGAAATTTTTGTGGATGATAATGCGACAAGTCACCAATTGTTCACAACTGGTTTGAAGAACATTCTGGACAATTAGAGCGAATAATTTGGCCTTCAGATCACCCGACACCCATCTCATCGCATCGATCATTTATGGGAAATAATCGAGCGGTCAGATCGTGTTTGAAATTCTGATCCATCAACGCCTTCGCATTTTTGGAGGGCTACAGAGTGTAGCGACCCTTTTTTCTATCCTGACTTCCCTATCTTACATGAAAGTAGGAATGTTAATTTATCTGTACATTGACTGGTATTGGGGGGTTTTGTTTTATCCAGGCTAGTTCTTAAATTAACCCCAGTGAGTCACTAGACGTATTGTCTTCCCATTTCTGAAGGAAAAAACCATAAGTAAATTAATACTAGTGTTTTCAATAGATTCTCGTTCACTTGTTTCAGTTACTAGCCTGCAGTTTATTCTTGGTGATAATCACGTAACCTAATTCGAAGTAAAGTTCAAGACGAATAGTCAGTTTCAATTAACACGTTATTTTATTTAACAATAATTATTAATAAATCAGTTCATTCACACGATCGGATTCAAAGGGGTTCTTTGAATAAGTATCTAATCTGGAATCCCGTCAATATCAGAGATACTAAACAATGTTCTGTCACTTTCGATAAAAAGATTGTTCCCGTTTAATATCCATAAACTGTCACGAAGTATGATTACTAGTCGCGTGAAGTAAAGCTTTTCCACTATCACAATACAAAGTCCAAAACTGTCCAAAAATAGTTAATTCCGTAAAATATTTAAATCTTCACACGAAGTGACGTTAAAGTCAGAGAGATTATTGATCACCTCCCCGTTCCTCTAATATGACAAAGGTTCTAATTCTGATCTGAAATTAATGCTTCCCAAAAAACAATCTCGTCGCGATTTATTATTGCGCCTTGGTTTGATAAAGCTCCTATTGTTGCTTCCTAAAGCTGTACGCTGGTTGGTTGTTTTGTGGAAGGAGACCAGACAGCGAGGTCATCGGTCTCATCGGATTGGGGAAGGACGGGGAAGAAAGTCGACCGTGCCCTTTGAAAGGAACCATCCCGGCATTTGCCTGGAGCGATTTAGGGAAATCACGGAAAACCTACATCAGGATGGCCGGACGCGGGATTGAACCGTCGTCCTCCCGAAGCTGTACGTCCTAATTGACTTCGAACAGACTAGAAGATAGAGACTGGGGTATCATAATTGCATTGTATGTCTATTTATACTTTAGTAAACGCTATCTTTGGTGTTCAAGACCTACGTTCTGTGACTATAATATTGACTTTCTCATATATAAGAATAACTAATAATTTAACCATTTCTGTCGTTTTCCCCCCTCCCATGCTTCCAAAATTTATGATTAAAATTCTTTTCTTATTCAATTACTTTTGTGCTATAGATTTCCCTCTATTTGTCTCTTATTTCTATTTCGTAAATTACTACTTGTGGAGGGGCTTGGGACATTTTCTGAATTTATATTTCGAGGGCATTGGAGCTAATTTGGGAGCTATTTTGGTTTATTAACACCGAGAGGCGTTGTAGGTGTTACAAGAGCCTGTATGGATCAATATTTCTGGCAGGGGCTTCCAATGACTTGGTTGAGTGCATGTCACGTCGAGTTACTGCACTACGCCGGGCAAAATGAGGTTCGATACGATATTAGGAGGTACCCCATGTCTTTAGTCGCCTCAGTGTAGCTACCTTCTAGGTTTCAGAAGAATACCGCGAGAAAACTACAAGACTTAACGAAAATAAACAGACGTCAGAGGACGGGACACCTCTCCAAGTTTTTAAGTAACATTTCAGGTACTCAGACTGAACACCAATTGTGACTTGAAAACGCCGGTACGGTTCCTTTGAAAGGATGGCGTACTCCTACTTGCCTCACCAGCCTATTGATGAGGGCCCGTATACAGCCACATATGAACCGCGCTTCTTTCTCCACGTCTACCGAGGCCGAGACAGTGTATGCCACGCTGCAGTCGCGGCTTCCGCCGAATGTGATTGAAGAGAAACACCGTTTGGTCCGGTGGAATGCCGTGTAGCGGGCAGTGCGCGCCCCTATTCTTGCGTCAGATGCAGTCCGCCTGCTGCGTGACGGTCAATGGGAAGCACGTTACCAGTCGCGTCTCGGCCGGATACATCTGGCGGCACCGCCATTTTGTACCATGTGTGGCGTGCGAGACGTCGATGACCACCGACTTGTCTGCGACGCCACGAACGATATTCGGCGTTTGGTTCGCCAGATTTTGACGTTCCTCCCACGCACGACTTCTCACAGCATCACCTGACAAATGCTTCTCTTCCCGGACACGGACTTGTTCCCGCGAGCGAAGACCCACTCATTAACGTTGATTAACGGGCACACCGTCCAGTACCTGCTTGGTGGCAGTGACACATCAGTCCTCGATTTCTGGCAATACTTTAACGACCGACATTGTATAGTTGTAAAGAACCCTAAGTACCAACAACATTTCTCCGACTTCTACGGGAATGCTTTCCTCGATCTCCTTGCAGCTGTATCATCCGTGCTAGGAGCAGTTGACATACGTTCCTTCTTCCTTTTTACAGATTCCAGGATCGACTTCCTTTCCTATTCTTGAAACATTCCGAACTTGTGCTCCGTCTCCAATGACCTCTAAGTTGACGGAACGTTATATCCTAACCTTCCTCCCTTCCGCTGTCGCAGTAGACGCAATGACAGAAGCCCTTTTTGGCAGTCGTTTATTTGGTTGCCTACCTGCTAGAGCGAGCTAATTGAATGGGAGCCCTCAAGTGGTTCGCTCTGCAACTATGTTATCATATACAGGGTGTCCCAATCATCTTGACCACCCTAAATAACTGTTTGTCCACAAGCAAATTACAAAATGATTCAAGTAAATGTTCTTTAGCCATGAGGGGGGCATCAATCATAATGATTCCTTTCGTTGTAGCTTTGTTTTTTTACAACAATATGAACAGCGGTATGATTTTTTAAATGCCACCCTGAAACTTTTTAGTCGGTAATTAATTTCCTGTCCTAAAGACCTATTCAAAAATGTATCACAGTGTACCATTCACTGAAACACAACGTTATTAATTACATAACACACGTTGTGTTTCAGTGAATGGTACACTGTGATACATTTTTGAATAGGTCTTTAGGAGAGGAAATGAATTACCGAATAAAAATTACAGAGTCCCATTTAAAAAAGTCATACCGCTGTTCATATCTTTGTAAAAAAACAAACCTACAACGAAGGCACTAATGCTGTTTGATGTGCCCCTGACGGCTGAAGAACATTTGCTTGAAACATTTTGTAATTTGCATCTGGACGAACAGTTATTTAGGGTGGTTAAGGTAAATGGGACACCCTGTATATTACGAATCGATAATTCGAACAGGGGAGATACCCCGTCTACTACTACTTGTCACAGTGTTCGTGTGGTTGTCTTCTGAAATCCTGGAGGTATTTATTAACAAATCTGTACTTTATTTTAACCATACTGTAGCCGTAATTGATTTTCCGCCAACTTTCAAATTTACTCTATGGTTCCTCCATTAGCAAGAGAAGTCTGAAACTTCCTGGCAGATTAAAACTGTGTGCCCGACCGAGACTCGAACTCGGGACCTTTGCCTTTCGCGGGCAAGTGCTCTAACCAACTGAGCTACCGAAGCACGACTCACGCCCGGTACTCATAGCTTTACTTCTGCCAATACCTCGTCTCCTACCTTCCAAACTTTACAGAAGCTCTCCTGCGAACCTTGCAGAACTAGCACTCCTGAAAGAAAGGATATTGCGGAGAAATGGCTTACCCACAGCCTGGGGGATGTTTCCAGAATGAGATTTCCACTCTGCAGCGGAGTGTGCGCTGATATGAAACTTCCTGGCAGATTAAAACTGTGTGCCCAACCGAGACTCGAACTCGGGACCTTTGCCTTTCGCGGGCAAGTGCTCTAGAAACTGAGCCACCGAAGCACGACTCACGCCCGGTACTCACAGCTTTACTTCTGCCAGTACGTCGTCTCCTACCTTCCAAACTTTACAGAAGCTCCCGAGTTCGAGTCTCGGTCGGGCACACAGTTTTAATCTGCCAGGAAGTTTCATATCAGCGCACACTCCGCTGCAGAGTGAAAATCTCATTCAAGAGAAGTCTGCTTGCTCCATAACCAACCGGGCCAATGCAGTCAGCAAAACGAAGATGGTCCAGTCACATTCCATTAATGCAAAATAGAATATTCATCAGTAAATCCCTGATTCCCTAAAAAATTGAACTCCCACGTAGAAAACACCTTCAAGCTCTGTTTACTTTACAAATGAGTTAATATGTTAAATATTTGACGTTGAGCATGTAAGCGAGGAAAAGCATAGAAAAGGTTGAAATTAGGCTTAAAGTTTGTTGTAAGCCGGTAAATGATCTCGTTATGAAACAGTGGGTGAACATAGTCCGGGTATTTAGCACTCCATTTTAAGCAAAAGCATGTTTTTCACACCTCTCAATGTTTGTTGCGTAATATGTCCTGAACTACGTGTCGTACAATGATAAAATTTTTCGGGTACATTCAATACTATATGTCTGCAAAGTGTGTTGCGAATAGATTGCGAAGTAAAGAAGTGATAAATTAAAAGTCATGTCTGGCCCTTAAATATTTACAGCACGAACAGCGAAAATGTAGTAAACGATAAACTTTTTTTTCATTCCTCCTTTTGTGGGAGGTATCAGCGAGAATAGGTTTTCGTAAAGGTTTGAAATTATGTGTGATGTTTGTTGGACGTCACTTAGTGTAGTCATTCTCAAATACTGGATCAGCAAAATTCGGGTATTTGTGCGCCTTCGTTTACACTGCCTCAAGACAAACAGACAGTTTCTAACTGTAATACTTGTCTTAGAGTGCTAAACTGTTTGCGTAACATTCTATCTCTAAATGAATAGATTATGGCGACATCTTAATTTTTTTAACTCGGTCAGTAATTACGCAAAACAATAAATTTTTTCTTGTCCCTGGAAACCATTAGATAGGCAACCTGCAAATGGTATTGGGTCCCAGGATAGTCGCCTAGTGGCCGAGCGGTTCTAGGCACCACAGTCTGGAGCCGAGCGACCGCTACGGTCGCACGTTCGAATCCTGCCTCGGGCATGGATGTGTGTGACGTCCTTAGGTTTTGTTAGGTTCAATTAGTTCTAAGTTCTAGGCGACTGATGACCTCAGAAGTTAAGTCGCATAGTGCTCAGAGCCATTTGGACCATAGTCGCCTAGTAATATAGATTAGTTTCTATAAAATAAGGAAAAATGTAATAAATTACGATATCTCAAAACAGTATGCATATGATGAAACCTCGCTAAAATGTAGGAATGATAACGCAACATACAAAAAAATCATGCAAACACGTATCCAGAGAAAGGATATGAATTTTCAGTCTTAGAATGTCTTTGAAAGATACGAAGTTGATTCATCAGTGTATGCAGCCAAGTAACGTGCGATTACCCCAGTGTCAATCATCATTATCATATCTGGTTTTGGTTTAGGCGTCCTTGCCTGCTGCAATTTCAAGTACGATACAGCTAATATTTGCATCTCTTCTTAGGGCGCCCAACATCCCTTTTTCCTTCAGATGTATATTTGCATATTAATTTAGGTATTCGTTCTTCTGAGATCCTTTGAATGTGCTCGTCCCATTTCTTTCTTACTCCTATATTTCCTGAAGTATCCTTTCTACACTCGGTTCATTCCTGATTTCACTATTTTGTATCCGATCTGTGAGTTTGTAGCAAGTTATAGGTCTTAGGAATATCTCTTCTGCCTGAGTGCTCTTATTTTAATTGGTGTTTAGATTCCAAGTCTCTCGCCCATTCATTAGAACTGGTACAACCATAAAATTACAAAATTTTAGTACTGTCTCTTTCCTGGTTTTTTTGGTGAATCAGCGAGTTATAGTAGCTATCAACTGTTGGAATTTTTGGAGTTTGTATTCTTGATCACTGCCTGTAATATATGAGTTCTCACATACCAAGTATTTAATAGTATTTATTTAATCTAGCGGCTTATCATCAATTATTATTTTTGCTCTTAAATACTTATTACAACGGAATATCATCATCTTAGTTTTCCATTTAGATAATGTCATATCATAATCATTTGCCACCATGTGCAAGGACGAAATTTCTCTCTGTAATTTAACTACTGAGTCCGCTAAGGTTATCTGTTCAAATGTGTGTGAAACCTTATGGGACTTAACTGCTAAGGTCATCGGTCCCTAAGCTTAAACACTACTTAGCCTAAATTATCCTAAGGACAAACACACACACACATGCCCGAGGGGGGATTGGAACCTCCGCCAGGACTAGCTGCACAGCCCATGACTGCAGCGCCTGAGACCGCTCGGCTAATCCCACTTATAACGGTGCACTACATTATTCTGCCATGCCTTTATGACGTCGTCTATGTATATATTACATAATGTGGGTGATAAAGGAGACTTTTCTCTCAGTCCTTGTCTGATGCTTCTCGCAGACGGGCTTCCTTTTTGTATTTTGATTTTGTTGTGTATATACATACTATGAATTACAATTACTAGCTGCTGGGGTATACCACTCTGTTCCAAAATTTCCCATAATTTAACTGTGCTAACTTTATCAAAAGCTCCCTCGTACTCAAGAAAGGCTGTGTATCTGGAATTACTGTATTCTTTGTGTTCTTCAATAATTAGGCGGACTGGGAAAACACTGTCTACGATAAGTCTTCCTATCCGAAATCCATTCTGTTCTTCTGTAAGAAACGTTTCCGAAATTAGTCTATACACAATTATGTAACATTTGCGATGACGGAGTCCAGGAGTTTCGAAGAAATCCACCTACCAAAGTCCTAGAGCTTGGTGCACTCTAAAAACAGTAGGATTCATTCAATATAAGGTACAAAAAGCTGGCAAAAACGTGAATTTGATTGTAGTGAGATTGTTGCGATAAATCTATGTTTACACTGAATTGTCTGGTTCAAAAAATGGTTCAAATGGCTCTGAGCACTATGGGACTCAACTTCTAAGGTCATTAGTCCCCTAGAACTTAGAACTAGTTAAACCTATCTAACCTAAGTATATCACACACATCCATGCCCGAGGCAGGATTCGTACCAGCGACCGTAGTGGTCTCGCAGTTCCAGACTGCAGCGCCTGGAACCGCACGGCGAATTGTCTGGGATGAAGATGTTATACACACACCTTCCATGCGCACTTGGACTTCTGTGCTTAGTACTCAGTAATCAGCCAAAGAATGTAATATAGACTTAAGAGCTCTGATATTACTATACACCAGCTGATCAAAAGTATCCGGACACTACTATGTATTAGCTAACGGATTTCCCAGTTCATGAAATGTGCTAACTGATGGACAGTCATGATGCGACTGATAGCTCTTCATAGAGCTTCATTTCCTTCATTCATTCCCCACGCAAAACGATAAGAGCGGAGACCTCAAGTGCACAATGTACAGTTCCTTGTCCAACATCGTATCCCCTGAACGGGCGTAGTGCTGTTAAACTCGATGTACTTGTTAGAACACACGTAACCGTCAAGGTTTCCGCCTTCTGTTACCTTCTGAAAACGTTTGCCACTCGTTACTGCAAAATCCTGTCCTTTATATTAGCATAAAGTTCCTTTTCCATGTACTGTCTTGGCCTTGCTTTCACTCTTCGTGATACAGAACAAAACTGCAACTAGGTTGTATAGCACAATCACTAAAGCTCAGAGCATTGTGACTATGTGCAAAAATTTTCTGCACGTTTCGGCTCATTTGGTCTCAAACAGCGCATTCGTCCCTCATGGAACTGTTACTATGCTCAGCACTTAAAAAGGAATGATTTTCTTCAGATCTTAATCTTTTGTGAAGGGTAATATGCGGTGCTAATTGCGAAGGAATGTAAAGTTGTGCATTTAACTAAAAGCAAACTTTTTATAGTTTTACCTTATAGTACTATATGGTATCGAGAGTCAGCCACGCAGCGACGCTTTCTGATATCATATATACCAATCATATACGTACAGTTGTAATTAAAACAAGTAACAGGTTTTGTTTCATTGTTATGATATCGGGAAAATTAATGTCGTACAAGAAAGAGAAACTATATGACATTTTTGTACGGTTTTAGTCAGAATAACAAGTAATTCTGCTTCACTCATAACAGGCTGCACTAATAGCGAATTTAAATGAGGCCACTACGAATGGTCAAACAAATATTGATCATTTCGGCCAGTTCCACAAATCAAAATTCATATTCTGTAGAATAAGCCACTTTCTTCTGCCCCCTGTGCAGCTTATCATCACTTCAAAGTTTCAGTATCTCCGAGTCCTGTTAGGATTTCTTTTCTTCGTCTACTTTTGTCACTTCTCTCTAGAACTTTGACACCAAAAATTTGAGTTATTCGTTAATGTGGTTTCAGTTTATCACTAACAAGTATTAATCTGCTTCTACATCTACATGGATACTCTGCAAATCACATTTAAGTGCCTGGCAGAGGGTCCATCGAACCGCCTTCACGCCGGCCGGAGTAGCCGAGCGGTTCGAGGCGCTACAGTCTGGAACCGCGCGACCGCTACGGTGGCAGGTTCGAATCCTGCCTCGAGCATGGATGTGTGTGATGTCCTTAGGTTAGTTAGGTTTAAGTAGTTCTAAGTTCTACGGGACTGATGACCTCAGAAGTTAAGTCCCATAGTGCTCAGAGCCATTTGAACCATTGAACCGCCACCACAATCCTCTATTATACCAATCTCGTATACCGCGCGGAAAGAACGAACACCTATATCTTCCCCTGCGGGCTCTGATTTCCCTTATTTTATCGTGGTGATCGTTCCTACCTATATAGGTCGGGCCGGCCCCGGTGGTCTCGCGGTTCTAGGCACGCAGTCCGGGACCGTGCGACTGCTACGGTCACAGGTTCGAATCCTGCCTCGGGCATGAATGTGTGTGATGTCCTTAGGTTAGTTAGGTTTAAGTAGTTCTAAGTTCTAGGGGACTGATGACCACAGCAGTTGAGTCCCATAGTGCTCAGAGCCATTTGAACCATTTGAACCAACAGTAATGCTGCACCCGGGAGTCGCTACAGGAATTCGCCGACGACCGGTTACACCACAGGTGGCTGAAGTCATCGCTGTTATCACGCCAGACAACGCTGCGCGCTGTTCCCCGTCGTCAGGTAGTGCGCATGCTGTGTCACGACAGTTGAACATCTCGTGGTCCACTGTACGGAAGGTGTTTCGAACCAGTCACAAAAGGTATCCGTACAAGGTCCATATCGTACGACAGCTTGCTCCACAGGACGCACAACAACATGTTGACTTCGCTCTCCATTTTCTCGCAAGGACTGATGTTGACGAGGGCTGGCCCTGGATCATCCTATGGACAGACGAAGCTCATTTCCTCTGACGGGTGAGGTGAACACACAGAATTGCCGAATGTAGTGATCTTCACCTCCTGAAACTGTGCATGAAGTTCCTCTGTATGATGAACGTGTCACCATCTACGTTCGTCATTGGCCAGTACTTTTTTGGACAGATTCGCGCTCAAGGACGAAAGGCGTGCACCTGGCTGATTTGGTGAGGGCAACTAGCAACTCACGCGGGGTGCAGGCTAAGTATCGTACACAAGGTCCTCTGGTTTGGAGCAGAGTGGAAGGTCTAAACCAGAGGATCAGGCGTCTCTGCGACGGTATCGGTTCCGAATTTCTCGACCTCCGCTATCCGGTGCAGAATTGTAGGGTTCCCCTTAATAGGTCAGGCGTGCACTACGCGCAGGAAGCGGCTACTGGGGTATCGGAATACGTGTGGCGTAGACATGGGGCTTTTTTCAGGTTACAGGACCCCTCCTTTGGGAGCAAACACGATTTGCCTGTTAAATCAGCCACAGCGACCATAGAGTAAATATACTCTGGAGTGAGCATTCACATGCGCAGAACAGATTTTGTATTGTCAACATACATTGGCGGGCTGGTCACGTGATCTCGGGACGTCGTGTGTTTGTCCGTATAGCGCCCTGTATATTTAGAATGCCACTACATCCCTAGCACAGACGGATTCTTTTCGTTCGTGTCGTGGATTATTTATGTATGTTGCACAGACATTTTAACAGTATCCATTTGAAACCGGGAATAAACCAGCTACGTAACTTTTAAGGGCAAGTGATATTACATTCTGTTTCTTTGCGATAGGTGTCATAGTCCAGATGCACTCGATTTTTGGTAGTTTTCTGCGTATTTATTTTCTCGTTTCTGCGACCTAAGGCGCAATTTTTCTTATTGGTGGCACTTTGAGGTATTTATTTAACGTATTTTAAGTACTTGTTCCCAGTTTATTAAATAAATAGTAGACTGAGTAATACATAATGGACAAGTCACTGATAAATGCGTGGAGGATAGTATTAACTGAAACAACTAACCATTCCCTTTCCTGTTCCACTAGCAAATTTACGAGAGAAAGCGACTGTTTGTAAGCTTTTGTACGAGCCGTAATATAGTCATAAAATCGTAGAAAAATAGGTCTACAGAATCAAGCATTAATTATAAGGCATCTCAAAATTATTAAACATATACAGTGTCTCTTAATAATATGATAATTATAATTAGAGCTACACGGTATGTACCCATGAAAAGTTACTATCCCTCCTTTGACATATTTTTCTTTGCATCCGTAGCAACAACAGTAATTCACCCTCGCTATTATACTATCAACAAACGGTGAAACACAACAAAAACTCTTGATATTATAAACTTCAAACGCTGCAAAAAGCACACACGCACGGCGAAGTCCCGAAAACACGTGACAAACCTGATTTAATGTTGAAAACATGCGCAGAGCGCAATGCTCACTCCAGAGATATTTACTCTATGACAGCGACCTCAGAGAATCTTGATCCTCGCAGATCAGAGATAGAAAAGATTAATATGATTTTAGTAAACTGTAGGGGCATCCAAGGAAAGGTCCCAGAATTAGTATCGCTTATTGAAGGTTATAATTCACAGGTAGTATTGGGAACAGAAAGCTGATTGAAGCCAGACGTCATTGACAACGAAATCCTAGGTTCAGACTGGAATGTTTATCGTAAGGATAGGTTAGTCACCAATGGTGGCGGCGTGTTTATTGCAGTAAAAAATTCGATAAAATCTAGAGAGGTTATGACAGATTCCGAAGTGAATTAATCTGGGTGAAATTGAGTTTCAAAGAACGGCCAACAATGGTGATCGAATGCTTTTATAAACCACCTGGGTCAGGATCCGTAATTGTAGAGGGCGGCTGGAGTGGCCGAGCGGTTCTAGGCGCTTCAGTCTGGAACCGTGCGACCGCTACGGTAGCAGGTTCGAATCCTGCCTCGGGCATGGATGTGTGTGATGTCGTTAGGTTAGTTAGGTTTAAGTAGTTCTAAGTTCTAGGGGACTGATCACCTCAGATGTTAAGTCCCATAGTGCTCATAGCCATTTGAACCATTTTTGTAATTGTAGAGCGCTTCAGACAGAGCTTGCAAAATATCATTAGTAATTTTCCTGATCATACCGTTGTAATAGGGGGTGACTTCAACTTACCAGGTATAGATTGGGAGTGTTACGGCATCAAAACTGGTGCCAGAGACAGGAGATCGTTTGGCATTGTTCTGGATGTCTGGTCCGAAAATTACCTTGAGCAGATAGTAACAGAACCAACTCGTGAGGGTAATGTCTTAGACCTCCTGGCAACAAACAGACTTGAAATTATCGAATCAGTTAACGCAGAGGAAGGAATCAGTGATCATAAGGCGGTGACAGCATCTATGACGACGGGTCCTACAAGGAATGTGAAGAAAAGTAGGAAGATATATTTGCTGAGCAAGGATGACAGGATACGATTTTCAGAATATCTGAGAAGACAGTATCAAATATTCAGTGATAAGGGCGAAGCTGTGGAGAACAAATGGAAAAAAAATCAGATGCATCGTTCAATATTCCCTAGACAAGTATGTTCCGAGACAGGTTTTAAGGGATGGGAAAGATCCACCATGGTTTAATAGCTGTGTTAGGAAAGCGTCACGTAAACAGAGCACTGAATCTCAGATTCAAGAGAAGTAAAAACGTAGCTGACAAACGAAAGCTGAACGAATGGAAAATGAGTGCAAGGTGAGCAATGAGAGAAGCGTTCATTGATTTCGAAAGTAAGACTTTGTGAACCGACCTGATTAAAAACCCTAAGAGATTTTGATCGTATGTAAAATCAGTAAGTGGATGAAAATCATCTATTCATCCTCTCAGCGACCACACCGGCACCGAAACGGAAGATAACAGAGAGAAGGCCGAAATACTGAATTCGGTCTTCCGAAGTTGTTTCACCGCGGAAGATCGTAACACTGTCCCTCCTTTCAACTGTCTTGCGAACGTCGAAATGGCAGATACTGAGCTAACCGATCGCGGAACTGAAAAGCAGCTACAATCGCTTAGTAGAAGAAAGGCTTAAGGACCAGATAGGATACCTATAAATTTCTATAAAGATTATGAGAAAGAACTTGCTCCCCTTCTAGCAGTAACTTATCGCAGGGCGCCTGAGCAACGAAAGGTACCTAAGGTACCCAACGACTGGAAAAAAGCGCAGGTCATTCCCGTTTTTAAGAAAGGCCGTAAGACATATCCACACAATTATAGACCTATATCGTTGACGACAATCTGTTGTAGAATTATGGAACATGTTTAATGCTCAAGAATTATGGCGTTCTTGGAAAATGAACAGCTCCTCTATAAAAATCAACATGGAATCTGCAAACAGAGATCCTGCGAAACTCAGCTCGCTCTGTTCCTCCATGAGATCCTCAGCACAGTGGGTAATATCCGGAGTACCATAGCGAAGTGTGATAGGACCTTTGCTGTTCACAGTATATATAAATGACCTAGTAGAAAGCGTCGGATGCAGATGATACAGTTGTTTATACCAAAGTAGCAACGCCAGAAGATAGTAAGAATTTGCAGAACGACTTGCAGAGAGTAGATGAATGGTGCAGACTCTGGCAGTGGACCCTGAATGTAAATAAATATAACATACATAGAAAAAGAAATCCACTACTGTACAGCTACATTATTGATGACAAACAGCTGGGGACAGCGATTGCCGTAAAATGTCTAGGCGTAACTATCCAGAGCGACCTTAAGTGGGATGACCGTATAAAACGGATAGTGGGAAAAGCTGACACATGACTCAGATTCATCGGAAGAATCTCAAGGAAATGTAACTCATCCACGAAAGAAGTGGCTTATAAAGCGCTTGTTCGCCCGACTCTTTGAGTACTGTTCAACTGTCTGGGATCCCTATCAGGTAGGGCTGATAGAGGAGACAGAGAAGATCCAACGAAGAGCGGCGCGTTTCGTCAAGGGATCGTTTAGCTGGCGAGTGAGCTTTACGGAGATGCTAAACAAACTCCACTAGCAAACGTTACAAGAGAGACGTCGTGCATCACGGAGAGATTTACTACTGAAATTTCGGGACAGCACTTTTCACGAGGATTCAGGCAAAATATTAGTTCCCCCCACATACATCTCGCATATTTACTACGAGGAGAAAATTCGAGAAACAATAGCCAGTGCAGTGGCTTAGCGACAATCATTCTTCCCACGCACTATTCGCGAGTGGAACAGGGCTGGAGGGATCAGATAGTGGTACCGAAAATATACTCCGCCACACACCATTCGGTGGCTTGCAGAGTATGATGTAGATGTAGATGCGACTGGCCAGCGTTATTAAGATATAATTCGCCAGCATGCCATACCCGCCCGACAGAGAGAGAGACACATTGAACTCAACTGTTTTCATACAAGATGGGCCCCAACGCACATTGATCGTGAAGTTCACCTGCTTCTCCGAAACACATATGGAAACGATCGAATTAAAGCCTATCGTTTCCAAATGCTTGGTGGGGCTACATGAAGGACAGGGTCCACCAGGGGAACATTCACACGTGCGCTGATCTGAAGCGTAACTTACCAAGAGACATAGCCAGTATACCTACGGACATACATCGTTCTGCTGTGCAGAATGCAATCCTGTGCTTTCAGACTCCTCTGTACACTGATGCGTGCCATATTGAGCCCCTTTTGTAGCAGCAAACGGTATGATGTACCGTAGCAGCACATTAAAAGTGTTTCAGTTGAACTGATTCTGCATTATTTCTATTCCCTACGTCCTTGACATTAATGCTACCAAGTATGGTCCTCGTACGGTAATTAGTTTCCCTGTTATAACATGTTAAATAGGGAAGGTTTAATTATAACCACCCTATATTTTCCCCGACTCGATGCTCATGTTTATGTGCGTGTGTGGGTGTGTTAGCCCCTAACTGGGCCCTTCTCCCAGTGGTCTATAGGGAAAAACCTCCCAGGATGGGTGGTAATGGAGAAAAGAATGGTAATCGAGTAACGAACTTACCTGGATCGACAAAAGTTTGCGATGAGACGACTTCAGGCTTCTTTGTCAGACGCGACTGCAAATATCATATTTTTCGAGGCTAAGTGATGGGTGGCAATAAAAACGGAAGACAACGTCAGTCCGTTGCATAAACTTCCCATAAAAGCAAACTTCACACTAGTTTCTTAAAATCTGAACCCGTGCTTTAAGAAACACACAGAATATGTGGCAAGTCTCTACGTACTCATTTCGTAGAGTTAGTGTTTAGCTAAGTAGCTAGTCCCCGGCTGAAAGCTTGAGTCTGTATCACAAAGACGTCAGATGAATAACTCACCCAGAGACGAATAATTAGCCACTTTACTACGAAATACAGTAGTACACAGCTATAATTCGTAGAGGTGAAGACACAAAACTGAGACCAGGATGACAAGTTACTGACACTATATAATTCAGATCGGCATGGAACGTATTGACAGTAGCATAAGTCAGGGCTGAGAGCAAAATCAGCTGAACCGACAGATCATAGGTTTTTATGGTACTACAGTTTACGCCACCGTGGTGTACAGACAGCGTCATTGAGTAACAGTAGAAACGTCCTCGGTTCCGAGTTCGAACACAGTCACTGCTCGGATTTTGAATAAAAGTAACCAGCAATGGTGACCGAAGACTTACATGTAAGCAGTTGCCCAAAGGCCTTTCCGAAGAGAGTGGAGGAGCGGGTAGAGGTTCAGGATACCCTCTTGTCCTTGGGGTAGGGAACAGTGCCTGAAGAGAGAAGAATAAACCATGATCAACGGTATGATGGTACAGTAGCCAATGGAAACTACTGTATTAAAGACGTATAATGTGACCTATAGTTGAAAAGTGTCGTGATGATTCCGGAATCGACAATAAACTACAAATTATTTCCCCGTTCGTACTGACGGCCGCTGTGGCCGAGCGGTTCTAGGCGCTTCAGTCTGGCACCGCGCGAACGCTACGGTCACAGGTTCGAATCCTACCTCGGGCACGGATGTGTGTGATGTCTTTAGGTTAGTTAGGTGTAAGTAGTTCTAAGTCTAGGAGATTGATGACCTCAGAAGTTAAGTCCCATACTGCTCAGAGCCATTTGAACCCGTTCGTATTTCCGGGTGGGAAATGCCAAGCCGAGGCGATCATGAGAAAAGACTTAAAAAAAAGAAACAATAACATTACACACATTAAGTTACAGAATTACAGAAATCAATGAACTTGTCACATATTAGTTTATTAAAATTCAATACATATTGCCTGCATACCTACGTGTCGCTGTTATGCTCACTGGATGTGACGACAACTGCGAAGCCGAAAACAGTCGTGAATTTTAAGAAACTACAAGGTGTACAACTTTGCTTCTGTCGTTTTTTCCCCAACATTTGAGGCTTTAAGGAAACAAATTGGTTACACATGTGTAATTCAAAGTATTTTCCATCGCTGGCCACTACTTTCTCCCATCTTTCGGTCAGTGTACGAATCCCGCGTCGAAAAAATTGTTCATCTTTTGAAGCGATCCACGAATCGATCCAATTTGTGACTTCTTCATGAGATCGGAAGTGTTGGTCAGCCAGACCATGCGCCATTGATCTAAACAGGTGACAGTCAGAGGGAGCAATGTCTGGAGAATACGGCGGGTGGGGTAGGACTTCCAATGTGAACGTTTCCAAGTGCGTTTTGACCTCTTTGCAATGTGGGGTCGAGCGTTGTCGTGTTGAAAAATCACTTTATCGTGCCTCTCGCTGTACTTCCGCCGTTTGTCTTTTAATCCTCTGTTCAGACGCATTAATTGCGTTCGATAACTAGCATCTCTGATTGGTTCACTTGGTTTTAACACCTCATAGTACACGACGCCGAGCTGGTCCCACCAAATGCACAGCATGATCTTGGATCCGTCAATATTCGGTTTGGACGTCGAAGTGGAAGGATGGCCGGAATATCCCCATAATTTTTTCGTTTAGGGTTATCGTAATGAACCCATTTTTCGTCCCCGGTCTCAATGCGATGCAGAAATCCCTTACGTTTTTGCCTCTGAAGCAACTGTTCACAAACAACGTCTCTTGTTTTCAACTCACACAGACCCAAGTTCATTATTTCTTAATCATGCCCATAGGCTTGAGACGTTTTGAAATGGCTTGCTGTGTCACTCCCACTAATCGTGCTAACTCTTCTTGACTCTGGCGCGAGTCTTCACTCAGCAATGTCTCCAATTCTGTATCTTCGGAAACATTCTCTCTTCCACCACTATGCCCGCCTAGACTTTTAAATAACCGTTCTTGAAGCGTTGAAACCACTCACGACACGTTCTTTCACTAACAACGTCCTTACCATACGTACTTTAGAGCATTCGATGAAACGCAGCCCCTATTTTCTTCATATTGAAACAAAACAGTAACACCTCCAGCAAATGACGAGAATTAGACTCGTAAACTGACGTATTCAACCAAGAACAACTTTATGATGCAGACACAAATCAACCAAAGTTTGATTGAGGTTATGTTGACCGAGGTCCAAGCTAACTGCCTGACATCTACGATCTGTTTCTTTCAACTGCTACTTACCGTTGTCACCACCTATCGGCAAACGGCGGAAGCAAAGTTGTACACCTTGTAATATGTGACTAAGACAATGATTTCTATGATATAATTCGTCATAAAGGCACCCGTCTGCTCCGCGGGGCCAAGCGGCATTTCGCAAACATACTAAACATCTGACGGTGGAATATCAAAAGCCTGAATACGGTAGCGATCCTAGAAAATCTGAAGAGGGAACGTAAAGACTCAGTCTGGATATAGTAGGAGTCAATAACGTGAAGTGGGAACATGGTAAGTATCCCTTGAGAAATAAATATAGAGTAATATCAACAGTGGCAGAAAACGATATAAAGGGGGAAAGCTTTGTTACGAGATGGAGAAAAGGATAAGTCATTGTCTTCATTAGAAAAGAGAGAAACCAACGTCAACAACAATACTGCAGATATACAGACTGATGACAAAAACAGAAGATAAAGGGATAGAGTACATGAGGGAACTGGAAGAGAAATGAAATACTAAAAAATCGTACGTAATTGAAACGCCATAGTCGGCGAAAAAATAGAAGATAGAATTACAGAAGTATACGAGCTCGATAGTAGCAATAAGAGACGAGAAAGACTTTGAGTTCTGCAATAAATTTCAGCCAGTTATAGCGAATACACTGTTCAGAAATCATAATAGAAGGAGGTATACTTGGAAAAGAACACGAGTGACGGGAAAATTCCAGCATCATAGTCAGACAGAGATTTTGCAATCAGTTATTGAATTGTAATGAGTACCCAAGAGCAGATACATACTGAAATTTAAGAACATTGTCTGGAAGAAACAATGTGTGAGGGGGTGGGATACTGAACTATTGTGGAATTATGACGTGCGCCTGAAGTTGTTTGAAACTGTAAATATTGCGGTACTGAACACTTCGGAAGGCAGTTCAGTTGAAGAAGAAAGAACATCCCTAAAAATATGATAAAAGAAGTTGGACAAAGGTATACATGGTGAATCAGTCAGAAACTACACCCCAGGCACCTTTGAAATGAAAGATGCTGTTCCCTCATAAATGAAGAGTAACCAAGGGTCCACAATTGCATATAGATTTTAATAATCTCTAGAATGTGTACTTCTTCTGGAAAGTCACATTTCTTTTAATGGAATAATGCCTATTGACATTAGAAAATGAAAATAAATTAAATGAGAAAATCAATGGTCTTTTCTTCTTTTTTCAATAGTCTGTTACAAGTAAATAATGAGAGACCGGAGTTTGAGTACTGTAAATACCAGTAGTTCTCTCCTCTGTATGTCAGCGCTAACTCAAGGAAAACAAGTGAATAAATAAATCTGTGAATCAGAAGAAGAAGAAGAAGAGAATTTGTCTTCAGCAGTTGTATTCAAAACGCCGACCACCAGCTTCTCGCACCTTATGACTGATGCACACGTTGTACCATTCCATCGGACATTTCAGCGCAGGGAGCAGTAATACGTGTCAACTATTTGCAAACAATCGGTGAATAAAAGCTGTAGTATATCGTGCACTATGGGGTGGATAAGCCACCCTGGAAACGCTCTACTCACATCCTAATTTTATCTAGTTTTATTTTGTTAATGTCAATAACTGAGGCATTGGTCCATCTCAAAAATGCGACTTTCTACAAGAAATAGAAATGTTGATGGTTATAACAATCTGTATGTAATCTGTAATTTTATGCCCTTGGTCAAACTTCATATCTGTGGAAAACAGCACATCAATAGTACATTCCATTTCAGTAGAATTTTGAGTGCAAATTTTAAGTGATTCACTCCGAATAGGTAAAATGAAGGTCACTGTGTAAAAAAATCCACGCGCGATAGAACGTATACTCCATTTGGTCGATAAAAGAAGGAAACACACAAATGTTTAGGAAAAGAAAGGAACTCAGCAGTGTTAAGTCACGCATGAAATAAGTAGAATAGGAACGGTAGGGCAGTTAGAAGAAAATACTTACAGGCAAAATGTGAAGACACCGAAAAGAAAATGATCATAGGAGGAACCAAGGACGCCATACGCGGGGGCAATGGAGGCCGCAGCCAATCCTTCCCTAAGCAGTAAGGAAAAGAAAAAAAAATATAGCGTAGACAAGCGTTTTTCTTTGATGAAAATAATTTGGAATTCGGTATTACGCAGGTTTTTAACACAGTCGGAACTGTCGCCATTCGTCTTCCACAATATTAAAAATACTCCTTGCCCCCAGGTACAGCCCTCCCCAACCCCTCTCCACCCCCCGCCCACCCCCCGCTATCGTATAGGCGCCATTAGGTGGAACAGGTTCAGTATAACGAAAATAATACAAAATAGCAAGGAGTGTAAAGATAGCCGTTGTTGAGAAAAATCACACAACAGTTCCTACCACTGCAAGTGAGGTAGGTGAAATATATACTATAAGTATTGTCATAGCTATCAAAAATTCACAAGCACAAATTTTCAGGAATATCTGAATGGTGCTAGGAAACTGTATGGAGCTGGAAGGAATTACTTTATACTTTTTAATCTGTTTTAATTACGTGTTGTATTAAAAAGTTTTTATTTAAATAATTATTTTCTGATAAGATGGATAGTTTTTATGATGCACTCAGTGATGTAGTTGTTAGAGTAAAGTACAAGGACAGTGTTCTGCTCATGGGTGAATTTAATGCCAGGATTGGAAATCGAACAGAAGAGTATGAAAAGGTTATGGGTAAATTTGGACAGGATATGGAGGCCAACAAGAACGGGAAACAACTCTTGGATTTCTGTGCCAGTATGGGCTTAGTAATCACAAACTCCTTTTTTAAACATAAGGACATTCACCGGTATACTTGGGAAGGCAAGGGAAGCAGATCTATCATCGACTATATAATAACAGATCAGGAATTCAGGAAGGCTGTGAGGGACACACGTGTATTCAGGGGATTCATTGATGACACTGATCATTATTTAATCTGCAGTGAAATTGGTATTGTGAGGCCGAAAGTGCAGGAGGTCAGGTCCATATGTAGGAGGATAAGAGTGGAGAAACTTCAGGATAAGGAAATCAGGCAGAAGTACATAACAATGATCTCAGAAAGGTACCAGTTAGTTGAATGTAGTCAGTTACAGTCATTGGAAAAGGAATGGACAAGGTACAGGGACACAGTACCAGCAGTGGCTAAAGAATGTCTTGGAACAGTAGTGTGTAAAAATAGGATGAAGCAAACAGCTTGGTGGAATGACACAGTCAAGGCAGCCTGTAAAAGGAAAAAGAAGGCGTATCAAAAATGGCTACATACTAGAACTCAGGTAGACAGAGAAAGTTATGTTGAAGAAAGAAACAAAGCCAAACAGATAATTGTAGCATCCAAGAAGAAATCTTGGGAAGACTTTGGAAACAGGTTGGAGACTTTTGGTCAAGCTGATGGAAAACCATTATGGAGTGTAATTGGCAGTCTTTGAAAGGGAGGTAAGAAGGAAATGACAAGTATTTTGGACAGGTCAGGAAAACTGCTTGTGAATCCTGTGGATTCCTTGGGCAGATGGAGGGAATATTTTGAAGAGTTGCTCAATGTAGGTGAAAATACGATAAGTAATGTTTCAGACTTCGATGTACAATGCGATAGGAAAGATAATGGAAATAGGATCACATTTGAGGAAGTGGTGAAAATGGTCAATAGATTCCAGTGCAATAAAGCAGCTGGGGTGGATGAAATTAAGTCGGAACTCATCAAATACAGTGGAATGTCAGGTCTTAAATGGCTACACAGGATAATTGAAATGGCCTGGGAGTCGGGACAGGTTCCATCAGACTGGACAAAAGCAGTAATCACACCAATCTTTAAACATGGAAACAGAAAAGATTGTAACAACTACAGAGGTATCTCTTTAATCAGCGTTGTGGGTAAAATCTTCTCAGGTATTGTTAAAAGGAAAGTGAGAGTATTAGTTGAGAACCAATTGGAGGAAAATCAGTGTGGGTTTAGGCCTCTTAGAGGTTGTCAGGACCAGATCTTTAGCTTACGGCAAATAATGGAGAAGTGCTATGAATGGAACAGGGAATTGTATCTATGCTTTATAGATCTAGAAAAGGCATATGACCGGGTCCCTAGGAGGAAGTTATTGTCTGTTCTACGAGATTATGGAATAGGAGGCAAACTTTTGCAAGCAATTAAAGGTCTTTACATGGATAGTCAGGCAGCAGTTAGATTTGACGGTAAATTGAGTTCATGGTTCAGAGTAGTTTCAGGGGTAAGACAAGGCTGCAACCTGTCTCCGCTGTTGTTCATATTATATATGGATCATATGTTGAAAACAATAAACTGGCTGGGCGAGATTAAGATGTGTGAACACAACATAAACAGTCTTGCATATGCGGATGACTTAGTTGTGATGGCAGATTCGATTGAAAGTTTGCAAAGTAATATTTCAGAGCTAGATCAGAAAGGTAAGGACTATGGTATGAAGATTAGCATCTCCAAAACGAAAGTAATGTCAGTGGGAAAGAGATATAAACGGATTGAGTGCCAAATAGAAGGAACAAAGTTAGAACAGATGGACAGTTTCAAGTACTTAGGATGCATATTCTCACGGGATGGCAACATAGTGAAAGAACTGGAAGCGAGGTGTAGCAAAGCTGATGCAGTGAGTGCTCAGCTACGATCTACTCTCTTCTGCAAGAAGGAAGTCAGTACCGAGACTAAGTTATTTGTGCACCGTTCAATCTTTCGACCAACTTTGTTGTATGGGAACGAAAGCTGGGTAGATTCAGGGTACCTTATCAATAAGGTTGAGGTTACGGATATGAAAGTAGCTAGGATGATTGCAGGTACTAGTAGATGGGAACAATGGCAGGAGGGTGTCCACAATGAGGAAATCAAAGAAAAACTGGGAATGAACTCTATAGATGTAGCAGTAAGAGCGAACAGGCTTGGATGGTGGGGTCAGGTTACACGCATGGGAGAAGCAAGGTTACCCAAGAGACTCATGGGTTCAGTAGTAGAGGGTAGAAGGAGTCGGGGCAGACCAAGGAGAAGGTACCTGGATTCGATTAATAACGATTTTGAAGTAATAAGCTTAACATCAGAAGAGGCACCAATGTTAGCACTGAATAGGAGATCATGGAGGAATCTTATAAAGGGGACTATGCTCCAGGCTGGAAGGCACAATCAGCCTTAAGTGATGATGATGATGAATTATTTTCTGCTTTTTCCTCTTGTGTATGAAATTTTTTAACCGATTCCGAACATTTTGATGATATAACAACGTAGACAGGTAGAGACTTGTGGTAAACGTCAGGTTTATTGCAGTTTCTCGTCAGTCGAATCCATCAGTTTATTGCTTCCTCCTAAGTCTATATCACGAAAATATGGCGAAGGTAAAAATTAGATAGAATCGAGCTCACATGGAGGCTTATCAGCAATCCTTTTTACCGCGAAACATTCTCGACAACAGGAAAACGTGGAAACAGCAGCGGTACATAAAGTAATCTCCACCATACACCAGATAATAAAGCGAGTTCCTATAGCGTGATCTCCAGTGCGGAGCTATGTTGAAAGTTCCAGATCTCCAACTATTCGGGGAATTAGTTTAGAATCAATAAAATTTTCTCGGGCTTCCAGCCGCGTCAAATGGTTAAAATCATTCGAGCTTTCGACCGAGCTCTTCCCGGCCATTGTCCAGTGGTAAGACTTAATGCTGTGTCCCCGTGGCCACGTCGTTGTATAGCCGCACTGCTGGCTGTGACGTCACTAATGCTCACTTCCTCGCCATACATGGTAATGTTTTCACCCCGCGTCTGTCGCGCCGTTTCAACCTCGCGATGGCCGGGTCCCAGGCTGTGCTCAGCTGCAAACCGCCGTCCTTGTTGGTGGTGTTTTCAGAGGTTTTTATTTCAATAGCTTCTGTTATGACGCTATCCCAAAATCCCTTCGTCCTCATAACGGCAGATGTTTCTCCGAATAGAATTCGGTGCGCATCTTCTAAGGCGTGTTATGCCACGGCTGATTTTTGTGGATAGCGTAGGCGTAAGCACCTCTCGTGTTCCGTCCGGCGTTGCTCCACGGTACGTACTGTTTGACCGACGTAGTAACAGCCACACTGAGATGGTGTATGGTACACTCCAGGCGTTCTAAGCCCTAGATCGTCCTTCACAGGCCTCATGAGCTGTAGAATTTTTTGATGGGGGCCTGAGCACCGCCGTTGTGTTTTTGCCTTTCTGTGGTACAGTGTCGGGAAAATTAGCCGGCTCCTGAAGAGATATAGCATTTGCTCGGTGTTCAGGCCCCCAGCAAAAGCTCGTGGGATTTTAACCACCTGACGTGGCTGGAAGCTCGAGAAAATCTTATTAGTTCATATCGCCGCGAAACCATGCATTCGTAGTTTAAAATCAGTTGCGTATTTTACACAGAATAAACAGACAAGAAAGCGACCTTATAAAAAAATTGTTAACAAAAGAATTGGCCTGGTACGATCAGCACTCTCACACTGAGGGTTCCGTACAAACTTAATTATGTACAGAGAGAGTTCATCAATTCGGGGAATCGAGAATCTCGACCACTTTTGTCTGTTATTGGTACTGCCAAGATATCGATCCGAAGGATCCCAAGATTTTTGAGAATGTTTTAATTTTAATAACATAAATGTGACATAGAGCCAAGCAGCAGACAGACGACTATTATTATAATAAGTGAGCTGACTGAGTAGAGGCTAAGATCTATGTTACTTGCAAATATTGTGTCGGACGGCTCCGACAGTAAAGATGTGGAATGTTTGAGTAGAAGACGAGCCGTCTGTGAGCATTGTAAACGCTGAGTCTAAAAATGCATAACATTCAAAAGCCGACGTAGTGCTTCACATTTTCGCCTCTGCTTAGCATTGTAAATCACGTGGGCACGTATTTATTGTGCGTCCTTTTGTTAATATACACTCCAAGAAAAAAAAGGAAAAAAAGCACCAAGAAGGAATTATTCAAATGTGACGGAAATCCGTAAATGTGACTTGCATGTGCATACAAAGAAATTATTACAATTTCAGGAAAAATCGCATGATTTTGTCAAGAGAAAGAGCATCACAAACACACCAAGTCAACAACGTGTTGGTCCATCTCTTGTCCTTACATGTCCGCCCCGATAGCGAAGTACTCAGCGTGACGGATTGCCGTCCTACGGACCCGGCTTCGATTCCCGGCTGGGCCGGAGATTTTCTCCGCTCAGGTACGGGGTGTTGGGTTGTCTTCATCATCATTTCATCTCCCTCCGGCGCGCAGGTCGCCTAATGTGGCGTCGCATGTACTAAGACCTGCACTAAGGCGGCCGGACCTGCCCCGCAAGGCGCCTCCCGGCCAATGACACCAAACGCTCATTTCCATTTTGTGCTTACATAAGCAGATATTTTGCCGGACGTTCATTGATAGAGTTGGCATATGTCCTATTGAGGAATATCATGAAAAAATAGTGCCCCATTGGCTCGTTAGCCAATATCGGGTCCAACCGATATGGTTACGAGCTCAGGAGATTCGCTGCAGACGACGTCGTGCTGTTAGCAAAGGAACTCACACTAACGCACTGTTCTAACGGATATGCTCGTCGTACGCCCCACAATCATTACTGCGGTTATTTCACCCAGTATTGCTTGTCTGTTAGCACTGACAACTCAGTGCAAACGCCGCTGCTTTCGGTCGTTAAGTGTAGGTCATCAGTCACTGCGTTGTCCGTGGTCAGAAGCAACGCCTGAAACTTGATATTCTCGGTATACTCTTGACACTGCGCATCTCGAAATATTGAATTCCCTAACGATTTACGAGATGGAATGTCCCATGCGTCTATCTCCAACTACCCTTCCGCGTGCAAAGTCTGTTAATTCCCTTCATGCGGCCACAGTCAAGTAAGAAACCTTGTCATATGAATCACCCGGGTACAAATGACAGCTCCGCCAACGCACAGCCCTTTTATACCTTGTGTACGCGATACTATCGCCATTTGTAAATGGGCATATCGCTATTCCATGACGTTTGGCATTTCAGTGTGTGTAGTCAACATTTCGCGTAAAAGTTGATTCAACTGCTCTCTCATTAAATAGTAAATGCAGGCAGGTAATTAATTGTTCATTTAAATTTTGGGATCAGTTACTATACTTCCTTTATTTATTAAAAATATTTTCCAATGAGACTGACGACCGTAATTTTAACAACCTACGACACTTAAATACAGATTTGTGTGATCTAACAGAAATGATTTGAGATTTGCATTATTTTCCTCACTGAACATGGTATGTTCTGGAGAAGAATAGGTAACTTTAAAGCCGTTTGTGTAAATTAACCGTTACTTACAAGATCACGAATAAACTTTTTTAAAAAAATAACAGTGTATAGTGTTGTGCAAAACGTCATAAATACAATATTTCGAGCTGCGCCGGCCCGGCTGGCCGAGCGGTTCTAGGCGCTACAGTCTGGTACTGCGCGACCGCTACTGTCGCAGGTTCGAATCCTGCCTCGGGCATTGATGTGTCTGATGTCCTTAGGTTAGTTAGGTTTAAGTAGTTCTAAGTTCTAGGGGACTGAGATGTTAAGTCCCATAGCGCTCAGAGCCATTTGAACCATTTCTCAAGCTGCACAAGAAAATGCAAGCGTTCGAGCTACTAGGACACATTCAGTGGAGCCATGGCATTTTTAGCTCTTAGCAGCTATTTGATTATTCTTTCTCTAAATACTATATATATATATATATATATATATATATATATATATATATATATATATATATATATATATATATATATATATATATATGGCTCACCGGCCATTTGACCATCCTCTTATGTACGGATGCACAAACAGTGCCAGAACTCTTACGGGAATCGGCGGCAAAGCCGCGAGTAATGAGTATAATGGGCAGGAGCATTATCAATATAGTTCGGGACAATAAGTTGAGAATGTGGGTCTCACGGGAGGCGTGCCAGAGATAAGTCCCTGCAGTCGCACTATGCTCTGTGTCCTCGGTGGCTCAGATGGATAGAGCGTCTGTCATGTAAGCAGGAGATCCCGCGTTCAACTGTCCCCGTTGATTTATATCGACGCCTGTATGCAGCTAAGGGTATTCATTTCATTGTAATTACAATGCAACCATCTGATGAACAAAAGTGTTCGAAACGGGTAATGGTAAGGTAGAATAATATGTGTTAAAGAGATATGTCATGGAGTTAAAGTTGATAGCTGTCAAGCATTTCACAGTAGTTTTCGGGGAATGTATATAAATGTACAGGGTGTTTCAAAAATGACCGGTATATTTGAAACGGCAATAAAAACTAAACGAGCAGCGATAGAAATACACAGTTTGTTGCTATATGCTTGGGACAACAGTACATTTTCAGGCGGACAAACTTTCGAAATTACAGTAGTTACAATTTTCAACAACAGATGGCACTGCAAGTGATGTGATAGATATAGAAGACAACGCAGTCTGTTGGTGTGCCATTCTGTACGTCGTCTTTCTGCTGTAAGCGTGTGCTGTTCACAACGTGCAAGTGTGTTGTGGACACCATGGTTTATTCCTTAGAACAGAGGATTTTTCTGGTGTTGGAATTCCACCGCCTATAACACAGTGTTGTTGCAACAAGAGGAAGTTTTCAACGGAGGTTTAATGTAACCAAAGGACCGAAAAGCGATACAATAAAGGATCTGTTTGAAAAATTTCAACGGACTGGGAACGTGACGGATGAACGTGCTGGAAAGGTAGGGCGACCGCGTACGGCAACCACAGAGGGCAACGTGCAGCTAGTGCAGCAGGTGATCCAACAGCGGCCTCGGGTTTCTGTTCGCCGTGTTGCAGCTGCGGTCCAAATGACGCCAACGTCCACGTATCGTCTCATGCGCCAGAGTTTACACCTCTATCCATACAAAATTCAAACGCAGCAACCCCTCAGCGCCGCTACCATTGCTGCACGAGAGACATTCGCTAACGATATAGTGCACAGGATTGATGACGACGATATGCATGTGGGCAGCATTTGGTTTACTGACGAAGCTCATTTTTACCTGGACGGCTTCGTCAATAAACAGAACTGGTGCATATGAGGAACCGAAAAGCCCCATGTTGCAGTCCCATCGCCCCTGCATCCTCAAAAAGTACTGGTCTGGGCCGCCATTTCTTCCAAAGGAATCATTGGCCAATTTTTCAGATCCGAAACGATTACTGCATCACGCTATCTGGACATTCTTCGTGAATTTGTGGCTGTACAAACTGCCTTAGACGACACTGAGAACACCTCGTGGTTTATGCAAGATGGTGCCCGGCCACATCGCACGGCCGACGTCTTTAATTTCCTGAATGAATATTTCGATGATCGTGTGATTGCTTTGGGCTATCCGAAACATACAGGAGGCGGCGTGGATTGGCCTCCCTATTCGCCAGACATGAACCCCTGTGACTTCTTTCTGTGGGGACACTTGAAAGACCAGATGTACCGCCAGAATCCAGAAACAATTGAACAGTTGAAGCAGTACATCTCATCTGCATTTGAAGCCATTCCGCCAGACACGTTGTCAAAGGTTTCGGGTAATTTCATTCAGAGACTACGCCATATTATTGCTACGCATGGTGGATATGTGGAAAATATCGTACTATAGAGTTTCCCAGACCGCAGCGCCATCTGTTGTTGACAATTGTAACTACTGTAATTTCGAAAGTTTGTCTGCCTGAAAATGTACTGTTGTCCCAAGCATATTGCAACAAACGGTGTATTTCTATCGCTGCTCGTTTAGTTTGTATTGCCGTTTCAAATATACCGGTCATTTTTTAAACACCCTGTATATGCGGAATGAAACAGCGGCTGCTCACTATCATATGCTCTGCAGCGACGGAGGGTAGAGCTTAACGTCATGTCGACATCGACGACGACTGGATTGGACAAGAATGGGGAAGAAACTGGTGGCGCTCTAGCTTGTGGAAACATACCGGCACGCTACCCATGTGATTTAGAAAAGCCTAATTTAGGATATCTGCACGAAGATTTCTACCATCAGAATTATTAACCATGCTCAGTCTGAGGATCTGAAACTCTCTTATGAGCTGCATACCACTGACAGACAAATCTTGTATACAAGAGAACGGGAACGGTGGAATATTCCATCGTTCCTGCCGCAAATGTAAATGACAGCGGACAGGCAGTTGGCTTATGGACGTCTTCGTTCCACGTCAGCAGTACCGCGACTCATAATTCCACTGCTACTTAATAGCGGGTTCATTGTACGAATAAATGAGACGTTCGCATTCTTCACATGCTTGACATACTGCATATCTTCCGCGGACCACGTACTTGTCAACGAAGTTGTTCCATGAATCATTAATTATTATTCACGCACGTGGCATAACTATGCTAATTTACAGTTTCAGGCTCTCCGAACCACTTAGTGGTACCAGTTCCGGGAAAGCAGTATAACTGCAAACGCGTGTGGGAAAGAGTAACGGTTTTCTTGTATTCTGCTTTCGGCTGAGTTTTCCTAGGGCGATGTGTCAGCGCAGGAAACTGCGCTGCAGGATCATACATTCATCCATCGACCGTCAAAGTTTACAATTTTGCATTTTTCGTCGATACCTGTAGAATATCAGTTTGTGGCCCATTTGCATAACTCGTTTGAGGCGAGCAGGCTGTTTTTTCTTTAAAGTGTCAAATATAGAATGGCTACGACAAGAAATCATTTCTAAGAACGGGAGTTTTTTAACGTCTTATAGAAGTTTTGTTAGAAAGTCGTTTTAGGAAGTTATGTGTCTGGAGTGTAGTACTAAAAAAATGGTTCAAATGGCTCTGAGCACTATGCGACTTAACTTCTGAGGTCATCAGTCGCCTAGAACTTAGAACTAATTAAACCTAACTAACCTAAGGACATCACACACATCCATGCGCGAGGCAAGATTCGAACCTGCGACCGTAGTGGTCGCTCGGTTCCAGACTGTAGCGCCTAGAGCCGCACGGCCACTCCGGACGGCCGCGTAGTATTATATGGAAGTTACGTTAAACGAGTACGGTAAACATTTCAGACAATTAGGTTCAAGAATCTGATTAAAATTCAAGTGAAATGATATGACTATTAAGATTCGCCGATGACTCTACTGTGTTCAATGAAGTGAAGAAGAATTACAGGATAATGTTGAGTAGAATGGACTAATGAGTACAAAATACAGGTTAAGAGTAAAAGGAAGAAAGGCGAGAGTAATGAGAAGTAGCAAATGAGAACAGCGAGAAACTTAAAATCGGATTTGATGATCGAGAAGTTAAGGAACTCTGCTACCTAGCCAGGAAAATAGGCCATCACGGACGGAGCAAGTAGGTCATTAAAAACAGACTAACAATGGCAAAAAGGGCAGTCCGGGCCAAGAGAAGATTAGCAACATGAAACATAGATCTTAATTTGAGAAATAAATTCCTAGAATATACGCTTGGAGGATAGCGTCGTACGGCAGTGAGACATGGGCTGTAGGAAACCGGGAACGGAAGAGAATAGAAGCTTGTGTGATATGATGCTACAGAGGAATGTTGAAAATTAGTTGGACTGGTAAGGCAAGGAATGAGGAGGTTCTCTGCAGAATCGACGAGGAAAGGAATATATGGGAGATAGTGACAACAAGAAGGGACAGGGTGATAAGGCAGCTGTTACGGCATCAGGGATTAACTTTCATGGTGCTAGAGGGAGTTGTAGAGGGTAAAAACGACAGAGGAAGACAGAGATTGGGATTGGGATACATAGAACAGAAAACTGAGGACGTATGTTGCAAGTGATACTAGGAGATGGAAATGTTGGCACAGTTCATGGTGGGCCGCATCAAACCAACCGGAGGACTGATAAAAAAAATGGAGGGGGCAGATGTTTTTGAAATACGCTGCTGCAGGAGAATGCTGAAGATTAGACGGTAGATCGAATAAGTAAACAGATGTAAATGAATCGAATTGGGTAGAGGTTGATAGAAGGCTTGGAGAAACCGTCAGTTTGATAGTGGAGGAAAGTGTGGCTGGTTAAAACTGTAGCTGTAGACCAATACTGAATGCAGTAAGCAGGTTCAAATGGATGTAGCCTCTAGTAGCAATTGGAGATGAAGAGCTTTGCACAGGATAGACTAGCATGGAGAGTTGGATGAAACCACATTTTGGACTGAAGACCACAATAGCCACAACATTTTATAGTTCCTAGCTATAGATATATTTAGGCAACTATTATTTCGTTACTTAACATATTTACAAAACCAGATAATTATTTGACGGGCAACAGTTGGAGTCATCACCCTAAATTACTTGTTTTAACTTCTTATACGATAAGGATTTAAGCTTATTTTTTCTGCACTATCGTTTCTTCTTCTGTGATCGGTTCACTAGTGTATACCTGTCTTGGTTGGTTGATTCGGGGGAGGGGACCGAAAGCACCTATCTTGAATTGATCAAGTAATGCGGTTGTTGTGGCTCTGTTTTTTCTCATCCTGGCGTTTTCTAGCGAAGGTGTACTTTCTATTAGGGAACAATCAGATAGCATTGCTGGCGCTATCTGCTAAACCGTTTACGTATGCCCCATTACAATTCCGTTCAGGCACGCCTTACGTTACTTCTATTCAACGTTTGCGGCCCATTTTAAGATAGTGAGTTCTGGTCGTTTAAAATGCGTCGAGGCAATCGCATATCTGTCAAGATACTCCGCATGATCGTAGTTTTAATCAGTAAACCCCAGATACATTAAAGAATTGAACTCCCTTGTATAAAACAGCTTCAAACCTCTGATTACGTTACAGATCAATTGATACGTCAAATAGTTGACGTTATGCACGCATGTTGCAAGAAGTTTATAAAAGGTTTGATATCATGTTTAGAGCTTGGTGTTGCCAAATGCTCTAATTATTAAACGCTGGATGAATATAGTCTGGGTAGTTTACGTTCCATTTTTAGCGAAAGCTAGTTTTTAACGCATCCCATCAACCATAAGTTGTACAGTTATATAATTTCGTAGGTTCATTAAGCATTATGTGCGGATTTTGTCTACAACATGTGGCGTAAATAGTGTTCGTACAAAGGAGTAATAAATTACATTACCTCACGCGGCAATTTTACTGCACGAAGATCGAAAATGTAGTAAGCTACAAACTTTTTTCCATTTGTCATTTTGTGAGGAGGTGTCAATCAAAGAAAGTCCCTTATAGGTTTGAAATTATGTATAAAGTTTGTTGTCAGTCATAAAGTGCTCTCATTCTTTAACACTCGAAGAATTTAATCTGGGTATATGCGAGCGGCGAGTTACGCTGCCTTAAGACGTATACACAGTTTCTAAGAGTAACATTCGTCTTGTGTCGTAAACCTTTAATGTAAGATTTTGCCTCTTAATGAGTACATTTTGACAGCATTTTAAATTTTTAGATTCGGTCAGTAATAACGTGGAATATTGAAAATCAAATTTTTGGTTGGAGTAACCTTCAGTTGGAACTGTGAGCCACAAACCATGAACCATAAACGATGCACCGGAATAGCCAGTTATAAATATAGAATTATAGACTATTCTGCCTCGTATACCATGGATCTCCATCCGGAAACCTGTGCATATGGGATCCACCTGTTCGCCCCTATCGATTGTTTGCACAACAACATTTGCACATAATGTGAGTTGTACTTCCTGAATCTGTGCTGTTATTAGAGAGATGCTTGTTTACCTCCAACAACGTCATAATGTTGAAAGGGACGTACTGACATCAGACACATGAGTGCACTGAACTAATTCAGTGGCGAAAATTGAAAATTTGTGGTCGACCGGGACTCAAACCTGGATTTTTCACTTGATACGAGCGCTCGCCTTAAGCGCTTCGGATATCTGAGCACGCCTCCCAACTTGGGTACACTACCTCTGTAGCGACCCCCTATCCATTTTCCTCAATGCTCGCATCATCTCGCGCGGTTACTGCAAAAGGCGGACCTAGGGTGCATCTGCACTGTCCGAAAAGTCTGAAAGAACAGACATCACATATATAATAGTAATGTCGTAATATTTGCACTTAAAAATGCTCTAGGATTAAGATCTTGCAACAGAGGGACATCAGCGGCATTGGAGACAGAAGGCACGGCACCCGTTCTGGTGACAGGCAAAGCGCTATTCACGCTAGAGGAAACAGAGCATCAAAATATTCCACAACACTCATCAAATGGTGACAGTCACACAGACAGTCAACTAAACGGGACGCCAGCGTCAGGATTTTCAGTGTCGTAAGTTTTTACGTTGGTGTTGATCAGTGGACAGCTGTGACATGTGCTAGCATCGGAATTTAAACCTACTCCAACCGTGGTCACTACTGTCATAGCAGTGTATTTTGTTCTTTTGTATCTTCTCACTCTTTATCGTTTGCTTTGTTCTCGCTACACACTGAAAATGTCCCATGACGACTCGGATATTTTTTCCACGAGTGTTCTTCCACAAAATAGACCAGATATCGCGAATCAAAAAATTAAATAGCAGAAAGAAAATCTATGGTGAACTTAAATAAAAACATAAATATGAGCTTCCTAGACAGTATGGGCTTCCAAAACTATATAAGTAAAGTTTACTCATAAGTCCAGCTGCATCGTCATGCATTGCTTTATATCACGAACTGGCTAGTAAACTCGACACTTTCATTTAAAGTAAGACAAAATTTAAATCAGAGCTTGGTATTTGAAACTCAGCAGGCCTGTAAATAAGATAAGAGACCTTTCTGTCTATTTCACAAAGTGTTAAACCGGTATCCTCTGATTCCCCAATTTATTTTCCAAGCTATTGGAAGGGCATGTGATGATATTCTAACAGAGTTGGCCTACAAATCTAACTTCAACTCTGTGGAAATGAATGATTTGTGACTGGCCACTCAGACATGCTTCGCAGAAAACTATTTTCAGTGGCAGGGGACTAAGTATTAGTACAGTACTGGTCATTAAAATTGCTACACCGAGAAGAAATGCAGCTGATAAACAGGTATTCGTTAGGAAAATATGTTATACTAGAACTGACATGTGATTACATTTTCACGCAATTTGGGTGCATAGATCCTGAGAAATCAGTACACACAACAACCATCTCTGGCCGTAATAACGGCCTTGATACGCCTGGGCATTCAGTCAAACAGAGCTTGGACGGCGTGACAGGTACAGTGCCCATGCAGGTTCAACACGATACCACACTCCATCAAGTGTAGTGACTGGCGTATTGTGACGAGCCAGTTGTTCGGCCACCATCGATCAGACGTTTTCAATTGGTGAGAGATCTGGAGAATGTGCTGACCAGGGCAACAGTCGAACATTTTCTGTATCCAGAAAGGCACGTAGAAGACCTGCAACAGGGGGTCGTGCATTATCCTGCTGAAATGTAGGGTTTCGCAGGGATCTAATGAAGGGTAGAGCCACGGGTCGTAACACAACTGAACTGTAACGTCCACTGTTCAAAGTACCGTCAATGCGAACAAGAGGTGACCGAGGCGTGTAACCAACGGCACCCCATACCATCAAGCCGGGTAATACGTCAGTATGGCGATGACGAATACACGCTTCCAATGTGCGTTCACTGCGATGTCGCCAAACACGGATGCGACCATCATGATGCTGTAAACAGAACCTGGATTCATCCGAAAAAATGACGTTATACCATTCGTGCACCCAGGTTCGTCATTAAGTACACCATCGCATGCGCTCCTGTCTGTGATGCAGCGTCAAAGGTAACCGCAGACACGGTCTCCGAGCTGATAGTCCATGCTGCTGCAAACGTCGTCGAACTGTGGGTGCAGATGGTTGTTGTCTTGCAAACGTTCCCATCTGTTGACTCAGGGATCGAGACGTGGCTGCACGATCCTTTACAGCCATGCGGATAAGATGCCTGTCATCTCAACTGCTAGTGATACGAGACCGTAGGAATACAGCACGGCGTTCCGTATTACCCTCCTGAACCCACCGATTCCATATTCTGCTAACAGTCATTGGATCTCGAACAACGCGAGCAGCAATGTCGCGATACGATAAGCCCCAATCGCGATAGGCTACAATCTGACCTTTATCAAAGTCGGAAGCGTGGTGGTACGCATTTCTCCTCCTTACAAGGGGCATCACAACGTTTCACCAGGCAACGCCGGTCAACTGCTGTTTGTGTATGAGAAATCGGTTGGAAACTTTCCTCATGTCAGCACGTTGTAGGTGTCGCCACCGGCGCCAGCCTTGTGTGAATGCTCTGAAAAGCCAATCATTTGCATATCACAGCATCTTCTTCCTGTCGGTTAAATTTCGCGTCTGTAGCACGTCATCTTGGTGGTGTAGGAATTTTAATGACCAGTTGAGTAGTTAGATGGATGAGCTATGGGGTCCACTGTAATTGCATTTTTCGCTGAAATATTCGCAAAAAATTTTGGACAATATGTTTAATAAAGAACCTTTGAGTGCAAATATTAAATATAGGTCCCATACGTACTGTATATGTTGACATGCACTATAAGGCAGGTCAACAAATTTTTTCAAAGTTTATACATTCAACATAAAAATATTCAGTTCGAAATGGAAACTGCCAGCGAATACACAAACTTACTCAATCCGAACATTGACATCATAATACAGACACATTTTTTCAAACTTTATAGAATAACTACACCTGTAGACGGAATAAAATCTTTATGCTCACACCCCGTAACATACAAACATGTAACTTTCCACTCAATAGCGTGCTGTTCCAATTCAAAGATTATTACAAAACAGAGTTAGACATAACAACATTTATCATTTCAATTGGTTCAAATGGCTCTGAGCACTATGGGACTTAACATCTGAGGTCACCAGTCCCCATTTATTGTTTCAGTCAATAGCTACAACTCTTTCTTCACTGACCACATCTTGCACAGAAAACAAACATTGAAAATTACACCCATTGTAGTTTCTTAATTATGTTGCGATTGAGAGGACCAGCGAGGTGGATAGCGCGATTCGGCGAGTTGAGCACCTTCCTTCTTAGTTCGAGTATCTTTGATCTTTCTCGGTGGTGGGAAGGAAGAAATGGAGAGGGAGAGAGGAGATGCCGAGACGGACAGTTGTGTCCGTCGGAGAGAACGTGCTTCATGGTGAACAACTGGCCAGAATTGCTGGCGTACGGATTTTCTGGTGCGAGAGTCATGAGCCGGCGTTTACCGTACTAGACGGGGCGGTTGTTGACGTGGCGGGCTTGGCGAGGCTGTCCCCTGTTCCGGCCGCGCTAGTTCGCGTGGTTTCCTCCTGCAGAAGTCCGCGCGATTCGGCGAAGCCTACGAATCGTGCCCCGGGATGTCCTGTTCGCTCGGAATGCCTTCATGTGGGATTTTGCCGCACACCGAGTCAACATTTTTTTTTTTTTTTCTTCTCTGGTCGTGCACAGAGCCGCGTACTGTCTCCTTCTGTTCGTTGGTGAGCGTGATTTTTTATGTTCGGCGGGAACTTACCTGCCTTGCCTGTAGTTTGTCTGAAGCAGCTTGGCTTTTACCTTCCGCTTGTTTTTCAACTTCAGTTTGTGCTGCGTCCCCCCGCATTTTGCATTTAATTGGTGACTATTTGAAGTGGCGTCTGGCAAGGGGTTATCTTGCCCCTCCTCCCTCCCACTCACCGTATGTTAATTCTCTTATCTGTTAAGAGTATATTTTCTAAAAGAATTTTAAGTAATAGTTGAGAATGTTCTTTTCTTGTGATTCTGACTTTAAGGCTTTGCGGCGTGTGCTCAATTTTACTTTTAGATTTCATCTTGCGACTTTGTTGAACTCAAGGAAAGGGATCCACTTTAGTCAGTGGCCGTGACTTGGTTATTGTAGCCAATTGTATCTCCATGCTGATACAGCACAACTACTCTTTAGCAGAATTAGTGGAATGATACTAATACTGAACTTTCATCTGTTGAAATCGCTTCAGGCAAATGCCGGGATGGTTCCTTTGAAAGGGCACGGCCGATTTCCTTCCCCATCCTTCCCTCACCCGAGCTTGCGCTCCGTCTCTAATGACCTCGTTGTCGACGGGACGTTAAACACTAATCTCCTCCTCATCTGTTGAATCACACATGAAATTGTACACCCGAAGGAAGTACTTAAAAAACCAGTCAGACTTAAGAAACGTTTTGTGTTATGGATACTAATTTGAAAGGGGCTTTTGCATTTGTCAAGATTTAGTGACATTTAAAGTACAATTAATCTATGAATTTTGCATACTCCCGTGTTCTTAGCCGCTCTCAGTGTGATATCTTTTAGACCTGGGCCAAAGGCTTCAGTTTTGTTTCAGCCTTTCACTGTTTAAGAGTATTTGCTGTACATGCTGTAGCGACCTACTTACTTTCGTTTGCATTGTTGTCGCCGGGGGTCCTGTGCCCGAGATCTACGCCTGGATTCTGTTGGGCCGCCAGCGGGCTAGTGCATCGATATGACGTCGGGTTGGTCAGTTCTGATTTATTCATCTACACCTACATCTACATGGATACTCTACAAATCACATTTAAGTGCCTGACAGAGGCTTCATCGAACCACCTTCACAGTTCTCCATTATTCCAATCTCGTACAGCGCGCGGAAAGAACGAACACTTGTACGAGATCTGATTTCCCTTATTTTATCTTGGTGATCGTTCCTACCTATGTAGGTCGGTGTCAACAAAATATTTTCGCATTCGAAGGAGAAAGTTGGTTATTGGAATTTCGGGAGAAGATTCTGTCACAACGAAAAACGCCTTTCTTGTAATGATGTCCAGCCCAAATCCTTCTGTGACACTCTCTCCCATATTTCCCGATAATACAAAACGTGCTGCCTTTCTTTGAACTTTTTCGATGCACTCCGTCAGTCCTACCTGATAAGGATCCCACACCGCGCTCAGTATTCCAAGAGAGGACGGACAAGTGTAGTGTAGGCAGTCTCCTTAGTACATCTACATCTACATGACTACTCTGCAATTCACATTTAAGTGCTTGGCAGAAGGTTCACCGAACCACAATCATACTATCTCTCTACTATTCCACTCCCGAACAGCGAGCGGGAAAAACGAACACCTAAACCTTTCTGTTCGAGCTCTGATTTCTCTTATTTTATTTTGATGATCATTCCTACCTATGTAGGTTGGGCTCAACAAAATATTTTCGCATTCGGAAGAGAAAGTTGGTGACTGAAATTTCGTAAAAAGGTCTCGCCGCGACGAAAAACGTCTATGCTGTAATGACTTCCATCCCAACTCGTGTATCATATCTGCCATACTCTCTCCCCTATAACGCGATAATACAAAACGAGCTGCCCTTTTTTGCACCCTTTCGATGTCCTCCGTCAATCCCACCTGGTAAGGATCCCACACCGCGCAGCAATATTCTAACAGAGGACGAACGAGTGTAGTGTAAGCTGTCTCTTTAGTGGACTTGTTGCATCTTCTAAGTGTCCTGCCAATGTAACGCAACCTTTGGCTCGCCTTCCCGACAATATTATCTATGTGGTCCTTCCAACTGAAGTTGTTCGTAATTTTAACACCCAGGTACTTAGTTGAATTGACAGCCTTGAGAATTGTACTATTTATCGAGTAATCGAATTCCAACGGATTTCTTTTGGAACTCATGTGGATCATCTCACACTTTTCGTTATTTAGCGTCAACTGCCACCTGACACACCATACAGCAATCTTTTCTAAGTCGCTTTGCAGCTGATACTGGTCTTCGGAGGACCTTACTAGACGGTAAATAACAGCATCATCTGCGAACAGTCTAAGAGAACTGCTCAGATTGTCACCCAGGTCATTTATATAGATCAGGAGCAGTAGAGGTCCCAGGACGCTTCCCTGGGGAACACCTGATATCACTTCAGTTTTACTCAATGATTTGCCGACTATTACTACGAACTGCGACCTTCCTGACAGGAAATCACGAATCCAGTCGCACAACTGAGACGATACCCCATAGCTCCGCAGCTTGATTAGAAGTCGCTTATGAGGAACGGTGTCAAAAGCTTTCCGGAAATCTAGAAATACGGAATCAACTTGAGATCCCCTGTCGATAGCGGCCATTACTTCGTGCGAATAAAGAGCTAGCTGCGTTGCACAAGAGCGATGTTTTCTGAAGGTCTGTTACATTTTCTAAGTGTCCTGCCAATAAAACCCAGTCTTTCGTTAGCCTTCCCCACAGCAGTTTCTATGTTTTTCTTCCAATTTAATTTGTTCGTCATCGTAATACCTAGGTATTTACTTGAATTTCGGCTTTTAGATTAGACTGATTTATCGTGTAACCGAAGTTTAACGAGATCATTTTAGTGCCCACGTGGATGACCTCACACTTTTCGTTATTTAGGGTCAACTGCCACTTTTCGCACCGTTCAGATGTGGTTTTTAAATCGTTTTTCAGTGTGTTTTGATCTTCCGATGACTTTATTAGCCGCTAAACGACAGCGTCATCTGCAAACAACCGAAGATGGCTGCTCAGATTGTCTCCAAAATCTTTTATATAGATAAGGAACAGCAAAGGGCCTATAACACTACCTTGGGGAACGCCAGAAATCACTTTTGTTTTACTCGATGACTTTACGTCATCCTGTGACCTCTCTTACAGGATATCACAAATCCAGCCACATAACTGAGAAGATATGCCATAAGCACGCAACTTCACTACGATCCGCTTGTGTGGTACAGTGTCAAAAGCCTTCCGGAAATCCAGAAATACGGAATAGATCTGAAATCCCTTGTCAATAGCACTCAACACTTCATTAATGTGTTTCATCTCTCATTATCCTTTTGCAATTATGAATCATGTCCAAACTGTTTAACATTTGGCATTTGGAGTTTAATAATTTTTCTTCTAAATGATATTCAATAATTTCTTTTCCTAGTTAAATACAAAACATTGATCATTGTACCTTATTACTCTTCTGGAAAAAAATTCTTACTGCCTAATAAATTTTTCGGAGGAGGTACTTGGTGACAAAGGATGTTCAAAGCTTTCCCCAGTCCTTCCTCTAGAACCTGGCTGTTTGTGTCTTCTAACTAGGCACAATCGTTTGTTGATGGTATCTCGTAATCTGACTTTCGCCTTTCCGTACTGTGCTGAGTGAAGCGTCGTTGTGTTGACGTTACTTCCAGTATCAACACACCGTCATTTGCGTTTCGTTGGCATCCAGAGTGAGCCGACGCTAACGGCCCTAGGCACCGGCGGGCCCTCAGGCAGAGTTTTTGTGTGGTGTGCGGCAGGAAGCGGCGTGGCCCCGTGCCATCCTGCTACGCGTCACTGAGCAGACCAGAGCACGGCAAAAGGACGAGCGAGGGTGCCCGAGCTCCGCTCCCGTTACTCCGCGACCTGCCTCCATCTGGAGTCGCGTGACTCGCAAAACCGGCCGAAACAGACGAGACAGCAGCCCCACTGGCGACTCATCCTGCTTCCTCCTCATCTCGCCGGGCTGCGCCATTTTCCTCTTTCTTCTCCGTTCCAGCCACTCCCAGCAGCGCGGTCATTACCTCTGTCTTCCCCTCAAACATGACCCCGCACGGTGTCTCGGCCCCTAGCATTCTCTGATCTGGTTTCGCCACTGCCATCTGTCGTCGAGTTCGTCCCAGTTGCTACACATTCGCCTCGTTCAGTACGTAGCTTATCTCCTCCTTGTGCACGTATTACACTACTTCTTTGTCAAAGATTTGAACAGAGATGTGATCAAATATTCCCTCAAATATATTTGACAAAGATCTTTGACGTAGCGCTGGAAGGGGTATTACACTGTCATCATATTGTTCGTCAAAGTTCAAGATGGCTGACAACAACAACTTATTAACTGCAGCAGTTGCATGTTCCACAATTGCACTGTGTGCACGTGCGGAAGAAAAGCGGGAAAAAAAAAGGAAACGTACCTGGGTGAACCCGTTTATTTTACGACGACACGATAAAAGCATTCAACAAAACCTGGTACGTGAGCTTATAGTGGAGGACGTCAAGTCGTACATCAGTTGCTTAAGAATGGATGAGCATGCGTTTCTGTATGTGCTCAGTGAAGTGTATCCTCATATCACAAAGCACAATATTCATTTAAGAACTGCTACATCTGCAGAAGACAGGCTCAATGTAACACTCCGATTCCTTGCAACAGGAGAGGGTTAGGTCAGGTTAGGTTAAGTTAGGTTAAGTCTCCAATCTTCTTAATCTATTTTTGTATTCAGGATGCCTCACGTTGTAAAGCGCCTCTTCAGCTTTATATATCTCTATTAATTTTGTAGTTGTTGGTACACACCAATTGTATTTACCGGCAATGTTTATAAAAACACTAGAGATGACAGAACGCTGCAGCGATGCTAGCACTCCACGTGGTAACATGTCACATTGCAGTAAACAGAAGACAAGCTACTTCTTTGATCAAATCTACAGCTAGGTCCTAGATTTGATCAAATATTTGACGACATCTGAAAAAGTTCCCTATTACACCATCAAATTTCTTTGACAAAGATATTTGACATAAATACTGGAAAAAGAAATTTGATAGTGTAATACCGGCCTTAGGCAATACCATCTACCCCCTCGATAGACCTCGCTGCGAGCTTTGCACTAGGTTACTTGAGTATGGTCTCCGCCACTCCTGTAACAATCCACTTGAGTTTAGGGACATTGAGGAAATAAAGTTGTAATCGCACCAGGGATCGTTTTGAACACCACAGTGTTGGGATAGCGATACACACATACACAGACGGCGCTAATATTACGTACACAAAGTATAAAGGGACAGTGCACTGGCGGAGCCATCATTTGTAGTCACGTGATTCATGTGAAAAGGTTACTGACGTGATTACGGCCGCACGACGGGAATTAACAGACTCTGCTCGCAGAATGGTAGTTGGAGATAGACGTATCGGACATTCCATTTCGGAAATCGTCAGGTATTTCAATATCCCGAGACCCACAGCGTCAAGAGTGTGCCGAGAATACCACATTTCAAGCATTATCTCTGACCACAGACAACGCAGCGACCGATGACCTTCGCTTAACGACCGAGAGCAGCAGCGTTTGTTGGAGTTGTCGGTGCTAACAGACAAGCAACCTTGCATGAAATATCCGCACAAATCAATGTGGGATGGACGACGAACTTATCCGTTAGAACACTGTGGCGAAATTTGACGTTAATGACCTATGGCAAAAGACGACCGACGCGCGTGCCATTGCTAACAGCACCTCTCTCGGGGTCGTGATCATATCGATAGTAGCCTAGACGGCCGGAAAACCGTTTTCTGGTCAGATGAGCCCCGATTTCAGGAGTCAAAAGCTGATGGTAGGGTTAGACTGTGACGCAGATCCCATGATGCCATGGACCCAGGTTGTCAAGAAGACATTGTGGCTTCATAATGTGTGGGCTGTGATTACGTGGTACAGATTGGGTCCTCTGGTCCAGCTGAACCGATCGTTGACTGGAAATGGTTATGTTGGGCTACCTGGAGACCATTTGTTCCCAAACAACCACGGAATGTTTATGGGTAACAATATGTCATGTCAGGTGGCCACAATTATTCGAGATTGGTTTCAAGAACATTTTCCACAATTCGAGTTAATGATTTGGCCACTCGGATCCCCGACATTTAGAGGATAGCGCGACTGCAGGGACTTCTCTCTGGCACGCTCCCGTGAGACCCACATTCCCCACATTCCCAACTATTCACTATATTCATAGTGCCCCTGCCCATTATACTCATTACTCGCCGGTTTTTTGCCGATTCCCGTAAGAGTTCGGACACTGTTTTTGCATCCGCACAGATGATTGTCAAATGGCCGGTGGGCCTTAAATATAAAGATGGTATCTGTTCTTTTCGACAGGTCTGAAAGAACAGATACCATCTTCATATGTATAAAGTTTATTTTTGACATAGTGCAGCACAGTGAAAACGTGTGGCGCAATAAATAACAGTGTATGGTAACAGTCGGTGTCGACACATAACAGAGGAAATAATGAGTGATGAGGCAAAAGGAATGAATGTAAGTCTCTCTTATTTGAATAAATCATTTGTCAGCAAATTTACCTCAAGAAAGGATCGACGAACTCCATCGCATTTCAACCCCTCTTATTTAACACAGAACCGAATTTTATTGCGTCGCTTGGAGCATAGTTCTACAGACGAAGAAGATTCTCAAGAGAACGACTTGTGGATGCCAGAGGTGTTCCATGTCGCACAAGCACTTGCAATCAAATTTAATCCATAAAAGCAGTCACATTCCGTAATAGAGACACACACATAAACTCTGTTGGACGTAAACATTAGCATTTTTTCCAGAAAGTTACAATTTACTTGGCTTGCCGTAGCAAACAGTGCTTAGCAATGAAGGGAAAGCAGAACGATGGAGGAGTATATGGAGGGTCTATACAAGGGCAATGTACTTGAGGACAATATTATGGAAATGGAAGGTGAAGGTGAAATGGGATATATGACACTGCGTGAAGAATTTGACAGAGCACTGAAAGACTAAGTCAAAAGAACGTCCTGGGAGTAGAGAACATTCCATTAGAACTACAGACATATGTTCAAATATGTGTAAATTTCTAAGGGACTAAACTGCTGAGGTCATCGGTCCCTAGACTTACACATAACTTAAACTCACTTATGCTAAGAACAACGTACACACCCATACCCGATGGAGGATACGAACCTCCGGCGGGAAGGGCAGTGCAATCCATTACATGGCGCTTCAAACCTTACGGTCACTCCGTGCGGCAACTACTGACAACCTTGGGAGAGCCAGGCATGACATGGTGAGCAAGATGTATGAGACAGGCGAAACCACCTCAGACTTCAAGAAGAACATAATAATTCCAATCCCGAAGAAAGGTTTGGAATCTGCAGAACTATCAGCTTAGTAAGTCACGGCTGCAAAATACTGACACGCATTCTATACAGGCGAATGGAAAAACTGGTAGAAGCTGACCTCGGGGAAGATCAGTTTGGATTCCGTAGGTATGCTGGAACACGCGAGGCAATACTGACTCTACGATTTATCTTAGAAGATAGGTTAAGGAAAGGCAAACCTATGTTTCTAGAATTTGTAGACTTAGAGAAAGCTTTTGACAATGTTCACTCACTTCTAAATTCTGAAGGTGACAGTGGTCAAATACAGGGAGCGAAAGGCTTTTACAATTTGTACAGAAACCAGGGGGTAGTTATAAGAGTCCAGTGGTACGAAAGGGAAGCAGTGGTCGAGAAAGGAGTGCGACATAGTTGTAGCCTATCCCCGACGATATTCAGTCTGTGTATTGAGCAAGGAAAGAAAAGAAAAATTTGGGGTAGGAATTAAAATCCATGGAGAAGAAAACTTTGAGGTTTGTCGACGGCATTGTAATTGTGTCAGAGGCAGCAAAGGACCTGGAAGAGCAGTTGAGCGCAATGGAAAATGTCTTGAAAGAAGGACGTAGGATGAACACCAACAAAAGCAACACGAGGATAATGGAATGTAGTCGAATTAAATTGGGTGATTCTGAGGGAAGTAGATAAGGAAATGAGACACTTAAAGTAGTAACTGATGATGGTCGAAGTAGAGAGGATATAAAAGGTAGACTGGCAATGGCAAGAAAAGCGTTTCTGAAGAAGAGAAATTTGTTAGCATCGAGTACAGATTTAAGTGTCAGGAAGTCGTTTCTGAAAGTATTTGTATGGAGTAGAAAAGATTGGAAACCGAACAAACACAGCAAAATATGTTCTCAGCATTTTCGGGAAGAGGACATAGGCGGAACATCAGTTTCATCAGCCCATATTAAGGAAAATGATGGATTAGGAAAGCACCCTTTCCACATCACAGTATTGTGATCTTGGTTACTCGAAACATACAAAAGAAAGAAAGTTTCAATGACAAGGCGAAATATATCGTAGTATTGGACCATACACATATAAGACTACAAAACACTTGAAAATGTCTCCCTGATGCTGTGTCATTCACGAAAGCATTGAAACATTTCTATTTGAAACAAATGTTAACTGCACAAGACAGAAATTAAGAACAAGAATCAACCGTAAATACTCATCTCCTGATGTTTTGGAGCATCTAACATGACGGCGGCGGCTTCAAAGCAACATACAACGTATGTAGTGCCGTCTGCCCTTACTATACCTCCAACGCAGAAATTACATGGAACTCATCTCACTGGCTGTTGATCTGAAATTTCAATGTTCAATCACCAGTGACCATAGTAGTGTTATACACACTCATATATGCGCACTCACAAACACTGAGGCTTCATATTTCTGTGTGGGAGATATTGTGCTGGAAATCAATTAAAAATAATTCCCAGTCCCAGGTCCCGACTACGGCTTTCAGGAGACTTCTCTTGGGTGGAAGGAACTGGAAGTCCATCCTCAAATATTTCCAGATGGGATGCAACCTGGCATAATTCCATATCCCTGGAATTTGGCTGAAAAAAAAAGAAAAAACACTCCGTTTCAGAAACAGAGAGCTGAGAGGACAGACCAAATAATGAGAAAAGACGATTGAAGGAACAACCAATGGATTTTAAATGCTGCAGCTCTGTGTGTGTCTGTCATCCATCTTCGTGGCACTGATTCGTGTGCTGCCTGCATCTCTAACTCTGCAGATGATGAAGAAATTGAAAAAATGTATGATTAGATAAAATAAATTATTCATGTAGTGAAGGGAGACGAAAATTTAATAGTCATGGGTGACTCGAATTTGACAGTAGGAAAAAGGAGAGAGAAGGAAACACAGTAGGTGAATATGGATTGGGGGAACGAAATGAAAGAGGAAGCCGCCTGGTAGAGTTTTGCACAGAGCATAACTTAATCACAGCTAACACTTGGTTCAAAAATCATGAAAGAAGGTTGTATACTTGGAAGAATCCTGGAGATACTAGAAGGACGTAGAAGCTTATCTCACTAGGGGTAAGACAGATACTGCCTACAGGAAAATTAAAGAGACCTTTGGGGAAAAGAGAATCACTTATACGAATATCAAGAGCTCAGATGGAAACCCAGTTCTAAGCAAAGAAGGTGTCAGAGGTCCATGATTAAAGAGTTTGTTGCTAGCGCACTCGAGCTGATGTAATTTCGATGTATTGCTCACGCGCTGCCCGCTATATGTAAGCTAGAAGAGAATCTGAGACCAAAGAGCAGTATTGACTGCAGTAGGAACTGTGTAGCAGTAGGAGTAAGTTGTTGCTAGCGAGCAGTCGTGTCTGGTGTATCGTGTTGGCTGGGCTGGTCGTGTGCAGCGATGGCGGAGCCTGAGCGTTGTAGGATAAGGTAAAAGCAGCCTCGGGCATATATAGTATTGTTACATCAAGTCCCATGTAAATGTTTTTAAAAAAATCTGTTAATAATAATCCTTCTCATAAAGAGTAACTTTTGACATTTATCTCAATTTAAAGAATTCACTAATTTCTCCAATCCTTGGCAATCCCGATTTTGAAAAGAAAAGTCAGTTCTTTCCTTTTATATAAGACAAATCTATCGGCCAGCATTGCACTTAGCTGCGCCAGGAAAATTTCTTATAGGAGCAGATATATATCCGTTATCCGGCGATCTAACTAAGTTTATTCAAAATGATTTATCAGGGCCATGACGCAGCATTGCTGAAACCCAAAATTTACCTAACTAAGGTAAGATTTTTCAGTTTATTCAAAATGATTTATCAGGGCCATGACGCAGCATTGCTGACGTCCAAAATTTACCAGGTTAAATTGACTGTCAATTATTGAAAGGTTATAGGTTTGTCACATTGTATTACATTTTCACTGTTGGGTAGTTACGCTAAATGAGAGTATTATTAATATTATTTTATTTTGTGGGGAGGTTACAAAGGGAAAGCAGAAAGGTGGAAGGAGTATATAGACGGACTATACAAGGGTTATGTACTTGAGGGCAATGTTATAGAAAAGGAAGAGGATGTAGATGAAGATGAAATGGGAGATACGATACTGCGTGAAGAGTTTGATAGAGCACTGAAAGACCTTAGTCGAAACAAGGGCCCGGAAGTAGACAATATTCCATTAGAACTACTGACAGCCTGGGGGAGTCAGTCCTGAGAAAACTCTACCATCTGGTGAGAAAAATGTATGCGAGAGGCGAAATAGCCTCAGACTTAAAGAAGAATATAATAATTCCAATCTCAAAGAAAGCAGGCGTTGACACAAGTGAAAATTACCGAACTATCACTTTAATAAGTCACGGCTGCAAAATACTAACGCGAATTCTTTACAGACGAATGGGAAAACTGGTAGAAGCCGATCTCGGGGAAGATCAGTTTGGATTCCGTAGAAATATGGGAACACGTGGCGCAATACTGACCCTACGACTTATCTTAGAAGGTAGATTAAGAAAAGGGCAACCTACATTTCTAGCATTTGTAGACTTGGAGAAAGCTCTTGACAATGTTGACTGGAATACTCTCTTTCAAATTCTGAAGGTGGCAAGGGTAAAATACAGGGAGCGTAAGGCTATTTACAATTTGCACAGAAACTAGATGGCAGTTATAAGAGTCGAGGGACATGAAAGGGAAGCAGTGGTCGGGAAGGGACTGAGACAGGGTTGTAGCCTCTCCCCGATGTTATTCAATCTGTGTATTGAGCAAGTAGTAAAGGAAACAAAAAAAACAAAAAAAAATCGGCGTAGGTATTAAAATCCATGTAGAAGAAATAAAAACTTTGAGGTTCGCCGATGACATTGTGATTCTCTCAGAGACAGCAAAGGACTTGGAACCGGCCGCGGTGGTCTCGCGGTTCTAGGCGCGCAGTCCGGAACCGTGCGACTGCTACGGTCGCAGGTTCGAATCCTGCCTCGGGCGTGGATGTGTGTGATGTCCTTAGGTTAGTTAGGTTTAAGTGGTTCTAAGTTCTAGGGGACTAATGACCACAGCAGTTGAGTCCCATAGTGCTCAGAGCCATTTGAACCATTTTGAAAGGACTTGGAAGAGCAGTTGAACGGAATGGACAGTGTCTTGAAGGGAGGATATAAGATAAACATCAACAAAAGCAAAACGAGGATAATGGAATGTAGTCGAATTATGTCGGGTGATTCAGAGGGAATTAGATTCGGAAATGAGACACTTAAAGTAGTAAAGGAGTTTTGCTATTTGGGGAGCAAAATAACTGATGATGGTCGAAGTAGAGAAGATATAAAATGTAAATTGGCAATGACAAGGAAAGCGTTTCTGAAGAAGAGAAATTTGTAAATATCGAGTATAGATTTAAGTGTCAGGAAGTCGTTTCTGAAAGTATTTGTATGGAGTGTAGCCATGTATGCAAGTGAAACACGGACGATAAATAGTTTGGACAAGAAGAGAATAGAAGCTTTCGAAATGTGGTGGTACAGAAGAACGCTGAAGATTAGATGGGTAGATCACATAACTAACGAGGAGGTATTGAACAGGGTTGGGGAGAAGAGGAGTTTGTGGCACAGCGTAACTATTAGAAAGGATCGGTTGATAGGACATGTTCTGAGGCATCAAGGGATCACCAATTTAGTATTGGTGGTCAGCGTGGAGGGTAAAAATCGTAGAGGGAGACCAAGAGATGAATACACTAAGCAGATTCAGAAGGGTTTAGGCTGCAGTAGGTACTGGGAGATGAAGCAGCTTGCACAGGATAGAGTAGCATGGAGAGCTGCATCAAATCAGTCTCAGGACTGAAGACCGCAACAACAACAACAATAACGAGCTTTGGTTGCCAGCAGATCGAACTGTCTACGCAAAGAACGACTGGAAGTGGCGCAGCGGTGCTTCTGCTCCACCGGTGGCGATAGTCCGCCACTGCGCGTCACCGAAGCGCAGCCTCGCTGTACGTCTGAAGGCACCCACTTAAATCAGTGCTTCGCCAGCGGAAGCGCCACCGAGCAACGCTTCTCAATGGGGCCACGTGGAGAGGCTCTGTGGCGTCTGTGGCGCTTAGCAGTGGACTGCCACCACCGGCGGGGAAGAAGCACCACTGCGTGCCACCACTGGCAGAACATTGTTTCCAGTCGCGGCCTTCACATGACTTCAGTCGGTGGAGCTGGGATTGTTACTCATCGTTATTTGGAAGCACGATCCTATTAGTCACACCGTTAGCTAGAGATGAAACTCGGTACAGATGATTTCATCTGCGAAGTTGAAAACATCCAATAATATGCAACAGAGTGCGAGGAATATCCAGAGAAACGGAAGAACAGGTAAAGCAAGGAAGGCAGTCACCGGTCTTTTTGAGGCAAAAGTGCTTCAGAGAAGAGTGAGTGTCACGACAACAGTGGTAAACTAAAAAGACGTGTACTACGTTTTCATTTTTATTAGGCGGTTGAGAACAAAAACGCCTTAATTCAAGTGAGATTTTTTTTAACTCCCACAGCAGTTTCTCTCAGGAACGGATCGATGTATCATCTTGAAATTTATATGACATTTTTAAGATCTACGGTCCCTTGGAGTATAATAAATCAAAAGATATGGCAATTTGCGTCACATACTTTGACACTCGCAGCCTCACTCATCAAACCTAAAGGGTACTTCCCGTCGACCTACAATCGTGAAATTTGCGAAGAAGCATGGTTTCAAAGTGCAATGAAAGGAAAAATGCGCAAATTGTTAATTTTTAACTATATAATACGAATATACATCCGGTTGTTTGTCTGTCCGTCTGTTACGAACCCTTTTTCTATTGAATACATTAATGTATCAAAGTGAAATTTATGTCACGTACTAATACTATGGTCCCTTGGAGGTATAATAAACGTTAGCTTCTAAGTCAGTTCAGCCAAAAGATACGGCTATTTATGTCACATATTTTGAAACTTTAAACCTGACAAATGAAAACATTTGGCAAGAACAAAATTTTCACACCTTAAGAAAAGAAAAAAATAGCAACTTGTTAATTTGCAATTATATCAGAGGAAGAAAAAATTGTTTGCGATTTGTTATCTACCGGCATCTTGCCAGTATCAATGTCGATAAGGACGGTGGCATACTGAAACCTGCATTACAAACGATTCTAAAAGGAAGATAATCAGAGGCTTCACACAAGTACCTGCTTCGAAAAAATTTGATTTCACCCTCAATTAGCTTCATGTTAAAGCATCGGAGTTGTATCCAAACGTATCAGGGGTCCCATATCACTTTAATTGCACACGCCCCACACCATTACAGAACCTCACCAACTTGAAAAGTCCTCTGGTGACAAGCAGGGTCCATTGATTCATAAGGCTGTCTCCAGACCATACACGTCCAACTGAAACGCGACTCGTCCGACCAGGGAACACGTTTCCAATCATCAACAGTCCAATGTCGGTGTTGACGGGCCCAGGGGAGGCATAAATCTTTGTCGTGCAGTTATCAAGGGTACACGAGCGGGCCTTCGGTTCCCGAAAGCCCATATCGATGATGTATCGTTGAATGGTTCGCACACTGACACTTATTGGTGACCCAGAATTGAAATCTGCAGCAATTTGCGGAAGGGCTGCACTTCTGTCACGTTGAATGGTTCTGTTCAGTCTTCTTTAGTCCCGCTCTGTCAGGATCTGTTTCTGGCCGCAGCGATGTCGGAGATTTAATGTTTTACCGGATTCCTGTTATCCACTGTACACTCTTGAAATGGTCGTACGGAAAAATCCCCACTTTTCATTGCTACCTCGGATATACTGTGTCCCATTGCTCGTGAGCCGACTATATCACCACGTTCAAACTTACTTAAATCTTGACAACCTACCATTGTGGCAGCAGTAACCGATCTAACAAGTATGCCAGACACTTACGAAAGCGCTGCCGACTGAAGCGCCGTATTCCACCTCTTTACATCTCTGCATTCGAAAACGCATGCCTGTACGTTTCTTTGGCGCTTAAGTGTATGTCGCTACGGTGTTGCAAAGGACTGACTGTCTACCTCGTCTACTGAAGGTACGCATTCCAATCCTGGCCGTGGTACATGATTTAATTCATCTCTTCAGCTTTTATCATTATCGTAGATAAAGGTGAGACTAATATATCTCAATAAAATTTAATTACATCAGCAATATGTCACTAGAATCATTACGACAAGCTACAATTTTTGAAATAGTTGAATAGTATTAACGTCATTTGAGCGCAGAGTATGATGAGCCGTCGGAGGACTAACTGTATATAATACAGTATATATATAATACTGTATATAATACAGCTGATTTCGAGAAAATGTTTAGATAATATTTAGAACTTGGAAAAGTGCATGTATTTCTCGTCGTAAAAGCGTATTAGGAATAGTTTTGGTTTTTGTAACTTCTTTTTAGTTACAGCAATCCAAAGCGTCGAACTTACTTTATATCGGCTTTGAGGCAATGCACACTTCCCTGTTCATTTTATGTAGCACTCCAGCGATCAAAGCCCTGGACTTTGTCTGGGCAGCATGACTAAATGCTACGAGACCATCTGTGGAGGAAGACTCGGAAGTATGTAGGGTTTAACGTCCGACCAGTGAAGATGACAGAAGCTCACATTAGGGATGGAGGGGAAAAAAAATTCCACCCTGCCCCCTTGAAAGGAATTATCCTGGCATCCAGCTTAAGCCATCGTCTATAGATGACGCCAGGTTAGTGCTGTTACTCCGCTACCTGTGTGAGGTGAGCATGTCATCTTGGCTGTTGCAGAATTGTTAACATCTTACTTTCACACTTCTACACGCACAAATATGAGAGCAAGCCATGTTAATCTGCGATCTTTGGTTGTGTTATTACACAGTCTCTGACTGAGAGCGCTCAGAGACAGCATCATTATTAGTCGAGATGTGTTGAGAAGCAGACGTGGAACTGAATGGACTGGAAATTGTTATCTAGGATTGAGCATCGTGAATACAGATTTGCTGGAAACAGTTGACTAACATCATGATGATGGTATTTATGGATTATGAGAAGAGTTTTTTGAAGAATTGTGATTCAAGGTAAACCCGCAGCTTTGCATACTATCGCGTACTTGGCACTCTCTTGTAAAATTAATTATCGTACATAGATTTGGTTGTAGCATTCATCTCATGGATTGTTCACAGCTAGAGAAGTTAGTTCTCCTCCCCTACGTATATATTTTCTGAAAAAATAGAGATCATTTTGGGTAGGTTAATTTTTTTGTGCAAAGTAAATCTTTTAATAATCAGTCAGTTAGAACTGCTTCTGTAACTAGTCACTTTTGTATAAAGTCAATATTGTTAAAAGTGAAGTAATTGTTAAAAGTGAAGTTGTTAAGTAATTCTTTGCTGTAAACGTGTTTTAGAAAAATCATTTGTAGAGCGTTATCACCCAGAATTATTCCCATGCAAGAAATTTCATGTTTCTTGCGTCCACATTGCATGTGGTGGTATACACTCTTTTGAATATCATCTTCAGTTTTCTGCTTTAAATTAGCATTCCTGTGGCGCTGTTTGCTGTGCTCCACTTCCAACAGAAAATTTTTACAGTATCAAGGTACGCGCAAGAATAGTTCAGGGCCAGAGTCATACAGTTATGCTATACATACAGATCAATGTCATCACATAGTTTATCAGTGATTAAATCAAATAGCTTAGTTTCAGTTAGGAAGTTATTTTCTCGTTATACAAAGTACATGTATGCGAAGAATGTGATTTATTAGTGGGCTTTAATTAAAATAATTTGGATATTTTATTCAGAAAAAATTTAGTAGTAAATTCGAAGTGTAATTTTTATTGGTTTTACTTTGTCGTATTTCTGAGATGTTAAAAACTATCCACGGTGACGTCAGGCAACACACCATTGTTGACTCGACTGCAAAATAGCTGTACCAGGCAACTCACGATTGTTCACTCGACAATACGGGGCTTAAGTAACCACATTTTCCAAGAATTATTTTTGTCCACTTTACACTACACGCAAACATAGAGCTATAGTGAAGAAAAGTTTCACGTGTGGAGATTCGTTATCATGGTTACGCGGACAGTTTGTGGGTATCTACTAGTGAGGCCACTGTAGGAACCGCTGTAATTATAACCTGCTTACACCACTGTAATTACTTGCCACAAGGTGCTTGGGTTTTAAACCACAGAAATATCACAGTTTGTGGAAGTCCTGTTTCAGAAGGCGTAAAGGAATTGTACAAGGTGCTTCTCACGCTTACGTAACATTCACCACCCAGGACATGAATATCTGCTTCCTTTCAAAACCTTTGTGTTGATGTCTTCATGGTATCTGTGGGTCCAGAAAACTCTTTTGGAATTTGAATTTTTCCTGAGAAGTATGAAGTCAAGATCAGGCTCCTGGATCGTTTCTTAGTACTTTATACATTACCAAGGCAATATGAAAAATATAGTTTGAAGTATCTTAAAGATAAAAGATAATAATTTAGATTTTTTGTTTTTATAAATTTATCATGATAAAAACTGTTTGTTATCTCTAGAAAACAGATTTTTATAGTACACTCTAAGTCAAAAAATAACAACCATGAAAGAATTATACGAATGGGACACCAAATCGGTAGATGTAATGTACGTCTGCAGACGAACAAATGATTAAAATTTCATTAATATTGGGTGATTTATCCCGAGAAAGTGTTTCACAAGTTGAGGAGGTCAGCCGGCCGGTGTGGCCGAGCGTTTCTAGGCGCTTCAGTATGGAACCACACTGCTGCTACGGTCGCAGGTTCGAATCCTACCTCGGGCATGGACGTGTGTGATGTTCTTAGGTTGGTTAGGTTTAAGTAGTTCTAAGTCTAGGGGACTGATGACCGCAGATGTTAAGTCCCATAGCGCTTAGAGCCATTTCATAAAGTCAATAACGCGCTGATCCACATCTGGCCCTTATGGTCAAATGGTCAAATGTGTGTGAAATCTTATGGGACTTAACTGCTAAGGTCATCAGCCCCTAAACTTACACACTACTTAACCTAAATTATCCTAAGGACAAACACACACACCCATACCAGAGGGAGGACTCGAACCTCCGCCGGGACCAGCCGCACAGTCCATGACTGCAGCGCCTTAAACTGCTCGGCTGATCCCGCGCGGCTCTCTGGCCCTTATGAAAGCAGTTATTCGGCTTAGCATTGATTGACAGAGTTGTTGGACGTCTTTGTGAGGATTATTGTGCCAAATTCTGTCCAGTTGGCGCGTCATATAGTCAAAATACCGAGCTCGTTGGAAACTGCTGCCCATAATGCTCCAAACGTTCTCAATTGCGAAGATCTGGTGACCTTGCGGTTCAAGGTACGGTTTGAGAAGCACGGAGAAAAACAGTACAAACTCTCGCCGTCTGCAGTCGGGTATTACCGTGTTGAAATGTAATCCCTGGTTGGCCTACCATGAAGGGCAACAGAACGGGGCGTAGACTATTGTCGACGTACCACTGTGCTATAAGGGTGTCGCGAATGACAACCAAAGGGGTCCTGCTACGAAAAGAAATAGCACCACGGACCGTCACTACTGGTTGTCGGACCGTATGGCAGGTGAGAGTCTGGTTGGTATCCCACCACTGTCCGGGGCGTCTCCAGACACGTCATCGGCCTGAAATTTCATTGGCTGTAGGAGAACTTCTTTCAGTGAGTCCCGCTAAGAGGTGAGCTCCAACAATCCCAACAACCCGCGAAGTACTGTGCTGGGATGGAGAGGGGGGGGGGGGGGGGGGGGGAGCGACAGTTGGCAGCAGGAGGAAGGAAGAGTGGTGTTGTGAGAAAGGAAAAAAGGAATATGTATCAGAGTTTAGCGTCCCGTCAACGACGAGACCGTCAGAGATGGAATACATGTCAGGATTGGGAAATGACAAGGAAGGAAATCGACCGTGTCCTTTCCAAAAGAACCATCCTTTTTCCTTAAGCGGTTTAGAAAATCCACAGATAATTTACATCTGGATGGCCGTACGAGAATTCTAACTGTTGACCCTTCCGACGACTTTAATACTGCGTCATCTTGTTCAGTTGCTGTGATGAGCAGAGTGAAGATGGTGTCGGTGGGTTGGCGATGCGTATCATGGGAAAATGGGTGGCAATGACCTGGGTTTTGGGACAGAGATAGCTACCATGGTAGCCAGGCAATGATTATAAAGAGGGAAAGAAAAGGAAACCCTGACATAGAAAGGGATGGTGAGGAATGGGTCATATCTTATTGGAAATGTCTTATTAATAAATGCCAAGGCAAACATCATTATCTTCCAGTGGGGAGTCTGTTGGAATTACATTGTACAAGGCGTGCAGATGAAGAACCAGTAGAATTCGTTGGTATTCACTCGGCAGATTGAATGGGTTGATAACTAGGGACGTGATGAGGCTGTTGGAACTGACTTTTCAGTATGCACAGTACATATGAGAGTTTCAAAATGCATAAGAAGAGAAAGGAATATTGGCGAATTATTTGGGTATAATTATGCAACCAGTCGCTTTATTGGATTTTTGATACGTTTTATTTTCTTAACTACTTTTCTAGCCGCTGCAGGCTCCTTGTTAGATGGGGGTGTCACAGGAACGTTATCTGGACCATGTGCAACTGGGCAGTGCAGTCGTGGTGCTGGCGGAAATGATGGAAATTTAGTCGTCGGTAACCAAGAGCTTATGAAGCGAAAGGGTTGTTACGTTTTGGATACTTACAGTGCACTGCCTCGTCATATCCATGACAAATGCATTCTCAAAACATATATTTCCAGGTTATACACATTGACATACACAGTATTTATCTGCACTCGGTTTTATACTTACATTAAATAAATACTCAGTGTGAGAACAATGAATATGAATATAATAAATGTCAACCTTTGCGATATCGTGATTCTTAGCCTGAGATACATTGATTTACAAAAAATGGTTCAAATGGCTCTGAGCACTATGGGACTTAACTCTGAAGTCATCAGTCCCCTAAAACTTTGAACTACTTAAAAATAACTAACCTAAGGACATCACACACATCCATGCCCGAGGCAGGATTCGAACCTGCGACCGTAGCGGTCACGCGGTTCCAGACTGAAGCGCCTAGAACCGCTCCTCCACAGCGGCCGGCTTACGAGCCAGGTTCTGGCCTTTTATGCCATTTTCAAGTGCCTGAGTTCATACCACTAACATATATCGAAGGACATCAAGCTTAAAATTGCCCATAAATTAAGAAAATTATTTTTGGCCAATTTTGAGCTTACGTCCTGCAATATACGTTAATGACATAAACTCTATCACCTGAAAAGGGCATAAGAGGCCGATCATACAATGAAGGTTTTCATGACCGGATGTTTCAGCTGCCGAGAATTTTTCCGGGTTGTATGAGCGTGCTCCATGGAACTCTCCTATCTCTGACGTTTCGTACAAAGCTACGTTGGACATCTACGGAGGTGGTCCAGATTGTGCTGAGTCTTGCCAACTGACGAGTCGGACGTCGAAGAAAGGCCTAAATACCGTGGAAATTGGGCGTGGTCTGCATTTCACGTGATAGCAGAGATAAATCTTGTCAAGGATAAAATATAGCTATCGCGTCATAGTACGTTAAAGATAGAAACTTCTCATCGATTCTGTAGCGCCACTGTCCATATATCGTCGAGTTTCATGGCTTCTTCTTTTCTGTTAAAATTATCCCCATGTTTATATATTCCTATACATATTTTCTATATAGCCGTGGATAATAGTTCGTCACAGTACACAAAACTTTACCCTTGACTAGGATTATCTCTGCTATCACGTGAAATCCAGACCACGCCCAATTTCCATGTTTTTTAGGCCGTTATTCGAGGTCCGACTCGTCAGTCGGCAAGACTCAGCACAACTAGGAACACCTCCGAAGATGTCCAACGTAGCTTTGAGCGAAACATCAGGGATAGAAGAGTTCCATGGAGCACGCTCATACAACCCGGAAAAATTCTCGGCAGCTGATAAAAGGCCGAAGCCTGGATCGTAATTAAATAAACAACAATACAGGCAAATGGCGGTGTGTTCATGTAAAAATTATAGTATGACTGTTGCTCAGCAACATCAAAAACTGTTTATTAACTCCTGCTATTCCGTTGTTACTCCGCTGAAGATAAACTCTAAATCTCACTTCATACGCGGCACGCTCTATCCCAGGATTACGTCCAACGACTGCAAATTATGATTTAACCTCCGGTCACTGGGTTCGAAATTTGCAATACGCTGAGAGGGAAAGGAGACCAGACAAAGAACATAATACAGAAGATATTTCATTTTGATAGCACAAACAGAGACAAATAATAGAGATTATCTTTAGTTTTCTCAAACAGTTAGAAGGCCAGTTGAGAGTTTAAGGGTTAACTTCGTAATAGGCTTGCATCGTCGACTACACCATCGCGTAAAGGAAGACAGAAGTAAATGTTAGCAATGGTTCAAATGACTCTGAGCGCTATGCGACTTAACTTCTGAGGTCATCACTTGCCTAGAACTTAGAACTAATTAACCCAAGGACATCACACACATCCATGCCCGAGGCAGGATTCGAACCTGCGACCGTAGCGGTCGCTCGGCTCCAGACTGTAGCGCCTAGAACCGCACGACCACTGCGGCCGGCAAACGTTAGCAATGGCAAATCCGTATTTCGTACTGAAGGCAATATTTTTTCTGTTGTAGACGAAAGCCATTTTAAACTAAGTTATTCATTTGACGAGGATCTCCATTGTTATCCTTTTGTGAAATGAAAAGTACATGAAAGATGTCTTAAAGCTCGCAGTATAGTTCTAATGAAAAGTAGTACTACAAAATAGCAAATATTTGAAGGCATTTGCCAATAGCAGCCAAAAGAATCATCACCAAAGATGACTTATTAATTAATAAAATGATAAAAATAACAATTCCAGAATAGTATTATGGAAGCATACTCAGAAGACGTTGAATTACTGTTGAACTCTTACAATGGATATAAAAAGATAACAGAGCTATATCTTGTTTTCAAGTTCCTCAGATACATAAAGAACGTGTATCATTACAAAATAAGAGAATTACAGGGAATATTCCATTGAGTAGTAAGCTGTCAGATAAACTAGATCACTAATACCAAGTGACGGAGTGGTTCCAGGCGCTTTAGTCTGGAACCGCGCTGCTGCTAGGGTCGCAGATTCGAATCCTGCCTCGGGCATGGCTGTGTGTGATGTCCTTCGGATAGTTCGGTTTAAGTAGTTCTAAGTCTAGGGGACTGATGACTTCAGATGTTAAGTCCCATACTACTTAGAGCCATTTGAACCGCTTTTGAGCCGGCCCGGATAACCGAGCGGTTCTAGGCGCTACAGTCTGGAACCGCGCGACCGCTACGGTCGCTGGTTCGAATCCTGCCTCGGGCATGGATGTGTGTGACGTCCTTAGGTTAGTTAGGTTTAAGTTGTTCTAAGTACTAGGGGACTGATGACCTTAGAAGTTAAGTCCCATACTGCTCAGAGCCATTTTTTGAACCACTTTCGAACTTATAGAAAGTAAGTAATTTATGTTATAATAGTATTCATATCATAAATTGTAAGACGCGACTTCAGCTACAAAGCACTTCTGTACTGATGCTTGGTAGCGTGGCAAAACGTGATCGCACAGAACTTATTTCAAAAGACGAATTTTTTTTTCCACTATATAATTTGTTGGCAATTACTTTGAAACCAAAATGTAAGTCGTAGGATCTAGAATGTACTAAATCTGACTGCGCAGGCTACAACTGTAGCTGTATTTCACTTGTTTACTCAAGTGACTGCTAAATCCTTTTTTTTCAATTTTTTTCGCTTTCAGGACGTGCCCATACATCCATCTCAATAGTGTAATGTCAATTACGACGATACGAACTTAAGGCCAACACAACACCCACTCCCCGAGAGGAGAAAATATCCGACCCAGCCGGGAATCGAAAGTGAAATTCTTTATTCTGTACATTTCCGTCTAGCACGTGCAGTTCGATGGCGAAATATTTACTTTCTGGGACGAGAATGGTAAAAATGGAAAACGAAGATCGAGAAACTGTTATTAAGAGCTACGCAAACAAAAGCTGAAATCTGTAAGATCTGTATATAAGAGGCAATGGACTAAATTTCAGAATAGGAATGAGCTCGTGGACGACACAGTCCTGTTAGTTGGAAGTAATGGGGTGTTAGTAAACCTGAAAGGCTACTGAGCACGATTTTTTAAATTATTATGGTATAAACAATGTAAATATGAAAACGAGTCTCTCTCTCTCTCTCTCTCTCTCTCTCTCTCATTACGGTTGCTGTTGTTTGTTTCACCCAGAAACTCCTAATGGCAGAAAAAGAACAGTAGATTAAAAGATTATGCAAGACTAGCTCTTCCGCATCTTCTACCGGGTATTAGATACTTCTCCAGCCGTCAAACACAAGTCTTTGGACAACCTCTTTGAGAGCAAAATTCAATCAGTCAGCTGTCCCTTGAAAAGTCTCATTAGTCCAGAGAAATTAAGTATTATGGCACTGATCTAAATGACCAAACGCTCGACTGGTGTTTATTTTACTTCAAAAAACTTCATTTCCAGTGAATGATATTATTAGTTTGCAATCAGACTTTTCAGTAAAGGTGTAACGACATAATATTTCAAGTAAAATTAAAGTTGCTAATACATTCATTTCGTTCTTAAATACTGCAGATAGACAGTTATTATCAGCTAATAGATATGAACAGTTCGTTAGAGCTTGTCAGTGTGCAGAGGCTATTAAGGCAACGTAATTGATGACGTCACAGCATACTGCAACGCTGTAGCCCTTGTTTCCTGTCGGTGGCAGATAGCGATCTCTAGAGAGCAGACAAAACAAACTGCAGTTACGTCCATGAGGACTACAGTCGTAAGTTGTTACGGTCCGTGCGCAGCAAAGAATGAAATAACACCGTCTTCAGTTGCATGTTTTACAATAATTAAGCTAAGATAGGAAAAAAACAACGTTCAAGCTTGTAACAAGCCTGATTGTCGGGGTTTTCCAGTAGCGCTAAGGCACGAAAGTTACGATTCATACTTACTACCGTGCTGGCGGACACCTGCAGGCTGCTCACCATTCCCGTAGTTTGTAGGGAAATACCAAGGGGAGGTAGGGATACCGGTAGAGGTGAAAAATGGCTTGTTTAATGAATATAGGGAGTTAAGCAGATTATCAAGGATTTGAAATAAAAACTATGAGAAGAAATGCGGACTTTCTATCGCGAAGTAGTCTTGGATCAATTTACAGAGAGAATTTTCTAGCTAGTCGGTATAGGGATGTGATTTACAAGATCACGCATAGGATGATAAGAGGGAAAACAGAAGTTCTTGAATGTCTCGTCCATTTTGAAGTGGAGAAGTAAAGGGAATCGTTGAGAAGCCCATGAAGTACTGTATACGTTCGATTAACCAGTACATCGGGGTATTGTTGTTGTTCTGGTCTTCAGTCCTGAGACTGGTTTGATGCAGCTCTCCATGCTACCCTATCCTGTGAAAGTTTCTTCATCTCCTAGTACCTACTGCAACCTACATCCTTCTGAATCTGCTTAGTGTATTCATATCTTGGTCTCCCACTACGATTTTTACCCTCCAAGTTTCCCTCCAATACTAAATTGGTGATCTCTTGATGCCTCAGAACATGTCCTACCAACCGGTCCCTTCTTCTCGTCAAGTTGTGCCACAAACTCCTCTTCTCCACAATTCTATTCAATACCTTCTCATTAGTTATGTGATCTACCCATCTAATCTTCAGCATTCTTCTATAGCACCACATTTCGAAAGCTTCTATTCTCTTCTTGTCCAAACTATTTATCGTCCATGTTTCACTTCCATACATGGCTACAATCCATACAAATACTTTCAGAAACGACTTCCTGACACTTAAATCTATACTCGATGTTAACAAATTTCTCTTCTTCAGAAACGCTTTTCTTGCCATTGCCAGTCTACACTTTATATCCTCTCTACTTCGACCATCATCAGTTATTTTGCTCCCCAAATAGCAAAACTCCTTTACTACTTTAAGTGTCTCATTTCCTAAGCTAATTCCCTCAACATCACCCGACATAATTCGACTACATTCCATTATCCTTGTTTTGCTTTTGTTGATGTTCATCTTATATCCTCCTCTCAAGACACTGTCCATGCCATTCAGCTGCTCTTTCAAATCCTTTGCTGTCTCTGGCAGAATTACAATGGCATCGGCGAACCTCAAAGTTTTTATTTCTTCTCCATGGATTTTAATACCTACTCCGAATTTTTCTTTTGTTTCCTTTATATGTAACTTATAAACTCGAAAAAATTTATGCCTTTGCATTTTGGGTGGCTGAACCTACATTTTAACTTACAAGCTTTCCACATGTTACACTTTCTGACTAATGCTCTTTCTGTTTGCTGGTGCGGAGCGATAGTTAGACACTTAAATCGTTCGATAGAAGAAGGGAGTTTTTTTATTTCTTTAAAGAAATAATTATGGAGACCAAGTTTATAATGACACTCAGGTTGGTTAAAACTGCTACCATTAATACTTTTAAAAATCCCGGTACACGCTTGCTTGTGAACAGTACAAGAGATTCTACAGTACATTGTTACAGGCTTAGGTACTATTACCTAATGTCGATACTCTCTAATGCAAATAACACAGAATGTTCTCTACCATACGTCAATTCCAGCGTTACTTAAATGATTCTTCATTGTTTTGTAATCAAGGTTATCACACTAGTTGTTAGTCCAAAATTCAAGTTTATGAGCGTTTCCTTGTCTACATATTATCATTGATATTCACTGTGATTTTCCTGAACCGCTTCAGGCATGGTTACTTTCAAAAGGATACCGCCGATTTACTTCCCTAATCTTGTTCAATATGAGCTCGTGCTCTGTCTCTAACGAACATGACTTTCTCTAACAGTCCTTCCTTCCACTTCTGTGTGGCCAATTTGTGCCCGATATAAACCTTATTATGTCTTCAGCCCACCAAAAATAATTAAACAATACTAAAATTTGGTTCATAAATATAAAACATGAAACAAAGCTGCATGCTACACGTGGCACTTTTCCTACAGACAGCGTGGCATGGTTAGAGAGGGAAGCGCGCACTCGGGCGAGACAGATTGGCATACATCTACAACCGCCAAATGTGAAGAGACTTCTTGCCTGTCCCTGAATTAAACCCTCAGTGCTGTCAGAACCTGCGAAGATCTTCCCATAATCAGGATTTTTAAAGGAAATTTTAAGTTGGAAATAAATTTGTGAGATATTCTAGCACGAAGCAACACTCTGCAGAGGACTGCAATTATCGGGAGAAGGGGATAACTTTGTTGCGAGAGTCATTTCCGCACGAAGGCTGGTTTTACTTTTGAAATAATCACTTTATTTCATGATTTTACCGTGAGCTAATTCGCACCTGGTCATTTTCAAACAGTATGATATTACAATAACATCAAAACTTATAGGACCTTGAAGAACAGATGAAATAAAATAAAAATAAACATATATCAAAAATTTACACACGTTTGTTACTTGTAAAAACTGTTATCATACAGGATCTTACATTCCACATAGCTATGTGGACGAAGCAACATCTGATGGGATCCATGTAATGGTATATTACAGAGCATGGCAGTCACGGGCACAACTTGTATATACACTCCTGGAAATGGAAAAAAGAACACATTGACACTGGTGTGTGAGACTCACCATACTTGCTCCGGACACTGCGAGAGGGCTGTACAAGCAATGATCACGCGCACGGCACAGCGGACACACCAGGAACCGCGGTGTTGGCCGTCGAATGGCGCTAGCTGCGCAGCATTTGTGCACCGCCGCCGTCAGTGTCAGCCAGTTTGCCATGGCATACGGAGCTCCATCGCAGTCTTTAACACTGGTAGCATGCCGCGACAGCGTGGACGTGAACCGTATGTGCAGCTGACGGACTTTGAGCGAGGGCGTATAGTGGGCATGCGGGAGGCCGGGTGGACGTACCGCCGAATTGCTCAACACGTGGGGTGTGAGGTCTCCACAGTACATCGATGTTGTCGCCAGTGGTCGGCGGAAGGTGCACGTGCCCATCGACCTGGGACCGGACCGCAGCGACGCACGGATGCACGCCAAGACCGTAGGATCCTACGCAGTGCCGTAGGGGACCGCACCGCCACTTCCCAGCAAATTAGGGACACTGTTGCTCCTGGAGTATCGGCGAGGACCATTCGCAACCGTCTCCATGAAGCTGGGCTACGGTCCCGCACACCGTTAGGCCGTCTTCCGTTCACGCCCCAACATCGTGCAGCCCGCCTCCAGTAGTGTCGCGACAGGCCTGAGTGGAGAGACGAATGGAGACGTGTCGTCTTCAGCGATGAGAGTCGCTTCTGCCTTGGTGCCAATGATGGTCGTATGCGTGTTTGGCGCTGTGCAGGTGAGCGCCACAATCAGGACTGCATACGACCGAGGCACACAGGGCCAACACCCGGCATCATGGTGTGGGGAGCGATCTCCTACACTGGCCGTACACCTCTGGTGATCGTCGAGGGGACACTGAATAGTGTACGGTACATCCAAACCGTCATCGAACCCATCGTTCTACCATTCCTAGACCGGCAAGGGAACTTGCTGTTCCAACAGGACAATGCACGTCTGCATGTATCCCGTACCACCCAACGTGCTCTAGAAGGTGTAAGTCAACTACCCTGGCCAGCAAGATCTCCGGATCTGTCCCCCATTGAGCATGTTTGGGACTGGATGAAGCGTCGTCTCACGCGGTCTGCACGTCCAGCACGAACGCTGGTCCGACTGAGGCGCCAGGTGGAAATGGCATGGCAAGCCGTTCCACAGGACTACATCCAGCATCTCTACGATCGTCTCCATGGGAGAATAGCAGCCTGCATTGCTGCGAAAGGTGGATATACACTGTACTAGTGCCGAAATTGTGCATACTCTGTTGCCTGTGTCTATGTGCCTGTGGTTCTGTCAGTGTGATCATGTGATGTATCTGACCCCAGGAATGTGTCAATAAAGTTTCCCCTTCCTGGGACAATGAATTCGCGGTGTTCTTATTTCAATTTGCAGGAGTGTACATCACTATAGAGCACACTTGACATCAAAAACGCAAAATATAGAATTATTATGGGCTTACCGCCAAATTCTGTTGTAACCTAATATAACAGACGTGAATTCCGTATGAAAAAAAGAGAAAAATGGGACCCTTAAGTAGCTTTCGTCACTGTACCAACGTACAGCGTATTTAAACGTGTTATTTTCACATTTCAAATAAAACTGCAGATAGTGTGGTCAAATTCTTAAAATTAAATCGAGTTCATGTCAACGAATTTAACAGTACGACTGTGTCACCAAACATGCAAAAAACTTAAACATAAAGGAATACACTCTTGGCCATAGAGATTAGTACAATGACTGTATGTAAGAGATTAAAAAGAATGGCTTCTCACAAGCCATACACTTCTGTACTCACTGCTAAGCAACTCTGGACAGTGGACAGTGACTGGAAATGAGTGATTTGGAGTGATAAATCGTCCTAAACACTGTGACAATCTGATGGAAAGATTTGGGTTCGGCGAACGGCTGGACAACGTTATCTGTCATTATGTGTAGAGCAGAAACTGAAATACAGAAGAGATGGTGATACGGTATGAGAGCATTTTTCGTGGTTAGGATGTGGTCCCCTTACTGCGCTCAAGCAAGAGGATGATTGTATCAGCATGACAATGCACCCTCTCATAATGCAGGACCTGCAGGAAATGTCTTGTGGACAATAACATTCGCCACGCTGAGTGGCAGCGCGGTTTCAGGCGCCATGTCACGGATTGCGCGGCACCTCCGCCGGAGGTTCGAGTCCTCCCTCAGGCATGGGTCTGTGTGTGTTGTTCTTAGCATATAACTTAGTTTAAGTAGTGTGTAGGTCTAGGGATAGCTGACCTCAGCAGTTTGGTCGCTTAGGAATTCACACAGACACAATAACATTCCTGAAATGGACTGATCTGCCAAGATCCCGGCCTGAGCGCGATAGAACGCCTTTGGGATGATTTAGAAAGTATACTTCGTTCCAGATCCCATCATCCAACAGCAGTTCAAATGGTTCAAATGGCTCCGAGCACTATGGGACTTAATATCTGAGGTCATCAGTCCTCTAGAACTGAGAACTACTTAAACCTAACTAACCTAAGCACATCACACAAATCCATGCCCGAGACAGGATTCGAACATGCGACCATAGCGGTAAATAAAGGGCTGCCGTTCCTTCACAGACATACAGACATTTTATTGAAAGTATCTCTAACGGAGTTTAAGCCGAAAAGTGGACACAGGCAGTATCAACATCTAAGTCATACGCGTCTGGCTACGTTTGATCAGACAGTATACTCTACTCGTACTCATCATAGTTATCCACTCGAGGACGATGGTTCAAAACCCGCGTCCGGCCATCCTGAGTTAGGTATTCGTGATTTCCCTAAATCGCTTCAGGCAAATGCCAGGATAGATCCTTTACAAGGGCACGGCCGACTTCCTTCCCCATCCTTCCATAATCCGTCGGGACCGATGACCTCGCTGCTTAGTCCCTTCCACCAAATCAACCATCCAACCTACTATCCACTCGAACGAAGCGACTGAGTCCTCCCTGCTATTATGTCAGAGTTTATTTAGACCGTGTGCCGTGTCAGGTGATTACGTTTTCGACGAGACACTAGTCTGTCACTTTCGGTCGCAATTCCGTTGTCACAAGCGAGCCGCAGGCAGAGTTCGTTACGTACAAGGCTGGTGGCAGGCTATCAGGCAGATCGCTGCCGCATTTCCCCATGCAAATTGCCCCGGCCCAGTCACTCTCTCACTGCTCCGCCACGGAATGCAGCCTTGGATCCGCGTCACGATAGCGTAGCCTGGCGCACATCCGCGTCTCACTCGTCCTTGCCCTGCCCCCCAGCCTCAACTTCCATTCACAAATCGCGTCCACCGAGGTCTTGTGGAAGTAAACAAGGTGTGGAACTAATGAGTCTAGAAATATCTGTAACTTCTTTGTCCTGTCATCTTTACTTGCGTGCTTTATTATGCTTATAATTATCACTTTAGGTCTCTCTAATTACAACTTATTGAGAATTGTCATGCGCATTTCGCCGTTATTATGTGAACGGCATCATCTGCTGACTGAAGTACGTACATATTTGTGTTTGTACTACGTTGCTTCACATAATGGAAACTGGGCACCGAATATTCAAGTTATAATCAATAAGCCACTTTCTGATTTTTTCTATGACGTAATAATAATTTAAATTTCTATTTACAAAAAAATTGTTAAAATGGCTGTAAGCACTATGGGACTTAATATCGGAGGTCATCAGTCCCTAGACCTAACTAACCTAAAGACATCACATACACCCATGCCCGAGGCAGGATTCGAACCTGCGACCGTAGCAGCCGCGCAGTTCCGGACTGAAGGGCCTAAAACCTCTCGGCCACAGCTGCCGCATTCTATTTACACATTTAGTATATACTGCTGTATATTTATTATTGTTCAGCCGGCAGCGGTTGCCGAGCGGTTCTAAGCGCTTCAGTCGGGAACCGCGCTACTGCTACGGTCGCAGGTTCGAATCCTGCCTCGGACATGGATGTGTGTGATATCCTTAGGTTTAAATAGTTCTAAGTTCTTGGGGACTGATGGCCTCAGATGTTAAGTCCCATAGTGCTCAGAGACATTTGAACCATTTTTTTTCCTTGTTCCGGTATTATAACTGTTCTTAGACATTTCATTTGTAAACTGATGTGTATTTTGGATGCTGACGCCAGTGTGTGTGTGTGTGTGTGTGTGTGTGTGTGTGTGTGTGTGTGTGGCAGAGACAGAGACAAAGAATTTGTATTTGCTTTACTGTGGTTATGCGTGTGTACGCATACTTCTCTTTCTTTTTTTCTTTTTTTTTCGAATGGCCTTAAGCAGAAGTACAACTCCATAACTGGAACAAAACCGCATGTAGATCAGCATCCATGAAATTTGTAAGGAGATATGTAAATTGCTACCAAGTCATAAAAAATCGTAAAGTGCCAGAACTGTTTATAACCTCTGTGTACAATACTCATTATGTGAAACCAAATATTATAAACACGAATATGTACATATTTCAGGCTACTGATGATACCTTTCGAATAACACGTACAGCGCGAAGAAATCGTTTTACACAGTTCTAATTAGACGGACATAAAGTGATGATTATCGATATAAAAATGATTCCAGAGTTTCTCTGTCCGCGGTGTAAATAAAAAGTTAAAGATGCAGAATAATCATCTTTCTGAGTTTATAAGCTTCTGTTTCTGTTTTTCCGAGTTTGAAAATTAAATTTGATTTCGAAAAATTCCTCTTCTTGCAAAAACAGAGTTCTTTCTATTTCTTATTCTTTATGCCTATGTATCGTCTTAAAGGTGTTTCGTTGGATTTCTGGAAAATATTATGAAAACTTTTGGTTGATTCTCTGTTTTAGGCCTGAAAATTATAAGGGATGCATTTTATATTTTTATTACCACTTACCTGAAACTGTGTTAGCCGGCCCGGGTAGCCGAGCGGTTCTAGGGACTACAGTCTGGAAGCGCGCGGCCGCTACGGTCGCAGGTTCGAATCCCGCCTCGGGCATGGATGTATGCGATGTCCTTAGGTTAGTTAGGTTTAAGTAGTTCTAAGTTCTAGGGGACTGATGACCTCAGAAATTAAGTCGCATAGTGATCAGAGCCATTTGAACCATTTGAAACTGTGTTAATATGAGTTATTGTATTGTACAAATTAACCTGGTCTCATGCGTTTTATGGCATGCCAGCATCTAGTATGTAAAATCGCCGGAAAAACACAATGATCAGTTAGAACATCATGCCCACCTATCTACTATCAATATAATCCCGTCCAGGCGATAGCAGCGTAGCTGGCGAGGAGTGACTGCTATTCAGACACACACACGGCGCATGTAGTATCACTGAGCGTTCTGTCCGTGTGTGAATGAGGAAGGCGCGCGATCTATCTGAGTTTGATCAAGGGCAGATTGTGATGGCCCGGAGGGTTGGCACTAGTATTTCGGAAACTGCACGACTTGTCAGGCATTCGAGAAGTACTGTGGTGTGTGTCTTCAACACGTGGCAAAACCAAGGTGAAAGCACGAAAGAAGTCGTGGGTTTGGGCGGTCATCCCCCATTGCAGACGTCGGACTTCGCATGCTGAGCAGACTATGGGCCTCCGCAGCCGACGACTCATGCATGTGCCAATGTTCACAACCTCGACATCGGCAACTTCGCTTGAAATGGACATGTGACTATCGACACTGGACGTTGACGCAGTGGCAGAGCGTTGCATGGTCTGATGAATCCCGATACCTTTTGCATCATGCAGATGGGAGGGCGCGAATCCGCCGTCTTCCAGGGGAAGAGTTCCTTGACATCTGAACTGCGGGACGGACACAAGCTGGCGGCGGCTCCGCTATGTTCTGGGGAGCATTCACGCGGGCATCTTTGTGTCCAGAGAAGCTCGTGCAAGGCACTATGACGGCCAAGGAACATCGTACACTGTTTTCAGACCACGTACAACCCTTCAGGACGATCACGTTACCCAACGGCAGTGGCATTTTTCAACAAGATAATGAGAGATGTCACAAGGCCAGGAGTCTGATGGAGTGGTTCGAGGGACACAGTGGCAAGTTCCAATTGATGTGCTGCCACTCCAGCTCGCCAGATCTGAACCCGATCGAACACAGCTGGTATGTGATTGAACGTGGCGTCAGAGTTCATCTCCCCGTCCCTGAAATTCATGGGAATTTGGTGACTTGTGTGTGCAGATGTGGCGCCAACTCCCTCCAGCGACCTTCCAAGGCCTCAATGGTTCCCTGCCACGACGCGTCGCCGCTGTTATCTGTGCCAGAGGTGGACACACTGGCTATTGCGTAGCTGGTCATAATGTTCTGGCTGATGAGCGTATATTTCTTTGCTCAATAAGATATTGTTTTCTATATTCTCCAGGGGCTGACAGTGCTGGTGGTTCCATGCTTACAGATTTCGTCACGTTGTGCGTTCTTTGGTGTGCTTTACGAGCTCTGCATAAGAATAACAATCCTTTCTGCAGAAGGCGTAGTTTTTAAAAACCGAAGGAATTTCACAATTCGCTATGCTTATTTACAGAATTTATGTAAACCAATAGATAAACATTTATGAAATAAATAAAATAATTTTAGAAGGAAATAAAATAAACTCTCATTTGCAATTTTTGATGTTCCTCAGACACTATTTCTTTTTTCTTTTTTTTCCCTTTTATGGCCCACACTGACTGCTTCACGATGTTACATCGGTATGCGTTAGACTTGGTAGTCCAGCATTCCTCTCTGTCCAACGAGTCAGAAGTGCCTAGTTTTCCTGGAAGAAGTACTGGTGGAGTTCTTGGAAGGAGTACTACTGAATATTCGTGATTATACAGGACTGCGCGCCAGCAAAATTCGCATCACTACCACTTCGAAGCAACATTCGGAGAAAATGTGAAAAGGTCAAGGTGGATCACGTCGTCAGCAGCCAATATTTTCTAAATTTTATTTCTCTAGAGGTTGGGGTTGGTTGTGGGAAGAGACCAAACTGCGAGGTCATCGGTCTCGTCGGATCAGGCAAGTACGTGGAAGGAAGTCGGCGGTGCCCTTTCAGAGGAACCATCCAGGCAATTGCCTGGAGCGATTTAGGGAAATCACGGAAAACGTAAATCAGGATGGCCGGACGCGGGATTGAACCGTCGTCATCTCGAATGCGAGTCCAGTGTGTGTTTCTCTAGACCTTTTCTTGTCAGGGTACATAAGGAGATCGTTTTTGCAACGCTCATTCACGTACTAGGACTTTATACAGGATGAACATTAATAAAACCGACAAAATGCAGGATGGATTAATGACTGGAAATGGAAGAAAAAATGTCCTAAGAACATGTTTCTGGAAATGCATCGTTGCCACGGGAGATGGCGCTGACGAATGATACTTCCTCTGACCACGTGCCGTGTGTTTCTTGGGTGTTGTAGGCTGTGTGATTGACGCAGCGTGGTTTAAGCAGCAGAATGGTCCGATATTCATGTCGGGAAAAAGTCGAGTTGGTGATTCTTTAGGGACGGCCAGGCAGATGGAAACAGTCGAAAGGCAGCACGGCTATACAAAAACGAGTAGCCTCACAGACTCCAACCATACCTCACAACATTTCAAGATCTTTTTGAGCTTTTGTGTGACCGTGGATCCTTTCAGACACACGGAGGTGCAGGGAGGCGGCGGACTGTGCGTGCACCAGACTTGGAGGACTGGGTTCTACAGGATATGGAGACGAATCATAGTACAAGCTCCAGGCAAGTGGCCCGCTTACATGGTTAACCCAAAATACGATTATGTGTATCCTGCATGACAACCGCTACGATCCCTATCACCTGCAATGTGTGCGAGGATTATAAGCAGCGGATTTCCGTCTACGGGACGAATTTTGTCGGTGGATTTTGCACCACACCATCGCAATTATGGGATTCTTGTCATCAGGCCTCTTTAACGACGAAGCAACCTTTACCAGAACTGGCATAATCAATCTGCATAATCGTCTTCTGTGGACTAAAGACAATCCTCAAGGAATGCTTGAGGCATTTCATCAGCTTCGGATCAGCATCAAAGTTTGGGCAGGGGGTTTTGGTGACCATATCCGTGGACTGTTTATTATTCCACAATGCCTCGACGAAGGAACGTACCTGTTCTGCCTGGGCTGCTTGAGAATGATTCTTTGGCAATGTGACGTATTATGTGGTTTCTGCCTGACGGAGCACCACCCCACTCCCTCATTGCAGTTCGCCGATACCTCAACATCTTCCTCGGGAGCTGGATAGGACGCGGATGCCGTGCTAGATCTCCGGACTTAAGCACCCTGGATTTTTATCTATGGGGGCAACTGGAAAGCATCGTGAGTCCTGAACCAGTTCCTGACGAGCAGGCCCTTCAACAGCGTGTTCACGATGCCTGTGACGCTAATCGGAGAGAGACTGGAATGTGCGAATGTGTGTGACTATCCATGAAGCGACGTGTGAACGCGTGCATTGCATGCCAAGGCGGCCACATTGAACATCTGTTGTAACGTGGATGCAATGCAGCTCTGTACTGTGTTTCGGGACGATTTGTTGTCGTTGTTGTTTGCACGCACTCCGTCCATTTGCAGTCAGGTTTTATTAATTTTCATCCTACGTATAGATCTAGACATATCGTTTGTAATGGAGCGAAATCATCAGATTTTAGTGACTTATTAGCAGCAAGGCGTCCGCCTCCATAGCTGCGTGGTCAGCGCTTTTCCCTGTCATGCGGAGAACCCGGTTTAAAGTTCCGACTGTGCCAGGGACTTTTCTTTGGTGAGAGGTATAGAATGGGATGCACTTCGTCTCATGAAACCAACTGATGAGAAGATACATAAAAGAAAAGTAGCGGTTCAGAGATCTGGAAAGCTGGTAACTGCGAAGAGAACAATAGGATGAAAGGATCCCATCCACATCGCATCCATATGAAGACATATGAGAGAAGATGACACGGCGGCCGGTCCGCATCACGATGTAGTGACAGCCTGATCGCGGCGTTATCTTTTTCTTGGGCCAGCGCATGATCTGTGTGACGATCCGTTTTCACCTCGTTTATCTTTCATTACAGTAATCATACCAACAACAAGGTAAGTGAATTTTGCTAAAGATATGTGCCTACATTAGCCGCGCCAGGGTGTACAAAACTCCCAACACGCTCTGTCATGTGTGCACAGAACATTAATTGGAGCTTCGATACGTGTCTCGAGAAGGAGAAAACTCCGGGCATCTTGGATAAAACGGCATCAACAGAGCATTCGACTGGGACCTACGGACTACAGATAACTATGCCAGACCAAAGAAGAGACTGAAACTTTATTAACACGAGAACAACGACAAAACAACATAGAACAAAGTATTTAAACTAGACAGATCCTTTTCTTGTCATCGGAATCATGGCTAGTAAGTCATTTTGTACAAGAGACTGAGCAAGCTGAAGGAACAAATTGACACTAGTATAACCAATATGATGTGAAAATTACCGAACTATCAGTTTAATAAGCCACGGCTGCAAAATACTAACGCGAATTCTTTACAGACGAATGGAAAAACTGGTAGATGCAGACCTCGAGGAGGATCAGTTTGGATTCCGTCGAAATGTTGGAACACGTGAGGCAATACTTTTCTTTACAGACGAATGGAAAAACTGGTAGATGCAGACCTCGAGGAGGATCAGTTTGGATTCCGTCGAAATGTTGGAACACGTGAGGCAATACTGACCTTACGACTTATCTTAGAAGAAAGATTAAGAAAAGGCAAACCTACGTTTCTAGCATTTGTAGACTTAGAGAAAGCTTTTGACAATGTTGACTGGAATACTCTTTTTCAAATTCTAAAGGTGGCAGGGGTAAAATACAGGGAGCGAAAGGCTATTTATAATTTGTACAGAAACCAGATGGCAGTAATAAGAGTCGAGAGGCATGAAAGGGAAGCAGTGGTTGGGAAAGGAGTGAGACAGGGTTGTAGCCTCTCCCCAATGTTATTCAATCTGTATATTGAGCAAGCAGTAAAGGAAACAAAAGAAAAATTTGGAGTAGGTATTAAAATTCATGGAGACGAAGTAAAAACTTTGAGGTTCGCCGATGACATTGTAATTCTGTCAGAGACGGCAAAGGACTTGGAAGAGCAGTTGAACGGAATGGACAGTGTCTTGAAAGGAGGATATAAGATGAACATTAACAAAAGCAAAACGAGGATAATGGAATGTAGTCAAATTAAATCGGGTGATGCTGAGGGAATTAGATTAGGAAATGAGACACTTAAAGTAGTAAAGGAGTTTTGCTATTTAGGAAGTAAAATAACTGATGATGGTCGAAGTAGAGAGGATATAAAATGTAGACTGGCAATGGCAAGGAAAGCGTTTCTGAAGAAGAGAAATTTGTTAACATCAAACATAGATTTATGTATCAGGAAATCGTTTCTGAAAGTATTTGTTTGGAGTGTAGCCATGTATGGAAGTGAAACATGGACGATAACTAGTTTGGACAAGAAGAGAATAGAAGCTTTCGAAATGTGGTGCTACAGAAGAATACTGAAGATAAGGTGGATAGATCACGTAACTAATGAGGAGGTATTGAATAGGATTGGGGAGAAGAGAAGTTTGTGGCACAACTTGACTAGAAGAAGGGATCGGTTGGTAGGACATGTTTTGAGGCATCAAGGGATCACAAATTTAGCATTGGAGGGCAGCGTGGAGGGTAAAAATCGTAGAGGGAGACCGAGAGATCAGTACACTAAGCAGATTCAGAAGGATGTAGGTTGCAGTAGGTACTGGGAGATGAAGCAGCTTGCACAGGATAGAGTAGCATGGAGAGCTGCATCAAACCAGTCTCAGGACTGAAGACAACAACAACAACAACATAACCAATATTCTCGCATTAGAAACTGCATCAACTTACCGCAAGATTATGGACGTCTGAGTGATCAGTACCTGTAACCAAGTTTTTGTATGGTATTTTGCAGGCGTAAGGGCCATATCTACGTGCTGTTAAATCTTTATCTTATGGAAAGCATTTTATGATTCGAATGTTATGTAATAATTTCACGTTGAAAAAAATTAGATCACTTGATCTATTCTCTACACTTTTCAATCCTAAATAAAATTAGAATTGTGTTGATTGGCAGTTACCATGAACTCTTATCAGCTATTATAGGCCCTGTATGTCTTTACAGATTTTTTTTTGAAAAGGTCATCGTACGTTTCCACTATGTAAACAAGAGGTGACTGTAAAGAAGGTAAACCAAAAACACACACATCAAAAAAAGTTCTGCATCACCCCGGTTCCCAGAACTCCTGACGTTGACTGTGGTTATCGTATCACAGACACAGTCCGTTTGGCTGTTCAGAGATGTCACTAAACCCGCCGAATGATGTAAACAACCACGCATGAGTAGCGCCTACTAGACGGAGGGGGTCCGGTAGCCGATCAGTTCCAGTCATTCCATCAGGAAGAAGGTATGCGGCTCGTGTTGTCTGTAGTGCAGCCATGCCTAGACGGTCAATACCGCGCTTCGATAGCCTCCGAATTGTTACTTTGGTCCAGAAAGGGCTCTCAACAAGGAAAGTGTCCAGGCATCTCGGAGTGAACCAAAGCGATGTTGTTAGGACATGGAGGAGATACAGAGAGACAGGAACTGCAGATGATATCCCTCGCTCAGGCCGCCCAAGGGGGTACTACTGCAGTGGATGACCGCTACCTACGGATTATGGCTCGGAGGAACCCTGACAACCGGCCGTGGTGGCCGTGCGGTTCTAGGCGCTGCAGTCCGGAACCGCGGGACTGCTACGGTCGCAGGTTCGAATCCTGCCTCGGGCATGGATGTGTGTGATGTCCTTAGGTTAGTTAGGTTTAAGTAGTTCTAAGTTCTAGAGGACTGATGACCTAAGATGTTAAGTCCCATAGTGCTCAGAGCCATTTGAACCATTTAAACCCTGACAGCAACGCCACCATGTTGAAAAATGCTTTTCGTGTAGCCACTGAACATCGTGTTACGACTCAAACTATGATCAATAGTCTGCATGATGTATAACTTCACTCAATCTTTGCTACCACGACACCTTGCAGCGCGGTACAGATGGGCCCAGCAACATGCCGAATGGACCGCTCAGGATTGGCATCACGTTCTCTTCACCGACGAATGTCGCATATGCCTTCAACCAGACAATCGTCGGAGACGTGTTTGGTGGCAACACGGTCAGGCTGAAGCCTTAGACACAATGTCCAGCGAGTGCAGCAAGGTGGAGGTTCCCTAATGTTTTGGGATGGCATTATGTGGAACCGACGTACGCCGCTGGTGGTCATGGAAGGCGCCGTAACGGCTGTACGATACGTGAATGCCATCCTCCGACCGATAGTGCAACCATATCGGCAGCATATTGGCGAGGCATTCGTCTTCATGGACGACAATTCGTGCCCCATCCTACACATCTTGTGAATGACTTCCTTCACGATAACGACATCGCTCGACTACAGTGGCCAGCATGTTCTCCAGATATGAACCCTATCGAAAATTCCTGGGATAGATTGAAAGTGGCTATTTATGGACGACGTGAACCACCAACCACTCTAAGGGATCTACGCCGAATCGCCGTTGAGGAGTGGAAGAATCTGGATCAACGGTGTCTTGATGAACTTGTGGATAGTATGCCACGACGAATACAGGCTTGCATCAATGCAAGAGGACGTGCTACTGGGTATTAGAGGTACCGGTGTGTACACAAATCTGCACCACCACCTCCGAAGGTCTGGCTGCATGGTGGTACAACACGCAGTGTATGATATCCATGAGCAATAAAAAGGGCGGAAATGATGTTTATGTTGATCTCTTTTCCAATTTTCAGTACAGGTTCCGGAACTCACGGAACCGAGGTAATGCAAAACTGATCTTTTTTCCAATTTTCAGTACAGGTTCCGGAACTCTCGGAACCGAGGTAATGCAAAACTTCTTTTGATGTGTTTAAATTACAAAAAGAGACTTTCTCGCCGTATAGGACATACGTCGGCACAGCACAATTTTCCCATGTAATATTCGATGACGTCATCTCACAACGTCCATTGCAAGGGTACGAATTACCAATTCAGCTGTTTTATTTTTAATATGTGGACAGCAGCTGAAACGTCTGACAGAAATATTTGCCTTGGTCTACCAACAATAGCAAAAAAAAGGATAGTTGTTAATTACAATATAAATACCTGGCTTTGAAAATCTGAACTTTAGGAACGTTGTTAGATATTCTTCAGCCATCCTTATCACAGCTTTCAAGAACTTGCGTGACAAAAACCGCATGGCCTTGGACAGAGTCAGTGGCTGGGACGCAGGATCCTGTAAAGTGTCCACGTCAGCGATGGTTTGACCTAACAAGCGTCTATAAATACCCCTATAACTAGAGATCCAGATGATTAACATCTGGTGAACGAGCAGGCTGTGCTGCTGAATCTCCTTGACTAACACATCGCTCTTTAAGGTTGCGCTGTATGACTTGTATTCTCAGCAAACATAAATGATTCATTAATTAGGGTGAGCGGAAGTATGAGACTGTACGCTGACGACACTGTTATCTGCACGGAAGTATCGTCGGTAGACGGTCTAAGTCAATAATAAATGTTTAAAGACTTGAAGAAAATTTCCATCTGCGCTAAAGAACGGCAAATTCCTTTAACTTCCATTAAATACAAAAGAATGTCTATAGTGTAGAAAAATAACCCTGCAGTGTCTGATTCCCAGATAAATAGAGAAAAATAAATAGAGAAAACCAGGTGTCACTTCGTGTAATTGTTTATAGACAATAAAGAATAAAAATCGATATTAAATGGAGTGAAGGCGTAAAATTAGTAGTAGGGAAGTGGAATGGAAGACAGTGTTATTGCAAGAGTTCTGGAATACTGCAGTGCATCTGTGAAATGCAGTCGCGTACAGTACGCCACGATGGTCGATTCTAGACTATTGTTGCAGTGTTTTTGGCCCTTATCACTTAGGAATGACCACATGCATCGAACGACTTTCCAGATGCCCTCCTAAGATTGTAAAAGATCGGCATAGTCTGTACACAACTACAGGGGCGGGGAAAAAACACGTAAACACCGCGAGATATGCCTGCTTGAACATTAAAACAGATGCTAGCCAAGTCTACAGGCTGCGCTGTTATAGCAAAATTGGAAATTTGTAGTAAGGTCTTTGGGACCAAACTGCTTAGGTTATCGGTCCCTAAGTTTACACACTGCTTAATCTAACTTAAACTAACTTACGCTAAGGACAACACACACACCCATGCCCGAGGGAGGACTCGAACCTCCGACGCGGGGTGCCGCGCGAACCGTGACATGGCGCCCCAGACTGCGCTGTTATATGTGACCACGAACGACACCTGTACAATGGCCTCAATAAGCTATAAGTGTCATTCGTGTTCAGAACAGTGTTCTGTGTAGCTGTGAGTGGATTATATCGGAGCGCAATGCATTCCGAGCACGGCCAAATTTTTGGTGCTCGTGTAGATGAGTGCTTGCGCAACCAAATGTTTGGGGTTTCGAGATGCACCTTATCGAAGATTTATATCGCATATGAGGAAAGCGGGGAAACATCATTCCCCGTGTCACAACGTGGACGAAAGTGTTTTGAGTGATCGTAGCATACGGTCATTGTGGAGGACTGTGGCGAAAAATAATAGAACGGCAGCTGCAAAAATCACTGAATGACTGAATGTTGCACTAGCGATCACTGTCACCACCAAAAGACACGAAGGAAGCTCCAGAAGCAGGGAATTGCAGAGTGAGCTGGAATTCCAACACCAGCCATGAGCGACGAAAACGCCCGTAAAAGGAAAAAGTTTCACTGAAGTCAAAATTCCTGGACTATGGAGAAGTGGAGGAAAGTCATTTGGTCGGATGAGCCTTGGCGGTGATTCGTGGATGATCTGGACAGTCATATTGTTGTATTCCATGGGTGCTATGCCTACCTTGCAAGATCGCTTTACTGCCATGGATTAAATGACCATTTTGCCTGATCAGGACCATCCCTTGGTAAAATGTTCGTTCCACAATGAGGAAGCTGTGTTCCAAGACGACAAGGTCTCCGTTCGTGCTGGACACATATTCCAGGACTCGTTTTTTGAGCACGAGAGTGAATTCTCGCATCTCGTCTTGTTACAATAGTCGACATATCTCAATATGATTGAGCCTTTGTCGTCTAATTTGGAGATAAGGGTGTGTGATCGCTATCCACCTCCACCATCTTTAGCCGAACTTGCCACGGTGTGCGGACACTTGCCACGATTTTACCTGCTCCGAAGGGCTGGGTCCCTTGTCCCTTGTCTCCCCCCCCCCCCCCCCCCCCCCCACTCCTCCTCACTCACCGCCCGACCCGCAATAAAGGTACTTACTGAACCTTTTCGCTGGTTTTCTTAACATAGGACCAGAATATCTGTGGATAGTTTCGTTGCGGTAACTATTAAATGCATCTCGCATTGAAATCCGCACCAATTTCGAGCCACAGTAAAACTTTGCCAATGTTGGAGATTTTGCGCTCGTCTAAATTATATGTGCCTTTCTCGGTGCTCCTGCAGCAGCTTTTTGTCATATTTTGTGTACCATGGGGTATCAATGATATTAATTTATTTGGTATAAATCTCTCGAGTGCTGTTGATACTGTTTCTTTGAACTTACGTAGTTTGGAAGGATTGGAGACTGTCTCTTAGAAAGACGTCAACCGAATTTTTAGTTGCTTTCAAATAAATATATATTTAGCGTTTAGTTTTGGTGAATTTCTTTGTTACGGAATTGAGCCTCGCTACGACTGAGTGTTGACTAATTCCTGTACCCGTCGTGATGCTCAGGATTATTTGTGGCTAAGAGGTCAAACGTGTTTTCTTAAGCATTTACAATTTGAATGGCCTCGTGAACTAATTGTTCAAAATAATTTCATCAAAAGTATTTAGAGCAATTATGGAAGTTGTTTTCTATCTACAGTATGGTCTGAAAATGTATTTTTGTCAACATACGGAGGTAAATTGAAGTCACTGCCAACTGTAATTGTATGAGTAGGGTACCTATTTGCGATGAGACTCGAGTTTTCTTTGAAATATTCAGCAACTGTTTCATCTGAGACCGGGGTTTGGTAAAAGGAGCCAGTTATTAATTTATTCCGGTTGTCGAATATAACCTCTGTCCATACTATCACAGGAACTACCTGCTTCAATGTCGCTTGTGAGCTGGAACACCCATTACATTATTTTTCCTTAAGTTGGGCTTCTTGTTTCTGTAGTAGTGGAGATCATTGCAATTACGGTTTTTCCCTCCAAAACCTAAGATGCTTTCTCTGTGACCCAGTAAATACCAGAGCTAAACAATGTAGAACAACAACGTACGGTTCAAGCATAGCATTCTGTATTACTTCATTTCCTTATTTCTAATATTTTAAAATTGTACGTCGACTTTAGATGACATGTCAATCATAGATGTCCTTATCTCTGTTCATGAACGTACTTTCAGTCATGTTTTGAACATTGTCCCGCTACACTTTATTAACTATGTTTCGCAGCAAGGGATATCGGATTTTGAGCAAATTAATATGCAGTATGTCGTCCTTCTTTTCAAACATTCACATACCCATTTCTTCTTTCCTTATTGTCTTTTGGGCATGCAGTTGTAGTAATTAAAGTAAGCACAAATGCAGCGATCAAAAAGAAATGATTAGCGTACATGCGCATTCTGTTTACAGCGTTCCTTTCTTGTTGCTCCCATGGCGATGGACTGTTTCTATCGCAATCAGTAAGCGTGAAAGGAAGCTACCGTACAGACAGAGGGATCTATATTTATACTTGGCAGAACTAATTACATGCTGACATAATCATCGGAATTGCTACTGTTTCGCAAAAGATATAAATATTTCGATTTCGGAAAAGAAGCTCTGTATTTCCCCAAGATGTCGAAGAAGAAGATCCCTTACGTACTGGTTGTATCGAGTAAGATATGGAGACGGCGGTTTGAAAGCGGACAGAAGAAGTACGAGGAAGGGCGTCCCTTGCCGGCCGCGGTGGTCTCGAGGTTCTAGGTGCGCAGTCCGGAACCGTGCGACTGCTACGGTCGCAGGTTCGAATCCTGCCTCGGGCATGGATGTGTGTGATGTCCTTAGGTTAATTAGGTTTAAGTAGTTCTCAGTTCTAGGGGACTGCTGACCACAACAGTTGAGTCCCATAGTGCTCAGAGCCATTTGAACCATTTTTTGAAGGGCGTCCCTTACTTGAGGGATCGCTACCTGGCGAAGGGGCAAGTGTGGCAAATGTCCGGCGTGGCAAATGTCCGGCATTCCTTGCCACTAGTTAGCGGGGAAGATGACACAAGATTCCCTTTGAAAGCGTACGGGATCAGCCTTTATCCATTCCGAGACGACTAGAAGCTGTTTTGAATGCCAACGATTTTCCTAAACCATATTAGGCCTTTTAATGTGTTTGTGGTGTTTCATTATTTTGGTTCAACCTCTGTACAAGAGAAATGCTCAGGAAAATTAAATAGGAATCCTTGTAAGAAAGTCGACGTTGTTCTAGCGATACCATGTTGGGGAATTTAGAGAATCGGCAGAGTAAATATGTAGGAATCAACTGAACATTGTGTACTGTCGCACGAGTCGTAGAAAATGGGATGCTGCCCCGTCACACATAACTCACATTCGTTGTATTTCAGAAATGGCACAGTTCTCTAGCACCGTGAGTGGTTTTTCTCTCAGAAATTCTTGATAAACTGCACATCCCAACGTATCAGGTAAAAATAAATAAATAAATAGGCAGAAGTATTTATTTTCTATCCGTTTAGAAGGAACATGCGTGCATCATCAGAAACATATTAACATAAGAATCTCCACTGCGTGGAAAGCACTGCAGGGATGTACTTTCGTCATAGTTTTATTATTACTTTTGTTATTTAATTATTAATGTATATTATACATTTGGTTTCCAAAATTATTTCTTTAGAAACCTCTTCTACTCCAGAACAAATCTCGTGTCTCTATCGCCCCGTACCTACAAACAGAAACAGAGTTCTTAGAAAGTGGACCATCTGGAAAACTTGTAAGTTAAAATATACGTTTAGCCTGCCAAAATAGAAATGCATAAGTTTTACGAGTTTATAAGCTACATACAATCACAGAATTACCTTAGCACATGAATCTGCATAACATGGAAAACGCTAGCGAAAGTTTATCCGTATAAAGCTTTGCATGTAATGCAGATTCGCATGCTAAGGCAATTCTCTGACTATATGTAACTTGTTGTTGTTGTTGTTGTGGTCTTCAGTCCTGAGACTGGTTTGATGCAGCTCTCCATGCTGCTCTATCCTGTGCAAGCTTCTTCATCTCCCAGTACCTACTGCAACCTACATCCTTCTGAATCTGCTTAGTGTATTCATCGCTTGGTCTCCCTCTACGATTTCTACCCTCCACACTGCCCTCCAATACTAAATAGGTGATCCTTTGATGCCTCAGAACATGTCCTACCAACCGATCCCTTCTCCTGGTCAAGTTGTGCCAAAAACTTCTCTTCTCCCCAATCCTATTCAATACTTCCTCATTAGTTATGTGATCTACCCATCTAATCTTCAGCATTCTTCTGTACCACCACATTTCGAAAGCTTCTATTCTCTTCTTGTCCAAACTATTTATCGTCCATGTTTCACTTCCATACATGGCTACACTCCATACAAATACTTTCAGAAACGACTTCCTGACACTTAAATCTATACTCGATGTTAACAAATTTCTCTTCTTCAGAAACGCTTTTCTTGCCATTGCCAGTCTACACTTTATATCCTCTCTACTTCGACCATCATCAGTTATTTTGGTCCCCAAATAGCAAAACTCATTTACTACTTTAAGTGTCCCATTTCCTAATCTAATTCCCTCAACATCACCCGACATAATTCGACTACATTCCATTATCCTTGTTTTGCTTTTGTTGATGTTCATCTTATATCCTCCTCTCAAGACACTGTCCATTCCATTCAGCTGCTCTTCCAAATCCTTTGCTGTCTCTGGCAGAATTACAATGGCATCGGCGAACCTCAAAGTTTTTCTTTCTTCTCCATGGATTTTAATAACTACTCCGAATTTTTCTTTTGTTTCCTTTATATGTAACTTATAAACTCGAAAAAAATTTATGCCTTTGCATTTTGGGTGGCTGAACCTACATTTTAACTTACAAGCTTTCCACATGTTACACTTTCTGACTAATGCTCTTTCTGTTTGCTGGTGCGGAGCGATAGTTAGACACTTAAATCGTTCGATAGAAGAAGGGAGTTTTTTTATTTCTTTAAAGTAATAATTATGGAGACCAAGTTTATAATGACACTCAGGTTGGTTAAAACTGCTACCATTAATACTTTTAAAAATCCCCGTACACGCTTGCTTGTGAACAGTACAAGAGATTCTACAGTACATTGTTACAGGCTTAGGTACTATTACCTAATATCGATACTCTGTAATGCAAATAACACAGAATGTTCTCTACCATACGTCAATTCCAGCGTTACTTAAATGATTCTTCATTGTTTTGTAATCAAGGTTATCACACTAGTTGTTAGTCCAAAATTCAAGTTTATGAGCGTTTGCTTGTCTACATATTATCATTGATATTCACTGTGATTTTCCTGAACCGCTTCAGGCATGGTTACTTTCAAAAGGATACCGCCGATTTACTTCCCTAATCTTGTTCAATATGAGCTCGTGCTCTGTCTCTAACGAACATGACTTTCTCTAACAGTCCTTCCTTCCACTTCTGTGTGGCCTCTATTGTCGTGTGCGGCTGACAAACATTGCTATTTCCAATACGTTTATGCGTCACTTGGGAAACATTTCGTTGTTAGCATTCCCTATTTCGCCTAAGGACGTGTTCGGATTTAGACATAACTGTCCGGCTTTCGCCGCTGTTCGGCCGTGGCCACGGTTCTGAATTGCCGCCGACTTCGAAAGCTCTCTTGGCGAACTGGTTGAAAGCCCTACAGTAAAGAAATACCCGTATCTTTCATAATGTATTAACAGTTTATCATCAGCAGCAGCATCTCAAAAGGAGGTCAAAACCATTGGTGAAGAAGACTGGGACATGATGGGAAAACGATAGTGAAAGTTGTTTACCTCGTGTACTTATAAGAATATTTATTACTCGTCTTCTGCAACGGACGTTTATATTCTTTCTTAACCAAACACGCTTTATACAATTATTTTAGAAACTTTCATTTTTACTTCTCCTATGTAACTTTGTTCGAAGTCCACGTTAAACTTTTAGTCCCTCCTATAACTAGCTGTGTAAATCCTTTCAGACGTCGGATGAATCCAATGGTAAACTACCTCCAATGGACAAAGTATGTGGTGTTCAAACCTGTCTATGTATTGACAGCAGTTTTACTATATTTTATATGTTCTATGTATGTCCGTCTGTCAAACATGAAAAAGAAAAAATTTATGAAAATGCCTCAACAGTTGGATGTATTAGTCTCCGTTACGGAAAAAATGTAATCCATTTGGTAAGACAACTGATAATTATTTTTATCTACAACATTAACAGCGTTGAACCAGAAAATGAGGAAAAACGAAGACTATCGACTGAACAGATGTGTTGGCGCTCTGATCGGCCTCTTACCACTCCGCAGTGAGACAGGTTTTCCAGTGAGACAGGCTTCACCCAAAAACGTTGAGTATGCAAGTTGAATCCGAATCTCTTCTCGAAATATAAATAGAATTCGGTGCCTTCAGCTCAAGTTCTCTTAGCATTTGCACAGTCAGAAGTGGATAAAATAACGTGTACAAACGTTAATATAAGGGGAACAAGTTCGAGTAAAGAAAACTGGCTGTTCGGTTTTTACAAGTATCGTCTGTTCTCCGACGACTGGCGCTTCATTATCTAGGCGTAGGCGTTTCTCTATATCTGAAAAATGATGTCTATTAAAATCTCGGAGCAGTCGAATAAGAGTGGCGCTAGCTGAGCCACGAGGATGCAAATCAGGTTTCCTGTAAATAAACGCTGTCACGGTCGTGACACCTCTGGTGAGTTGATGCTAGTGAAGAAAGCCTTTAAGGCAACAAAGACGACTTATCTGCTACATTCATGTATTACTTACGTGTGCTCAGTGCTCACGCAATACGGTTTTCCGACACATGGTTTATTTACGAAATATATTTAAGGCACTGAGAACCATAAGGGCCCAAAACACAAAATAAAGTTTTGAGCGAAATAGATGTTTGTGAAAATCAACTTTGTAGCAAACTACTAGTCTCTTACATTTGACTTGTTTTTTTAACCAAGTCTCAACATCCTTCTTTGCTATAAAAAATTATCTACCTATTTTCTATTATGAAATTTTAGATAAGTTTTAGGATTGTTAACAATGATAATCCACACAATTTTCAAATGTAGGATAATGGCAGTGGCGTCCTTTTGTCTGGACTAGTTTGTAATTAATGTGAAACTAGAATCATAACATAAAGAACACAAACTAGATGCTCCAATTACACAATTACGCCCTATCTGAACGCTTTATGGTCCTCGTTATCATTTTCGTGAAACAAATTCTCATGCTTGAGGCTTAGATAAAACTGCTTATTCACTTTAGGCAAAAAATCTACTTTATTGTCAAGTCTTTGTGTTTCAATATTGATATTTGCATTCCACCTAAGTATTTGGGCACTAACTTTTGCAAGGAATCTACAAACTGTGGGAAAATGACAAATTGTGGTCTCCCTCGACGTGGCTTGAAGAAAATGGTGATCTCCCTCAGCTCCAACGAAGAATATGTTACTTTAAACAACCGTTCATGGCAACCTGCTGAAAACTTCGTCTTTGTAAAATTTCTGAAATGTGCATTGTTACGACGGATATCAACTTTTGGTTGGGTAGTACGGTCGGTAACATTCTTAAAGGTTCCGTAAAGTGTAGCCAGAGAGCGTTCCTACAACAATTAAAGTTTTTGCTTTGGGCCGTTATGGAAGTGAATACCAGACAACTCCCAAAAGTTCACATACGGAATGTAGGTGTACAACACTCATAAAACTAGTTTACCATAAGATCAGCAGACGTCAGGAGCATGCATACATGCTACAGTCTCAAAATCGACAACAGTGTTCTTCAGGCCCTCATGGTTCTCAGCGCCTCAATTTTTTTTTTTTTTTTGTGTGTGTCTCATATCATTCGTGTTAGTTTGGGCACGGAATTTTTGAACACCATGTGTAATTCTTTTTATGGTGTGTTTAGAGCATGTTGGATTTAGATGAGTTTGAAGGAGGTCGTGTAACAGGGCAACGAGAAGATGGATGTTCCTTCTGTGATACTGCAGAAAGACTTGGCAGGAATGTGACCAGTGCATATGAATGCTGGCGGCGGTAGTGACGAGAATGCCCAGTCACAAGAATACCGGCATCCGGACTGCCTCGTGGCACTACCGAGACACAAGAGCACCGCTTGCGGCGTATGTCTCTGGCGCATAGTACTACATCTTCAGCAGCAATTTGAATACCAGTTGGCACCAAAGTGACTCAGTGCATTGTTACAAATCGATTACTTCAATGAGAGCTCCGAGTCAGATACCTTGTAGTGTGCATTCCACAGATCCCAAACCAAAGCCATTTGCGACTTTAGTTGTGTCAAGCGAGAGCTCATTGGATGGCAGGATGGAAGTCCCGTGTGTTTTCTGATGAAAGGTGCTTCTGCCTCGGTGGCAGTGACGGCCGTGTGCTGGTTTGGAGGAGGCCAGTTGAGGGCCCGCAACCAACTTGACTACATGCTGGACACACTGGAGCTGCACCTGTAGTTACGGTCTGGAGTGCTATTTCGTATGGCAGCAAGAGCACTCTCCTAGCTATCCCACGCCCCCTGACTGCAGATTTGTACGTCACTCTGATGCTTCGATCTGTTGAGCTGTCATTCACGAACAACATTCCAGGAGGTGTTTTCCAACAAGATAACGCTCGCCCACGTCCTGCTGCTATAACCTAACATGCTCTGCAGGTCGTCGACATGTTGCCTTGGCCTGCTCGATCACCAGATCTTCCTCCAATCGAGCCCATATGGGACACCATCGGACGACGACTCCAGCCTCATTCAGAAACGGCATTAACCGTCACTGTATTGTCAGAGCAAGTGCAACAGGGACGGAACTGCATCCTGCCAACTGACATCCGGCACCTGTACAACACAATTCATGTACGTTTTTATGCTTGCGTTCAACATTCTGGCTGTTAGACCTGTTATTAACGTACCAGCATTTCATATTTGCATTGGCTTATCTCGTGCTTACATTAACCCGTGATCTTGCAGTGTTAATGACTTAAATACGTTATCTAGACAAAAATATTCCCAAACTTTCATTACCCTACAGTAATTATTATTCGGTGTTGCGATTTTTTCCGTCAGTGTATTTCACTACATTTGTTTTGGGCAGAAATATATATAAAAAAGAATGTCTTACTTCATCATTTACACGAACAAAAATTATTTTATTGTCACCATTATTACTTTTGCTGTTACGATTACTATTATTATAACTATTATTGTCATTATCACTCATCGTGCCACTTACCTCTCTAAACGGCTTTGGGAAGAGATCCGATTATTCAGCTGGGATTCTCAAAATGATTTGCAAAATATCGTCGGCTATGAAAAAACTCAAGGTTCGTGTTACATTATGTGGAAACGGGTGCACAATTTATCTCAGGAAGGACACTTTACTTATTACATGCTGTCGCTCCCACGACTCATATGCCTGTAATCATTCTTTTAAGTTTTATTTCCACTGACGTTTCCTTCAGAGGGTACTAACTGAATGCCACGAATTTTAAACCTGCTGTATTAAATTTATTGTAATTACTTTTGAGCATACACAATGAGCTCTCATTTATCGCCATAGTAAGTTACTTATATGTTGTCATTACATGTCCTTTCCGGAAGGGAATAACATTATGCTATGATTTTAAACTTATTTTTATTTTAATTGATAAATAATTTAAACGTGGTGCAGGAGAGTGGAAATCATCTGAAGCTTCTGCTAATCTAAAAACGACAATAAAGATTGATCCTAGGGCTGCACGAATATTAGAATTCGGGAAACTCATGGAAGTGAGAAAGAAGCTAGACAGGTTTATTACATAAATCTCTGCACTCGCTACCTAATTCAGCTTTGTTGCAGTAAAGCCAATAGAAACGAAGAAAGCGGAAAGAAATAATATTGTGACAGGCAAATAAAATGCACGAGATTTTCTAATGTTCTGAGATTGTACCTCAGCAAATTCCGAAAAGTGTGAATTATATGTTAGACTAGGTGGGATACACGGCTTCGCGCAGGGAGTTGATATGTGATTGTGTGGTAGTTGGAATAAAAGGATAAACTTTAAAGTATATGAGGTAAAAAAAAATTATTGAAGACATATCCTAATTATTAACAATACTTGTTTACGTTTAAGAGGTAACAAAAGTTACTGAAAACATATTCTATTTGCTATACTTGACTATAAACAACATTTTTCATTTTGTTATCCGGGCTATATATGTACATTTTTTTCGAATTTCCTGTAGGAGAGCAAGCGAGGTGTAATTCACCGTGAGAGAAGCAGGAGGCTTTGAGACTAATCCCACAATATTTCAAAGTTTTTCCCTGCGCTTTTATAATAGTAGAACTGTAGGCTAATTTGATTGGAAATTGTAGTCTTTTAGATTAGAATGGCAGTTCAGTAGAGATCCATGGTGTTCTGGGATAAAATAGTATGTGGAGTATGAGTAGAACTCCTTCCATCACTTCAGAGTTTCCTTGCAAGTATTGTATTGCTCTGTCCATGCCTTCGAGTGACTTTTTATGTGGCATTGTGCATTCGTCCCATAAGATAATTTTAGCTTTAGAAGTTCACCTCGTCCAGATACTCTTGAAATTTTACATACCGGGAATTGTTCTTCGGCTATATTCAACGGCAGTTGTAGGGCGGAATGGGCAGTTCGTTGCAAGTTTAGCATACAGATAGCATCTTTTCGGGGTGCTTGCATCCCAAGTTGTACTAAGATCTGGTTGTTTATAGTTAAACATTTATCTTCTAGAAGAATGAATGTTTCGTTGACGATGTCGGCGTTGAATTCGATGGCCCTTTCAGGATGAGCTTGTCGGATTTGGTACAGTATGTCATCACTCATAGACTCTTTGAAGGAGTCCCATAGCTACTTTGGATTGTACAGGTTACATGTTGTTAGAATAATGGCGAAAAAGTCTCTCATTTGTTCTGCTGAGGCTGTGAGTCAGTCTTCTTGTAATATTAATTCCCAGTTGTTGTTGTTTCCCTGGGTAACCGTCGTCAACAATCGTGAGAGCTCTGAAACTTGTTGGTCCCTGTATTTCTTGTTGCAAGATCGGGAGATAGAAACATTCGGCGTTGTTCGGATGTACGATGTATACTCGGCCTAGTACGCCAATTTTCATGATTCCTCGATGATATTCTACTGGAAGTTTTCGTCGTCGACAGATTTTTCTTACGTTCCACGTATAGTTGGTAGTGACGTCGACCTAATAGTAATATTTTCGCGAATGGATCCGTTTGGCATAGTTGGTAAAAATCTGTTAATGTTGAGATGTGAGGTAGTTCACTTGAATTTTTTCTTGCGGTGTCTTTTTGGAAGTAAACTCTCTGTCCACTCTTCATATGTACTGCCAGATGTTGCAGAGTTGGTTCGCGTTCGTATAAGAGAAAACCGAAAATCCACCACGCTGCTTCGTTACTGTCGATCCATCTTCTTATTTGGTACATGAGGATCTAATCGTTTCTGTTCTGTTGTTCGCTGTCTTTGGATATTTGAAACACTGCCATGTCACATCCTTTGTTCACATACTTACAGACATATTTGATGGATTTCACTGAATTGCAATATTCTACGTTTATGTGTCCTTGGAACCCTTTAGAAAGTAGTGCTTTATATAGTACTACCCATCGACTATCTATTTCCAGTTCGTCACTGCCATCCGCAGCTCGTGGCTGGTTGCTAGCTTGCTGCCTCCGGATCCAGAGGTCGCGGGTTCGATTCGCGACCGGGACGGGAATTTTCTATCCCAGTAACTGCATTGCCGTTACCATTTCTTCATCATTAGGGAAAGTGGCGGGACTGGACCGTGAGAAGATATGGAATAGCTCCACAAACCAAATAACATCATCATCATCGTCGCTGCCTCTTATTTGTATTTTTGCTGTGAAGACGCCATTTTTAGGTGATCGTCTACTGCATTTGAGATAGGTATCAACTCCGGTTTATGTGTCACCCAAGTATGGTTTTGAGCACTGTTTTGTAGATTGTCACCGAGCGAGGTGGCGCAGTGGTTAGACACTGGACTCGCATTCGGGAGGACGACGGTTCAATCCCGCGTCCGGCCATCCTGATTTAGGTTTTCCGTGATTTCCCTACATCGCACCAGGTAAATGCCGGGATGGTTCCTTTCAAAGGTCACGGCCGACTTCCTTCCCCGCCCTTCCCTAATCCGATGAGACCGATGACCTCGCTGTCTGGTCTCCTTCCCCGAAACAACCAACCAACCAAAATGTAGATTGTCCATCACTCTTACGTGGCGAATTGGGGTTTACTGGCCAGCATGATCCGCGAATCATGTTTTTCTCTATGTTGTACAGTTCCGAAACTTCTTGCAGATTGAGAAATTCAGTTTAGATGATTTTGTCGATATCCATTGGGTGAATTCTCTCATGCAGCCACATGAGATTGTGCGTGTGGGGCAGTCCTCGTTTTTGCCGTTCGATTGTGCACAACCAGCATATAACGGTTCCAAAGATGAGCTATTTTTTTGATGACTTTAATAAATCTCGTTTGGCTTTGCCGGAAAACTCGGGCTATTATGTCGTGACGATGCATTGCGTATTGTCCGTATCTCAGTTGTTCTTTGATTCCTGCCACGACGACTTGCATATGAATGTCACGAAAACGTCAGGTGTCATGGCACCTTGAGTGTAGTCGTGCACATGTCTCTGACTACCTATGTATGATGAAGGTAAGATTATCATTGCTCCAAATTTGTCAGTGTTTCTGTCATTTATGATTGCGTCTCGAAGGTGGGTGTAGTTTCTTCTGATTCAGTCTTACGTGAAGCAACGTTCCGCTTCTATTTTTCCATACATATCTACCAAACTTTCAAAACAGAAAAGGCGTCTCTAAATAAAATGAATTCTGCTATTTCGATAATTCACTTATCAATGAACATTATGGAAGAAACTGAAATTACCAAGTAAAGGCTTGAGACAAAAATAAGATTTTAAAAGGAATGTGTAAAGAAGTTTGTTCGAGAGTTCCTATCTTATGCATAATCTCTTGGAATACAGAAGAGGAAAAAAATTGTTTTAGTAAAGTGGATACGAAGAAAAATGAAAGAAATATCTTCGTACAAAAATACTTCGATTGACAAGTACTGAAATGCATAAATGAACAATTTTAGGAAAGAGATAAATAAAAATCATTGCACATCTCATTGAGATGTACAGTTCCCTCATATTACGCGTTTTTAGACGGAGTAATCGAGGACAGTAAGACAACGAGTAAATCCAAAAGATCAAAATTACATAATTTTAAAGACTGTCAATTTGAGAGCACCAGAAGCTACTATGTAAAAATATCTGTATTGTGACAGTTATCAGGGGCGACCAAAAAGTTTCATTTAGAAAATGGTTCAAATGGCTCTGAGCACTGTGGGACTTAACGTCTGAGGTCATCAGTCCTCTAGATCTTAGAACGACTTAAACCTAACTAACCTAAGAACGTCACACACATCCATGCCCGAGGATGGATTCAAACCTGCGACCGTAGCGGTCGAGCGATTCCAGACTGAAGCGCCTAGAACCGCTCGGTCACAACGGCCGGCTTTCCGTTCGAAGGCCATACGGAGCAGAGTCCATAATTTCCTGCTTCACATCCTTGTCCGACAAAATTCATCGATCTTTGAAGGTCTTGTTTAAGGGACCGAAGACGTGACGGTCGCATGGGGAGAGATCTAGAATATAGGGCGGATCCTCCCACTTGAGCTGGTGCGCCTTACACTGAAACAGTACCTCCCCTTGTCCCCCTTTCCACAACGCTCGTTTTCGACGCACAAGCTGCCCCACACACTTTCTTCATTCTCTGATGGATGACTATCGCAGTGTGTCCTTCTGCAACCAACAAAAGAATAGCAGCACCATGGACGAAATTGGTAATAGGTCACCTTTCCGCATTTACCACACGTTACCATGAATCACCTTTCCGCATCTACCACACGAATGTTTCACTAATCCCATGCCTACATATCGGTGTTTAAATACCCGCATAGAAGTCGCGCTACTATACTTATTTTATACGCTTGAGCAATGCCCCCAAAGGAAACTTTTTGATTGACCTTTGTACTTTCGATTTAAACTACTGGCCATTAAAACTGCTACGCCAAGAAGAAATGCAGATGATAAACGGGTATTGATTGGACAAATATATTATACTAGAACTGACATGTGATTACATATTGACGCAATTTGGGGGCATAGATCCTGAGAAATCAGTACCCAGAACAACCACCTCTGGCAATAATAACGGCCTTCATACGCCTGGGCATTGAGTCAAGCAGAGCTTGGATGCCGTGTACAGGTACAGCTGCCCATGCAGCTTCAACACGATACCACAGTTCATCAAGAGTAGTGACTGGCGTATTGTGACGAGCCACTTGATCGGCCACCATTGACCAGACGTTTTCAGTTGGAGAGAGATCTGGAGAATGTGCTGGCCAGGGCAGCAGTCGAACATTTTCAGTATCCAGAAAGGCACGTACAGGACCTGCAACATGCGGTCGTCCATTATCCTGCTTAAATGTAGGGTTTCGCAGGGTCGTAATACATCTGAAATGTAACATCCACTGTTCAAAGTGCCGTCAGTGCGAACAAGAGGTGACCGAGACGTGTAACCAATGGCGCCCCATACCATCACGCCGGGTGATACGCCAGTATGGCGATGACGAATATACGTTTCCAATGTGCGTTCACCGCGATGTCGCCAAACACGGATGCGACCATCACGATGCTGTAAACAGAACCTGGATTCATCCGAAAAAATGACGTTTTGCCAATCGTGCACCCAGGTTCGTCGTTGAGTACGCCATGGCAGGCGCTCCTGTCTGTGATGCAGCGTCGAGGGTAACCGCAGCCACGGTCTCCGAGCTGATAGTCCATGCTGTTGCAAACGTCGTCGAATTGTTCGTTCAGATGGTTGTCTTGCAAAAGTCCCCATCTGTTGACTCAGGAATCGAGACGTGGCTGCACGATCCGTTACAGCCATGCGGATAAGATGCCTGTCGTCTCGACTGCTAGTGACACGAGGCCGTTGGGATCCAGCACAGCGTTCCGTATTACCCTCCCGAACCCACCGATTCCATATTCTGCTAACAGTCATTGGATCTCGACCAACGCGAGCAGCAATGTCGCGATACAATAAACCTCAATCGCGATAGGCTGCAATCTGACCTTTATCAAATTCGGAAACGTGATGGTACGCATTTTTACTCCTTACACGAGGCATCACAACAACGTTTCACCAGGCAACGCCGGTCAACTGTTGTTTGTGTATGATAAATCGGTTGGAAACTTTCCTCGTGTTAGCACTTTGTAGTGTCGCCATCGGCGCCAACCATGTGTGAATGCTCTGAAAAGCTAATCATTTACATATCACAGCATCTTCTTCCTGTCGGTTAAATTTCGCGTCTGTAGCTCGTCATCTTCGTGGTGTAGCAATTTTAATGGCCAGTAGTGTATATGGATCATCATCTGGTAGATTTTAGTTACAGCAAAAGAAAGTGTAACAAAATACATAGGTCTGAAGGGTCATGTATATGTTCGAGCGGAAGAGTACCTACAACCTCATAACATGAAAGATATAACTACGAAACATCGCAAAAATATGGAACAGACATTTCGATATTGGCGATGTCGGGGTGGGGGTGCATAAAACAGAATGTCAGCTAATGCATTATACTCCACTGAAATCAACACTGAAAGCAATATTGAAACGTAATAGTTAATATAGCTCGAGTTATAACTTGCTGACTGTGGAAGTCGATTACTGGTACTAATCAATTCTTTTATCCTCTTTCAGTTTCTCAACTTCAAGTGTTACGCTTTTATACCTACTCACGTATACAACTTAGCTGACCTTGTCTATCAATGCCACTGAAGACCCTTACGTTCCTGTGCTTTGGAATTAAGTAGTCCACGATTATTTTAAGTCTTTTCTCATTCTAAAACATAAACAAATGACAGCCGTTTCTAAAACTAGTTGGCAGTGGGAGTGGGAGTTCGACAGTGTCGCAGCATTATGGTTCATGTTCGTAACGACGGTTGATTGCAAGATGATTGAACATATGTTGTATAAGATGCGTCTTCGATATTTTCGTGACATTTCATGATTATGGTCTGGATATCAATAGGTAAGCAAATGATATTGCTATGTTCTTGCAAATACTGTTTCTTTAGTACATATGTCTGACACCCCAAACGAGTACTGTTTGTGCTCATTCTTTTACTACTTGCGTTTACGTTCACAGGATGATGGCCAATACAGGTCGAATTTAATTGTCATAAGAAATCAGCTCATGATGCTCCTGAAATGTGGTCTTTAAATTTCTTACAGCTTTGGAGTACCGTCTATATAAGACAGCCTGAAAGCTTAGGACACGCATTTGAACTATATAATTATTATACTCGTAGTTTAGTAACAGTAACTTATCGAAAACAACTTTCACTTATAAAAAGCCAATAGTTAAATAATACCTTAACGCTGTACTGCAAAGAAATAAGACTCACAGAAAAGTCTACTGATTTCATCACTTTGCGAAACATGCACTATGTTAACGTAGTTGTAAAGCACAACAACGGTCAGATGGCCAGAATCGCGTGCAGTCACAACCATGTAAATAACGAAGCACGGTGGACAATTGCTGTGTATATCTGAATTCCATTGATGTCTGAGACTGGAAATGGAGGCACGACAAACACTTACAAGTGGTTCGAAAAAAGTGTGAGACATTCCCACTCACGCACATCTGTTGTATAATTATGGAACACGTTTCACGCTCGCGGATTACGACCTTTTTGGAGAAGAAAAACCTTCTGCATAGAAATCAGCTTGGGTTTTGTAAACAAGGATCTTACGACTCAGCTCACTCTGTTTGCGTGTGAAATCCAGGGCGCAGTAGATAACGGTGAATCCGGAGTGATTCGATGAAGTTACGCTGTGCAACTAGGATCCTTATTGTTTAAAGTTTCATCTTACATAAAGATGAAATAAGTCTGCTTCAGACAATGACGTTATTTTCCACTCAAAAACATCACAGCACTTACGTTTGTGTTGTCTGCATATTGTACATGCTTTATATTTCTCCGCATACAAAACATCATCGTCCTACACCTAGTTGTACTGCGGGCGTGTGGTGAAACCTTCAGCACAAGCAATGTTTTCCAAAAAATTTAACTTTGTGTACGCAAATTAAATGCAATTAGTCTCGGTTGTCCGTTTCTTCGACAAAGATTAATGTGAAGCTATATACACTCCTGGAAATGGAAAAAAGAACACATTGACACCGGTGTGTCAGACCCACCACACTTGCTCCGGACACTGCGAGAGGGCTGTACAAGCAATGATCACACGCACGGCGCAGCGGACACACCAGGAACCGCGGTGTTGGCCGTCGAATGGCGCTAGCTGCGCAGCATTTGTGCACCGCCGCCGTCAGTGTCAGCCAGTTTGCCGTGGCATATGGAGCTCCATCGCAGTCTTTAACACTGGTAGCATGCCGCGACAGCGTGGACGTGAACCGTATGTGCAGTTGACGGACTTTGAGCGAGGGCGTATAGTGGGCATGCGGGAGGCCGGGTGGACGTACCGCCGAATTGCTCAACACGTGGGGCGTGAGGTCTCCACAGTACATCGATGTTGTCGCCAGTGGTCGGCGGAAGGTGCACGTGCCCGTCGACCTGGGACCGTACCGCAGCGACGCACGGATGCACGCCAAGACCGTAGGATCCTACGCAGTGCCGTAGGGGACCGCACCGCCACTTCCCAGCAAATTAGGGACACTGTTGCTCCTGGGGTATCGGCGAGGACCATTCGCAACCGTCTCCATGAAGCTGTGCTACGGTCCCGCACACCGTTAGGCCGTCTTCCGCTCACGCCCCAACATCGTGCAGCCCGCCTCCAGTGGTGTCGCGACAGGCGTGAATGGAGGGACGAATGGAGACGTGTCGTCTTCAGCGATGAGAGTCGCTTCTGCCTTGGTGCCAATGACGGTCGTATGCGTGTTTGGCGCCGTGCAGGTGAGCGCCACAATCAGGACTGCATACGACCGAGGCACACAGGGCCAACACCCGGCATCATGGTGTGGGGAGCGATCTCCTACACTGGCCGTACACCTCTGGTGATCGTCGAGGGGACACTGAATAGTGCACGGTACATCCAAACCGTCATCGAACCCATCGTTCTACCATTCCAAGACCGGCAAGGGAACTTGCTGTTCCAACAGGACAATGCGCGTCCGCATGTATCCCGTGCCACCCAACGTTGCCTGGCCAGCAAGATCTCCGGATCTGTCCCCCATTGAGCATGTTTGGGACTGGATGAAGCGTCGTCTCATGCGGTCTGCACGTCCAGCACGAACGCTGGTCCAACTGAGGCGCCAGGTGGAAATGGCATGGCAAGCCGTTCCACAGGACTACATCCAGCATCTCTACGATCGTCTCCATGGGATAATAGCTGCCTGCATTGCTGCGAAAGGTGGATATACACTGTACTAGTGCCGACATTGTGCATAACTCTGTTGCCTGTGTCTATGTGCCTGTGGTTCTGTCAGTGTGATCATGTGATGTATCTGACCCCAGGAATGTGTCAATAAAGTTTCCCCTTCCTGGGACAATGAATTCACGGTGTTCTTATTTCAATTTCCAGGAGTGTATAATACATCCCACCGTGTAAACAACTGCCACAAAGATTTCTTGCTAACGCTAATTTCGTATTTCGTGTAACACTTTTAAAAATTTACGGTGCTGCCAGGATTCCAACCTGGGAGCATGCACGCTGCACTTTCTCAAGTGATTGTCTTGTATATGTGGATGTCATCACTGTGACTTTCCAAGCATTTCATTGTGCTTTGGATAGTACTTCATGACTAATAGTCCGCGTCCTAGATGCAAGATACGGACTCACTTGCAAAACGTTCTAAAATCCCATAGTTTTGAGCAAGTTTAATAATGTTGCAGAGAGCAGGGAAAAGAATGTCCATTTTTGCACATATCGCTGCCTAAATCGGTGGAGCGAAAACGCATCAACTTTCGGAAGGTTTCCACTATCAGCATTCACAAATTTCCTTGCTATTGTTACGTAAAGAATGTAAATGCGTTTACCATCACTAAGTACTGACCTTGAGCCAATAAGCGTTTTCGTTCACGTGACCCACAAATCTTCAAATTTAAACATTTTTAAGCTTTAATTGACCGAAAATACTGTTTGAATAATATAATCATTCAGAATATCAACAGTCCGAACCATTTTTTTAACGAAGGGAAATAGCCTATGAAAGTGAGACTCCACAAGATCATCAAAATCAAGAAGTTTGAAGTAGCAGTTTGCAATAGCGACAAATTGTTCTCAATAAGACTAGGCAAAACTTTCTGAAACTATATCTGGAGCACAGTGTGAAAGTAGAACATAGGCTGGCTATGAAGAAAAGGAGGGAATGAGATTGAAGTACTGTACGTGAAACGCTACAGGATGGTCATAAAGGCGTGAACAAGTAAGCTTCGATATAAAGACTTATTTGACAGAATAAACTGGGAGGAAATATGTGGACAGCATTTAATAGAAAAAAATACAAGTTGGCGATGTATATCCCAAAGCATCCCGGAATTGTTCTACAGGAAGTGCAGGAAATGATAAAAAGGAATAATAGGAAGTGCTGGGGGCGATTGCAATATGCAGTGCGAGTGAATTGTAGCCATGACGTTATTCCACCGCGATTTTTACTGCAAATGACAAATTCTCTTGTACATCTTGTACTAGCAGCAGAGTTGACATACCATAGATAGACAGACAGATAAAGACATAGAGGATATATAGAAATAAGTAAAATGCAATATCTAAAATCAGAAATGAAATAATTGTCTTACAAAGTATTCTTTACGATAGTGTTGAACAATTACACAATGAAATTTCTAAAAACTCTGACTGTTTAACGAATAAGTACCACCAGAGGAACTTACCCTCATTGGGAATGGAGCGAATGCTCAACAGCGCAACGTGTGGCGCTAACGAAGACCCACTGTCTTTTATTGGTAATACAAGAGTGTCAAATAATGGCAACTTAGAGCACACGAGTTTGCTGCTTGTGACTAAAGGCACTCCATCTTCTGACGATGGTGGCGAAAATGTGAAACAACGAGCTGTGCGCCTACTGTTTTACGCGATTTCGCAAAGCAAGTATCTCGCACAGAGCGGGACGGCGTAAAGTCTGTACACTGCTCTCTGGGTCGGTAGGAGCAGGGGTTCTAACTTGGCACAATCGAAATTTTAAGTTTTCGTGTTTTCCTAAATCATTCAAGGGGAATATGGGATTGTTTGTTTGAAAAGAACACGTCCGATTCCCCCTTCCCCGTCCCCTGAATGTCCCTAACGACCTCATTGTCGTCGGGAGGTTATGATTTTATCCTCCATTCTACCCATTGTTTGGCTTGTTCCGTTCTCCCGCTCAGAAAATCCAAACTGCAGAGAATAGTGCTGATTCTCAGCGGATAAAACCGATACAAATGGAGGGGGGGGGGGGGGGGGGGAGGGACGACCTTAAGAGCATCTGAATGTCGATCCGACTGAAGGAAGAGGGTTCCAGGAACTTACAATTTTACAGCGCACTTGAAACACGAATAGGAAAAACATTTAAACATAATACAGCGGTCACAGTTCGTAGTAATTGACGGAAAGTCATCGAGTAAAACAGAAGTGATATCTGGCGTTCTGCAAGGTTGTGTTATAGGCCCTTTGCTGTTCCTTATCTACATAAACGATTTAAGAGACAATCTGAGCAGCCGTCTTAGGTTGTTTGCAGATGATGCTGTCGTTTATCGACTAGTAAAGTCATCAGAAGATCAAAACAAATTGCAAAACGATTTAGAAAAGATAAGTGCATAGTGCAAAAATTGGCAAGTGACCCTAAATAACGAAAAGTGTGAGGTCATCCACATGAGTGCTAAAAGGAATCGCTTAAACTTCGTTCACACGATAAATCACACAAATCTAAATACGGTAAACTCAGCTAAATACTTAGTTATTACAATTAGGAATAACTTAAATTGGAACGCTCACATACATAAAGTTGCGGGGAAAGCAAAGCAGATCTTCTTTTTATGTGCAGAGCACTTAGAAAATGTAAGATGTCTACTAAAGAGACTGCTTACATGACGCTTGTGCTTCTTCTTCTGAACTATAGCTGCACGGTGTGTGACTCGCATCAGATAGAACTGATAGAGTACATCGAAAAAGTTCAAAGCAGGGCAGCGTCTTTTGCATTCTTGAGAAATAGGGAAGAGGGTGTCACAGACATGATACCGGATTTGGGGTGGACATCACGATATATGGTTTGGGGTACACATCATTACAACAAAGGCGTTTCTCGTTGCGGCGGGATCTTCTCACGAAATTTCAGTCACCAGTCCTCAGACTGTGAAAATATTTTGTTGACGCCAATCTACACAAAGTGAAACGATCATCATAATAAAATGGGAGATATCAGAAATCACACGGGCAGACATAGGTGTGCGTTTTTTTCCGTGAGCTGTTCGAGAGTGGAGTAACAAAGAATGATTGTAAAGGTGGTTCAATGAAGCCTCTACCAGGACTTAAGAGGGGTAGGACGCCAAACGGACCGACTTGGAGCAGGAGAGGCACCACAGAACATTTTAATTTCCACTGTCTATCCTTTTACAAATAAATACATAAAACTTTGTCAGCACGACCAGGAAGGATGGAGGATTCACACTCATAGCAGTGGAAGTTCGAAAACATAACGAAATGATTTTTTTACATATGAAATTTAATCATTTTTTTCACTTACTAATGGCAGTATTTGTTGCTATAGGTACAATTTTCTTCATAAGTAAGAGAGATTCTCGGATGAATTGTGCACAGCATACAAACCACATTTAAAGGTAGATGAAACTCTAGAATTTTCCAAATCTATTAAAAACTGTGGTAAAAATTGAGGTAATTAACTACAAAATTTGTGTTTTTTCTAAACATGAAGTTTAAAATATAATAGCACATTCGTTTTTTCGTAATTTAATAAATCCTAGAGTTTCATACACTTGTAAGTATGGTATGTATGCTGTGCAAAATTCATCGAAGAATCTCTCTAACTTATGAAAAAAAGTGTACCTACAGCAACAAATGCAGCCATTAGTAAGTGAAAAAATGATGAAATTTCGCAAGTAAAAAAAATTATTTTGTAATTTTTTCGAACTTCCACTGCAATGAGTGTGAATCCTGAATCCTTCCTGGTGATGCTGACAAACTTTCATGAATTTATTTGTAAAAGTATAGACATTGGAAATTAAAATGTCTTGTGATGCCTCTCCTGCTCCTAGTTGGCCCGTTTGACGTCATACCCCCCTTAAGTACGATTTGCAAAGCAGCTATGTAGATGTAGGTCTGTAGCGTAGTCCGACGTCTAGGTTACGTTGAAAGGTCACAGTCTGGTTGTGACTACTAAATAATGGTTATGGTAAGAGACTGACGTGTAGCGTAGCCGAATGCTCGCGCCATATTTCGCTGATGTGTTTCCGCCTAACGTCAGCTGTACAGTTGTCATTTTAGTTTCTCGTGGCTATCAGGAGGAGGAACGTGCGAGTGGGAAGGCGGTATCCCGCGGAGTGCTCCTTAACGCGGCGTGCTGTGAGGCAGGGCAGCGCAGGCGAAGCTAGCGGCCGTGGGCGATGGGTACTCACGCAGCGCATTCTCCGGCAGCCGCTGACGTCTGGGCCGCGTGCCGCGCGCAGACTGCGGAGAACCGCGAGCCCACCACTCACTGCCCTCGGAAGGGGGAGGGGGGGGGGGGGCGGCGCAAGAACTGGAGCTGGAGCGGCCACCCCCGGACAGCACAGGTGAGGCCAGGACGCTGAACTTGCCGCCCAGCCGGCAACGTGGGCCCCGCGAGGGGCTTCCGGCGAAGGCGACCTCACATCCGTCCGTTAGGCCCCGTCTCTGCACCAACAAACTGTCACTCATTTTGTACCCTTCGCCTCTCAGTTTGTTGGCAACCGCGTTCGCACTGCCTGCTGGCGATTACAATTGCAACACCATAAAAGCGGCAAGCAACAAACCGCAAATTTCCATGAAGTATATACACTACTGGCCATTAAAATCGCTACACCACGAAGATGACGTGCCACAGAAGCGAAATTTAACGGACAGGAAGAAGATGCTGTGACACGCAAATGATTGGCTTTTCAGAGCATTCACACAAGGCTGGCGCCGGTGGCGACACCTACAACGTGCTGACATGAGGAAAGTTTCCAACCGATTTCTCATACACAAACAGCAGTTGACCGGCGTTGCCTGGTGAAACGTTGTTGTGATGCCTCGTGTAAGGAGGAGAAATGCGTACCATCACGTTTCCGAATTTGGTAAAGGTCGGATTGTAGCCTATCGCCATTGAGGTTTATCGTATCACGACATTGCTGCTCGCGTTGGTCGATATGCTATGACTGTTAGCAGAATATGGAATCGGTGGGTTCAGGAGGGCAATACGGAACGCCGTGCTGTATCCCAAGTGCCTCGTATCACTAGCAGTCGAGACGACAGGCATCTTATCCGCATGGCTGTACCGGATGGTGCAGCCACGTCTCGATCCCTGAGTCAACAGATGGGGACGTTTGCAAGACAACAACCATCTGCACGAACAGTTCGACTAAGTTTGCAGCAGCATGGACTATCAGCTCTGAGACCATAGCTGCGGTTACCCTTGACGCTGCATCTCAGACAGGAGTGCATGCGAGGGTGTACTCAACGACGAACCTGGGTGCACGATTGACAAAACGTCATTTTTTCGGATGAATCCAGGTTCTGTTTACAGCATCATGATGGTCGCATCCGTGTTTGGCGACATCACAGTGAACACACATTGGAAGCGTGTATTCGTCATCACCTTACTGACGTATTACCCGGCGTAATGGTATGGCGTGCCATTGGTTACACGTCTCGGTCACCTCTTGTTAGCATTGACGGCCCTTTGAACAGTGGACGTTACATTTAGATATGTTAAGACCCGTGGCTCTACCCTTCATTCGATCTCTGCGAAACCCTACATTTCAGCAGGTTAATGCACGGCCGCATGTTGCACGTCCTGTATGGGCCTTTCTGGGTACAGAAAATGTTCGACTGCTGCCCTGGCCAGCACATTGTCCAGATCTCTCACCAATTGAAAACGTCTGATCAATGGTGGCCGAGCAACTGGCTCGTCACAATACGCCAGTCACTACTCTTGATGAAGTGTGGTATTGTATTGAAGCTGCATGGGCAGCTGTACCTGTACATGCCATCCAAGCTCTGTTTGACTCAATGCCCAGGCGTATCAGTGCCGATATTACGGTCAGAGATGGTTGTAGTGTGTACTGATTTCTCAGGATCTATGCACCCAAATTGCGTGAAAATGTAATCACATGTCAGTTCTAGTATAATATACTTGTCCAATGAATACCCGTTTATCAACTGCATTTGTTCTTGGGGTAGCAATTTTAATGGCAAGTAGTGTACTACATACACTACCTGTCCAAAAAATTAGAACCACCCAGAAGGCGACGAGGAAACGAAATGAAATTCAACGGATTAATAAGCGATTGCTGTTACTTCAGTGAAATTTCAAGAACTTGGCGGTATGACCCCACTTATCAGCATGACGTTTCATCCCCTCTGCCTCGCTTCCAGCTGGAGAGGGTGTTATAACGCTGTTGTAGACATTCCTGAGGCGACATGGCCCACACTACACTGAAGTGACACAAGTCATTGGATACCTCTTACTATCGTGTCGGAGCTCCTCCTGCATGGATTAGTGCAGAAAATTGGCGTGGCATAGACTCAACAAGTTGTTGGAAGTACGCTGCAGAAATATTGAGCCATGCTGCCTCTGTAGCCATTCATAATTGCGAAAATTTTGCACTGCAGAATTTTGTGTGCGAACTGACCTCTCGAACATGTCTCATAAATGTTTCATGGGTTTCGTGTCGAGCCATCTGAGTGGAATAATCATTCGCTCGAATTGTCCAAAATGTTCTTCAAACCACTGACGAACAATTGTGGCCCGCTGATAAGACGCATTGTCATCAATAAAAAAAAAGTGGTTCAAATGGCTCTGAGCACTATGGGACTTAACTTATGAGGTCATCAGTCGCCTAGAACTTACAACTAATTAAACCTAACTAACCTAAGGACATCACACACATCCATGCCCGAGGCAGGATTCGAACCTGCGGTCGCTCGGCTCCAGACTGCAGCGCCTAGAACCGCACGGCCACTCCGGCCGGCATCAATAAAAATTCCGCCATTGTTTTAGAACATCAAGCCCGTGAATGGCTGCAAATGGTCTCCAAGCAGCCGAACATAACCATTTGCAGTCAATGATCGGTTCCATTGGACCGGAGGACCAAGTCCATTCCATGTAAACACAGACCAGAGCATTATGGAGCCACCACCAAATTGCACAGTGCCTTATTGACAACTTCAGGCCATTGCTTTGTGGGGTCTGAGCCACACTCGAACACTACCATGAGCTCTTACCATCTGAAATCGGGACTCATCTGTCTAGGCCACGATTTGGCAATCACCTAGGGCCCAACCGGCAACGTCACGAGCTCAGGAGGGGTGCTGTCGGCGACGTCGTGCTGTTGGCAAAGGCACTAGCTCGGCTGTCTGCCGCCACAGCCCATTAATGTCATAGAGACGTGGGACATAGGGAAAGCAGGAAAAGGTGTGAACGGAGCCAATTCAGTTACAGTTGACTGCGCAGTAAACACGCACACTTTATTTAAGGAAATAACTTTTTAAAAACAATCATTTAAAAGAAATTGACTGCAACACCACAAGCAATTGGAATAATCTTAACAAATATTATTTTTAAACAATTGACACAATCAGACCAAATGCACAAGGGAGTGATCCACAGACAGTGCTCCAAGGATCGACCTGAGAAAAGTCCCTACAGCTGCGTAAGCGGTGAGACAGGCAGCCAAGAGTTATGCTCACCCAACAGGATGGCAACTCAAACTAGAGACAGTTTAAGATCAATCCTTTTACCAAATCCACCTAATGTGTGATAACCAGTACAACAACGGAATAATTCAAGCGAGGACGAAGTGACAGATAGCACTGTGTCTTCAGAATTCGGTCTTTAAAACACCAATAGGCCGAAGAAACCACTACAACCAAGGTAGACAAAAGAAACCACAATCCACACCACAATCAAGGAGGCTGTTGAACTACACGTCATGCCGGACAGCATTGGCAAGACGAGGAAAAGTACACTGCCACAAAAATACGCTAACCTCCATAACAGGTAACTGGGGCATTAGCGGCCACAAGGCAGTAAAATACCACTGGTTGCACTTCACCAATAATAACACAAAATACAAAAACTAATGACAGGCAGTAGAAGATACAATATAAGATACAATACAGCCGCCAACACGACACGCTCCACTTGTTGCCGTCATCTCACAGCGATCCTGCGAGCAGCAGTGCACGAACAAATGGCGTGATCACAAAATAGTGGAGGTTTCACTACTGGATTAATGTTCACTCCACTCATCGTTCTGCGTTCTGGGCCCGGTGGACAAAGAGGTTGTGGCCCTCGCAACTACAGCCCCTCGATCCGGCAATGCCTGCGTGCCGCCAGCTGTCCCGGCATGTCCTCGCGCTGCTGGACCTCTCTGATGGTCCGTCCCAACCGAACTACCAACATACCCGACCCGGAAAACACTTCACTTCCTTCCAAAGATAGCACAGGTACTAGATATAGATAAACGCTACTGCTACCATTTGTGGACAGACAACACTAGCAAATGTAGTGGCGCCAGTAAACAGAAGAAGAAAACGAGATGTCACTATCCCTATCATTCAGTGCCAACCTACCAACGGCACCAAAGCGAGCTGCACACGGCTCAGTCACATTTCGCCGCACTGTCCTAACATCCCACATTGATTACTGCGGTTATTTCACGCTGTAGGGACTGATGACCCTAGCAGGTAGGTCCCATAAGATTTCACATACATAACATTTCACGCTGTCTTTCTTGTCTGTTAGCACTGACTATTCTACGCAAACGCCACTGCTCTCGGTTTTTAAGTGAAGAACGACGGACAGCGTGTTGTCTGTGGTGAGACGTAATGTCTGAAATTTGGTGTTCTCGGTAGACTTCTGAGACTGTGGATTTCGGAATACTGAATTCCGTAACGATTTCCGAAATGAAATGTCCCGTGCATCTAGTTCTAACTGCCATTGCGCGTTTAAAGACGGTTAATTCCCGTCGTGCGGCCTTAATCACAGTAGAAATCTTTTCACATGAATCACCTCAGTACCAATGATAGCACCGCCAAAGCACTGCCCTTTTATATCATGTCTAACCGATACTACCGCCATCTCTATATGTGCACATCGCTATCCCATGACTTCTCTCACCTCAGAAGTTTGTCAGTGGTGCTTGATAACCTCCATTCCAGCACCGTGTTGAAGCTGATGTCCGAGATGGTCTTACAGCTGTTGTGTTGCTCATAGATGTGGGCATATTTTTGGTCACTGAAGTATCTCAACATCACACGCACAGTTCACAGGCCCCGTGTGGACGAATATTGTTCTGTTGAAAAATGGCACCACTATACAGCCGCAAGAAAAGTAACACATGGGGAAGTGGAATGTCCTTGAAGTTCCGCTGTGCGATCAGATCTCCCTGAATCACTACTATCCGTGACCTTACGCAACACCAAATGGTTACTCGCACCATGACGCTAGTAATATACCGCTTTACCTCTCCAAACATTCAAAAAATATGACCAGCCAGCCGGCCCGGGTGGCCGAGCGGTTCTAGACGCTACAGTCTGGAACCGCGCGACCGCTACGGTCGCAGGTTCGAATCCTGCCTCGGGCATGGGTGTGTGTGATGTCCTTAGGTTAGTTAGGTTTAAGTAGTCCTAAGTTCTAGGGGACTGATGACCTCAGATGTTAAGTCCCATAGTGCTCAGAGCCATTTTAACCATTCTGACCAGCCAGGTCGCCGCCATGGTACTGCGGAACCGTGATTATTCGCTGAACGCAATGCAACGTCATTCATCAGCAGTACGCGCTTTCCAGTCACAGCACCACTCCGAATGCCGTGGTGCTTACGATTTCCTGTGCGTTGGACGATAATTAACTAGTCTAGCTGTTACTAGTCTTTAACCAATAGTACAGGATGACACAGAATATCCAGAGAGTCCACAACTTGTTTTCGGATGGCATGTGCAGATGTGAAGGGGTTACAATGTGCATGGTGCATAATCGATCGTTCCTTGTGGTACAGACATAGTTGATCGGAACCTTGATAACGTATATGCTTACTCTCACATTCCTATGCAGTCCTAGACTGGGCGACTGCACGCCCGAATGCCTCAAAAAATGAGTATGTTGGAGGATTCGACTACCTGACCAAATGGAGACACACAATCAAGCCCTTTCAAACTCTGTTAGGAGCTGATAACGCTGCCTCAGACGAGTACGTAGCATCTCCCTGTCCTCCACTATGATCACTCAAAATCTGGCACTGTTGACGCACTTATTATACCCTCCCAGGCCTGGTTACAACACTAAACACAAACAACACTGATGGACCCTCGTGACCTTTCTACTTGTCAGAGAACAGCAACTCTTATTAATCATTTACATTCTTGCTGATGGTGTATACATGTACAATGTCACCCTGACATCTGACAATATCTCCCAGAAGCTTCACTTTTTTTCTCTAGGAGTGTACTTGGATATTTTATTTATTTATTTATTTCCTATTTTCTTTTAGTATGTGATCCAGATGAAATATTGCATGTGAATTATTATGTGTGAATATAGCTCATGATACTTTAATATAAAATTTGAAATATATTACTATAACTCCGCATTCTGGTGATTAAGAAAAACAAAAAGAGAAATATCTACATTTTAAAAAAATCTACCACTACCCTAGCGGAGATGTGTGCTCATCGGTATCCAGAAGACACATTTAACAGCTCTACTGTACTAGAGCCCATGGTTACAATACATATTTTGTAGTTTATAGTTTTAGACTAGACACTGCACTATATAACACAACACTACATTATACAGTACCATAATACTGCACTTGGTACTAGAAGAAAAAGTGGACTTTCTCATTTTGTCTACATTGTTAGCCCTTAGCTAAGATATAAACCGATTTGTGTGCTGCTGTGCAACAGTTTCTAAAGTTTCAAGGACTTCCCTATTACTTTTCTCTAATTTATCCCTTGTGCTGGTAGACACTATAATTATCAGATCATTTGAATAGGAGATGGAGTCCTTCATATTGCGAAGGTGGATCAGAACTTTGGACCACAAATCAACAAGTCCTGTAGGCAGCCTATGGTCATGTTTTTCACAATTTTCTTCCCTGGGCATCGTTATGGGTCGTAGGTATCGTGATATTGAAGCGATACGACGAGAGTTCCCCAGAAAGTAAAGTACCGCATTTTTTTTTCTCAGCCGAAAACAAGGCTGCGAATGCGAAACGTTACATATGTATTCTCCTGAGTGAACACGCCTAGTTTCCGTCACGTCCAACAGATAGCGTAGCTGCAGGCAGTTTCAAAATGGCGTCTGTAGGTGAAGTACGTTACAAGCAACGTGCCGTCATTGAATTCCTCAGCGCAGAGAAAGAAGCTGCGGCGAATATTCACAACTCTTGTGCAAAATCTATGGAACATCTGCTGTCGACAGAAGTACACATAGTTTCTGGGTATGGAGGGTGAGGTCATCAGAAGGCGGTTCGGCGGCGATCCACGATTTGCAACGTTCGGGGAGACGATCCACGGCTGTCACAACTGACATGTTGCAACGAGCTGATGTCATTCGCGAGGACAGATGCATTACGTGGAACACATTTTGAGGACGATGAGGAGGTGATTCACACAGTGAAGCAGTTACTCCGCCATCAGGACAAGGATTGGTACCGACAGGGCATAACGTCCTTGTTTCGCACTGGAGGAAGGCCACAGAACAGGATGGAGATCACGAGGAAAAATAGGATGTGTAGATAAAACACGATTCTTTCGTGTGTGTAATTCTCATTATTTTCAATAAAGAATTGTTGAAGAAAAAAATGCGGTGCATTACTTTCAAGGCAACCCTCGTAGTAGTACGCTTGATTGACGAAACTCGCTTGTGAGCAACATGAATGACAGTTGCGGATAGATAATGAATTATTGGTTAATTACAAGTTACTTTTAATGTAACATCAGTCTTTATTTTTATTTCTGTATTTGCACACTCCAACTTTTGGACATAGGAATGGAACAAACCAGTGTTTTATTTTAATAAACGTCTTGCTGCCTCACATTTCTTGATCCTTTCTATGACCCTCCTACTATGTGTGAGGAAGAAATATGTGTGAAAGAAATAAGAACTAGTAGGGTGTATGTAGCTCCAAAGATAGGTAGTAGGGCAGTAGGCTTCTCAATGCAGAAACTATCAAGGCTCAAAGCAGGAATGGCCTGCGATACTTGACACAGAACAGTTTGGTTAGAGCAGAGAAGGCACTGGTAGAGCAAGGGTCGTTGAGTCGTGCCAGGATCCCTCTAGTGTGACGGTTAGCTCTAGCTACAGCGCGCTGGACAGAGGACAAGGCGCTGCGGCTGCGGTATCGGAATATGTCGTAAATATACGATATTCTACTCGATATGTTTCTGGGCATTACAGTTAGTTTCAGTCTGCTTGTAGAAGTACTGAACGAGGCAATAATAGTTCCAGTTTTGGCAGATTGAGCGCTTTTCTAGGTCACAGTCATAACGGCTTTGTACTAGTATGAACAAGTAGCTCTTGGGGCGTTAAGACGAACGGCAGATAGCCGTACGATTGTCTTTCGTTATAATTCAGATGGTTTCAATTATTGGTATAAATTTTGTGGGGAGAAATTAATATTTTAAGGTATTTTCTTTGTGATGTGTATCGGGGCGCAAGTTGGCGCGCTTTTCCACGTGGCACCTTCAGTGTCCAGAGGAATGCATTCTGTGAGCAAGTAAGGATAGGAAGTGGTGTAGGTCAAGGATAAGAACTGTGTTGCAGTAAGTTTTCCGTGGTTATTTTGTGAATTTTGATGTGTTTCTTTACGCGTTCTAATGAATGAGTAACAGTATTTCGCTTCTGTAATGTTTTTTCGTGTTAAAACATTAAGATAAATTTTATGAAATGAGAGGGACACGTTTACTGCAAGTTTTGTAAACTTCCAGTAGACTTTCTTCGTGCGAACATCGACGGTTATTACTCACATACCACGTGGCATGTGAGCGTGCCTCCTGGCTTAGTAGAGACATGGGCATCATACTTAACCACTCCGAGAACTCGTTAGCGCAATTCTTAGTGCAACCATTTTATTTTGGAAATTTTGTGTCCGTGCCCGCCATGTTTACGATACTGGACGTTCTGAGCGAATGACCATCGTCTTCAGCCATCCATGTCGTGTTCAATCCAGAGCTTTTGCTATAATATTAGCGATGAGACAAGCGTCTTTGTTCGCTTCTGCCAACTTGTGCTGGAATCGGCTGAGCCGCGACGGCACAGGTCACGGCAGCTGCTGTAGAAACGCACTTTTTTTCGTTTTACCAACTAATAAGTTGGATTATGTGTCATTCTTTTTGTCCGGTCTTTCATTTTGCTTGTGGAACTCTCAACTTGCAGCCCATTGCATAGCCTAACTGACTTTTTTTTCATTTGCGCTTTGCGTAGCCAATAGAATATCGGCGCTGTGAGTAAATTTATATGGGGGGAGGGGGGAGAGGAGGGGGTGCATGTTGTTTCAAATGAAGTTATCGGGTTGGTTAGAAAGAGACCAGAATGTTCATCCCACCAACTTCCGCATAATGTGGCCCACGGTAATATGAAATAAGAGACCACTTGCATAGTTCATTTAGATTTGTGTGCAGAATGAAATAAACTAGAGTTTTGTTTAGATAATAAATATCAGATCTTTCACAGTCAAATTTATGAAGTAGTAACCGAAAATGATACCCCCTTCCTTATCAAATCCACTTAATAACCAACAATAAGCAATGAAAGATAGTTACTACCCCCATAAAAGATGTTCAGTGATAGTAATTGTCATAGACAGTATTCTCATCATGTTCAGACAGTAGTTATATCCCTAGCTGAGGCATGCTTATAGCATGTGATTACCGCCTCCCCCACATGTGCGTTGGTTTAGTGTGCAAGGATAGTTATCCGTTACCCACATTGTTTCTTTAAAAGTTATCAGATTCATTTAGGGTTTAAATAAATTGCCTTGCACCCATAACCTCAGTACAGGGTACGAGAGACACTTGGTAGCACAGTATCATAATTAAAGAGAAATAGGAACATCCAATGAATCCACAAGCTTTTGCTGTATCTCTGCCAAATCAAAATATTAGAACCACCGACAACAAGGTGCAATATTCGTAATATCCCTCATGCCTCATTAACGAATTAAGGTATCGAATGAGTTTTTGACAAATGATGGTTCAAATGGGTCTAAGCACTATGGGACTTAACAACTGAGGCCATTAGTCCCCTAGACTTAGAACTACTTAAACCTAACTAACCTAAGGACATCACACACATCCATGCCCGAGGCAGGATTCGAACCTGCGACCGTAGCAACCGCGTGGTTCCGGACTGAAGCGCTTAGAACCACTCGGCTCAAAATGGCTCAAATGGCTCTGAGCACTATGGAACTTAACATCTATGGTCATCAGTCCCCTAGAACTTAGAACTACTTAAACCTAACTAACCTAAGGACATCACACAACACCCAGTCATCACGAGGCAGAGAAAATCCCTGACCCCATCGGGAATCGAACCCTGGCGCGGAAAGCGAGAACGCTACCGCACGACCACGAGCTGCGGACAACCACTCGGCCACCGCAGTCGACGACAAATGATGGCACACATACCAAAGAGTAATCTGGCTTATGTCTAACAGGCGAAACTTTATCTAACGCGATATACGAGCAACTGCAGAATTTTTCGAATAACGTAATTACTTTGAAGGCCATCCATACCTGCTGAAAATAGAATTAGTAATGGTATGCATCAACGTTAAGTTAAGAAATTACACGTTTACTTTTATACCGAGGATAAGCTTTTCATGAGCTACTGACCTGACCTTTCTTCAGTTGTTTGTTTAACAGTTACTAAGCGGAATTGTTGTACAATCAAGGAACATGCACATTATGTCCAATATCAGTAATTCAGAAAACAGACGTAGGAATGAGTCACAGGTAGCAAATATATGTAATAACCATTCCTCAAATGTAATAGAAAATATAGAGACAAACAGTTCAACAGCAAAAACACAGCAGTATGTTGAAAAAGCAACTCTCGCAAAACTCATATGAATGTATCACCAACTTTTCTCTATCTGAAATTAAGAAAGTTATTTATTCTCTTAAAAAGTAAAAGCTCATATGGCTTTGATGGTATTTCTAACAGGGTATTAAACAGTTGTTCTCATACAACAAGCCCTGTCTTATTTGAAATACGTAATGCATACTTACTCAAGACATTTTTCCAGACAGATTAAAATATACCATTGTTAAAGCCTTCAATAAGAAAGGTGATAGAAGAGATGTCAATAACTACCGATCTGTTTCACTACTGACGTCACGTTCCAAAGGTGTTGCATTCTAGAATAGTATCCTACCTGAGCAACAATAATATCCTCAGTAAATCACAGTTTCGGTTTCAGAAGAAATGCTCTACTGCGAATGTTATTTACATGTTCACTTAGCAAATTTTACAAGCATTAAATAACAAAATAGCAACGTTTGGAATCTTCTGTGAACGCATTTGACTGTGAACCATGCCGTCCTGCTAGATAAAATGAGGTTTTACGGAGTTGATGGTACAGCCAACCACTAGATGTGATATCTATCCAAGAGAATGCTAGAAGTTGTACTTAGTAATGTAGCCATGGGAGATTTGTCTGACAGGAGAGAAATCACGTATGGAATTCCACATGGCTCAATATTAGGTCCATGACCGATTCTCATATATGCAAACGGTTTTCTATCTAATATACGATTAACAGAATTAGTTCTCTTTCCGAATGACACTACGACTGTAGTCAGCCTAGGCATGTATAAAGCAACAGAAGAAATGGTACACAATGTTCTTAAAGTGTCATTGACTAGTTACAGCGTATGGTCTCACACTCAATTTTAAAAAGACACAACATATTCAGTTCTTCACAACCAGAGACACTATACCAATGACAAGTGTGACACACGGTGAGGAAGTAATAAACTGGATGAAAATTTCAAAGTTCTTAGGCATCCATACTGATGAGAATTTAAGCTAAAAAACACATTTTGGAATTCCTAACACAATTTAGTTTAGCCACATTTACACTTAAAATCATTGCAAATTTTCGCGACAGGCGAATCAGTTAGTTGTCATATTTTGCGTATTTTTATTCAATTTGTCATATAGAATAATGTTCTGGGATAACTCAACTTTAAGAAAGAAAGTCCTCATTGCTCAAAAACGTGCTGTAAGTAGGGGAGAGCGGGGCAATGCCGTACAGCGGGGTAATACCGTGCACCGCTTTATCCAGTTTCCCAGAGAGCGCAAAGAGCGCTGCATGGTGCTGCCACATAGCGGAAGTAACTATAATCAGATACAGAGGGGTCTATATCGTTCAAGGGCGTAGACGTCTTCGACAATCGGTTTCAACTGATTTCGACTGTTTTCTTATAAAATCTGAAGATAATAAGTCTAGAGGTGAGCGAAATATGTTAATAGCAACAATATTGAAATTAGGTCTATTTAATTACGCATTTCTTGATCTTCTTTTAAACATCAAATCTTAGATGATGGAGAAGAGTGAGCGTGTCAATCTGAGATAAGGGAGCCTGGTTCAGAAACGACCGAGTCGAAAGCAATAAGCGAAAATTGTTCATCTTCACTACTGTGAAAATCGTCTCTGCCATTGAACAAATGCTCATGGCTCTTAAGGTATGCATGTTAGAGCCCATGTTTAGTGGATTTTTTCCTTGTTTCGGTTCATACTACTACCTCTGAAAGTTGTCTACCCTACAGTCTTAGCAGTTAACAGTACTGTTATAAGCTGTCAGAGGTATCAGTACGATTTACGCTTATAACTTTCGACTTGATGATTTCCAGACTATATCTCTTACCTCAAACTGAACATTTACCTTTATCCATCACTGAATTCATCCGCATAATGACACATACATACAATGCTTATGGAATGTCGATTTTTTCCTAGGACTCTTGGATAATATTATAGAGCTTTGTTTAGGGTAGATGCTGCTAAAATAAAAGAATTCTGACATTTACCCAACCCAGACTGTGACACTTGTTTCTAGCATGATTTCACGTGGAGGGGCTCCTACTGTTAATAAATATGTATGTATGTGGTAACTAATATTTCTCCTTGTTCTTCTACGGTAATTTATGCCTGCTTCCGTTACTTACGAGACATTTTTGCTTCTTTCTAGGTGCTGTCAATGATGATGTGGTTGTGGTGTGATGAGTCAATGCCACTGCTGCAGAGATGCGAGTACACCTGAATGACTCATTCCAAGTCATGATGCCTTTCTCTAGCATGAACTTCTGAGGAATGCCGGAAATCTTCGACGGGCAGATACCTAAGCGTAGTAGTAGTAGTTTATTTTTCCTCTTCCACAACAAACATAACTTTTTTTATAAACTTGCATGCATTGCTTACGAGATTGTTTTGTTTCTGGATGCACTCGATAACGATATTGTGATGGAGGAGGACGATTATGATCTGGGAACACTGCTAAGTGACAGTACACCGATTGATGATGCTGTGAGAGCCATGTATTTGAGCAATGCCGACGCTAACAAATTACTATGCAAGTACCAGAAAGTATTAATATAGACATCAGCGTGTGACTGCTTGAAATAGTTACACATGGCACTTATCAATTTCTTTTCGTTTTCTTCCTTTGCAGGAGTACTGGAACCATCCAGAGGCGGATTTGCACCAACGACAGCACAGCCAGGCCCGTCGATGACGTGTTCATTAATGTTATCCCAGCTGGGACTGTCAGCGCTATGTTCGCCTCAGCCTTGTCCATTGATGATGCATTCGCCCCACCTTGGACCATCACGGCATCGGCCATCGCCTCGAATCGGCCATCACCTCGCCCTGGACATAGCAGCAGTCTGCTGTCCCCTGGCAGTACTGTTAATGAGTAGCAGGTTAGACACACATCCAATCTGAACTACTCTGTGGTTGCAGCAGCTTATGGCGACTGGATCTAATATGCATTCATACAAAACTCTACTGTGGTCTACCAAGGCCCAACCTTTTTCCTCAGTGCGTGTCAACCCTTTTTGGAAATGATGCTTCCCACAACCGTTAATGACTCACAGTGCAGTTCTACACTGTAAGCTCACGCACCTCATCAAAGACTTTAGCTGTGGTGCTGAAGATAATACTAATGGCTACATTTGACGGGATAATTATGTTATATCAAAAATGGTTCAAATGGCTCTGAGCACTATGGGACTTAACTGCTGAGGTCGTCAGTCCCCTATAACTTAGAACTACTGAAACCTAACTAACCTAAGGACATCACACACATTCATGCCCGAGGCAGGATTCGAACCTGCGACCGTAGCGGTCTCGCGGTTCCAGACTGTAGCGCCTAGAACCGTTCGGCCTCACCGGCCGGCTATGTGATATCACAGGGCAGCTCAACTGCAGATGGTTCAGGACTTTTTTATTAACGTTCATACTCAGTCATTTTTCCGAAATGCATGAAAGAGGGTCCAGTATGGCACTCAGCTGTTTATTCACCCGCAAGTGTATTCACGTGTCGGTGATCCAGTAAATGGGAAGTACAGTTCCATCCCTCTTTAGAAAGATATTTCTGCTATAAAAGCATGTAGCGATGTCCAAAATACTACTTAGGAGAATTACTGTTGCTGTGCATGGTCGCTTCTGGCGACGTTAACGTTTGTAATCGTCATAACTTCAGTGGCATCTCATTCCCCATTAAACATCAGGACCAACCAAAATTATTCAGTTCATGTTTATGGCCTGGAAGTATATGAAAGAAGGACATGAATAACACACTGTGCAGAACAAAAAGATGTAAATCATTAAATTGTTGGACGCCTCTATGACGCATGGTTAGACGCAATTATATGTCCGGATCGAAGACATCCCACCTACTCTCCTCCTACCCGAGTTAAGACGGTCATAAGTGTCATTATTGCTCCAGGTACCTTAAGTCGTTTACTACAAACGAGTACTGAGGATAAAATATTCTTAAAGTTTAAGAACGTTCACCACCAGAAGTGCAGCCTCTTTATAATTTATCTGGATTTCGAGCACCTGCTAGCTCCTGTGGCTGTGTTGTAAAGGTAACCTGACTGCCTCCCATAGTACTTTCACAGAACGACACAGATCATATGCGGCAGTGAATCAAGTTGTATGATCATATGAAATGAATTCTAACAATTAGAATCATGCATCGGGTATACTCGTGTGAGATGGTGGCTCTTTGAACTCAAATATCAATAATCTGGTAACATCGGATTTAAATATAGATTCTAGGAACTCTTTTCTGAAGGTATTTGTCTGTAGCATACCCTTGTATGGAAGTGAAACGTGAAGAACAGGCACTTCAAACAAGGTGAAGATAAAAAAATTTCAAAACTGGTCCTACAGAAGAATGCTGAAGATTAAATAGTAAACGATTAAGAAATGAGGAGGTCCTGAATCGAACTGGAAAAACATTTATGGCCCAACTTGACGAAAAGTAAGGGTCGGTTGACGGTACAAACCCTGAGTCATCAATGAATTACCAATTTAGTAAGAGAAGGAAGTGGGGTGGGTGAAATACAACAGAGGGGACCAAGGCTTGAACAAAGTAAATAGATTCAAGTGGGTATAGGTTGCAGTATTTACCCACAGGTGAAGAGTCTTCCGCAGGATAGACTGGCGTAGAGAGCTGCATCAAACCAATCTTGGGACTGAAGATGCCAGCAAGAATAAATCAAGTTTAGTGACAGCAGTCGCTTTCATAGAAGAATTTACACAAAATTAGTGTATTCCTACCAAAATACCAGGCTCCATACATCTCAAAAGTAGGTTACACATGGTTCTGATTCCTACAGCAACAAAAATGGCATTTCGAATGTCACACCCCTGAATGTTGGGTTTACATTTACACTGAGGTGAAAAAAGTCGTGGGATAGCATGCACATAGACAGATGGCGGTCATATCGCGCGCACAATATATTCAAGGGCAGTGAAATGGCGGAGCTGTCAGTTGCACTCAGGTGATTCATGAGAAGAAGTGTCCGATAGGATTAAGTCTGCACGACGAGAACTAACAGATTTTGTATGCGGAATGGTAGTTCGAGCGTGACGACAACGCAGTGGCCAACGGACTTCACTTAACGACCGACACCAGCAGCGCTTGCGTAGAGTTCTCAGTTCCAACAGGCAACCAATACTGCGTGCAATTACCGCAAAAATCAATGTGGGATGTACGACGAACGTATCCGTTAGGACAGTGCGGCAAAATTTGGCTTTAATGGACTATGGTAGCAGATGACCGAAGTGAAAAAAGCCTTTGCCCACATCATGACATCGCCTGCAGCACCTCTCCTGGACTCGTGACAGTATCGGTTGGACCTAGGCAACTGGAAACCGTAGCCTGGTCAGATGACTCCCGATTTTAGTTGGTACGAACTGCTGGTAGGATTTGAGTGTGGCACAGACTGCACGAAGCCATGGATCCAAATTGCCAACAAGCCATTGTTCAAGCTGGTTGTGGCTTCGTAATGGTGTGGGATGTTTACATAGACTCGACTGGGTCGTCTGGTTCAACTGAACCCATCACTGACGGGAAATAATAATGTTCGACAACTTGGACACAATTTGCATTCCTGGACTTCATGTTTTCGAATAACGATTTCTCTGGGCCACAACCGTTCACGATTGGTTTGAAGAACACTGAGGACAATTCGAGCGAATTATTTGGGCACCCAGATCGCCAACATGAATACCATCGAACATTCATAAGACGTAATGGAGAGGTCAATTCGTGCACAAAATCCTGCACCGGCAGCGCTTTCACAGTTATGGACGGCTATAGAGGCAAATGACTCAGTGCCTCTGCGGAGGCACGGGGATGTCAACCTCGTCCCGTCTGTCCCCAGATCGGTCTGCCACTGTGGTTGCCCCGGTTGCTGCCCGCAGTGGGGCTGAGCCCTCGCCTATGGTTGATTGGGAGGTCGTTCCAAGGCGTGGCAGGCAGCGAAAGGCGTCCCCGGAGGCTGATCAGAAAGCCTCCCCTGTGCGTCTGACAAACAGGTTTCAGGCACTGTCTCTGGCTGAGCCAGATGCAGCTGCCTGCCCTGTTTCAGAGGATCATTCTCAGCCTTCAAGGTCCGGGCAATCGCAGAGGGTGGGATTACTGGTAGTTGGGAGCTCCAATGTTAGGCGCGTAATGGGGCCCCTTAGGGATACGGCGGCTAAGGAGGGGAAGAAATCCAGTGTGCACTCCGTGTGCATTCCGGGAGGAGTCATTCCTGATGTGGAAAGGGTCCTTCCGGATGCCATGAAGAGCACAGGGTGCAGCCAGCTGCAGGTGGTGGCACATGTCGGCACTAATGACGTGTGTCGCTTTGGATCTGAGTAAATTCTCTCTGGATTCCAGCGGCTATCTGATTTGGTGAAGGCTGCCGGTCTTGCTTACAAGATGAAGGCAGAGCTCACCATCTGCAGCATCGTTGACAGAACCGACTGCGGACCTTTGGTGCAGAGCCGGGTGGAGGGTCTGAATCAGAGGCTCAGACGGTTTTGCGACCGTATTGGCTGCAGATTCCTTGACTTGCGCCATAGGGTGGTGGGGTTTCGGGTTCCGCTGAATAGGTCAGGAGTTCACTACACTCAGCTGGCGGCTACATGGGTAGCGGAGGCTGTGTGGCGTGGACTGGGCGGTTTTTTAGGTTAGAAGGCCTCGGGAAAGTGCGGGATGGGCTGCAATGTCAAAAGGTGCTTGGCAATTACAGGACGTGCTTGGATCAAGGAACAGTCGGAATTATAGTTGTAAATTGTTGTAGTTGCGCTGGAAAAGTCCCTGAGCTTCAAGCGCTAATAGAAAGCACAGAAGCTGATATCGTTATAGGTACAGAAAGCTGGCTAAAGCCTGAAATAAGTTCTGCAGAAATTTTTACGAAGTCTCAGACGGTGTTCAGGAAAGATAGATTAGGCAGAATTGGTGGTGGAGTGTTTGTGTCTGTCAGTAGTGGTTTATCTTGTAGTAAAGTCGAAGTAGATACTCCGTGCGAATTGGTGTGGGTGGAGGTTATACTTAACAGCCGAATTAAGTTAATAATTGGCTCCTTCTACCGACCCCCAGACTCCGATGATACAGTTGCGGAACAGTTCAGAGAAAGTTTGAGTCTCGTAACAAATAAATACCCCCTCATACGGTTATAGTTGGTGGGGACTTCAACCTACCCTCGGTATGTTGGCAAAAATACTTGTTCAAAACCGGTGGTAGGCAGAAAACGTCTTCCGAGATTGTCCTAAATGCATTCTCCGAAAATTATTTCGAGCAGTTGGTCCACGAACCCATGCGAATTGTAAATGGTTGCGAAAACACACTTGACCTCTTGGCCACAAACAATCCAGAGCTGATAGAGAGCATCATGACTGATACAGGGATTAGTGATCACAAGGTCATTGTAGCTAGGCTCAATACCATTTCTTCCAAACCCATCAGAAACAAACGCAAAATAATTTTATTTAAAAAAGCGGATAAAGTGCCACTAGAAGCCTTCCTAAAAGACAATTTCCATTCCTTCCGAACTGACTATGCGAATGTAGACGAGATGTGGCTCAAATTCAAAGATATAGTAGCAACAGCAATTGAGTGATTCATACCTCATAAATTGGTAAGAGATGGAACGGATCCCCCGTGGTACACAAAAAAGGTCCGAACGCTGTTGCAGAGGCAACGGAAAAAGCATGCGAAGTTCAGAAGAACGCGAAATCCCGAAGATGGGCTAAAATTTACAGACACGCGAAATTTGGCACGTACTTCGATGCGAGGTGCCTTTAATAGGTTCCACAACGAAACATTGTCTCGAAATTTGGTAGAAAATCCGAAGAAATTCTGGTCGTATGTAAAGTACACAAGCGGCAAGATGCAGTCAATACCTTCGCTGCGCAGTGCCGATGGTACTGTTATCGACGACTGTGCCGCTAAAGCGGAGTTATTGAACGCAGTTTTCCGAAATTCCTTCACCAGGGAAGACGAATGGAATATTCCAGAATTTGAAACACGAACATCTGCTAGCATGAGTTTCTTAGAAGTAGATACCTTAGGGGTTGCGAAGCAACTCAAATCGCTTAATACGGGCAAGTCTTCAGGTCCAGATTGTATACCGATTAGGTTCCTTTCAGATTACGCTGATACTATAGCTCCCTACTTAGCACTCATATACAACCGCTCGCTCACCGATAGATCTGTACCTACAGATTGGAAAATTGCGCAGGTCGCACCAGTGTTCAAGAAGGGTAGTAGGAGTAATCCATTTAACTACAGACCTATATCATTGACGTCGGTTTGCAGTTGGGTTTTGGAGCATATACTGTATTCAAACATTATGAACCACCTCGAAGCGAACGACCTATTGACACGTAATCAGCATGGCTTCAGAAAACATCGCTCTTGTGCAACGCAGCTAGCTCTTTATTCGCACGAAGTAATGGCCGCTATCGACAGGGGATCTCAAGTTGATTCCGTATTTCTAGATTTCCGGAAAGCTTTTGACACCGTTCCTCACAAGCGACTTCTAATCAAGCTGCGGAGCTATGGGGTATCGTCTCAGTTGTGCGACTGGATTCGTGATTTCCTGTCAGGAAGGTCGCAGTTCGTAGTAATAGACGGCAAATCATCGAGTAAAACTGAAGTGATATCAGGTGTTCCCCAGGGAAGCGTCCTGGGACCTCTACTGTTCCTGATCTATATAAATGACCTGGGTGACAATCTGAGCAGTTCTCTTAGACTGTTCGCAGATGATGCTGTAATTTACCGTCTAGTAAGGTCATCCAAAGACCAGTATCAGCTGCAAAGCGATTTAGAAAAGATTGCTGTATGATGTGTCAGGTGGCAGTTGACGCTAAATAACGAAAAGTGTGAGATGATCCACATGAGTTCCAAAAGAAACCCGTTGGAATTCGATTACTCGATAAATAGTACAATTCTCAAGGCTGTCAATTCAACTAAGTACCTGGGTGTTAAAATTACGAACAACTTTAGTTGGAAAGACCACATAGATAATATTGTCGGGAAGGCGAGCCAAAGGTTGCGTTTCATTGGCAGGACACTTAGCAGATGCAACAAGTCCACTAAAGAGACAGCTTACACTACACTCGTTCGTCCTCTGTTAGAATATTGCTGCGCGGTGTGGGATCCTTACCAGGTGGGATTGACGGAGGACATCGAAAGGGTGCAAAAAAGGGCAGCTCGTTTTGTATTATCGCGTTATAGGGGAGAGAGTGTGGCAGATATGATACACGAGTTGGGATGGAAGTCATTACAGCATAGACGTTTTTCGTCGCGGCGAGACCTTCTTACGAAATTTCAGTCACCAACTTTCTCTTCCGAATGCGAAAATATTTTGTTGAGCCCAACCTACATAGGTAGGAATGATCATCAAAATAAAATAAGAGAAATCAGAGCTCGAACAGAAAGGTTTAGGTGTTCGTTTTTCCCGCTCGCTGTTCGGGAGTGGAATAGTAGAGAGAAAGTATGATTGTGGTTCGATGAACCCTCTGCCAAGCACTTAAATGTGAATTGCAGAGTAGTCATGTAGATGTAGATGTAGATGTAGACTTACAAAGGCTTTTTGAGTCCACGCCACGCCGAGCTGATGCACTACGCCGGGCAAAAGTAGGTCGGATACGACATTAGGAGGTATCCCGTGACTTTTGTCAGCTCGGTGTATTATTCGCCTTACGCATAGACTACCGTCATAGCACCAGAGTGTGTTCTATTGCCTGCACCAAGGGGCTGCATAACCTGTCAGTAAATTCATGAGCGAGCACCGCTCTTGGTGGTGAAAGTGGCAGTTGCCAGATTAGTCCTGGAAGAAACTGGCAACTGCCCTACAAGTACACCCAAAATCAGTTCCCCGTTTCCTGTCCATCACCGTAGTGCAGGGCACGGTTACGTTGATTCTGTTCATATGATTTTACTTGCCAGAATCAGTCAATTTAGTTATTATATATTGTGACATACTTACTTATTCAGAAGTGACAGAAAAGCTACAATATCACAACCAGTTCAGCACGATACAAAGAAGAGGTGTTTCGGCGAAAAGAGCGCTCGGTCATCTCTAACGTAATTACATCTTGTGTTAAAGAGTTGGCTAATATTGCCAGTCCTAATCAAAGGGCTGCTATTTATACATAAATCATCCTTGCCGCCCATATAGGACACGCCGGAAAGGAATCCGAAAATATACCACATGGTTTACTGGAAACTACAAGAAAGAGCGTTAAGAATTTTGGAAGGAAACCCGTCGTCATATACAGCTCTACAAAAATTGGCAAGTCGACCAGCAATGGAGAACTTTTGCATAACTTAGAAAATGGTGGCGACACTGTACAAACTACTTATTATTGTAAAACAAAAAATCGATTTTCCTTGGCAGAAATATATTTTGGACAAGACAATGCGTGAAATTGGATTTATCTGCTAGAGGTTTGTAAGTAAACGAAATATTCTGGTAATGAAAAATTAGGCAACTGAATGGCGATACAAATAGTTGGTACTAGTAAGGAAATTAAGAAAGCATGGTGGAAAGTTCTTTTACATAGACTAAACTTGGACGGTCAACAACCTTACTTTTAGAAAATGTTGTCAGTGACCTGTCGTTGACGACATCCGGGACAATGTTAGTGGAAGCAATAGGATTATTATTGTGAGTTATTGATCTAATATTGGGTTTATTTATTAGTCTACATCAGTGTTATCTTCTTGAAAATATTCGCCGTTAAATATTACATACTTATGCCAGCTTGTTTTCCAGTTTCCGAAACACTTCTTGAATTCTATCACTGGGATAGCTTTTAGCTCTGCTACCGACCCGTTTTTAATCTCGTCTATGCTTGTAAAATACTATCCTTTAAAGTTTTCTTCATTTTTGCGAACTTAAGAAAGTCAGCAGAGAGATTGCGGAGGTTACGGCAACACTACAGTATTCTTTTACTGTAGATTATCTGTTTTGAGCTGACTCCAACCTAATTAAAAAGAATTACACCAGACGCGTTTCGCTTTTATTTACAAGCCATCTTAGGTGGTTACTGATGTTTCTTTACATAGTCTGCTCCTTCCCTTCTTGCTAGCAGTGGTTTGTGTCGACAGCATTCATTTCATATCTGCACATAGCAGTTTTTGGCATTGTGCGTTATTTCCAGCGCTGCACTATTTGCAGTTGAATTTCTTAATTTTTTTTTCATTCTTCACTGCCACAGGATTGAAGTTGGCGACGTGTGGCCTTGGAACAATTTTCGCATTTGGGTATCATCAACGCTGACGGACCTTCATAAAGTTCTCCTGAATAATGAGCCCGTCACTGTGTGGTGTGATTTCACAGCACTGTTCATAACTGTTTCATTTTTCTTTGAGGAACTAGGAATCCGCATGAAACGGAAATATTACTCTGATCCGCTTCGCCAACATGTAATCCCTGCCCTACGGGAAAGAGGTGTTTTGGACTCAACTGTTTTGATTCACGGTGGAGCTCCACCTCATACTGCTCGTGAAGTCACTAGGTTACTCCGTAACGCATTTAGAGAAATAGGATCATGGGCCGATCGTTCCAAACTGCGTGGTCGCAGAAATGGTCAGATTTGAACTCGTATATTTTCTAGCTGTGGGGTTACCTGAAGGGCAGGGTTAATCATTGCGACACTAACACGTAGGAGACTGAAGATGAGCATAGCGAGAGAGGAAGCAAACATACCGCTTGAGATGTCTCGGGCAGCAGTACAGCAGACTGTCTTGAATGGAGACGGTCGTCACATTGAGTAACGTTTGTTGCCTGAACGTAAACATGGTACGAAATTAATAAATGTTATCTTCTCATGCGGAAGCTAAAATTGATTCTTTCAGCGGTTTATTTGTTATTTCTCTGCCGCATGCCCACACAAATGTTGGCAAATAGTTTAATTGTCTTACGATCACTCGCTTTTCATTGGGGGAGAGGGGGTCTTCTCAAATAGTGTAAGTTTATTTATAATCACCCTACAGCACTCATTATTGTTCGCTTCACCGTGTAGCGAGAATTAATGGCGCTGCGAGCTAACATCCCAAAGATGTCCCGGCTCACATGTGGTTCCTCTTCGTCGTAATGTCTTGGCTCAAACTCGTCTAGGGGTTGAACCGCACGTGTCGCATTACACGCCCTAACTTAGACACTTGTGACCCTTTGGTTAAATTGTCTGGCTGATGGCAAGTTTGCGAAATACGAAGTTAACATAGCATATAATACAGTAATAATAACATCCGGAACTAAATTAACGACCCATAAATGATGGATGCCACACAGTTGCGATTTGGTTAGACTAATGTTTATTCAGAGAGCAAACTAATAGCGAAAGTGGTCGAATTTAGAGTTAATGTTACGCTTGAGTGCAGATCCATTTGACACAGTTCGATCATCCACAATCTCATCGCGAAATACAGGTTACGCGAGAGGGCGCGAGGCCGCTCACCTCTCAGAGACTTAAGCCCACACAAGGCGAAATGTTTTTCTAAGTCTTTTCACTTCGTAGCTGCCTAAAGACCGACCGTCCGCTGCAACAGAACTGTCGCTCTGCCCGTCCCCGGCCGCGCTTCCCGCGCGCCCAACATCTTCGCCCAACTGTTTCTTCACGAGCAGCATTGTCTCTGACCACCTGTTTGTTTGTTTCATCTACTCAGGCCACGTAGTTCCTTTTATTTTAGTCTGTGCACTGGTATTCATAAACTCCCGCTTAATCATTACTTCATAACAAAACAATGCTGAATTGGTCTAAACAGCAGTTGTTTGTTATGACAATACAGCTTCTGCACCATGGACGTCAAATACAATAAAGCTCTGTATTACAACGATACTATCTTTACTGACATTACTGATCTTTTCTTGTACCACCTACTGCCTACTTTACTGAAGCTATTTCAATTTACTCCTTACTATGCCTAGTACAGACGCTGCGCTCTACACTATCCAGCTGCCACCAGATCTACTTTAAATAAAGTTAAATGGAGTATTGTTTCTTCAGAGCTCATGTGAAAGCCTATAAAACATCGTTACCACTTTGCTTCCGTCGATCTACGTGAGAACACCATACACTGATAAACAAAATTCTCCGACAGTTCACTGTCTCACATTTTCTACATGAGCAACCCAAGCATGAACACAGAACAGTCATAAAGATAGAATAATTATAATTTACTAGTATATGCAGTTTATATGAGTATTTTATTTACTAATTAGTGACTGAACTTAATGCATTAATGTCACGAAGAATTTCTATTATGTATAGATTTCTTATTATCTCGCACACGCTGTGGTCGGCTTGAGTTAGTACAACGTCAAAGATGTCACAAATCACTAGCGGCACTAATTACTCTCTAATCTAAATCTGTGATGGAAAATGTACAGTGCGGTCAGAAATAGTTTGCAAAGCTTGCAAGGGCTGGTTGTGCTGAGAAATAATTGTTAAGAACAAAATTCGATACATTGCACCGTTCCCTAGCTGATTAGCAATAAAATTAGCTGACCAAGCCGTTGCGGCTGCCCGATGCAATTAGTGCGATAGCGTAGGCGGCAGCACACAAGATTGCTCAGAATTCGGCTCGGGTTCGATACTTACTGCCGTTCCGTGTTCGATATTTATATAGCTTTCTTATTCGGTTTTAGGAAACCAAATGAAGAACATATGAGGGGACTCCGTCTCCTGCAGCCAAACTAAATTTGTATGCACAACGGGCTGATTGCCGAACTTCAGTGCTGATGAACTCGGAAACAGCGCAATGTATCGATTTGTTTTTTCTTAATAATTATTTCTCAGAACTACCCAGCCAGTAACACTTTACAAGCTTCCCAGGCTGTTTCTGCCCATCGTGTATAATCTGTCTTCTAACTTTCTCATGAATAACACGGATTTAACTGGTTATACCTATACAGAAATTGTATGGCACTGGACTACAGGAGAAATTACAGTCTTTATATTCTACTAGTCGGACCAATCACTATTTGCAAAGTTTTGTACTGGAAGCTAAATTTACTTTTTTGTATCTTTTTTCTATTGCATACAAATGTTTTCAGGTTTAGTTAATTCACTTGTCTCAACTGATTTCATGATGATGGCGGTGTTCATAGGCGTAAGAAATACAACTTCTGATCTCGTACTTGTGGATATTTGTGACAGCTTGAACGTTCTATGTGGTACCTCATAGTCTATGGAGGAAAGGCAGCCGATTTTCCCTAAGGGGCCAAAATCAGAAAAGAGAGTGATTTTAGATGCTTGGCCTGGAGTGTAAACGACATTCTAAAGCATTCCAAACGTGTTGCACAGTCGTCAGGACGGGAATCTGGGCGGGTCAGACCATTTCAGGAGTTTTGTTATCCACAGAGCATTGCCTCAAGGATGATGCTTTATACCACGTTGCGTTGTTATGCTGATATAATCGTCGCTGAACTGTTGCTCTACTGTGTGCAGTACACAAAACTATACAATGTATTTATATCTTTCCGCATTTAGGGTTGTCTTAAGCGGGGACCACATCCTGTCTATCTAACCCATGATAATTTAGGCAAGTATTTGACCCATTTCTGAAAAAAACTACTTGATACAGGACCTTAATATTTTTACTGTATGTTACATGATGCGAATAGAGTCAACTGTACTAAACTCTACTTTATCCATTTTATAGTTTTTAAGAAATACTTTTTTAAATGTATTACCAAAAAATATTAAGTTTTTTTCTGCAGAAAATATTTTTGTGAACTTCCTAATGGGGGAATATTAATGAATGTAGTACCAGAGGTTGCTTTTTATGTTATGCAGGATCTCTGAAAATTTCATTCATTTATCTATGATGGTTTCTGATATAATCAGGCATATGTACTGAAAATTTTAGTTTGTGAGAAATACACTTTACAGGAAAACTTTTGAAATTTGTTACTTACAGTCAATTAAAACTGTCCTGCTGCATATGATGGCCCTTCTTTGGCCTCTAGCAGGTCTTCCGGCTTCTTTTTCACCTTCCTAGATGTTTGTCTTGCTTTCTTGGCCATATTAGATGCACACCTGTCTGCATCGGCTATCCTCATTTTATCGCAATGTTGCAGTCCAGTGATCATATTTTCACCAAGATTAATTCCCAGTTTTTTCAGTACCAAACACTTTCCAATATTACCACAATTGAATGTAATAACAGCATCATGAACTCCTAGTTTCATTGTATGCATGCCTACAAATACAGTTTTAGGAAGGCAGTTCCAAATTATGCTGCTGAAACATTCATTTGGGTTCTGTGTCTGCCCATGGAGACTTTTCCTTGGAAGGTCAGATTGAGCCACGTCTCTGAAAATAGGTTAATTGCTGTAATAACAGCAGGAATAAGGGAACCCTGGTGCGAATAATATCCTCCAGTTGCCTGAGCCCTATTGTATTTGCACCACGAATTTTCTCCTGATGGACACTATCCATGACATGGCTTATCATCAGCAGAGGACTTACGGAAGAATATGGCCCAGACATCTTTCTTCATTGCCTCCAGATTTTCTTTATTTCTCCTAATTGCCAGCCCGTAGTATACCTGCAAGTTTTCTACTTCAGTTTTAGTTAACTGACACTGTCAGGTCAACAATTTTCCATTTCCTAATTTTTTCCCTCTCATATTAACAGTTAATTTTCTCAGCCTTGTTCCCAAACGTTTTTGAACGTGCCCTACACATTCTATTTTGCTAATAATGGTATCTCCATATGGCTTAGAGTTAACAGTGGGTGGGTTGACAGTAGGTGACAGAAAAGTGGGCGTGACACATCAACACACGTGGTAGGAAAAGGCTCTTTAAAAGTTCGAAAAAAAAAATTCAGCAAAATCCTTTTTAGAGTACTTAAATAAAACCTTAACCTTTCAAAATATGATGAAAACCGAAAATCAATTTTTTTCGACCTGAACCACGTTGTGGTCCCCTTAAGCGGAATGGCCACACAAAACTGTAGAAAACCACATATCATCCCTGATACATTGGAAGAATATTAAAGAAATGTAATTCATCTGCGAATGAAGTGGTTAACAAAACAAACTTTCGAGCGAGTCTTGATCATTGTTTACCTCCCTGGAACCTGCTTTGAACACTTGCTCAGTAGGGGAGATGTGTTTCACATTAGCGAAGATGAACGAATGGTCGTAGCTCCTCAGGTATGCAATTAAAGCCCACGTTTATTGGACATTTTTTCTCGTTTTTGACCACCCTACCACCACTGAAAGTTACCACCCCTACACTCTTCGCAAGAGCCGGTACATGTATTCAACTGTCAGAGGTATCAGAACGGTTTTCGTTTATAACTTTCGACTCGTTCGCTTCCGGTACAGGGATCCTTACTTCAATTTAATACATTTATCGTTCCCCATCATCCAAGAAAGTCTGTAGCATCATCACGGAATCACTCCGTGTATACGTACGTTTACAGACGACCGCGCCTATAGCTTTGACGCCCTGTAGTCTCGTTGGATGACGTTTCCGGACATGGGTTCCTGTTCAAAATACGATGTACTCACTCCCCTCTACAAGTCCTAGAAGTCGGTAACGGGAATTTCTGACCACCCTGTATAGGCGTTGCCGACCGCAGCGCCGTAATCTGCCTGTTTACATACCTCTGTATTTGAATAAGCATGCCTATACCAGTTTCTTTGGCGCTTCAGTGTAATTCGGGGTGTTTTGGTTCATACTGCATCTAAAAACAACGTTTACTACCGGTCTGAGGGTCCGACATCGCTGTAGGTTTGGGTGTGAGCTCTCCTGATGGACCTACTCTGCTGTTACTACTTCTCAACTGAAGCTTCCTGGCAAATTGAAACTGTGTGCCGGACCAAGACTCGAACTCGGGACCTTTGCCTTTATCGGACAACTGCTCTACCATCTGAGTCTCGGTCCAGCACACAGTTTTAATTTGCCAGGAAGTTTCATATCAGAGCACACTCCACTGCAGAGTGAAAATTTCATGCTACTTCTCTACTATAAACTCAGTATTACCTAACGCCTTTTATACCGGCAGGTCCTTCTCTCGTGACATCTAGTAGTCAGTCCCGCATTACTCAGCGGTGTCTGGTTAGCTGTCATAAGATGGTGTACTTTTGTTATTGTTTTCTGGCTGCTGTAAAAGATGTGTTTTGAGAAACCTCCTACCTCTGAGTGCAGAGTGTCTTCTTTCGCCGGATGATGTATTACTGGATCACTCTGGCGTCACTGTGCTGAGATAGCTGCGAAAAGATAAAGTATCCAACTCAAATTACCAAAACTAAGCTGAAAATTAATACATTCGAAACTGCTCCGGAGGACAGTCTGGTGAACACTAAACATCTTGGATAATCCACAGAAAGCTCCAGAAAGGATTTAGATGAGGTATACTGGTAAAACACAACAGTTATTTCGTAACAATCAGCACTCGCTCTATTGATATATTGGAAGAGGCAAAGTGCACATTTCACATTTATTGAAAACTTCACTTTCGACAAACAAAACGCATATTAAGTCCTCGCAAGTGATGAAACAGTTCTAACTTTGTAAATGTTAACTGTCCATTTAAAATGTATTGCCAAGCAACAACATAATTGGTTGTTCTTGCCAGTACAATCTTCAGTCACTCTTTCTGACAACACGAATTCAAGAGTTCAAACAGATGATAATCTCTTTCAAACCTAAGTAACTGATGCATACGATTACGGGAAAGTCTGATATCTCCTGGTCTCTTGTTTCTCGAAAAATCTTCTCCATGTCATTAACTCATCTACTCCTGTCTGTCGATCCGTCTATCTTCATTCTTGGTATGCTTTCTGAGCGTAGCACCTGAAGTTCACCAACACATTCTACCACAATGCCATTACTCGGTGTCCGACAACACTTTTCGCTACACTGACAAATTTTCAAATTTTCATCATTTCATCTGCATCTCATTGCAACATCTCCTCCTGTATTCTTCTCATCGTGTCACAGTCTAAACATTTCTACAAAATACTTCTCCTTGACCACATGATCATCCTTCCAATAACGAACTTCCATCATCTTTACTCATCAGTATCAACAATCTATTTCTCTTTCCTCAAATAGAAAACACAGATATTAATTTTGATCTACTTATATCCTTGCTACTTATATCATAAAATTTTCATTGCATAAATTTAAAAGATCAGAATTCATTTACAAATACATTTTCACTACAACAGGATATAACAATTAAATTTTTATGATTGTATGACCAAACATAGGTAAATAAATATGCAATAACTTCACATTGCAAACAAAGTTAATTAACAAAAACAGAGACTGTTGTCAAATTAACGCATATAAACTACATGACTAGAATCTTCATCACAAATGGACATGAAAGGGAAGCGATAGTTGAGAAGTGTAGTAGCCTGTCTCCGATGTTACTTAATCTGTACACTGAACAAGCAGTAAAGAAAAGCAAGGAAAAATTTGGTGTGGGTATCAAAGTTCAGGGAGAAGTAATAAAAATTTTGAGGTTTGCCAAAGATTTTGTAAATCTGATGGGGACAGCAAAGGACTTGGAAGAATAGCTGAACAGAATGGGTAGTTTAAGAGGTTATAAGATGAGCATCAGTAGAAATGAAACAAGGGTAACAGAATGTAGCAGAATTAAGTCATATGATGCGGAAGTAATTAGATTAGGAAATGAAAAATTTAATATAAATTTAAGCGTTATGAAGTCTTTATGATGATGTTTGTCACGATTTAAGCGTTTTACGGAAGTGAAACATGAATGTTAATCATTTCACACAAGAGGAGAAACAAGCTTTTGAAATGTGTGCTTCACAAAGATAGTGAAGATTATTTGCCTGGATCTCTCAGCTAATGAAGAGAAACTGGGCCGAACTGGCGAGAATAAAATTTATGGCACTACAGCAAAAGATCGGTTAGAAAGTCATCAATCAAATATCACCTTGGTACTGGAGAGAAGGTGGGCGGCAAAAAATTGTACAGGGAAATAAAGGGTGACTACAATAAGCAAGTTCAATTAACGTATGTTGCTGAGGTTACTCAGACATGAAGAGGCTTAGATGGGATAGGCTGGTATGGGGAGCTGCAGCAAACCAGACTTCAGTCTGAAGACCCCAACCAGTATTTATCATGACTGGTAGAATGTAATATTTTCTCATGAACCAGTATTTTCCACAGTGAATGGTGGTCCACTATGAGCTATTGCCGCATTATGTTGATTTCGACCTCACAGTGACTGTGTTTCTGTGGCGGTTGGGGACTGGATGTGTTCCTATGGACTTGGGATGCTTCGTTGACTTGACGCGCACGGTGCACTTATACTGTAGGTAATACTCTAGCCCAATCAGTGTGACAACCTATCTTGACGAATCCAGCTGGATCAGTCTCCTACACGCACAATAGCTATGGCGTAAAACTGTTTTGCAGAACAGAATGATGTTTCTCTTTTCTACTCACATCTTGCAACAGACCGATTGAAAACATATGCGAAAAGAAATGTACCATGCAAGAAAAGTGGCCTCACTCCATGCCAAGAACCCGCAATGACCTTTGGAAAGGAGCCCTGTCTGCCTAGGAGGAGGTGGCACAAAATGATAGATTTATAACTCACTTCTTATCTCCCCCTTTCTCACAGGACGGAGATGGTCGTCGAAGCGTAAGGCCTTCTGACAAAATATAATTGGTAAAGAAACCATATGTTGTGTCATTTTGGGGCCTGAAAAAGTCTTATGAAGGACATCGGACTATATGTTCTCTTAATCTCTAGTTTTCTATGGACTAAACATATTAACAATGAAAAACAGAAGACTGGCGAAAGTGGGATTTGATAAGAATTCTGTTTTCAAGTAATTTTCTTATCAATCTGTGGACTACGCTAACAAACTATGAGGTTTCTATACAAACTGCCATTACATTCAGGTATGTGTTTCACCACTGACTCCAACTCACGACTTCGAGTGCCTCTTCAGTCTCTGAAATCCTACTAATGACAGGGAGCGTAATTCATTGTTTGATGGGTGTATGATTTGTGTAGAGTGTTAACAAGCCGTAGTTTTCTGAATTACTGTTACAAAGTTATCTACTTTTATGAGCAGTAATATGTTCTATAATGTGATTGGCTCCTGCGTAACTTGTTAAATATATTATTATTATTGTTATTTCTTTCTTATCTCAGACGTTATGTCTGGTCAGAAGTAGAAAGTGGCGCGGACCTTGATCAAGCGTGACTTCCTTTTAACTTTACGGTATATGTTATATTGCATTTAGGAACTTTCGGGTAATTGAACATGTATCAATAATTACGGTTTTTTGTAGTTGTGTATATAAGTTTGGATGTAGCTGTATTGCATTGATGTACTGGTGGATATTGTGTGGTATGACTCCTGTAGTTGACAGTATAATTAGTATAATATCAACTTTATCCTGATGCCACATATCCTTGACTCCCTCAGCCAGTTGGATGTATTTTTCAGTTTTTTCTCCTGTTTTCGTTTATATATTTGTTGTATTGGGTATGGATATTTCGATTAGTTGTGTTAATTTCTTCTTTTTATTGGTGAGTATGATGTCAGATTTGTTATGTGGTGTTGTTTTATCTGTTATAATGATTCTGTTCCAGTAGAATTTGTATTCATCATGCTCCAGTACATTTTGTGGTGCATACTTGTATGTGGGAACGTGTTGTTTTGTAAGTTTATGTTGTAAGGCAAGCTGTTGATGTATTATTTTTGCTACATTGTCATGTCTTCTGGGGTATTCTGTATTTGCTAGTATTGTACATCCGCTTGTGATGTGATCTACTGTTTCTATTTGTTGTTTGCAAAGTCTGCATTTATCTGTTGTGGTATTGGGATCTTTAATAATATGCTTGCTGTAATATCTGGTGTTTATTGTTTGATCCTGTATTGCAATCATGAATCCTTCCGTCTCACTGTATATATTGCCTTTTCTTAGCCATGTGTTGGATGCGTCTTGATCGACGTATGACTGTGTTAGATGATACGGGTGCTTGCCATGTAGTGTTTTCTTTTTCCAATTTACTTTCTTCGTATCTGTTGATGTTATGTGATCTAAAGGGTTGTAGAAGTGGTTATGAAATTGCAGTGGTGTAGACGATGTATTTATATGAGTGATTGCTTTGTGTATTTTGCTAGTTTCTGCTCGTTCTAGAAAGAATTATTATTATTATTATTACTAATTTATTATTATTATTGGTTACTTAATTCAAAATATTCTTTATTTATTTACTATCATAAATAATTATTCTTTATGTGTGCTTTTATTTTAATTACTGGTTTAGTTATAGGTTTTAGTTGGTTCCTTATTTCCGTTAATCTTTACTCTCCTGAAAACCTGGAAAATATAAATATTTCGTTTTAAACACCACAGGAGAGCAATAGTTGTACTCCACGGCATCGTTATCTGCTCAACCAGAAATCTCTAAAACCTTTTCTCACTACGCAGGTCGTTCGGCACACATGTGTGCTATGCTGTTTGATGAGTATGAATGACAGGTACAACAATTTAGCAAGTTAAAGTTTAATAATGAGGAGATAATCTCTTGACTAATTCTGACGGCGGAAAATGCAGGTTCGCGTTATCGTGTGTGTGTGTGTGTGTGTGTGTGAGTGTGTGTGTGTGTGTGTGTGTGTGTGTGTGTGCGTGTGTGTGTGAATTCCTAAGGAACCAAACTGCTGAGGTCTTCGGTCCCTAGCCTTACACACTACTTAAACTATCTTACGCTAAGCACAACAAACACACCCATGCCCGAGGGAGGACTCGAACCTCCGGTGGGAGGGGCCGCGCAGTCCGTGACATGGAGCCTCTAACCGCATGGCCATTCCGCGCGGCAGTCGCACTATCGTTCCAAACTTCACCTCCGAGCGATCTACGTCTCGTAATATCGTGATAATTAACTAATTTCGGTATGGAGATATACCCACCTTGAATACTTTATGATAGTTACTGGATTTTATTTTGTGCAAAAAACTATTTAAACTTTTACTATATACCGTAACGGCGTCTCGCAACAATACAATCTCTCTCCCCCTCTCACACGTCTGATCTCTCCATTCCCTTCACAAAGTGTCCCTAAAACGAAACCTTTGGCTGGGTAAGACGCAGAGATGCGTTCGTATCACGGAACGGCCGATTCTCGCAGTTGGTATATGCCGTTCATCACAATATCAATTCGTCGCACCCAAGAGCATGCTAAAATGCGAAAATCGATTCCTGAATCGACCATTTTTGCTTCTTTAATTTTCGTCAATCGAGCTCTCCTTGATACACTACTATGACAATTTTAACCTCACTTCTCGCCCCTTTCAGTTCCGTCACGTGTACAGGCTTAAACCCAGAAGATGGCCATATTCTTTAAGAGTACACGTACCTAATGCGAAGATCTATTCCTCAATTGACGATCCGCTCTATGTCTCCACCTACATGTTGTTGCATGGCAGTTTTTCCCCAAAACTATCAAGCAACATATTTCATGATATAAAATGCTCATCCCCTTGCTCAACGTAGTTGCACTCTTATGTTGCTTCGTAAATTCAGACACTAATCAGTACTTCCAATGACTGTTCTGCATATTGCCTATTTTTTACCATTTTCTTTTATGGTGGTGGTTTGGTATTTTCCGTATAGTTTAAACCGTCCAAGCTGGCTAGGACAAGATAGGTTATTTAAAGTAATACACATCTGCATCTGAGCAGTTGAGGAGAATATGGTGGAAATAAAAGGTTCGCGAATTTTTCGCTCTGTAAATTATGCCGATAACGAAAATGTTCCGTGTGAAGAATGTGTAAAAGTTAGTTTAGAGAATCCAGGAATGTGCCACCGTTGTTATTTGAAAGTTAAAAATTCAAAAAGAAATCGTAACTAGGTCAAAACCGAAAAGCAAAACAGTCACAGATGCAAAAACGCGAGTTATTCATATTTGTGACCAAAGCGTCGATTATCGCCGCATGTTAACGGTAAAAAGCAGTGAAATCAACGAACTAAAAAAGTTAGCTGACGCTTTAAGAAGTCAACTGCCAGAGAAAGAAGTCATCAATGGGACACGTGAAGACCGTAACCTCAAGCAAACTACCAACTACAACGTAAGCAACGATCAGAAAAGAGTCCACATAGCGAAAACGAGTTCAGAATCTAACCCGAACGTAAGTCTTGCACAAAACTACATTTCCCAAGCTAAGACCGCAAATATTATAACTAAAAAACGTTCACTTTGTTCAAGCAATAAAGAACAGTCAGTGTTGTGTAGTGAAAATTGTCCAGATCCCAGTTTGTCAATAAACAGCATCACCCAAAAATGCCCATCTGTTTCAAACAATAAAAAATATGCAGAAACGTGCATTTCTGGTACCGCTATGATAAACAACGCAACAAAACAATACAGACTAGCTGAGGCTGAGCAAAAAGGATCCACAGGTCCTTATACTCGCCGACAGTCACTGTCGTCAAATTGCAGAAAGAGTGTCAAGCCTTTTACCGAGCTACAATGTCATGGGTTTCGTGAAACCAGGAGCTCGTTTTTCCGAAGTAACAAAACCAGTTGAAAACTCTTGTAAAAATTTTGGACCATCAGACTACGTGGTAATTTTTGGAGGTGCGAACTATGTTGCAAGGGATGAAGTCAACGAAATAAAAATAGCTCTTAAATGTGTACTGCAGCAGACAATCCACACGAATGTGTTAGTTATTAACCAACCACACAGGCACGACCTACCTTCCTGGTCATGTGTGAATAAATTAGTGATTAAGATAAACTCTGACATAAAGTATGTTTATGGAAAATTTGAGCATGCAAATGTAATAGATGTAAGCACTCTTGAAAAATCCATGCACACCAGACATGGACTTCATCTAAACTATGCTGGTAAACAATACCTAACAGAGAAAATATATAATTTTGTTAAGCATTACACTAGAAAACTTACCAGTACGTTGGATAATTGGCTCATAACAGGCAATGAAAGCCCAAAAACAAAGCAGAACATGGTAAAGGGGTCCAAATTGACTCACAAGGAAGAATTAAAGCCAAGGAAAGAACGAATAACACAAAAATGGTCCAAAACACATTGGATAAATGGCAGGGAAGAAACACACACCAAGGGACAGGTAGATGTTTTTTAGACTAGCTGAGGGTGCCACAGGGGAATGTGTTACAGAACAAATTTACACATGCACTTTAAAAGTAGTTCACCAAAACGTACAATCTCTACCAAACAAACTTGATGAAATAAATGTGCTTCTTAACAATGAGTGGAAGGAGATATCAGTTTTGTTTTTGTGAGCACTGGCTAGAGAAGGACCATTTACAGTATTCAAACATAACCGGTTTCACTCTGGCAAACTACGTTTGCAGATCAATATCAAAGCTTGGAGGAAGCTGCATTTATGTAAAAGAAAACATAGACTATACGATAATAGACTGTGTAAATCAGTTAGGAAGTGAAAAACACTTTGAAGCCTCAGCTATCAAAATAACATCAGGAAAAGATATAATAATGTGTGTTTACCGATCACCCAACAGCAATGTTAACATTTTCTTTAAAAAACCGGACCTTACACTAGGGAAACTTAAAAATACTTGCAAAACTATAGTTCTGTGTGGCAGATTTTAATATTAACCTCTTAACACAGCTCCCAAAGAGAAAAATTCCTTAATATTATTCAAGAATATAACCTGTGCACTAAAATAAACTCTCCTACACACATAACAAAAACTAGTGCTACACTTATTGATCAGGTCTTTATAAACACAGACATGCACGCCTCAGAAGACTTTAATACTGGCTACAGTGACCACAATCCACAGCTACTTGCCGTGTGGGGAAGCAGCGACTTGTCTAGGAATGGAAGTGTTATCTACAAGAGAAAATTCAGCATGCAAAATTTTGAGCACTTCAAACATATGCTAAGTACCCACTCATAGAATAAAATCTACAACAGTTACACCACAGATGAAAAACTGGATAATTTCGTGGTTATTTACAGGCATTGTTTTGAAATTGCATTTCCAAAAAAGAAAATAACTTGTAAAGGCCCCAGCAACCCAAAACTTGGATTACATCAGGGATCAAAGTATCATGTTGAAGAAAAAGAGAACTTATTGCACTATCAAAAACAGATAGCAGCCCTGAATTTGCTCACTACTTCAAAAAATACAAGTTAACTCTGAGCCATGACAAACTTATTATGGAATCAGCAAACAAAGCTAAGACAATGTGGAACACGGTACAGGGACTTACTGGAAAGTTGGAAACACACAAAAATATTGTATTGTCACAGGTGGGCAACAAGATCATTGATCCAAAATTAATTGCTAACCAATTCAATACTTACTACACCAATATTGCTCGTGAGCTAGTGAAGGAAAAAATGGGAAAAACATCAAACAAATTGTTACAGGAAATTTCTGAAAAAAATTTTTATTAATAAGTTAATTTATGTTGTAACAATATAAAGATGTAATTTAACAATATAATAATGTAACAATTTAGAAATGTGATGTATACAATCAATGTAACAGTATATTAATGTAATGTCATTTTGTCCAACATCTAGGGTATAGTATATGTACCTCAAAGATTCATGACGTAAATAAATAAATAAAAAGGAACAGGACTAACAAAGTTGTAGGGCTGAAGACTGAGTCCCAGTGCAGGTAGGAGGGGTGGAATCCGCTTCACCCATCCCCCACATTCCAGGGGGCCAGAAACCTCCAAAAAAACTGTTCTGTTCGAAGAACATTTTTAGGAAAATACAAAACGAAGTATGTGGTAAGATTTCAGACACAGCAATGTAAGAAACACTGGTTGCCTCAATAGCCACACTATGGAAGAATTTTTGGTTTAACCTTTTGGAAACAGACTTCTTCATTAGTTCATAGTATTATTTTCTGTCCAGCACGACAATTTATGTGCACATCTATGTGTGAGATATTCTATTTGTCAGCTTCAGAATCGTACTGTGGAGTGGGAATGTTCTGTAGCCTCCACCCCACTCCACAACATCATTGGTTAATAACAACAAAATTTCCACGAGTACAAGTTCGTTCAACGTTTCACATAACTATTACTGGACAGAACCTACAATGAATAATGCAGCTGACTGTCGATATTCCTCCTCTGACATAAACAGTCAAGTTCCAGAGAGTTAAGTTTACAGGACACTTGCTGCTCAGGCAAGGAAGGATAGTCACTTGCCGCTGGATGCTTGAAGAGAACACTTGTGGGTCAATGGTGGAAGGGTACAGACCTACTGCCAGATGAACCTTGCGGTCCTAGGCCAAGATGACTTCGCTTTAGCAATGAGTATAGAGGGAGGCTGAACTAAGAATCTCCAGCCACTACTGCACCTGCTGACTGCCACATTCATGCTGCACGAGTGTGGCAGGAACGGGCTCTGCACTGCAGTCACCAATTCCACAGGTGTGCAATGTTAGTTAACCTCCTTCAGGAGCCAGCTGCACAGTTTTAATATCTCCCAGCCAGGTAGTTGCTTTTATCATGTGCTTTGGCAATCTTACTGATATTTTCCTATGTTCATTCTTTAACCATTAACGACTCATGCTGTATTTATTCTCATAGTCGTGCTTCCATCGCTCTCACTCACCTATGTCAAGGTTACATTTTTCAGTGGCAAATCTTCGTTCAGTTATATCAGCGGGTAATTCACATGTTGATGGTTTATGACGACAAATCTGATTGTTATAGTTATTACCTGTTTGTGACACACATAAATGATCCCTCCTCTCGTTAACATATCAATTTGCATGGTGTGGTAACCATATTTTCAAATTGATTGGACCATTCCTAATAATTATCATTTCAGTACTGCGTTTCCATTTCCAAGGCACTATTATTTCCTCAAAATTAATTTGCATGCTCCTATAGAGTACTTCCTTTCTCCACAGCTACAGCATTTTACAGGAAATCTAAACAGCACAATTGACACCCCACAATATATCCAACAACAAGTATGGTATACATTGCTCCAGTCTTAATACACTGGTGGAATAAATTGCAACACAAAAAAATTAATGTAGAGTTACGAATTTTCTGGAGTACATTTGTGTAGGTAACATAGATAAGCGATTGCAAATGCTAAATCCTTGTACATTAATAACTTGTGTAACTGACGGAATATTAAATGCAAGCATCCATTCCATTAGAACGTTCTAAACGGGGTACTAGCAGTAATAGGCAGCCCTGGTGGCTTTCTAGTGGGATAAGTGTATAATGTAGAACAAAGCGGGAATTATATAAAAATCTTAGATGTAGTCACAAACAGTACAGTAAGGTGCTTAAAAATGTTATTAGGAAGGCAGAGAGTATGTGGTATACAAATCGAATAGCTAATTCACAGGATAAATTTAGTACCATATGGTCAGTTGTCAAGGAAGTGTCTGGTCAGTAGCACAAGGTCGACGATATGAAGTCGGTTCATGGCAAAAATATTTCTGTTACCGATAAATAAGATATATGTGCAGTATTTAACAATCATTTTCTGAGCATTGCTGGTGAATTAAATAAAAATTTTGTTTCTATAACGTTCTTGGCAAGTGCCTTTCCGAGACTGATGTCTGAAATACTCCTATAGGATAAAGACAAGAGAGATATTGACTCAATAATTAAATCAGTGAAGACTAAGGACTCTCATGGTTATGATGGAGTGCCTATAAAAATATTAAAGTAGTGTGCTGCACATGTTAGCCCTGTATTTAGCCATATTTGTAATTTTTCCTTTAGGAATGATCAGTTTCCTGAACGATTAAAGTACTCGGTAGTAAAGCCGCTTTATAAAAAGGGAGAAAGGGATAATGTAGACAATTTTAGACCTATCTCTATGCCATCAGGTTTTGCTAAAGTTATTGAAAAGGATGTGTATCTAAGGATAATTGATCATTTTATATCACACGATTTGCTATCAAATGTACAGTTCGGCTTTAGAAGTCGTTTAACAACTGAAAATACTATATACTCTTTTTCTCTTTGAGGTACTGGATGGGTTAAACAAAACGTTTCGAACGCTAGCCATATTTTTTTATTTAACTAAGGTGTTTGTGTTGATAACAAAATATTGCTCCAGAAGTTGGGCCATTACAGAATACAGACACTACCTCATAATTGGTTCACCTCTTACTTTAGCAACAGACAGCAAAAGGTCATTATTCACAATGTTGAGAATGGCTGTGATGTGGGGTCTTAGTAGGGGAACAGTCAAGTTGGAGGTGCCCCAGGGATCAGTGTTCGGGCCACTCCTGTTCCTTGTTTATGTAAATGATACGCCCTCTAGTATTACAGCTAATTCTGAATTATTTCCTTTTGCTAATGACACTGGCTTGGTAGTAAAGGATGTTTTGTGCAACACTGGCTGAGTTTCAAATAATGCAGATCATTACCTAAGTTCAAGGCATGTAGAAAATGAACTAATGCTAAATCACAGTAAGACTCAGTTTTTACAGTTTCTAACACACAATTCAACAAAACCTTACATTTTAATTTCATAGAATGGGCATATGATTAGTGAAACTCAACAGTTCAAATTTCTAGGTGTTCAGTTAGATAGTAAACTGTCATAGAATACCCATGTTCAGGATCTTGTTCAAAGACTTAATGCTGCCATTTTTACTATTATAACGGTATCTGAAGTGAGTGATCGTTCAGCACGAAAATTTGTCTACTTTGCTTACTTTCATTCTCTTATGTCGTATGGTATTATATTTTGGGGTAACTCTTCCCATTCTAAAAGAATATTTGTGGCTGAGAAATTGGTGGTTTGAGCAATAAGTGGTGGAAGTCCACGAACATCTTATCGATCCCTGTTCACGAGTCTGGGTATTTTGACATTGGTCTCTCAATAAATATATTCCTTACTGTCATTTCTTGTTAACAGTATTAGCTTGTTCCCAAGACTGAGCAGCTTTCTCAGTTAGTACTCGGCAGAAATCAAACCTGCATTTGGATCGGACTTCCTTACCTCTTGTGCAGCAAGGTGTGCAGCATACTGATGTAATCTTTTTCAGTAAGCTACCACTCGAATTCAAAAATCTTAGCAGTAATCCACGTGCTTTCAAATTGAAACTGAAGAGGTTCCTCATGGGTTATTCCTCCTATTCTGTCGAGGAGTTCCTTGACAAAGTAAGATGATTCTTGTTGTGTTGTTGATTGCATTTACTTAAACTGATGACTGACTTTTTCGGGTTCATAAACATTTAATTTTTATCTGTTATACTTTTATGTTTTATTTACTATTAAAAACAGTCTTATTAACGATTTATTTATCAAGGTGACCGGCTTCGACTACTACTGTGTTTATCTTCAGACCTACAAGTCCTATACAAAGCTTTAATTAGAGGGCTACATACATTAAAGAAAATACATAAAGTTATAAAGCTATAAAACGATGAATTACCATTGATTAGGTTTGGCAACCCATGTACTGCCAAACCGAAGTTCATTTATCCTACATATTTAAATATTTTTAACGCTTCTTAATTGACAATAGCTGTTTAATAACCTAAATTTAGTATGTGTTTATTTTATTTTTTGACAATGTTCTTTTTTAACTAAGAAATTTTACATTGTTATTCGACTTATAACCCATGGTTAGTAATGGCATCATGCCGTCAGAAGTGGGCGGAGCCTCCATTATATATAGCAAGGCGTGCATTGGTTTCTTCTGTAGTGATTATCCAACAGAAAGATGTTCCTATTCAATGGCAATTCATCGTTTTATATCTTTATAACTTTATGTATTTTCTTTAATGTATGTAGCCCTCTAATTAAAGCTTTGTATACGACTTGTAGGTCTGAAGATGACCACAGCAGTGGTCGAAACCGGTCATCTTGATAAATAAATCGTGATCAAGACTGTTTTTAACAGTAAATATTTGTAACCCACTGATCACTGTCACTCCCATAATGTATTCAAAAGTAATTTTATGTTTTAATTTCATGTACTGACACGTTCCATTACCTTGGAAATTTGCTCCTCAATTTGGTCCTACTGAACTTAACGTGTAAATAAAATAAATAACAAACGTGCATGCATTATGATATACAGATGCCGAATGTCTGTTTGTGGGATGGGGATCCATGCCTGCTGCACTTGGTCAGTGCATACAGGGACAGTTAATGTTGTTTGTGGATGATGCTGGAGTTGTCATCTGATAATATCCCGTAAGTGCTCGACTGGATACACATCTGGTGATAGTGCAGGCCAACGCAACATGTCGACAGTCTGTACGGCATGTTTGGTTACAACAACAGTATGCGAGCGAGTTTTATCCTGTCGGAAAACATTCCCTGGACTGCTGTTCATGAACGACAGCATAACACCTGGAATCATCAAAATGCCTTACAAATTTGCAATCAGGATGTTTGGAAAAGCCCTGGAGTGCTCATGCTGTCATATGAAATCGCAGACCAGTCCTTAAATCCAGGCATAGGTCCAATGTCTCCAGCAAACAGACAGGTTGATTGCCGGTTCTCAACTGGCCTCCTCCTAACCAACACAAGGCCATCACTGGCACCGAGGCAGAACCAGCTTTCATTGGGTACTACAACAGATCTCCACCCTGCCCGCCAACGAGTTTTCGCTTCACACCACTGAAGTCGCAAATCGCGATAGTTTGGGGTCACTGAAATGCACGCTAAAACGGGCACCTGGCTCAGAGTTGTTCTTGAAGTAACCAATTTGTTACAGTTCATCCTGCCACTGTGATGCCAACTGCTGCTAAAACTACTGCAGCAGACGCAGTACAGTGTGCCAGACGCATACACCTAACACACTGATGTCTGCAGCCCAGTATTCTTGTGACCCTACATTCTCGTGACCAGCTGCCAGCAATTACACAAAGTGGCTATGTTCCTGACCAGTCTTCCTGCAATATCACGGAAGCAACAGCCAGTTCCTCGCGGCGCTATTACGTGACCTAGTTCAAACTCAGTGAGCCTGTTGATAATAGCGTCTGTCATGTTAAAGGCATTCTTGACTAAAACTGACTCATCACATCCAACGTCAAAAGTGACTAATGCTCACACCCATTACTATGTGTATTTAAAGCAAACCTGTTCTGCATCCACATAGCGGCGGTGCTAGCGCCACTTTTATGTGACTGGCGCAAAATTTGAACATATATCAGGTTTCAGACGTAGAAACACATCTACCAGCTTTTATTTATTTCGCACAATTACTTATTGGGGTTACGATTTTCATCCCATGCGCTTAGATCCAATACGTGATATAACGCTGATAACTGTAATTTCTTAGAGAACACCCAAAGATTTGCAATTCGCCTTCTTCCTGATGCTTCTCTATTCTATTAATATAAGGTTTACCGTGTCTTCAAAGCTCAATTTATTTCCCAGTGTCCCTAGTGTCGACAATCCATTCTGATATAGCGCTATGTTCAAAGTGAGTCTCAAACTTGCTTCACAAGCCAAGCCAATATATCATTAGATCTTTGTAGTTGAAGGCCTTTATTGCAGGCATCACGTCATTTCCAACAGATGTACATTGTCTTTCATTTCTATGACGTCAATCAGTTGATGGTTCGCCCCCGCATTCACTTTCATCTTTTTTTTAAACCCTCCGCCACACACCGTCAGGTGGCTTGCGGAGTATGGATGTAGATGTAGATGTAGATGAATGAGGTGGAAGGACTGTGAAACTACCTCTAGGCGCTAAGTAGCTGAACGTCTACACCTCTTCACAGAACGTAGGGTTTGGAGCCTTGTCTGCTGTGTAAAGTAGGACAATGCCAGTGCACGCACATGTGTGTCGGTCCACACCGTTCATCGTACATTGTAGAACATGGAGCTCCGCAGCAGCCCATCCATACCTGTTCACATGTTGACCCAACGATATCGTCAGTTACGATTGGAGTAGGGCGAGACCGTCGGGATTTGACCGTCGGTCAACGGAAATGGGTCAGCTCTTCGGGGAAATCTCACTCTTGCTGCACTAGGTCGTTGTTCGCCTCCACAAACGCCTTCATCGATGAGAACGGCAACTGGAAACATGCAGTGAGCCACGGACACAGACTTGTGGGAGCCGTATTATGCTACGGGAGATATTTTCCTCCGCTTCCATGGGTCCTGTGATAGTAATAGAAGACACTTAGACACCTGCTAACCAGGTGCATCCCTTCTTGCATGATGTCTTCCCCGGTGGTGGTGTCATGTTTCAGCAGTAAAATTTTCCGTGTCTCGGAGCCGGAACCAAGCTAGAGGGGTTTGAGGTGAATTAAAGTTAACTCACTTTGATGTCTTGGCGACCAAATTTGCATGATGTAAATCCTATGGATCGCTTCTGGGTCGTTATCGGGTATGCAAATAATCAGTCAATTATTTACAGGCATTACATGGCCTGTGCGTAAACATCTAATGCCACATATCTCCACAAACCTATCACTAACTTTCGAATTCCTGATACGCAAAATCAAGTGTGTGTTTCCTTCCAAAGACGTATAAACAAGATACTATGTAGAGGTCGTAATAATTTGGATCATCAAATAAAATTAAAGCGATGTAAATACAGTTATTATTTCTCTTATTTTGACAATGTGACCATTAAAAATGAAAATTACAAAACATTTCAGAACTTTAAGAAAATAATGCTGCTGTAGAGACATCAATAATATTTTTTAAAATTTATGTAAGTTGTCAAGTTTCATTACCAAACAAGTTAGCAAAATTCTGAACAAAATATGTCTTCTACTTACATATTTCCAAATACGGTATTTAATACTGTGTTACGAAAACGTCACCGGACTAGTAATGTTAAATTAGTTGAGCACATTAACGAAGCGTTATCCCTCCTGCAATGTCCCGCCACTTCTTTAAACCGTTTTGATCCGCGCTACGTCCAGTACCCTAAAAGAAATTTCCCTTGAAAGCATCTCGTCAAATCGAAAAAGTCTGTCGTCGCTAACCAGCACATCTTCTTCGGTAAAGGTCTGCAGAGCATCCACTTGTTTTTCTGAAGCGGTACTAAGTGGCTACCTGAAATATCTAGCTTTAGACTAAATGAATGAAAATGCCAATACTGAGCGTTGAATTTGAGTGGTAATTTAGCGGTCGAGCGATCACACGATTATTCGGTACTTGCAGCAGAACGCATGCAAATTAATTCGAAAGGTGGTATTTTGTAGCACATGTTCTTTTTTTAGCTTTGCTGCAGCTCGATACTGCTTTAATTAAAGAAGGAAGTGCTTTGATATCTAATTAGTTTTCGATTGGTGGTAACAACACCGATACATTTCCTACGAACGCCAGTTGGATGTTGGTAAACGTAGGTATCACTGCCCTAAAAAACTGTGAAGAAGTGGTGCAAATGATGTAATATAAATCAGTGAACATCATTTGCCGAACTTTGTTTGCTGAAATAGCATTAGGAGTACTAACTGAGGAGAGTTCGTCACTGGCTACAAGCGTTAAACATTGTACACCAGAGCGCATCAACTACCTTGTCCTAAAAACGTCTGGAAAAATGAAGAAAAATAATCCTCAAATTCGTCAATACCCTGAAAATATCGAGACTGTCATAAGCAGCTCCCTTGCCTTCCGTATTAACATGAAAAATATTCCTCCTTTCAATAGTTAATTGCGTGTTTGATATTGCAGAGAAGATGTGAGAAGTACATAAGGAAACAACCTTAAAAATCAATTAATTTCAGTAATGCAAATAATCGTGAAATAATAGACAAATCAGTTAAGGAAATAAATTCAAACAGAACATCGGAAAATGCGACCTAAAAATATCACGTCCGTACACATATTTGTCCTTCGCAAAATCTCTAATAGAGTCTCCTGACTATTAAGGCTTAAGATACAAGAGTAAGCTTTTATATGAATGACAAAATACAAAAACAAAATTATCCAAATCACCAAAACTGGCACTCAGTTGCCCCTAAGCCTGGTATGTGCAAATGTATTCGCAACCTATGAGAAAACTGATAGCAATTCGGTCTAAGAACTCGTGGATGCATTCCATCTGAATAACATTAACAAATCACGTCTACCCATATATAGTGTCCAGTTACAGCCATTCTGCAAACACCATCGAGGAAAACGTTCAAGTTCCATGTCGGCAAACAGGCATTAAACGTGATCATCCTTAAAAAACAGAAATGTATAAGGTTAGACTATATTCTCAGTCAAAGCGAACTCGCATAGAAGTTTAGGGATACAAAATTTAATAATACTCCACTTCAGTCACAATTTTTTATTTTCTGTTTACTGTCCAGCGCGTTTCAGAGTTTCGATCGATTTTTAAGTATTATCTAGGCATAATTGTCATTACATCTGCTTCAGGTTTGCACTTGCGTTTGATCAGGTAACATTCCTCTTCGGAATTTGTGGAAACCGCCAGATTTGAAAATACATTTTGAAACAAATTAAAGTGTTTATGATAATACTGTTATAAACATGGTAGATGTGAGGAAATAATTTCTGTGAACGTACATATGGACCACAGCATTTTATAGTAGTGAATGATGGACCCTGGGACAACAATGAAGCAATTTCATCAAAGTCTTTGACATGTGGTGCTATAGAAGAACTTTGAGACTAGCAGGTATTTGTTACTATCTTACTTCTCTTAGCCAGGAATCCTCTCTTTGTGTTAGTCTGCTTCCTACGACCTCGTTCCTTCGTCCGTTGTGTTACGTTGCTTCCAAGGTAGTAGGACTCCTTCTCAGCTACTTCGTGGTCCCCAACTTTTATATTAAGTTCATCACTGATCTGGCCTTGCAACATTAACCATATTTGTCCTGTCAGCAAAATGGTGTTTCACTGCCATTATCGATGCTTTTCCTTCCTCTCAAGACTTGCTCTAATACACACTCATAAACAGTTGAATTGGAGACAGCAGCTCAATTTCATAGTGTTTCTGTCAAAAAAGTTTAGTTAATGATGTTACTGGGGTGTTTTTAGCCCTTGTGACGACACAAAAGGATATAAGCACATTTGACCGCAGCCACACCATTGGTATATCACACATCTTCTAGGTCTCTGCGTGCCACTTCAACTTGTTCGTTGGTGATCTCTTTCATATGGCTGCATTTTTTTTAAGATCCCCACTCACAGTTAGAAATTTAATTAGCATTAACAGCATATTCAAATCACTAACATACACTCTGCATATTTCCTGCATTAATACTATCTCAATGATGTTCTTTGCTGAAATCCTTGGTCTATTAAATTCTTACCTGTGAACAATACACTGAGGTAAGAGAAGTCATAGGATAGCCATGCGCACATATACAGATGGCGGTAGCATCGTGTACAAGAGGTAAAAAAGGCAGTGCATTGGTAGAACTGTCGTTTGCACTCAGGTGATTCATGTGAAAACGTTTCTGAAGGGATTATGGCCACACAGCGGGAATAAACAGACTTTGAACGCGATATGGTAATTGCATCCAAGTGCATAGGACATCCCATATCGACAACCATTAGGGAATTCAACATTCTGACATCAAGTGTCAAGACTGTGCTGGGAGTACCAAATTACAAGTATTACCTCTCACACGAACAATGCAGTGGCCGACGGCCTTCACTTAATGACCGAGAGCAGCGGCGTTTGTATAGAGTTGTCACTGGCAACAGGCAAGCAATACTAAGTGAAATAACCGCATAAATCAATGTGGGACCTAGGAGGAACGTATCCATTAGGACAATACGGTGAAATTTGGTGTGGCTGTAGCACCAGATGACCGAACGAATGCCTTTGCTAGCAGCACATCACCTGTAGCACCTCTTCTGGGTTCCTGACTGCATCAGTTGAACCCTAGATAACTAGAAAACCGGGGCCTGGTTAGAAAAGTTCCGATTTCAGTTGCTAAGAGTTGATTGTAGGGTTCGAGTGAGGTGCAGACCACAAGAAGCCATGGACCAAAGTTGTCAATAGGGCACTGTGCAAAGCAGTGGTTGCTCAATAATGGTGTGGGCCGTGTTTATATGGAATGAAGTGGGTCCTCTGGATGTTCGGCTTCCTGTGTGTGTGAGATGATCCACATGAGTTCCAAAAGAAATACGTTGGAATTCGATTACTCGATAAATAGTACAATTCTCAAGGCTGTCAATTCAACTAAGTACCTGAGTGTTAAAATTACGAACAACTTCAGTTGGAAGGACCACATAGATAATATTGTCGGGAAGGCGAGCCAAAGGTTGTGTTTCATTGGCAGGACACTTAGCAGATGCAACAAGTCCACTAAAGAGACAGCTTACACTACACTCGTTCGTCCTCTGTTAGAATATTGCTGCGCGGTGTGGGGTCCTTACCAGGTGGGATTGACGGAGGACATCGAAAGGGTGCAAAAAAGGGCAGCTCGTTTTGTATTATCGCGTTATAGGGGAGAGAGTGTGGCAGATATGATACACGAGTTGGGATGGAAGTCATCACAGCATAGACGTTTTTCGTCGCGGCGAGACCTTCTTACGAAATTTCAGTCACCAACTTTCTCTTCCGAATGCGAAAATATTTTGTTGAGCCCAACCTACATAGGTAGGAATGATCATCAAAATAAAATAAGAGAAATCAGAGCTCGAACAGAAAGGTTTAGGTGTTCGTTTTTCCCGCTCGCTGTTCGGGAGTGGAATAGTAGAGAGATAGTATGATTGTGGTTCGATGAACCCTCTGCCAAGCACTTAAATGTGAATTGCAGAGTAGTCATGTAGATGTAGATGTAGATCATTTGCAGCCCTTCATATACTTCGTGTCCCCGGACGGTGATGGCATTTTCATGGATGACAGTGCACCGTGTCACTGGGCCACAAATATTCGCGTTTGGTTTGGGGAACATAGTGCACCATTCAAGCGAATGATTTGGCCATCCAGATCACCCGACATCAACTTTATCGAGCATTGATAAGACATAATCGAGAGGTCAGTTCGTGCACAAAATCCTGCACCGGAATCACTTTCGCAATTATGGACAGAATAGCTCAATATATCTGCAGGTAACTTCCAACAAAATGATGTTGAGTCCACGCCACGTCGATATGCTGCACCACGCCACACAAAAGGACGTTGGACATGATCCTATGAGGTCCCCCCCCCCCCCCCTCCCCCATCCCATCCCATCCCCAAGATTTAAGTCACTTCATTGTATTTGAGAGAGGCAAATACTTGAAACAGGAAAACATCATATTAAAAAACAACGGGTAAAAAGGTTGATTAAAACAATGGAAACCAACAAAAATAAGTGTTTTAAAACTTTATTACCAACATAATTAATTAATAACACACAGTTAGAATATAGCAACTTACGTTATACTAAAGACTGGAAAATGTGATAAAAATGAATGCTTATTCTTGCAAAACAGCTCGAAACGTGCCTTAATGCGCATCACTGAAGCTCTCATGACACACGTAATGGTCTTAAGTCCTAAATTATGGTTGATTTAATGACGCCATTTTAAAGCGATACTTTCCACAAAGTAAATCGTAACAAGCGGCAGAATAAAGATCATTGTTAAATCCGACTGTACCACAAATTCTGCCCAACACAGAGAAAAAAAAAAAAAAAAAAAAAAAAAAAAAAAAAAAAAAAAAAAACTAGTCAAGATTTTTCTTCTACATTAAAGTTTGCGATATGAGTTACAGGACAGTTCTGCAAATTCTTCCTGAAACATTAGCAAGATCCTTCACATATTTCGTTCTTATGGCAAAAGGATTCTGATTTCATTGTAATCACTTATTAAAGCCTGGATTTTTATGTCATTACATACTCTTTTCCTTCACTCCTATGCACATGAAAAACGTAAATCTTCACAAACGAGTTCATTTCATTCCATTTTCACTGTAATTACATGCTTTTACATATTTTAAATTTACTTGGGTAAAATTACATATTTGTCTATCTTTTTTTTAAGTTTCGATTTTCCCTACATCCTCGATAGGCCATCAGGAAGCAAACTACAACCAAAAATAATGTTCTAGTGCAAATCGTTATTGCACTTAGAGTTGGATTATGAATGTTTTAAGATTCGAAATCTTATTTCTCAAAAGCATAGCAGATACAGTTACAATACTGTGTGTTAGCACTGCAGTAGTCACTATTATATGTAGAAAGCGGCTTGATGTGCTGTCTTTATGGGAGAAGATATCTTCAGGGGCAGTAGTTGTACACTCATGAACAGCTATCCCTACTTCCACAGAACTTCAATGTCCGAGAAAATAGACAAACATTTTCACCAGTTGACAAAAGTGCTGGACAATTACGAATACATGTCATTTTGACCTACCTTCCTACTAAGATTGAGATGAAACTTTCCTCTCCATATCACGATTGTCAGTGGGATGAACAAATGACCGAGATCTGCAGAAAGTGACCAACGGCCTTAAGTTTTCCAACGGCTAGTGACTTCTAAAAATTCAAAGTAGAGAATTCGTGCATCAAGGATAGTCAAATAATACTTCTGAAGAATTCACACCTGTTTGTGTCGCTGATGGTGCATCGGAAATATACGAAAAAAGAAGCAGTAACCCCATGGACGCCTCGGGCATATGTATTTTCCTACGAAGCTCGTACTAGTGTTAATACACACTACAAACATTTAGACGACTAATAGATAGCAGCTCTGTCAAACCTCTGGCATGATGCCTCGAATTCCAAAACTATCATCTAAACTAAGACCTTGGGCTACGATGAACGACACTTTCAGTACTCATGGAGAGATTGATCTCTTCTTGTAGTTGTTTTTGTTTAGTTTTGTTGTGTCATTGATCAGAGGCCTTCTGCGCCCCGCTGGTAATATGTTGAGTCACGTCTTCTCGAAATTGATGCGTTCTGTTCAATTGTTCAGAAATGTTCATTGGTTCAAGTAGGAAACGTTCTTCTCTCTTGGCTTAACACATTCCAGCTGCGAGGCGGGTCGTGGAAAGCACTCCCAAGGAAGTTCGAGAAAAATTGTCTGTATTTAAGCACATCAGGTGCCCTACGATCGCTGGCGGATGCGGCCGAGCGGTTCTAGGTGCTTCAGTCTGGAACCGCGCGACCTCTACGGTAGCAGGTTGGAAACCTGCCTCGGGCATGGATGTGTGTGACGTCTTTAGGTTAGTTAGGTCTAAGTAGTTCTAAGTTCTAGGGGACTGATGAACTCAGATGTTAAGTCCCATAGTGCTCAGAGCCATTAGAACCATTTTGCTCTATGATCCCAAACTCAGCAACATATACGTAGTGATGTGTACTCAAATAATAAAGCAGTACGATCATCAAAGAAGCAAATGTTAGACGCAGAAGCAAAAGACTCTAAATTCCACAAATGATTTTCTTGACGATCTGTGTTCCGCCACGATTGCTGCAGACATTTCATGGCACAAAACTCAAGAGACGGAGCGAAGCACGTTTCTACAAAAATACAAGGAAAAAATTACTAACATTTTTGTAATCAGGAGGTTCTGAAAAGTGTTTTGTGCCGTATAAGCAACGAATAAACAAACATGTGTGGACACTTGATTGGCAAGCTCTGAGACTAACTCTCGAAGCTATTACAGATATCCTGCAAAGTGTTGAAACCACAAATGAACAATAGCTCATTTGACGAATGACGGTCTTAAAATCCTGTGTCCTGAGGTAATTCAAGAATAATTTCTCGATATGTTTTCGGATACTGTGGTCTACAAGTTGAAACCACAAATGAACAATAGCTCATTTGACGAATGACGGTCTTAAAATTCTGTGTCCTGAGGTAATTCAAGAATAATTTCTCGATATGTTTTCGGATGCTGTGGTCTACAAGTTGGAGGCGACAACTGCCCCCATGTACTCTATCCACATTTAACCCACTTCAGCTGCATGTCCCAAGCAATCCAAGCAATCACCGAAGAAGTGCGCAGCAACTACCCAGGAATAAATAAAAGTAACTGCTATACCAAGAAACTTTTCTCAAATTATCACATCGTTTGACGACGCTCTCTAGAGAACAGCTGCCAAACATAGCATTGCCATCAAGTCTGTTCTAACGAGAAGGTGAACATGAACTACAGTTGCTGGTCTCTACAATAAACAATTTCAAGCTGTGAAATCTGTAATTCATTAATTCTGAGAGAATCTTCAGTTTCAATACGCAAGGCACAAATTTTCACTGAGCCTAAATTCGAAAATGCTCTGGCGTAGGATCCATAAACCTTCAGCTTCCCTGCAAGCAGAATTAACCAATTATAATCTATTGTGTTGCCTTTGCAGAAATCGTAAGAAATTGTTGCGAATGTTGATCGCAAGTTGACTGGTCTTAGGGGTTATACTGGACAGAGGGTTTATAAGTTTACCACTGTTTTGCAAGATATCCTGCATACTCGAAGATTGCCATTGCCTGCAATATCGCCAGTGAGAAGGAAGCATTGGACATCTCTCCAGGATATTTTTATCTCCTAAAATTTGCACCATCAACGTCCAGTGACACGAAGAGATCATTTCCTTCCTGAAAAAATATTTTTTTCTGATTCGTGAGACCTCTGAGAAGTACCCTGCGGTTCACTGCACTTCAAACTGAAAGGTTAGGTGATGATTGACATTCTAGTGAACACATAACACTTTTCTTTATTAGCAAAGTTTACACTCTCAAAATAAATTAAATACTGTGAAATGTACCTTTCTAGTGTACTTTGTGTGTTTCAGTAACTATTTTGAGACAAAATTAGTACTACTTAATTTTTCGACTCTAAGAACAGCTTCAGAACTCATTCCCTTGACAGCCATTGCGCTTCAATTAGCATAAGGAATATCAAATAATTCGATTCCATTTTGTTATGTGTCTGTGAATAGATGGATGCTATATCACAAGAATTCAATTCAAGTTATGACTCCGAGAACCATGAGGACCGCAGAAATTTTAGTCGCCACTAATTCTTGTAGGCGAGCCACGTGAGCAGCAGTAATAAGAACAGTACCATTGCCTACGTATCTGAACTTAACATGAAAGCTAGCTATTATTTCCGTCAGTGTCACCATACTATCCGTCACACTTATTCCATTCAAAGAGTGTTTCATTGAAAAATTCGTTCTCTTTTTTAAAAATATTGTCACTCCAAACAGGACCTGCTAATGGCTGTCAGAGCTTTATGTATACGCTCAGCAAAACAATAATTGACGTATGCCAACAGATGTTTGAAGTTTCTAGCACAAGCCGATCCATGATTCTGAATTGCAGATATCGAAGTTCCCTTAATTCTTACTTTGGTATCCCCGCCAGACACAGGAGCATCAGACAATGACTTGCTCGAAGTTAAGTGACAATGATGCATAAGCAACAAGGGTATTGCATATATTGGTTTCATATTAACTTTCATTGTTCGCTGTGCAGAAATTCGAAGTCAGACACATGGTAGTCATTAGCCATGATTCTAGTTTGCTAGGCTTATGCTTGTTAGCTTAGTCATCCTATGATAATCTTTGTTTGTCCCTGCCCACACTTGCAGACCAAGTGCTTGACAGTTAGGTTGACTCTCGGTGTTTATTGTATATTGTTGGCACCATGCGACTTTGACTTCCATGCTCCTTTCCAAATGCAATCATCTCATTACACAAGACATAGGAGTTCAGGACGAGCACTTTATCTCGTAAGTTCCTTCAGCAAAGTCAGCTGCTGGCCCCACAGCCAGTGACACGAAAGTACACTGTGCAGCCTCTGCCACCAGCCCCATTTCCAGGTTTTCGAGGAACCACGAAAAAATGCTAAGAGTTATTGACACTATTTTAAACTATGCTGCCAGGTAAGAGGCATCACCGAGCCTGTAGACCAGAGCTCTTTGTTTTTTTTCGAGTAGCACTACCTTGTATGAGGTACTACCACAGAACTCGAATTTGCAGAGGTGTCAAATACTGAAACATTACTATAGTCAGCAGATGCACGTGGTAGCTGCCAACTTAGAATTTCTGAAGCGTACTGAGCATTCATATGCAACATAATTAGCAGGACTGTAGCGGTTAGAACACAGATGTTATTTTGTGTGTAAACATTGAAACACTTCCTATGCGGACTCGATACATTGTGAAAAAGTGGTACGAGTGATGCCAGACTAAAGCATTAGCACATTATATGATGCAGCACAAATTCCAGGGTTGCAATGCAAAATGTTCTTTCGGACGAATGGCAGGTAGCAAAACATGAAGAGTCACACAAGTAGCATGGGTCCATATTGGAGGCTGTTCAGGCTTTTGCGACACAGAGGTGACTGGACAGGTGTAGTATCAGTATGAGTACTCCATCATCTTGGGGCATGTTTGCTGCCAAGGAGGAGGCCACACTGAAGTACTCACAATCTCTGCTATGTTAGCCTCCCACTGAGTTCACAGCAGGTGTAGTCCACCATACTTCCACAGACACACAGCCAGACTCTCCCTTGTGGGCAAAATAGCTGACATTGCATCGTGCACCATCACCTTCACCTTTTCAAGCAATTAATCACCATAAAAGGCCAAGATGAAGGTACAAGTAGCAACCCTATTGTCCTTTAGCCCCCTACGTACACGATGGCGAAGTTTACACCGTGTCACTCCAAGTTGGCGTGTAGCTCATCATCAGATTGTAAGAGCAGGCCTCTGTGTAAAATGATGCACTTAATTAAATTTAGACTGTGATGTGGAGTGACAGTCATGGGTATGTCACCTAGCTTGATACAAGCGAGCAGTGCCTGTGACAGGCCTGGGGATGACATCTTGTTTAGGATTTTTCATTTTAGAGATGGCTTCCACTTCCCCAATAGCCCTACATTCCACCTGTGATGTAGTTAAGAAGGTGAACATTTTAGGGCCACCTCTCGCTGCTTTGAAAGAGAACTATTGTTTCACAGAGACTGCTAGGCCATATGGCCGCCAGCGGGAGACAACATCTGCTTCATTTGCAGCTGATCTGCCATGGTGTCACCCACTGTAAATGGGGGCTCTCACATGGGTATCGCCCAGCCTCAGCAATTGGTACCTGGCTAGTAACCCGGTACTCAGAGGCCTCATGCCCCAGTGACAAAGAACACATACTCTGGCGTACGACTGATGACCATAGATGTTAAGCCCCATAGTGCTCAGAGCCGCTTTGGCATGCATGGGGAGTTCCCAGTTCAGGCACTAACAGCGCGATCCCTGCTTAGGTCAGGAGGCTAGCACCATGCAAGTACTAAATGACCCCTTCCACATCTGGATGGCTACCATGCTGGGTTTTGGGTGTATTACTTTATTAAGGGGAAAGTTACACAAAGATGGAGCTCACACCACATTAGGCGACCTCAGGTCAGACTCAACCGTGGGAGGGGGGGGGGGGGGGGAGGGGAGGGGAGGAAGCACGCGAGTGTGTGTGTGTGTGTGTGTGTGTGTGTGTGTGTGTGTGTGTGTGTGTGTGTGTGTGTGTGTGTGTGTGTGATAAAAAGTTATAGAAAGGGAAACTCGAGGCCCAATCATAAACCAAGTCCAAGCAGGGTCGCCACCAGGAAAACCATCTGATGGAGAGGCAGAGGGAGGATGGGTTAGAGGAAGTATAAGCACACAGCACAAAAAGGAAGTAACGGTACAAATGCTGTGGCTCTGTTGTAGCCAAGCACATGCTCACAAGAGATTTCCGAGCCCCCTGTACGGTGCTTAAAATCTAACGAGTCAACTCTGGTTAGCTGTACTGTGTATTCAGTGCAGGGTGTAAACCCAGACAAGGAAAAAAAAATTACCCGATTTCCCAGTTAAAAACACACTTTCTCCCGGGTGAAAATACACTTTTTCCATGATAAGTGAAAGTATACTTTTTTTGAATGGTTATGGTTTTACACACTGCATAGAATTTCCCGGCCCTTTAGAAACCTTAACTCAGAGAGCAAACACGTTTTGGGAAGATCTTTGATGTGCAGCAACATGTATACTGCATAGTTTCGTATTACGAAAGTATAAATTCGAATTCCACCAATCACCATCACCACATGTTACTTTACGAAGCATTGAAATCGAATTTGCATACGCGCTGTTGTAAGTCAGTCATACCTCGTATCAAGTGATCTCGCCAGCCGATGACAGCGGGTATTCAGAGCATGGGACACGCGATGTAATCCGCCAATAGCAAATCACTGTTAAGTAGTACGAACACAGAAATAGGAAAAGGTAATAGTTTAAATTAATGTACATAGTACTGATACAAGAAAAAAAACGTTCACATATAATGTTAATCTCTTTTGCGGTTGTTATAATTTAAGATAAATAACACACATGTGCCAGTAAAATTTTTAACGACATAAATCTCTCATCTTCTGGGCTCGAAATTCTTTTAAATGGCTCGTCATCAAGGATTTGATTTTTAAATGAGAGTCAAACGCTCTCTGATTTAAGAAATTCGTCGTACATCATCGCACATAGTTCTTCTCGCGTGAAAGGAAATTTACTTTGCAAGTAACGCTTTTCAGTTATTCGCAGTATTTTCCCGCGACCCGTTAGAAATAAGTTCGTTTCAACAGTTGCCAGAGAGCGCCAGAAAACAGGCGTCAACGCGCTTGCGCAGCTACGATGACGCAGGAAGCCCGTATGTTCGTATGTATAAAATATTAAAAGATCTTTCATTACGTCACAAAAGAAACAAGACATTGGAGGCCACTCTAAGAACATCAGAATTTCGTGAACCATACTAAAATGCATAATTCGGATTAAAGTGCACATTCGTATGTCAATATTCGGATGTAAATTTTCTTGAGAACCAGTACCGTATTAATCTCATGTTTGGTTCTTTATTGTTATAATGCCATAGTGCTACAAGAGGAAAACGTGCACTTGAAATGCAGCAAACAGTTGAAACTAGCCAATAATGTGGAATTAAACACTTCATTTCAAATAAATGGACTGCCTCAGGCAAATTTCGTTGGCAAACCAACAAAAATAACTTCATTGTTTTGCAAGGCGATTAATGCTCGACTGTCATAAAGGCGTACATAAAATTAAATCTAAAACTAATACCATAATATATTTTAGCCTTCCGTAATTATGTGAATGTATTTCAATTCACTTGATAGCTTCTGGTCACAGAAATACGTTTTGTTTTCATTTGACGTGAGAGCAATAAACGAAGAGAAAACAGCAAAATCACTAAACGTAGACACGGGTCACGTGGAGACTACCGGCTCGTCAAATACAACTAAGACTACTCGCGTCTGAGATAGGACGCCAAAAATGTTAAAAATGGCTTTTCATAAATATGTTCATTTTGTAGCGCAGAGTCTGAACACAAAATGTGTGTTCGAGGAAATATAAGAAACGTTACGAGAGTACAGCGCCACGCCCCTTCACACAGCATACCTCTATGTTACCCGTGGTGCCTCTCCTGCTCCCAGTCGGCCGGTTTGACATCCTGATCCCTTTTTTGAAAAGTCGCAATTAATACTGTGTGGGAGTATTTGTAACCGCGAGAACAAGAACTCTTCAGAAAATTTGCTCTCTTTGTTGTCTATTAGGTAATAACTTGCTGTTTTGTATGACAATTTTAAATGTAGGATACATAAAACAAGTAAATACAAGAGACAAACAAGACTACACACATTTCTTCAACCCTAAAGTCCTGGCATTTCTCTTTCTCTCTAATATTGCTACAGCTTGCGTGTTTTCCTTTCTGTGAAAGTATCACCTCGTCAAAGTTCGTCAAACGTTTGTTAAAAGAAAAAACGAAATTTCATCGTCTAATACTGAAAAAGCTGTTAATAACAAGAGTACCTAAGATTGATTACACGTATTTTGTCACTGTTAGTTAAAACGAAACAGGCCTGTCTAATATTGCAGCAATTTTAACACCACCAAATAAACGAGACTGTTTTGGCACAAATTGTCATTTTCATAACACGACAGAATATAATCCACGAAGCACCAAAGTCAAAAGCCTATTAGGTCTACTACAAACAAAAAGCTTTATATTAGGAAATAGCTTCACATTTCATTCATATGCTCCAGCTTCTCAAGTATGAGACTGAAAGGTAGTAGTAGTAGTAGTAGTAGTAGTAGTAGTAGGAAATTTTTTTTTATAAATTTGGAATCGTTCTTATTCTTCCATAATTTGCGTGATGTCCCACTTGTTCTTCTTCCTCGTTCTAATAAACAATCTTATCACTAATACTACTCCTGCGAGTGTCAAAACGTATTCACCAGTTAACTTAACTAACCCTGCCACAATCAGCAGTTTAGTTATCCCGCAATTACTCTCCAGTTAGGCATTATTACGTGTTAGTATAAAGCGTTTTCCACGCTATTCCCAGAATATAATTTAAGTGGCTGCGGGGTTGGGACTGTACAACTAGCACCGTGGGCAAAAACTTCCTGTCAAAGTTTCATTGTCTTGGATACAACGAGAAGATAATACGCAATCTTTCTCAGCTGTTATTTCTGTTAGTCGTTTACTTCCACTCAGGTAGTCTGAATTTATGGATTTCGCTAGCAATTATGACAACGCTGATGATTTGCAAACTCAGTCAATCACATAGACGAACAGCGATTGGCATTCATCCGTTCGGTTTTATTCCGCTCAGCTCGTATAGCCCCAGCACTATTTGTGGGCAGGAAAGGTGCGACGAGGATTGTCCTGGCAGAGACATCACGTACACTAAGGACGCATTCAAAAATCAACTTATGATTCATTCAGAAATCAGCTTAGAATGAGTTCAAAAACCAGTAGGGATGCATTTCAAAATCATGTGAATAGTCGTTAGACCAACATGTGGTGGATGGTAAGTGCTTTGTGAAACAACGTTTTTTTATTCAAGAATATGAATTTGCCCGCCCGCCCACGTTTTTCCTTTATTTTGCACAATGGTCACTGGCATCATCTTGTCTTAGTCCCTATGGGTATGAGCATTGCTTTCTTAGGGTTTATTGGCACTTCTGATGCTCTCTCATATATGTTTACAACTGTTAGCTTTCACGAGTCTTCGACATTTGTAGTAAATGTATCTAGATCATCTGCATAAGATGTCAAGGAATTTGCAGTCAGTAAATTAATTTTTAAGTATTTTGTATAGCTGTTGCTAAAGAAGTCTGTTCTTTGAGAGAGGCATCTAAGTATCTGTAAGCTTTACAAACAGTGTTCAAGTTTCCCTCCACTCAGATCCAAGCAAGAATAATGCTTTTTTTTTTGCGGAATAATGGTTGAGCAATATGAAAAAAATGGCATACTTAATTAGCATCCTTGCTTTACTGAGCACCTGACAGGAAAGTTATCTGTTGCTTCTTCATTGACAACCAGTCAAGAACTAAATTTGCTAACAGATTAAAGACTGCAGATTCATATTTATGTTCGGATCCAAGAACATTCATGACTGTCGTGAAATATTCATAGCTGTGGGACTGCGTGGATGTTGCATATCAAATGCAGTTGCAATATGTCAGACTATGTCAAATACTGATTCACTGTGCATGGCACAAATTTGGCTCGTACTAATAATTTTGTTCATGTCCATCTTAAGGGTCTGGCAGATCATCAAGCTATGGTTTTATAGTTGGGTTTAGAAGTGTGATGCACCAAATATTTTCAATTTCATGCTAATTTTGACTTTTTGGGATGAGGACAATTCCACCTTCAAGGACATATATTCCATTTGCGACTGTTAATGATTTGTAGAAAGGTCTCTCTCTCTGGACATTCCCGATTTCTAGGTACAGTTCCCCTTGCAAGACATTGGTTGTGGGTGACTTTCGTATTCCACTCTCTCCTCTGGAAGATTTCTGTAAAACGATGTATTTCATGCAGTGTCTCAATGCATTCTCTATTCGGTTTGCATAGCTTAGCGATTTTTTGTCATAGCGTAGTTCCCTCATGACGTAAGTGGTATATCGATAAATCATTTGTCGAAAGAGCCTAGCGGCACACTTGTTAAGTGTCATTCCTTGTGTCTTTGATTTTATATGTAACAGCGCCATCTTTATTTATGAGAACCTAACTGTTTGCTCCTATGGGATCTTTAGAGTGTCTTGCAGGCATTGCATTTAAATTCCAGTGTTCATCTCCTCCAAAAAAGGTTTTCTGGTGTTGTTGAGTTTGTCGTGTGGCCAGTTTCACACAAAGTCGAACACATCAGGATGCTGCTTTAATTCACTCTTTTATGCTAACTCTGTTCACGAGAATGGAAGATCATACTGCAGCGAGTAGTGTCCAGGAGAAGTTGGAGGCTCAGTTACCAGACACCCTGGTAGCTGTATTTTGCTATGCTAGGACGATATATGCGGCAGGAGTATGGTAAAACTAGGTGGTTGACAATTTGGAGTGGACAGCACTGCGATTTGTAGAGATGGTCCATTCTGATTTGTCCTCGTAGGTAGTGAACTCTGTATTGGTAGGTGGCACTGCTGCCATCTGTCTACCTCGTGAAATTTGCCCACCAGTCTGCAGCTCACATTTGTCTGCTGTTGATACCTGGTCTTCTTCAGACAGCACACAGTTCAAGTTGCCTCCTATGGTAGTATGCTCAGTGAGGCTTTGAAGCAACTTGCAAATTTCTCTACTGAAGAAACAATCACACACTTCTCTGTGCCCAAGATGTTAACAATGTGTGTGTTTTCAATCATGCATGTAATACCTCATCCACTAAGTAAAGAAGCTGCCTGTGTGACTATGTCCGATTTCACCAAGATTACTGTACCACATTGTTTCTAAGTCTATATTTGAGTAAAATAGTCCAATATCTTTCCTACAGAGTTACTTGTTATTTCCTGTAATCGTGGCATCAGTTCAGGTATAGCATAAGTCTGCTAGTGCTAATATTTTATAATGGATTTTCATTTTGCTGGCGTTTATTGGAAGGCTATTACACTCACATGGTTGAACCTTTAGACTGCATTAAAACTTTGCATTACAGCTATCAAAGGAACAAAATTTGATGTCTGAGATGAGGTGAATGATTTACTTCTCCATAGTTAGTAGTTGCTTCACACTTTCTATCTGACATTGTCTTTATCCACGTATTTTATCACAAATAAAATGGAAAGTACGTAAAACACAATACTAACCAATACAGAACAATTCATGTGTTGACGCTAACACTTATTGACAGTCGCATTGCCATGGTGCAGCGTTTTGCTGTCTGTATGTTGTGTGCACCACCATCAGAGAGCTTGCCGGTACTGCTCCGATGGGTTTGTGACTGGATTTTCCTGCACTGTCGGTCCCTGTGTCGATTGCATGCCTGTATGCAATGTGTGTGACACCTGGGGTGTGTAGCAAGTGTCCCCACAGCCATTGTCATATGTTCGTTGCACTTATGTTTGCATTGTTGTGAGAAAATTGTACAGATTATTTTTCTTGTAGTTTCTAAATTCATGGTGTATACGTGGACAAGGAAGAAAATACCCGGATATCCCGGTTAAAAAATAGACTCTCTCCTTGGTGAAAATACAGTTTTTCCGTGTTAAGTGACAGTAAACTTTCCCTTGGAATCAGAAAACTTATCGATTCTTTGAATGGTCGAAGTTTTATACATCAGCGTGGTAACTCCCGCCCCTTTAGGAAACTAACCACAGAAAAAATGCGTTTTCGAAAAATACTTGATTTGCAGCAACATGTACGCTGCATATTTTCGTATTACGAATATATATAATCGAATTCCACCAAACACAGAACGTTAGTTTCCGAAGCATTGAAACTGAGGTCGTGATGCGCTTTTGTAAGCCAGTCAAAGCTCATGTCAGGGGATCTCGCCACCTGATGGTGGCAGATATTCATCGCATTTACATGGGGCACCCAAAATCGGATTTCGTAAACCGATCTCCCAATACCGGTTCTCGGTGGTCACGTAAGCACTTCAAAATCGATTCTGGAAATACGCTTCTGGTTGCCGGTTTTCCAATTCCGCAATCGATTTTCGCAACCGGTATTAAAACGTGCTTGGGCTGTCAGATTTAGTCCTGTTCTCAAAAATTTCTGCTAATATTCACGTAGTGGCTTTTTCTGCAGTGAAGGACAAGTAGAAATATTAGACTGAAGCTGTTTATAACTCGTCTAATTGAAGAGAAATAGCGATTGTGCTGACTAGATCAAAAAATATCTCTGCTGTTTTCCAGGCGCCGTAGTTAACTGGGCTAGAAAATCCGCTTCAGACAGCGAAAAACGATTTCCGAAATTCGGTTTTCGTCCTTCAGAAGACGTGTCGCATATAAACGTAGTGATTCAGAGCATAAGACACGTGATGCAGTCAGTCTATAGCAACATCACTGTTAAGTTAACACACAAATAGGAAAATCTAATGGTATAAATTAATGTACGTACTGTAGCTACAAGAAAAGCTAAGCATTCACATAATATATTTGTCTTTTTTGCATGTGTTACAATTCGATACATCAAAAAATGTGCCAGTAAAATTTTAAGTTCCTGGCTCGAAATTCTGGCCATCAAAGAGTTAAGCTTTAAATGAAAATTAAACGCTCTCTTATGTACGAAATTCAAAGAACGTTCGCACACGCAACAAACTCATATTGCGTAAAATAAAATGTACTTTGAAAGTAACGCTTTTTCAAACCATCGATCGCAATATTTTCCCGCGACCTATTAGAAATCATTCCAGCAGTTGTCAGAAAGCGCCAGAAAACGGCGTTACTGTGACTGCGCAGCTACGATGACGTAGGTTGGCCGCATATTCGTACACATATAACATTAAGAGACCTTACATTACATCATAAACTAAACAGGACATCAGAGGATGCTCCAAGTGCATCGGAATTTCGTAAACGATAGTAAAATGCATAATTAGACTTGAATAGAACATTCGTATGTCCAGATTCACAAAGATGTACGCACACCTTTCAGTGTGGTTTTTGGGACGGAAATGTTCTTGGATTACCAGAACTGTATTATCTCATGTTTAGTTCTCTATTATGGCATAATGCCATAGATCCCAAAAGATACCAATAGCACTTGAAATTCATTTGAGACTAACCAATAGTGTTACCAATTAATTGACTGTGTCTGAGGAAAAGATTAATTAAGGCAAATTTTTATATCAAATAGAAAAAATAACTTCAGTATTCTGCAAGGGAATTAATGCCTGACTGCCAAAAATCTGGAAAGAAAATTATGGCGTCTCTGGCACAGAGCGCTCTATCTTTGTGACTTTCCTTCTTTGGACTGTTTTGTTCCAGTGTCAACTTTCGGCGCATAACATGTTCAACTGCCGTATTTGTTATATACAAGTTATTAATAAATGTGTATTGAATACTTAGTGCGTGATATCTCTCCACTAATCCTACCTGATAACCACAGTGGTTACCCCGACACCAACGTCATCTCATCGCGAGTTATTTTGTGCTTGTTTTCGTCATTTACGAACTCCGTGCGTCAACCCGCATTGTTTCCGCCAAAATGGATCTACCAGTGACTTTCGGTGCAAGCGTAATGGGCTCCATTAACTATGACACTTGCGACCCCGAGTGGATAAGTGTACCTACTTCGAAATTGGTTAAAAGATAAATATTATTTACGCCTGGCCACCCCGGTGGCCAACTAACATTACCCGGCTCAACACAGCCGCCATCTAGTGTGGCAGCACAACAGTCACAACGTGGACAGTGCCTGCCACCTAATCACAATGGGGACGACCTTCCAGTTAAAGACATTCTGGTTTATCCTCCATGTACAGTGTAACCTTCAGAATGGCTTGATGTGCCGACAAAGTTCCAAAACTGTGAATCTAAAATTTCTATGCATGGGGGTAGAGCATTCTAATATACATGGTGTTGCAGTACTCCCCACAAGCCGTCTCGGCGACGCCGGTAGCCTCGACTATCAAGTTTCCGCAATCGTTGCACGGTGGCTGCACCACGACTGCCTTCTGCTCGCCTTCATAACGGCGCCAGCTGTTCCACCAGCGACAGTTAACGGGTCATCTGTCCCGTCACTCCACCACGACCACCCCCCACCCACTGTTGCAACAGCACTGGGCGTTACACCCACACCGTGTTCTTCGTCACAGTTGCAGATTGTACACACTGTGCCAACTTATACGCCCACACCGTGTACTGCATGCGGACACCGCCCCACACATACCTCAGGTGATGCACAGTTTACCGCTACCACACTTCTGGCATCTGAGGTCTCCTGCTTTATCCACACTAATCCCCATCTGCCAGTGCTGCCTCAACATGTGTTACCTGACAGGTTTCCAAAACTACCTGCATTACAAAACGACAATCCCAAAATTCTGTTTGCATTATTGGACCACCTACTGGACAACCATAGCATTTTGGATGACTCCCATTTTGTCTGCCTGGTGAGCCACCTACACACACATATGGACCTCATCAGTGACTTGCTTCTCTCACCGCCCATCTACAGCCAAAGCACTGCTTATCAAGTGCCTTTCCTACCCTCTGGCAGAGCCTATTCATCACAATATTCACGAGGAGCACCTCAATGACCGTACCCATTTGCAGCTTTGGCAGCACCTACATGCATTAATCAATGATCAAGCTTTACCTGATGCTGCACTTTGAACATTTTGAATAATTAAAGTGCCTCCATCAACTGACTCACATTGATGACCCACCTGGGGTTTGGTTACACATGGCGGATCAGACTTATGCTGTCATTCATCACTGCCATTGCCTATTACAAACATGTCCTCCATCATCCTCAGGTGCCCTGTTCTGTGCCCTGCTGGCAGAGGCCAGCGCAATCACCTCTGCTGCCTGTCAGGAGCTGCCACCTAGTGGCCTACAGGACAGTGCCAGCTGACTCCTGACAGCCACCGACCTCTCCTGAGCAGCAACCCAATTGGCTACTGGCTCCAAAGCAGTTAGCTGCAACCTCCTCCCATACCGCACCACCACGCCAACTGACATACATGCTGTTCTGGTTCCACACTACTTACGGAGACACTGCCCGCAACTACCACGGGCCTTGTACCTACCCAAACGAGACCAGTGAGCTTATATTAGGCACCACATATCTTCACAGCGCCTACCGTCTGACACTCCATCGTTTTAGCGATGCTATGCCTCTATGCCACAGACATCTCGATGAGCATCCGTTAGCATAATCCTGGCCAAGCATGCTGTCGACGCATTGTCCCCTTCTACCCTTGCGTTGATCGCGGCCAATCGTTCTCCTGTTGAGGTCCATAGCTCCATCAAGATGTTGCTTCACACCTTCCCTTGGATCTTCCACACTGCTTATGTGGATGAACTTGTGATCAGTTTGGATTTTCTACACCATTGTGAACCTTTCACCAGACCTGCAGGACGCCATGCTCTGCCACACGTCTGACTCTACAGTTCCGTGCTCAGGAGTTCAGCACGACGTCGCTGTCTGCCTCCTTGGATACGCTTTCCACGTGTGCGTCCCTGGTTGAGCGCATAACACGGTTCTCTGATCTGTCAGACGTGCACTCAGAAATCGACAAACACCACATCCAGAACAAGGCCATATGGACCCGCATCATCTCTGCAGAATTGTCACATGCACGGCATACCATACATCGCCTATTTGCAGTCCCACAGCGAAGCGGATCATCATATGTCTCTACAGTGCCTTCTCACCAATCTGCTCCTGTGTCTATCATTCCACCACCTGCTTTTTTTCATACCGCCATGGACGAATCCACAAGATACACCTGCATGTGCCCCTCCAGATCCTTCACGCCGCTTTGCTCCTGCATCATGCCTTCCATCGCCGACACCCCGCTTATGCCACCCCAGTTCACCAAGGTCAGTGAACCAACGTTGCCTGCAGTTAACTTCTCAATCCTTCTTGCCAACCTCCTACTCGAGTATCAGCCATCAGTAATGGCACTTGTCATAGGATTCGCACCATCAATGGTCCACCTGTTCGTTATAAGACCAGTCATCTTAACACTTCCAAACTTCTGCATGCAAAGGAGATCGTTCAGGATCTGTTGGCATCGGGTGTCCTCTGTCCTTCCGACAGGAACTGGTCTTCACCTATTCTCCTTGTTACCAAAAAGGACAGCACCTTACCCATGTGCTGGGACTACAGGTCCCTTAATGCTCACACCATTATCAATAACTATATCATTCCACATATCCCAAATTTCACAGTACTCCATAGTTGCACCTTTTTCTCCATTTTAGATTGTTCGGAGGTATCATCAGATTCCTATGCATCCACTAGATATTCCAAAGACAGCCATCATCACACCCTTTGGCCTATTTCAATACTATTACATGCCTTGTGGATTGAAAAATGCTGCACAGACATGGCAGCAATCCATTGATTCCATTTTGTTCCCTCTGACATTTGCCTATGCTTACTTAGATGATATACTTATCTTTTCGTCCTCTGCTGAGGAGCATCAGGCTCACCTTGATGCAATCTGTTCAGACCTCACTGTCAGTGGCATGGTGAGAAACCACGACAAATCTCAACAGTTTTCCACATCCATTAACTTCCTAGGCCATTCTGTCTCTGGCGATGACGACAGACCGATGAGTTCACATGTCGAAATCATACTTAGCCTTCCTCTTCCCGAGGATTATGCTCAGCTCCATCGTTTTCTTGGTATGGTAAACTTTTACTGCCGCCATATTCCTCAAGCTGCCTCCATCCAAATGGCCCTCACCGATGCTCTCAGGCAAAAACACCACTGGAAAATGGAAGTTGGAGTGGACCGCTCGATGCTTTTGGTAATCTCGCCAAAGCCATCACACTCGCCCACCCTGACCCTGAGGCCCATGTCTTGATCATGACTGATGCCAGTGACTCACCTCTGCTCCTTTTCCAAGAAACTGACTAAGAGCAAGTGCAAGTGGTCGGCTTTCGACCATGAGCTACTCGCTGTGACTAGACATTTCTGTAGCGACCTCAAGGAGTGACCCTTCACGATCTATCCAGATCACAAGCCACTCATGGACGCTATTCGTAATACTGTTAAGGACCTTCCGCCGATGTATTTCCGCCATATGGACTACATCTGTCAGCACTCTTCCGACTACAAACGGATGATGATGATAATGATGATATACACGAACTGATCGCTCTCTGTCCAGTCCCATGTCCGATGATCCCTGTCCTTTGCGACACCTCTATATGGGCACACTCCGCCCCCTGGTCCCTGCCGTCCTTCGTTATAGGGTCTTTACACCTTGCCCAGCTTAGCTCACCCTAGGACGTGAGCCACGATGTGGCTGCTTATGGAGCACTTCATCTGACCTAGCGTGAAGCACAACTGCCCTACTTGGCGCCATGCGTACATCGGGTGCCAGCGCCGCAAAGTCGGCAGGCATGCTCAACCTCCATTGGGCAAGTTTGGAACTCTAAAGGGACATTTCCAGCCCACCATATTAATGTCGTTGGTTCCTTCCCCCCTTCCTAGGGTTACAGATACATCTTATCGATATGAACCATGTGACCCACTGGGTCAAGTTGGTCCCCTTACTGATATCATGCCTGAGACCGTCGCCCACTCTCAGCTTGGGTAGCTTGCTTTGGCTGTCCTGTCTCTCGCATCTGACAAGTGATGCCAGTTTGAGTCTGCCCTCTTCACTCGCCTCTACAAACTCTCCGGCATCACAGATTTCATACCACAGTGTACCACCTGCAGGCGAACAGCCTGGTCGAGCAGTGGCACCGTATACTCAAGGCTGCCATAATGTGCTACAGAGGCCTGTAGTCGGAAGCCCTTCCATTGGTCCTGCTAGGTATTCGCTCAGCTCATGAAGGTCTTAACACCTCGCTCACCGAGGTTCTATATGGCGAACCTCTCCTTCTCCCCACTTAGTTCATTGAGGATTCACCTTCAGCTGCATCCGAGGATCTCCCCACACTGGTTGAGCAGGTATGCCCACCTCCAACCCCCTTGCTCCGCCCTCACCCCACCCCACCCCACCCCACCTGTGTTTATCCAGAAGGACCTAGCTACGTGCGACTGGTATGCTGCGAGACGACACTATGCGAGCAGCCCTACAGTCACCTTATTCGGACCCTCCCCGTGTGCTACGTCACGGTACAAACGTTTGTCATCCACCTCCAAGGACAGCCACAGTGTCTGTTAATCGACTGAAACCAGCATAGTCACTCACCAATCTGTCTCCCAACACAGCCGACCTGCCTATGGCTGATTCGTCTCTACCTGTACAGCTGTTGGAATCACGGCACTGCTGCACAGCAAACACTGACTTCCTGCACCGGCCACTGCCTACAACCATTGCATTGGTACCAAGATTAGGAATGCGTGCAATGAGGCTTCCCACCACCATGCTCCGCACTACCGGCGGATGGAGGCGCTCTGTGGCGTCTCTGGGGCAGAGTGCCATTTGTTTGTGACTTTGCTTCTTTGGACTGTTTTGTTCCAGTGTTAACTTTCAGTGTGTTAACATGTTCAACTGCCATATTTCTTATATACGAGTTATTAATAAATGTGTATTGAATACTAAGTGTATGTTATCTCTCAACTAATCGTATTAACCACATAATAAAATCAGGAAACAAACTAATACCATATTTTAGCCTTCCATAGATAAGTGAATTTATTTTAATTCACTTTATTGACCCGACCACAGAAACCCATTTGGTTTTCATTTGACTTGAGAGCTGTAAAGCAAGAGGCAACAGCAAAATCACTAAACATAAACATGGATCACGTGGAGACTACCCCTCACCCACTTCAACTCTGCGCATGTGTTAATCTGGCAGCTTTGGCACACAAACATGTTTCTGGGTAGCATCTGGCTGCTTGTTGCTACAGCTGGTACAGCTCGTGTCTACTTACCTTGAATACAGCTAACAGCCGCACTTCAAGTAGCCAGAAGCGGGAGAAGGTACTGCTCATATGCGCTGGTAACTACTCAAACAAAACTAATGAAACCGTTGTGACGTCACACCCATTAGAAGCAGTTTGTTGTTATGAAGTATTGCATAGTCTTCGTCCTAAAGTCTTTGACACATTTTGCTGTTGGCTGACACTTAGATGTCCCCTGCGTTTTGTAGCTGTAAATGGCGCATTTCCTTCGCAAATTAGGGTTCTTTTTTTTCTCGTTTACGTTTTATTGCTGCAGTATTATATTCCAGTAGTGTGCTAAAGTAAAATTCTTTGTCAGGGTATCAGTTCTTACCAGTCAAAACCACAAAAATTTAACTGAAAACTAAAACAACGAAAAATTTCTGGAATTCTACAAAATTCCTGTTTTTTTCCGGCTGTCGCGAAGCATATACACCCTGAAATAGTCAGAAAATGGGTTAGGTCTGCAGTTCTCTATTACATGCCACCTCGATGTACAGCAATATTATGGAATGAGGGAATTTTATTTCTTGAAATTCATACCAATGTCTCTGACGTCATTGTTACTTTATATCTAACTGCAGCACTCTATTTTTCGTTGGTTACCAAAAATACTGTTCCAAACTATCTGGCAACTGCCTCATTTCGGAATTTCAAGTTAGAAACCCTTACAATTCAAATTCTGTATCCAGCAAGCAATACAGCTACGTTAGTTAGAGAACTACCAGTACATCACATTTGCCTACTTCCACTGTTGTCTATGATCGGTCTTTCACATAAGTCTGTCGATTTTTAATAAATCGAGAATTTTGCATGAAATCCATTTTGAGTCCTACCAGGTTATCCTCAGGGTACCTTTAGTTCCCAATTTATTCATTTGTGAATTTTGTAGACAGGCGGGCCATGCTCCTATCGAATACACACTGAATAGTCATTCGATTTTGCAAGTGATGACACATCCAAGCAGCTAACTTCCATGGCCATTGCAAGATGGCAGAGATAAAAATGAGTTGTACACAGGTTCAATTAGACACAGAGGACTGGCAGTCTAATCAATTTGGGTACTTAACACCAGCTGGATCCCCACCCCCTCACCTTACAGCACTCTCAGCACGAGGTTGTATCTACAGTGGGCAGCAGGTTCCCTTGAGGAGACAGCTACTACCTGCAGCCAAATACAAAAATGTGGAATGCCACTTCACACTTTTGGTTGTAAATCTGCAGTTGACAGAAGACATTTTCTGACTTGATGCTTTCGCTATTTATGCATTTGAAGTAGTCTATAAACTTAACATGGCCTGTCAAGTAGGAGCATTTCAGAAATTCAAAGAATTGCAACTCTGGTTTTATTGACTATTTGGTAAAGATCTGGGTAGAGAAACTAGTTTTGAGTCCATACATTGGCAGTTCTGTCTAGCCTACCTCATGCCCCTTGCCATGCAAGAGAAAGTGAAGGCAGAATTTGACATATGGCAGAAGATCAAGTTTGTGTCACTGGTTTTATCAAGCCCATGGGCCTCCCCCTTGCTCAAACACACAGAAATACGACAGTGATGCTAAGGCTCTGCAACAATTTCAAGCACATGATCAATGCACAAAGTCAAATGGATATTTATCCCATACCACATCCTGAGAAATTGTTGACCAAGTTGGCCAGCAGTCAGCATATTTCCAAAATTGGTCTCAAAGATGCATACTTGCAGTCGCCATTATGTGCAGTGTCTTCGCAGATTTTAGTATTAACACTGCTTTTGGGATTGCCGGTTGGGGTAGCAGACACACAAATACTCCAAAGTTTCCACAGGCAATGTATCAGCCATTCCATGCTGTGTCAGCTATCTGGACAACTTTTGACTCACTCCAGGAAACAACTGCCTTTGCAAAATATGCAGGCAGTTCTTCAGTGGCGGCTGGATAATGCCCTGTGTTACATCCTTGAGAAATGGTAGTTTTTTGCTCCAAGAGTGCGATACTTAGGGAATGTGTTAAGTAAGGATGGTACAGTACCAAGAGTAGAGCAAGTTGCAGCAAATCAATGAATTTCCGGTTCTTAAGAATATTACCAAATTGCAGTCATTTTTAGGGAAGGCAAGTTACTGTGTGAAATGCATTCCACAGGATGCTCACCTTTGTCATCTGCTGAATCAGCTCCATAAGAAATAGAACAAAGTTTGAGTCACTGGAGGCCTGCCAATCAGAATTCTAAAATTAAAGCAACACCTCCACTCCTTGTCTGAGCACATTCGCCCATGGTAATCCTTTGAATACCTGCTGATGAATCCCAATGCAGCATCGGCACTGTTCGCTCACAGAACTCCTGATAGTTCATGGCAGCCTTATGCATTTGCCTACCAGACTGTCAGCAGCACAAAGGAATTATTTCCTGACTGAAAAGGAGGCACTTGCAATACGTGTGGCATTAAAAGGTTCCATTTCAACTTATACAGCACTAAGTTCCACCTTCTTAATGATCATAAGCCATTATCTCCTCGTTTGGTCCCCAGTCCACCCAGACACAAGAGCACAGCATTTACTGTGTTGAGTCTTGTTCCTGCACTCTTACAATTTTCACTACCGACTGCCTTCCATTACATGAATGCTAATACTGTTACAGTTACCAGTGTGTCACAACATCAACAAGCAGGAAGGAATTTGTTTTTCACTGGACAGAATCCATGGATACCCTCAACTAATTTCCACTGACATTGTTAAAAGTCACATCAGCTACAAATGAGGATCTCCTGTGCAGTCATTGCAGTGGTCCTGTAGGGAATGTGGGAGCATTTTCTTGTAGGGTCTGGCCAGGCACTCCCAACGTATTTCAAATTTCATAATAAGCACAGCGTTGTCAGTGGTGTCCTAATGCTAGCTACAGGAGATCGGAATTGCCACATTGTTATTCCACTGTTGACACATAAACATGTTCTGCAGATGTCACGCGAATCTCACTGGTCGATGTACCGAACTAATCCACTCGCGCTGCGACTGATTGATTGACTGCGATTGATTGATTGACTTCGAGGTTTTATGGGACCAGATGGTGAGGTAATCAGTCCCATGATTCGTAAGTCACTCACAGAAGAAAGAGGGACTGCTTAAGAGTTCATGGATCCAGTCATGGGAGTCAAACTATAAAACAAGGAAGTTAAAACACACACACACACACACACACACACACACACAGTAAAAGCCATAAACGGTTAGAACAAACTAAAAACTGGAAAAAAGAGCAGTTTCTCTGCAGGGGACCAGTCATGGGGTTCCAGACCGAGAAAATATGGAGAGGCCCCAAACAACCATCCTGCCCCTGCTCCAGGAGTAGAGCAAAACCTTTTATGAGGAAATAAAAACCCATTTTCACGTAGCAGACAGAGGACCAGTTCAGCAATCCGTGAATCGTCTCCTAATATTAAAATTGATGAATCTGGAAGACTATGCTTAGCACGAAGGGCCAAAAGAAGGGAACATCCCACCAATATGCTGGGATACTGTCAGTCTGGCTTCACTTCCACTTTGTGAGGGTGGTTCATTATGCAAAAGGCCACAAGACTAAACAGAACCTCCACACATTCCCAGAACCCGTTTATTTTGAATCTCGGGAACTACGACCACAACCATAGATGGAAACATAAAAGACCAAAAGACATACTTGTAAGGACCCAACATCTATGGCCAAGCATACGCAAACAGAACAGTACAGGCGAGCCCCTGTTAATCAGACGCCATTACTGGATATCTAGCTGGAATACACTGCCGAATAACTGGCACCACATAGGGAAGCCGTACTGTACACTGCACGCAGACAAGCTCCACACATCCCCCACACAGTGAGATGATCTATGGCCGATCTCCCACTACTGTATAACGATCTTGACTGTTCCAGGAATGTAGCAGCTGCAGCAACTGGGATACATCACCATCGCTTGCCACGGTAATGTTGCATGATAACTATACTAACAAATCCAACCTTGCATGAACTATCGCAGCTAGTAAGCCACTAATGCTCTTACTACCCATCCCACTGTCGCAGAGGTTTTTTTCCCCCACGGCACGAGCCATGGCACTTTTTTCCCCTCTGCTCTTCAAATCGCTACCCTCACTCGCGTTTTGTCCACTATCTATCACCTGACGGACCATGTTAATGGGTAGTCTTACCCAGACGCATGGATAACATCACAACCCAGCATCCTGTGATCCACTAACATGTTTACGGAGGTGGCAGTAGAACTTTTGGTTTGGTCACCACGTTGGTGCGGGCGTGGAGGGGCCCCATCTCTGCAAAAAGGAAACAATGAGCTAGTCTGGTATGACCAATGCGTAGACAGCATAACAGTGTATTCCTTTCGAAAGGAGTGGAAAGATGAGCATCAAACTGCAGTAGTCTCCCTGATTGCGTGGAGTTTATTACTGAGACCAGTAGCGCAACAGATGGAAGGTAAGTATCAGCTTCTCTAGCAAACAGTCAGCTAGTTCGTTCCCTGGGATACCCATATGCCTTGTGACCACCAAAAAAACATATGGGCAGGCAGCACAGCGATGGGGGCAGAAAAGGTCACAGATATTAGAGACCAAAGTACGGCGAGATTAGCATTGGTCAGTTGCCTGCAGGCTGCTCATTGAGTCGATACATATTAAAACACTGTGTAGGGAAGCCTGAGTAACAAAATGGAGGGCTCTGGTAGTGTCTAGCAGCTCTGCTGTGGACACACTACATGATCCCAGCAATAAATCGTGTTCTAAGCCAGTACGAGATGTGAAAGCATATCCTGCTTTATCTATCGTCTTAAAATAAGCAGTGTAGGATATGGTAGCAGCATGGAACGTACAAGACCATAGAGGCGACAGAGACCTTGGGACCCTAGAATACATTGGTCCTAATCGTTGGTCTAGGCACCATCCAATTGGGGGGGGGGGGGGGGGGGGGGGCACAGAGAGGAAATATACAGGGCACATTCCAGTGAGTGGAAATGGAGATCCTGAGAGAGAGAAGTGAGATTCATTCCAACTGGCATTCCCACCCACAGGTGGTGATGAGGAAGGAGACATCCTTCACTTTGCAAAGAGGACAGGGTACATGGGATGATCAAGGAATCTGTGAATGTTGACTGCGTAAGAAACCAGGAGTTGGCTTCATTGTATCTGTAGAGGGGGAATCCCCACTTCTGCGAGGAGACTGCTAATGGGAGTAGAGTGACAGGCACTGATAGCCAGATGCATCCCACAATGGTGAACAGAATTAAGTATTTTCTGAGTGGAAGGAGCTGCTGAGCCATAAACCTGAGTTCCATAATCTAGTCTGGACAAGACTAGAGCCAGTAAAGATGGAAAAATGTAGCACAGTTTGCACTGCAAGATATGTGGACCAGGAGGCAAATAGCATTAAGTTTCTGCATGCATGTAGTCTAAAGGTGGCGAATATGGGACAGCCACATCCGCTTTTTATCAAAAATAAGGCCAAAGAAATGGGAGTTTGTTACAACATCTAGGAGCTGGTTGCTTATATAAAGTTCTGGATTGGGGTGTACTAAGGGTTGACAAAAATTCATATCCCGCATTATGGAAGGAGAAAACTGGAAGCCATGGGAAGCAGCCCACACAGAGGTCCACTGGATGGCGCCTTGGAGACGGCACTCAGGAGACGGCACTCAGCAGACGCTACGCAGTGGAAGCTGTGCCAGATGCAAAAATCATCGCCATTAGGTGCCAGGGTAACCAGAAACCCAACAGTGGTTACAAGCCTATTGATGGCTATGAGGAAGAATGTGACATTTAATAAAGAACCTTGTGGGACACCATTCTTCTGAATCCGAGGGGAGCTGAGTGAAGTGCCAACTATAACCCTGAACGGCTGATGGGATGAAAACTCGCAAATAAAAATCAGAAGGTAGCCACAAAAGGCCCAGTCATGGAGGGTAACTAAAATGTAATGACGCCAAACCGTGTCATATGCCTTATGCAGGTCAAAAAAGACTGGAACAAGGTGCTGGCGGTTAGTAAAAGCACATCGGATTGCAGCTTCCAATCTGAGGAAATGGTCAGTTGTAGATCATCGTTCCTGGAAGCCACACTGATACTGGGACAAAAGGCCCCAGGATTTGATTACCCAATGTAATTGGAAGCTAACCATCCTCTCAAACAGTTTACAGAGTACGTTCGTCAGGCGTATCAGGACGGGGATAACTATACTGTCTCGCCATTGTGAGTGGAAGGCACCGTTGAGCTAAATGCATTTCAAGACTAAGTAGATACTGCCTCTGTGTAATGTCCAAGTGTTGGATCATCTAGTTGTGGAATCCGAGCCTGGGGCCTTGTCGCGAAGAGGTAAGAGACTGCAAGAATTCTCATTCAGTGAATGGTTCATTATAGAGTTCAGCTTGATGAGGGTTGAAACACTGCGGGGTCTGTTCAGATTGGACTTTCTGCTGGAGAAAGGTAGCATGATAAGGAAGAAGATGCCAATGCTGTCACAAAGTGTGTCACAAGCTGTTCTGCAAACATCAATGGATCAGTAGACAAAGCACTTCTGAAGATAAGGCCTTGGAAATTTGACTGTTGCTGGTGGCCCATAAGGCTATGGGACTTGGACCAAGCCTGCAATGAAGAGGCAGACATCCTCAGGGAGGAAACAGTTTCCAGCATTCCTTTTTACTCCGCTTAATATGGTAATAAGCCTTAGTATGGAGACATAAAAGCAAGGACGTTGGTCTGTGAAGGGTGTCATTTAAATTGCTGCAGCACCGGTTGGCAGTCTTGGACAGTGACTGCTACAGCCTTTGCACACTGCAGTACCAGCTGATGATGAGCAGGACCTGTGGATAGCAGGAAAGCAGTGCCTGCAGCATGAAAAATAGTGCAGAGATGCCCTACATGACCGCATCAATACAATTTGAGAAAGGGGTGTTGAAGTGCACAGCAGACGTACGTAATGACCAACTGGTCCTGCGGAATGCCTGTCTGGCAGTGGCAGGGGAATGATTGAATCACATCGGATAGTGGTCACTGTCACAAAGATGATTATGGGGCAACTAATGTAGCGAAGCCACCAGAGCAGGGGACGAGATTGTGAGATCAATAGCAGTAAAGGTGCCATACGTGGCACTGTGGTGTAGGGGAAAGTCATACAGGAGACACAAATCAAAATCTGTAATAAGTTGGTTACGACCCCAACCTGACGAAGTGGTACTCCCCCAAAGGGGTTGGTGTGCATTCAAGTCCCCAAGGAGAAGATGGGAGGTGGAAGTTGCATTATTAAGGTAGACAGTTCAACATAAGGAAGTGGGCTGCCTGGAGGGAGGTAGACATTGCAAACGGCGATTGCCAGAGTCATCTCCACTAACCACTATAGCTTCCAGGTTGGTATGGAGGGGGGGGGGGGGGGGGGAGATCCAGTCACTCCAGTCACTAATGACATCAGTGCAAACCTAAGGACAGACCCCTCCAAATGCTCCTGGGGCTGGCATGTTTCCAACAGAACACCCGATAACCGCAAGACGTTGGAGAGTGGTCGTCACAAAATTGTGTATCTTGAAGAGCAAGACAGAATGAAGAGGAGGAGCAAACAAGGCACTGTATTTCCAGTACATGACGGTAATATCCATTACATTCCACTGGATCATCATGTGGTGAAGAGTCCAGGTGAGACACGAAGGTGAGGGGATCTCATATCACTCTACCGGTGGCCATTGCCAACAAGGATGGGGTGACATCCATAAAAACTGGGTCTGATTCAGGAGGAGGAGGAGGAGGAGAATAAAGGCTGCAATAGCTTGAGGACCCATGTGCGCCACATACATATCCACAAGAGAGCTTTGGGCCCTTGAATTGCAATTCAAGGTAAGTAATGGAAGCCCTAGTGAGGACACTGTCCGGTAATTTGGTGTCTTACAGATCAATTCCAAGCCACTGGCATAACTCAACTGAGGTACTGCATGGTGGTCAGCTTCACATTCACAACTATTACAGCTAACACCAAACACCCCTGACTCAAGGGCAGTGACACATTACATGCACATTCAGGTGGACAGTGGGACAGATTCAAGGCACTGTGGTGAGGAATAAGGTGCAACATCTTTATATTGTTGCATTGGGTCAATAGAACCAAAACTCAGTCACACAGGCAACATTCATGCAGGCATGAGGGACCAACCACTCCTTGTCCCCAAGCACTAGGTGGCACCTGCCAACATTCCCACTGCCTCTGCACCTCTCGTCATATAATCTGTGCCCTGATCTGTGAATCCCACCACCCTGGAGAACTGTTTGAAATGTGGGATCTGGTGGAGGTGAAGTACTTCCCTCCCTCATAGCAACTGGCAGGGCAGGAGTTACCATCCCCCATCCAGGTGGAGCATTAGCTTGTCACCACCCAGTATCGCCCTTGACGTCCTCCTAGAAAGTGCCCAGGCAGAACCCATGGCACGTATCTCCATTGTCTCCCATCCTTTGACTCAGCAATTCCGGCACAGCCCTGAGCATTTTTCAGCCCTAAGTGCTTCTTAAGAGGGGGGGGGGGGGGGGGGGGGGATTTGGTATCCCAGCCAGATACTTGGGGTGTCCAGTGAGTTGTTTGCAGTTGAGAGTGAGTGACCCATGACTCCACTGTAAGCAGTGTCTCACATACACAGGGAGTGTATCTTCACAATTGTAGCTTTCTTGGTTTGTTTGCATAGAATCCAAGAGTCAGTTGCATGCTAGCAATTAGCCAGGATTTTATTTGCTAGGATTATGGTCAACTGCATACTCGTGTTGCGATTACTTCAGGCTGTCACACTTTTATAATTCTTCAGACCATCTGTTTGCCAGTTATGACACTACAAGTGTATCGCGGCATAATGCACATTCTCCGCACTCATTCCAAGTATTTTCCTGAAACTAATCATCTCACTACAAGTGATATAACAATAGCATTAAGTTTTTCACGTTTCTCACATGTCTATCTACTATAACATCTGACAATGGCACTGTGTTATTTTTCTCATGATTTTGGCCTTGAAAATTTTTCATTCATTCTCACTGATACAATCTTCACCTCGTGTGTTGTTTCTTGGACTGCAATTAAGTAAGATGTTTTCTAGGCTGTGAAGTCCTCATCGACCAAATGTATGGGATTCAACTGATTTTTTTTGTGTTTTCCATAATTATAATAGCTGTTCAAAAACTTTATAGGGGTACTGGAATAGGAGCAAATTTTGTAAGAATATTTTTTTCTAATTTCAAGAGTTTCAGGATTACAGTCCTCTAGCATTCATTCAAATCAAGAACACTGGTCTTCAAACTGTCTCCAATACTTATGGAAATAAAAGTAAACCCATACTGTAGAAACATTTAATTTCAGTTTCATTCTTTTGCATGCAAAGACACATTTGCAGTTTTATGTACATACCTGTTACAGTTGGATGCTTCCAGTGTTGCAGAAACTGTAGCTTCAGTAATACCTGTTTTTGACAGGTAGATTTAACCACTTATTCTTATGGATTATATATGAAGGTAGTATCTGTTCCCAAAACAACAGTTACTGTTGACGACCATGCAGCTTTGCTAGAAATGAAATGATAAATGGACACCCTAGCTACAAACAGGCATTGATACTCTTCATTGGGGACATGTTGAAAATGTGTGCCCCGACCACGACTCGAACCCGGGATCTCCTGCTTACATGGCAGACACTCTATCCATCTGAGCCACCGAGGGCACAGAGGATATTGCGCCTGCAGGGACTTATCCCTTGCACGCTCCCCATGGGACCCACATTCCCGACATGTCCACACAACTACATTTGTAGTGTGCCTAATAGATGTTTGCCCATCATACTCATTACTTGTGGGAGATGAATCTACCAAGTCCCATACGAGTTTGGGCATAGCGTGTGCGTTTGCACAAGAAGGTCAATCACCAGGAAGCCATATTTTAACTATATATGGCAGTAGTACCTGTTTCTGAAAGAACAGTTACTGTTGATGACCATGCTGTCTGATGGGCAAATATCTATTACTACTCTGTGCACCCACAGAGTATTCTGAAAAAAATATTAGTTCCACTTTCTGCCATCTGGTGAAAATATGGTGCTGTAAGTAATCTGAAGTTACATTTTGCTTAATATTTAGCCCTGACACAGCAACATGCTGTGTCCTCATTGTATGCTATCCTTCAGGTCAAGAGTCCAGGTACACCCCTGACAAGACACGATCCTAGAGATATCCCACAATCACAGTTACATGAATTTACGTCAAGGGTTCTGGAAGACCACACACTTTTAAATTGCCTACAGACGACGCGTCATTACAAAAGGTTTCTTGGAGCAAATCTTTTGCTTGTCAAGTGACGTGTCATCCCATCTCATCTTGCAAATGATGATGATTGGTTTGTGGGACACTCAACTGCACAGTCATCAGCACCTGTACGAAGTCCCAATTGTTACACAGTCCAATTTTTTTTACACAGTCCAATCTAGCCTGTCATGAATGATGATGATATGATGATGATGATGACTGTGACAACACTAACACCCTGTTCCCGGGCACAGAAATCCCCAACCCGGCCAGGAATCAAACCCGGTACCCTGTGATCCAAAGGCAGCAACACTAGCCACTAGACCATGAGCTGCATATGCATTCTTGCAAAGCTGGAAATCATGTGTTGCACAAGAAGGTCCTTATTAACGAGCAGATGTGTTTGCACACCTAACAGGCCTGCAAGTCAACCGTTCCTACATCACGCAGTCATGTAAGCTGAGTATAGTGGGTATTCCTCCACAGCGTGTGTGGAGTAGAACCCCCATATGCAAAAATGAAGAGCAAAGTCATGGCACTGTGGCCTATCATGAAGTTTCTTTTGATACGCATTATGAATCTTCTAGGGATACCAGTGTAAAATGTGCCACAGTCTTCTGAACTGTTGACCAGGGGAGGGAGGTGATGCACCTTTTGCATTTCTTGCTTTTATTTTTTCGTTTTCTTTAAAGGCAAATAAAAAAGGTGAAGCGGTTGCCCAGTGTAGAGCCTGCACCTATCAACACGTATTTTTTTTAATTTTCATATGTTAAAAAACATAAGATGTTTTCTGTTCCTCGGTAAGAGGAAGGACTTGCTCTCTGCTAATGAACGAAGGCAGATGCTCGTTAATTTAGAGAGAAATCAGTGGTAGCCATTTTGGGTTGAGAGAACAACTTTAAAAAAATCTGTATTTTTCTGTGTGTGTAGAATAAATAATACATTTGTATTTCAAAAGTGAAAAACTGAGTTGTTATTCCAAGTAGCACTGTAATATAGAAAAATTCAGGAAACTCACCTGTGTACTTTGGAGCTACTACGAAGATCCGATTACAAAAGGAATGATGGACATGGAGAAGATTTTGCAGGTGCAGGAATCAGACGTAGTATTATTAATTGGTAAGCATAAATCTACAGCAAGAGAAAGACTATTTCGTTCACGCAGAATTAATATGAAACCATTTACAGGCATAGCCCAGCTTCTTATGATTGTTCGAGCACTGAAAAATTAATCTCATTATTTCCGTATATCTTAACATTTATTATATACCTAGAAACAAAGTTGATGTGACTTACCAAACAAAAGTGCTGGCAGGTCGATAGATACACGAACAAACAAACACAAACATACACACAAAATTCAAGCTTTCGCAACCAACGGTTGCTTCTTCAAGAAAAAGGGAAGGAGAGTGAAAGACGAAAGGATGTGGGTTTTAAGGGAGAGGGTAAGGAGTCATTCCAATCCCGCGAGCGGAAAGACTTACAAGCCGACATTTGTAAAGGCAAAGAGTTTGGGCAGAGATGTCAGTCGAGGCGGAAGTACACAGGTAAAGATGATGTTGAAAGACAGGTGAGGTATGAGTGGCGGCAACTTGAAATTAGCGGAGGTTGAGGTCTGGCGGATAACGAGAAGAGAGGATATACTGAAGGGCAAGTTCCCATCTCTGTAGTTCTGACAGGTTGGTGTTAGTGGGAAGTATCCAGATAACCCGGACGGTGTAACACTGTGCCAAGATGTGCTGGCCATGCACCAAGGCATGTTTAGCCACAGGGTGATCCTCATTACCAACAAACACTGTCTACCAGTGTCCATTCATGCGAACGGACAGTTTGTTGCTGGTCACTCCCACATAGAAAGCTTCACAGTGTAGGCAGGTCAGTTGGTAAATCACGTGGGTGCTTTCACACGTGGCTCTGCCTTTGATCGTGTACACCTTCCGGGTAACAGGACTGGAGTAGGTGGTGGTGGGAGGGTGCATGGGACAGGTTTTACACCGGGGGCGGTTACAAGGGTAGGAGCCAGAGGGTAGGGAAGTTGGTTTGGGGATTTCATAGGGATGAACTAAGAGGTTACGGAGGTTAGGTGGAAGGCGGAAAGACACTATATATATAATTATGTTATAAAGTGGCGACAAGTGACAGGCATGATACGCAGTGGGCAAAACAGTGAGTACTAGTATTGTTAAGACAATGAATACATGTTTATGTTAATAATTTCTTTACGTTCCATGTATTCTGATGACATGATGGAGACAATGATGTAACATTGGAAAAAAAGCTAACTCAAAGAGAAAGAAATACTAAATAAGAAGGAAGAGAACAACAATACCAAGAGTGGACAACTAAAAGTACAATAGAGGGAAGTACCAGACAACAATAAGTTAGGACCATGCAATACACGTAGAAAATGTGTTCCTAGTAGACACATTAGAAAATCCAAGCACCTATTTCCTAAAATCCACAGCCTAAAGCATCAGAGGTTAACACAACTGCAATCAAGTAGAGAGAACGAGATTTCTTCATCAGTATGAAAAGCATATTGATTGAACAATAATTGACATTAAAATTACATACAGCTGTAAATGCATTCTGTTGTGCGTGAAATAGCGGGGAAGAAAAATCCAAACAGAGAAAATATTACTTTTGGTAACTGCAGAGGCATAAAGATTTCTGCAATGGATGGACAGAACAATAAGGAAACTTCATTACAAAATCAAAATGCCAATGTAGTAGAATTGCATTTGCAAAATGTAAAAATGACTGGTTTGGAACCATCAAGCGGTGATTATTTGGATGCGAGGCATGACATGCCACTGTTGCATTCAAAACCCGTAAATATGGAACGTTTCATTACAAGTAATACGTTGATTACAGTGGATGAAATCAATGACACCTCATGGCAAAAGAATATTTTAAATGAAAGTAGTACGCGTAGTACAGCCACAGATGCTGACAGGCATAGGCCAGAAGTGACTAGAGAAGATATGCAAGCCTTATTTTGAGCCTAAACAGAAATACAGACATACATGAATGCAATGAAAACAGACGTAAATTCAAGATTGTCAGGTTTAGAGACTAATTTGAAGACAGTAAATACAAAATTATCGGGTTTAGAGACCAAGCTGAACACAGTAAATTAAAAAATATCAAATTTAGAAACAGTACAAGCAGACATGAACACAATCAATTCAAAGATGTCAAGTTGAGACACAATACAGACAGACATGAATAATATGAAAGCAGACATGACCACATTTAAGTCCAATATCGGGAAGGTAAATACAAATATGACACACATTTCAGGCGAGGTAAAAAAATTTGCACACAGAACTCAATAATCTGGATACGAAGTTCACTCAGCAGATTTCGCTGATCTCCATGGAGGTGGATAGGAAAATTAACGAACAAGCACAAACTTCAATTCATGATATGAATGAGAAATTAAAAGGCACAGTGGAAGAAAACTTTGAAACAATCACATGTACGTAAGGACAGGAGCTATCCAAAATCAGAGAAACTCAGGATAATTTACAGGTAATGCAAAAGGATACACAGGTTAACATAGATAATGTACAATCAGAAGTAGCAAAGCTGCATTCTTTCTGTGATGACTTACCAGAAAATGTAGAGAAAATCACTGTGGAGATAGGATTACTTAAGTTACAACACAACAGAATCAACAGAGTTATTGTCCAATTTTATGAAACAGTAAAGGATAATACAAAAGATGAAAACACAACGTTAGCCGAAAAATGCTTAAGCGAACAGCGTACTTATATGGAAGCAGTAAAGGAAGTAATGGGGGACAAGGAAAAAGAAATTCTAAAGCACATAGAACATGATATCACACAGTTAGAACAAAAATTAATGGAAGAAATAATAAGCAAACAAAGTATGATAATATCACCACCAGGGGTGGTAAGCAGAGCTATTAACAGCCGTCCGCCAGTGAGAGAAATCAGTGGCATGGACTACAATGCCCAACCCAAGCCACGCGAGCACATGCAGACGCACAATCTGAGCAACAGGCAAAACTTTTATGAGACAGATATGCACGTAAATGCTGTTCCATCCTGCTAGACAGTGTTGTTAATGGACAAGAGTTTCTTGTATTTTCAAATGAAATAAAGTGAACATACCCAGTCGTGTTTGTGCAAGCCTTTCGGACTTGGACAAAAGCTCAAAAGATCAAATATGTGGTAGGACGCACAGAAGGCGACGCCCTTTTGTGGGCTATAGAGATGTCAGTACTCTGCGAGACATATGATCAATTTCAGAATTCATTTTTAGATAAATACTGGTCAAAGGCTATCCAGGGGAGATTAAGACGAGAGGTATTCAACCCATTATCATATCGTCCAAAATTTGGGGAGCTAAGAAACTATTTTGAAACATATCTAAACAAGACCCACTACTGGAATAATCAGATAACATGTCGCTGTATTAAAAATCTGAGAGAACAAGTTGCCTGCAAATATTAGGGAAAAATTAGTAATCATTCCCAAATATCACTGAGTATTTTCTCTCGGTGCTCACAACAGCAATGAACACAATCCAAATGGGAAGAACAACTACGGTAATGGCAATGGCTTTGGAAACTATAATGGTCGTGTGCGTATGAATGGATGGCATCCTTATGCACTGCTGCAACGCAATGGAAATCCGTACAGTTGGTTTATCTATCAGCCATAGGATGACTGAAGATACAAAAATAAACATTAGCCCCATTGGTATAACAGTGGCCGAGATAGGAGAAATTCAAGAGAAAACTTTGATACTACGCCACAAGGAAATGCAAATTACCAGGATCAGAATGTGGAACACAAGGATCTGAGAGAGAACTGGCAGCCCGTACAGTCAAACCGAAACAACCAGGACATGAACTGGTGAACACGCAAACATAGTAGAAGTGACGGCACAAAATGAAACAATACCTTTACCATCCCCATGAAATAATAATAATTGAACACGACTAGAGGAAGAAGGTAATGTACTGTCAGTGTGCGACAGTAATAATATTAGCGACATAAACACTAACATGAACAGAAACAGGAAAGAGGAAGAAGACACTGAAATAAACTTACACGTACAGCATATACGTAACCTATTTTTAAGGTATGGTAAGCAAACATGAATGAAAGAAGATTTGTTCATTGAAAAGAAAGAAACAACACGTAAGGTAAGTGAAATTATTCAAGCAACAATAAAGGTAAAGGTGGGAAACATAAATATAAAAGTTGTTTTGGATACTGGTGCGTCAACAAGCCTCATGTCAACCAGCTTGTTTAAAAGGAGAGTGCGGGAAGTAAATGTACCTATGCTACCCGCAGGGAACTGTAAGATTGTAACAGTGATGGAAAGTAAATCTAAAGTTATAAAATCACAGGCTAGCATACCCATTAGAATATGTGGTGTAATTTTGCAGTGTACTTTCTTGTTGGCAGAAACTTATAGTGAACTGTATACTTGGTATGGAGGTATTCAGAAGATATGGGGTAAAAAAAGACATCGGCAGCGGGGAATGTCAATTTCACATAGGAGAGCGCACGCTGACAGTAGACTTAATAAGAACTACAATGACAAATCAGACTAGGCAGACACCTGACACTAATGTCAAACTTATCTACCGTCAAATTTTAAAGGTAAATAAAATAGAACATCATGATGTTGGCAAGGAGATCTTTGATGAGCAAACAGTAGACAGCAAAATGAGTAAATCCACTGGTCTTAACAATGAACAGTGAAGTGAAATGACAAAATTACTCTTTAAGTATCACAGCATTTTTTGTAAACAAACCAGTGTCATTAAGGGATATGAATATAAAATGGAAGTGTATCCACATAAAATCTATTGTAGAACATCAAATGGCATTCCTTGGACTGAGAAAGAGGCAGTAAGAAAACAAATAGAGCATATGATTAGATGAAAGGTTATTGAAACATCGCACTCGCCTTACTTCAGTCCGATTCTCGCAGTTGGTAAAACTGATGGAACAGTGCAGATGGTGTTAGGCGTGAGAGAAATAAACAAAATCATCTTTCCTGAAAGAACAAGGCCAGAGAATTTAGAAAAGTAGTTAAACACCCCACAAGTTGAAGCCTTCATACTGGCAAATTTTATTATATGAAGAGAGTAGTAAGTATACAGATTTCATAAATGCCAGAAGGAGCTACCAGTTTAGGTGTTACCTGTAAGATTAAATGTGAGTGTTGGTGTATTTATTTAAGCATTAGATGGAAATGCTTAACCAGGTTACACTCTACGTTGATGACCTATTAATTGCAATCCAAACATGGAATGAACATGTGAGTATTTTGGAAAAGATTTTTCAAAGATTTGATGCATATGATGTCACAGTTAACTTTAAAAGGTCTGAATTTGGGAAAGACAAAATAAAATCCTTAGGGCATATCATTTCACCAGTAAACTAGATGTGATACGCAATTTCCCAACACCACACACATAGAAACAATTGAAAGGTTTTCTGGGACTGGCCTCATTTCTCAGGAAATTTCTGCCACAGCAATTGTTGAACAGTAGTTCACTATTAAACTTACTGCGTAAAAACCACAGCTGGTTGTGGACTAAAGAATGCAAAAATGATTTTCAGCAGGTTACGCAGGCAATGATTAATGCACCTATCCTTAAACACCCAGATATGGAGTTGGACTTCTGTTTAAGTACCGATGCTTGTTATCACGGGCTCGGTGTGTGTCCATTTCATATAATAACAAATGATGATGAAGAAGAAAATATAATCAGTTTTACTAACAGAACCACTGTGATCATCAAGCTTTGTCCTTTCTTCTCACGTGTAAGTTGTTACATAAGAGGATAGCGAGGTGGCGCATGTATGTTTAAGACTTCGATTTTGAAATAGTGTACGTAAAAGGCAAACCAAATGTTTTGGTACATGCATGATCATGGTTACACCAAGAGGCACTGATTTCCGCAAGTTGGAAGAACAAACATCAGATTTCAGGATACTTTTAATAGACGATGGAAGTTTTAAACAAGATTATACCAAAATGTGCAAAAACATGCAACACTTGCAGGAAGAAGATCCGAGATGGAGCCAGGCAACAAAAAATTTGCAGTCTACAATACACCACATGAACATTTAGAGCAGCATTATGTTATACATAATGGTGTACTTTTTTCACAGAAGAGATCAACAAATGGATAAGTAGTGTGTGTGCATATCTCAGGAATATGTGGACAATTTAATTCAGCACAAACACACCCCGCACATGGTGTGCTAAAGTTGCTGCCAAGATACGTAGTGTTACTTCCCTAATATGAGGCGATGTACAGAGCAAGTTATCAGATGCTGTGTGGTTTGTCAAGAGATCAAGCATCAGAATAGGACACATATTAACATACTAAACCCAATATTACCAAAGCAACCACGGGATCTTGTATCTACTGATGTGGCAGGACCTTATTCCCAAGCCCGCGGCGGTGTCAAATACATCATAGACCTGTATGACGTTTTTAGTAAGTATCTCCAGCTATACATAGTCAAAACAGTTAGGTCTGGACCAATTATAAGGCGGATTCTGGAAGACTATATATCACGTGTTGGGAAACCCTGTACCATAATAACTGATAACACATCAAATTTTACAAGTAACCAGATGAAATCATTTTTGAAATCAAAAAAACACGTCATATTTTAGTATCGAAGTTGCAGCCGGAAGCAAGTCCCGTCGAACAATGCTTTCGTGAATTTAATAGATTTATTCAGACGTATACACCACAGAATCAAAAGAAATGGATAGAATACCTGGGTCCGTTTCAGCACATAGTAAATGATCTACCGCACTCGTCAACAGGGTACACACCAGCCGAAATTATATTTGAAAAGGTAGATCTAGATGAATGGGCAAAACCGATACCTAAATTAGGGCACAAAGACGTAGCCTTAGATGAGAAAGTACAGCGAGCACTAATAACATTGGAAGGGCAAGCTCAAATAAGGAAAGGAATTTACAATAGAAAACTGAAAAACTTAACAGAATTCCAGACTGGAAAGGGCGTACTAATAAGAATTCATCCAAAAACATCGAAGTTAAAAGAACTGAATAAAAAAAATGGCAATTGTTATATGATGGCCCATATACAACTGTTCACAAGCCACATTCTGGGTGCTACTTGATAGGAAATGTAAAAAATGGTAAAATAAAAGGCGTATATACACACAAAGATTTGTAGAAATTTATTAAATGAAAATTCGAGTCTCATTGTTTCCCTATCTGTTGTATCAATAAAACACAAGAACGTAGGAGGTGTGTCGCCTTTTGATGAATAAACCAACTGGCACTCGGTTCCTCTCCAGCTGGGGGTACAATATTTTTATTTCCGGTACCCTCTCCCTCTTCTACTATCCTGTTTACCCAATAAGGAATGTTCCATTTCCTCTTATTATCAACTCGTTCTTTTCCTTGTATTTTGATATTGTACTTCATTAAGACTTAAATGTCTATAGAAGCAAAGGAAACTTTTTGATATTCCTTAAGGAAACAAAGATTATACTACAAGAACTAAAATAACTATACATAATACTGAACGAGTGAAAACCATTAAATGACGTATTATACTAAATCAGGCACAAAAACTTGCCTGAGAGGTATGGAAAAGGAAGGAATTCACAATGCACGAGGCTTAAGCAAGAGTCAAGAGTGGTGAAATGTTCTGAGACGCACAGCCGCACTGAAAGCTGAGTGTACATTAGCAACTACATGTGAAGCGGCTAACAGCTGATCATAGGGGCAGAGTATGCAAAATGCAAACTTGAGTTCAGTGTCCCCTTTAAGATGCACAAAGACACACTATGCACTGCAATGGAAACCATTTTAGAATTTAAGCGAATCAGAATCCACAGCATGCTGCCAACTGGACAAACCAGAAATGATACAAAATGGAGTAACTATCAACTGATTACTGTAACATAAATCAGTTACACAAACAAAACGAATACACACATTTATTCTCAAGCTGGAGACTATACTGTAAAGAAACACTAATTTTAAGAGTATATCATTAGATTAAGCATATGTAGTTTTAAAAAAGGAGTGCACTGACACAAATTGTAAGGAGCGTAGAATACGCTAAATTTGTGAACTTGTCATAGGCTACTGCATGTACATAGTTAGGTATAAGGACTCAAAGCAGAAGAGAATATACACAAGAAATGGCCTATCGGACTATATACAACAGGATTAAGAAAAGTCTGAAAGAGAGGTAATGACATGTACACTTGAAAGAAAACTATTGGCACAGAACTTAAGAACTATGTGACTTACATACAGTATGCAGGTAAGCGACAATGAGAAAGGTAGAATGAAATATACACACAAAAAAATATGTGGAAGATGTAAACTATAAAATAACAAAGTACAAGATTTAGCGACAGGAGCAGTTCTGCACTTACAGAGCTACACTTCTCTACAGACAGCGTTGAAAGTACTGGGCTTAATGTACATGGAGAATACATACCCACAAATTTGCTATTACAGAACTCACTTTTGTTAGTTGCTATTAATAACACAGTACCTTATAGGGGAAGCAGAAGCAGCGTAATAAAACTGTGAACATGAATTGTACAACACATGGAAGTTAAGCCAATATGCACACAACGTAATTACACAAACTTAAGCAAAATAACTGAAGTAAGTACTGTATGTTTAAAAAGTGATATAGAAAAATAAATGAAATTTCACTTCTGGATGATACTTCGAAGTAGAGAGAGTTTGAAAGACTTTAGATTTAACTGGAGGTATTAATTGATGTTTGTGGTGACATATCATATGGGGAGCGAAACTAGGAAGAGAATGAAAGTATATTATAGCAATATGAGATTATTTTGTGGGAAGAAATAAATAGGGTGGTGGTGGTGGTGGTGCCAGTGTGAGAACCCCACAGGTAATACATGGGTATAAAAGGAGATTTATATGGAAGATTTTTAATGAATAATTGTATGGGTACACGGCAATGAATATGAAGGTGGATATTACAGGGATACCTAGGAAAGGGTCACATAGGTGACGTAGGAAAGAACAGATTATATGGTTTTAAGTCTTAGAATGAGTGATTGTATGAGCATGGAAAGTGAAGTATGACGATACATGTATGATAAGTAATTGTGAAAATGAGCACCTTGAAGAAGCAGTGAAGAGTAAAGAAGAAACAGTAAAGTCAATAGCAACAAAGGTACATGTACATTTAACATACACCACAGCACAGTAATTTGCTACACATACACCAGAATGAAAAACAACTTAGAATGAAAACTATTTCTTTAGCGACTAACTGTTACAGCTTGAGCAACCATAAGTTGGATATAAATGAAAATATGATATACAATTCGTACAAGGATGAACACAAAATGCAGTGGAACAATATTTTCTGCACTGAATTCTTGACACGTGCAGAAGCAACAACAGTACATTTAGCATAAGCACCTTTTTCTTTAGTGGGAATGAATAATTAGTGGAATTACACATGACAAAAATAAAGTAAAATTACCGGTCACATGTTTTGAATGTAAACATGTATACTTTGTCACACCAATAAGGCAGATATAAAGCTTGAAATATGTGTACATGAATATGAAATATTACGACAATCAACAAGTAGTGATTAAGTCGGGATTGTCAAGGGATAGAACATTCCTCATACTCCCCCACAAACAAGCACTTATAGATATTGTACATAGTATGAAGATTTATCAAATGCCAAGGATAGAATAAGTACACTAACGATTCACTCCAAGTAGCAATCCTAGAAGTAGCTTGATCTCTGAAGTAGACCCTAGCAAATCCTCTTTTTCCAGTGCTGTGTGCAGTTGTGAAGGTGTGAAGGTAAAAATGCGCAGGTCGGTCCTACAAGACAAGGAAAAAAATGCACATATTCGGAATAAAGGCAAGATTACTTCTAAATTGCATATTTGTGTGTAAAATGGTGCACGTCATGGAGACCACGTATGAAATTTGAATGCGAATTGTACATTTCTTTGCCAACTTTTTTAACGTCAATGTCCATGTCTATGTGAAATGTATGTACTAGTAGTGTCAATTTTATGTGGAATTTTATTCTTGAAGGAGAACCATTTATGTATGTATGTATGTATGTATGTATGTATGTATGTAAAGAGCAACGCACCAGATGAGTAAAATACTTGCACATGTGAAGTTATACAAAAATAGTAAGGCCTAATAATAGTGAAAATAATGGCTGTTGCTGGCGGTAAGTACAGTGACCAATGAGAAAGCGTGTGCCAGAAGGACACATCCTTAGAATTGCCAATGAACCGAAAGCAAATGAGAAACAATTTTTAAAACATGATGGACAGTTTAAGAAATTTAATTTTTTTCCCCTGTTCACACCGTAGAGCTTAACAAATGTAAGGATAAATAAACTATGACAGTGGCACAACATGGACATGCAATTATGTACTATAAATACATGTGAATGTATTTATGTGTACGAATTTGCAATGGACAAAGAAATGAAGCTTTGTAAATGTACTTGTAGTAGCATAAGAGTATTAAAACTCCACTGACTTACACCAAGAGACCAAACTATGAGCCCCAATGTAAATAAGGCTACTGTATACTGTCTCCCTAAATAAAGAGACTTATTTCCGGCAGTATACAGTAGGGGGCATTTGTGATGTACCTTTTGCACTTCTTGCTTTTATGTTTTTGTTTTCTTTAAAGGCAAAGAGAAAAGGTGAAGCAGTAGCCCACTGTAGAGTCTGCACCTACTGTCATGTATCTTTGATTTTCAAAACATATGATGTTTCTCCTGTTCCTCAATAAGAGGAAAGACTCCCTCTCTGCTAATGAACAAAGGTCCATCCACATTAATTTAGAGCATAATCAACAGTAGCCACTTTCATTTTAGAGAATAATTTAAAAAAACTGTATTTTTGATGTGTGTAGAAGAAAAAACACATTCATATTTCACCTGTGAAAAATTGAGTTATTATTCCAAGTAGTACTGTAATATAGAAAAATTCAAGGAGCCCACCTGTGTACTTCAGAGCTACTACGAAGATCTGATTACAAAAGAATTGATGGACACAGTCAAGATTTTGTGGATGGATACAGTGATTGCACATAGTATTATTAATTGGTGAGCATAATTTACAACAAGAGAAAGACTATTTTATCCATGCAGAACTAATATGAACCCATTTACAGGCATAGCCCATCTTATTGTGCTAGTCCAAGCATTATTATTATTATTATTATTATTATTATTTTTATTATTATTATTTCTTTCCTATCTCAGACATTATGTCTGGTCTAAAGTAGAAAGTGACGCGGACCTTGATCAAGCGTGACTTCCTTTTAACTGTACGGTATATGTTATATTGCATTTAGGAACTTTCGGGTAATTGAACATGTATAAATAATTACGGATTTCTGTAGTTGTATACATAAGTTTGGATGTAGCTGTATTGCATTGATGTACTGGCGGATATTGTGTGGTATGACTCCTGTAGTTGATAGTATAATTGGTATAATGTCAACTTTATCCTGATGCCACATATCCTTGACTTATTATTATTATTATTATTATTATTATTAATATATATTTTTATTGTGTTATAGAGAGAATTATACCCATGACACAGTTTGTGCACTGGGGGCAGAATTTGAGGTATGTGCTGCACAGTCAGCTATAACTACAGCAACTTCATCAACAACTGCCATGGGAATGGGCTGTCTCCTCCTCTCTGCTGCACCACCTAATTCACCTGTTTCGTCGAACAGCCGATTTATTGACATGGGGGCTCTTCATGGCTGTTTTTGTTGGCAATATTCCTACAATGCAGTGTTGATATTGCCACTGTTCTGATAAAACAATTTTACCAGCAGTGCACTCTTCCTTCTCAACAGTGAATGCAGTTAGTACAGAGAATTTTAACTTCCTTGGCCTTTTACACCAACAGTCACTTCACAAAAGAAATAAACAGAAGTCGCCCTGTAACCCATGTCCTCAAGTAATTAGCTCTACAACACTGCTTTGTAGTACTAGTCGAGACCACATCAACGTATTTGACAGAGAAAATACTATTAACAGAAAATGAAGTCGGAGCTTGCAAATATTATTAAGTAATGGTATTATGTGAATTTCCATACTTGGTTGCTGTCACACCTAAATCAAATGTTGATCATAATGTTACAAAAGGTTAAGACACAAGTTTAGCTTGAATTAATTTCTGTGTGCTGTTCTCTCATTGGCTGTTTAAGACCAGCTGTGAACATGAACTCTCATGTTTGTATTGCACCTCACAGAAGGCACTGCCAACATTGCTCTGGTAAACACTCCTGTAATAGCAGTTTTGAAATGACCCAAAAAATAAGTGTCATATGTACTCTCACAGTCACTGACCGGCACAGTGGCAACTCTGTAGTGCACGACAAATGTCTCAAAACAGTAGGTTTGATCAAAGGGTAGCTTCAGTTCCTATAAACTGTGAGCAGTCATTATAGTTTTCAAAAAAACGTATATGCTGACTACTTTTGAGTACTATGTCGTGCACTGATTAAAATTTCTCTCTCTGTCATTGTTATCACTACATTTTTGACGATAAAATGAAAGAACAACATTGACATGCGCTAGTGACAGACTAAGCATCTGACAAAACCTCAGAAAAATGTAGGAGCAGGTTAGATTCAGTATATGTTTACCATAAAAAATGATGAAATCATGGGATTAACTTACAAATTAAATGTAAGAATGCAGGATGTAAATAAATTGATGAAACCACAGCACAAATTTTGCAACTCCCATTACTCTCCAACTCTAGTGATAGGCAATATTGACAAAAAAAATTTCCTGGCCAACGATCCTTAGGCCACCATTTTCCTACATTTCTCCTCCTCAACTCGTGCTAGCATAACTTGACAGAGCAGTTACCTATGAACACATTTCACATTATTCCTCTTTTCTCATGATATATACACAGAACTTTAATTTTCACCAATTTGAAGAATTACTCCGTGTAATAATCAAAGCCACAATGTTTATTATAGTAGCTCAATACATCAAATCTGCACTACAAATTTAAATAAAACTTTTACATAGGCAGCCTCACTAATCTCAAATGACTAAGGGTTACCATTTTTGGTACATCCTTCAAGTGCACCATCTTCAAGGAAAGTACAGCCATGTCCGAATTCAGCCACTGGTTTCTCAAATTTCTGGAATAATGGAACAGATCCCTTATAATTTTTCACCAACTTGGGAGAGATCCCGGTATTGATAAACAGTCAAAAATAAAGCATTTTCTGGTGGCATGGTATCCCAGTTTATTAATTTGAATGGAACAAAACAACCCAATTACTTAAAAAAGATGAATAAATAAAGCAAAACAGCTTATCAAACAGATGTCATGACAAAAATAAAATGTCACTGAAACTATTACCTTTATACCAGGTTGAGAACTCCATGTCCACTAAGAGTGTGACTCCTTTAGTTTTTATGGCGGTCCTCAGGCGTTAAGTGTAACATTTGTTGCAACTTTCAGTGCAGTAGGCCTTCAGCAAGCAAGTTGAACATTCTGGTGATTGTTGTGCAGTATAGTTGGTAGTGTGTTCGTACATAGTCGTCCAGCACTGTCACTATTGTGATAATTCAAAGCATCTTGGTTGGTCTGTGGTGGTCCAGGCAGAATAGGATGCATCTGGGTTGTTTTGGGGGAGGAGACGAGACAGCGAGGTCATCGGTCTCATCGGATTAGGTAAGGACAGAGAAGGAAGTCGGCCGTGCACTTTCAAAGGAACCATACCGGCATTTGCCTGGAGCGATTTACGGAAATCACAGAAAACCTAAATCAGGATGGCTGGGTGCAGGATTGAACCATCGTCCTCTATTTACTGTGGCTCAAGCATCCCACCAACCACTGGATGAAGCTCGCACCTTTTGCGAGTGCTAGGCAAGTTTATATTCTACAATAACACAAAAACACCTCTATTCTGGGATGTCTATCTTGTTTAAGTTGTGTGAGTCTAGTGGCATGAGGAGGTAGCCTTAGTGTTCGGTTTCACTCTTACGTATTTAGTTCACCTTGCAAACAGTGGCTCATTAATTCTCTTTTGTCTCTGCAACCTGTGCTAGTAGTCTCCACCCTCCCCCTTCCCTGCCCCCCCCCCCCCCACCCCTTTCCCCTACCTACTGCCTCAAAACAAATCAAATATAAATAAAATAAAGTATTACCGGCAACAGTCTAATGTGTCAGTTAATGATAAAGAAAAGCATTTTCAGTACATGAATAATCTTGTTTAAAGACATTTTTGTGTTGGCAGTTTCTGCAGCATTTTCGCTTGAATGGCAATTTTCTAGCACAATAGTAAAAGATGACTGTAAAAGGATTAAAATAATAATGCAACAGATCTAGAATTTGAGAAAGTGTTTTGCCACTAGTCGTGAAAAAATACTTTGTGCTCATGTATTATTTTAAATAATTTAAATAATTGACTGTATTCCACAATTATGTTAGAAATCTCCATACTTTGATACACCAGCAATTTGCTGCTGACAATCATTGGCAAGTTTAAATATAACTAAAAAGCAAATGTAAAAATGCTTTTATAAACAGTCATTAAATTGTTTTACTGATTACACTGTATAGAATACAATTTTTAAAAATCATTCCTGTGCATATTTCAAAATACTATTATGAAAAAACTGTTCACAAATATAAAATCACTAAACACAGAACACGGAAAACTTTGAAATGATATGTATAATATTCCGAAATTTCACATCAAGTAGTGCCCAATGAACAACATTAATACATGTGTAATGCAAAAACATATTAATATACTTGAGAATATGAGTTTCTCAGGTATTTCTTACTCTAAACTTCACAGTTTAAGCACAAAGGTATATATGTAAAGGAACAATCTAGAAACAACATTACATATACACAAGAAAATTATTTTTCCACACAATATACCTTATTGGAGTGAGAATGATTGGTGTTAACAACATGAGGAACTTTAGCAAGCTTATGGAGACGTAGTTATGGGCATTATTCCCTTGTGGCAAACAGATGATATAATACAGAAAGTGGTTAATATTGGTATGAAGTAAGGTGTGCCAACCACTCTACGACACACAAAAAAAGCCACCACATATTTCACAAAGAAAAAAATGCAACGAACACATACTGGAAAAAAATATTCATCAAACTTCACAAGCTTTTCATAGGCTGCTATCCTTACACCAAAAGAGCCTCACCTTAACTCTTTTTGTAATCATGGTGACAGTATCTATTGTAGTGTGCTGATCCCAGCCAAGTGAACTTTTTCGGCCATGGCAATAAGGAGGCAAGTAGCCCTCGACATTACGTCATTGCAATAGACAGTGGGGTCGAAGAGGAACAGGATACAAAACTCGGCAGCGAGATGCTCCAAAACAGACAGTCTAGGAGTGAAGAAAGTAGGCAGTAAGCGGTCAAGGGAATCAGGAGACGAGACAGAGTTCTGACATGAGGTGTTGCAGGGAGAGCCAGGGCTTGTTGCGGAGTTAGCACTCAGAGCTGATGATCAGATAGGCAGCAGCTGTGAGACTCTTAAACTAGTTGTGTGGGTTGCAATCTAAGAGTAGACAGAACAGCGGTTGTCTTGCACCGTCTCTGCATCAGACTTGGCTGCTCATTGGAAAGGTCTCACCCAGAGCAGTTAGGAAGTCATTCTGTATATGTTGAATAAACTTCAGATAGTAAAACAATTCTGGAGAATACTTCAGTTATCTCCCAGCCTTCTTCCACTTTCACACCAGGGATTGTAACTTCTTAGCTAGGTCAAAGTCTCCCTCTCAGTAACGCCAAGCAGCTAATCTGTGGTTACAAACTGTATCACGCAATCTCAAGTGAAACCTGTGCTTAGGATGTGACAGCATGCATTCTATGTGATGTTGTTTACTAGAAATGACATCAGAATATAAAATGTTCCAACGTTTCGGCCACTACCTTTATATATAGTGGGACATACAATCAAAAATACATCATCAGCTAAACCTTTAAAATTTAGCTTCTTCATTGAAAACAAAGAATATTATCGTTTAACATTCTGAATACAACAACCTACATTTAACAAAATACTGTTTTCCATGTGATCACAAAGTATCCCAGAGGCCCTGTGTACACAAATACCAATTAGTGTTAGTATTCATGATCAACAGATCCAAAAGTGTTTTTAAGTATGTTCTTACTAACCACTTAGTCATATTTGTGGCTAGCAAGGTTTTTGCCAGGAGAAAAAGTGTAGAATGTGGTATGGAATTTATTTCACATATTCTACCACCAGTTTCAAAATTATGGTTAGCTACAAATTTAGCTGCTCACTTGCAACTTACTTGTTTGTAACAAAATAAAATCACCGCATAACTGAGCTGGTATTCAGACTTATCTCTGTTTGGGATAGAAATCTGTAATAGCTATAAAACAGAAAATGTTTAAGCACTATATTCCAATAAAGATAAAAATATAAAATCATTAATCACTGACACAATGAATCAAAATCGAATTGACAAAGAACTACAGTAAGCTGGAAATCTGGAAATGAACTGATTTATCCACAATGTGATCAACAGAGCAGTCCAATCAAAAAGAAGTCTGTTTGTATAATGGGATACGAACAAACCTCCTACCATGAAGGTACAAGAAAGGTTTGATGATCAGATGATCAGATCAAGTCACAATTACCATGTGTCACACTGATTTGAAGAATCAAAGCCAGAAGTAACTGCAGAGAGTGAGTGAGAGTGTGTGTGTGTGTGTGTGTGTGTGTGTGTGTGTGTAAGTAAATGTAGTCTCTAGAGCTTTCACAACAATATTTGGATTCTTAATCATTTCAGTTAGCATGTAATAACAGCAATGTTGCTGGATTGTATTTAATCACATTTGTCTAAAAACAGGTATCTGGCAACTTACTTGTTTATAACAAAATGAAATCACTGCATAATTGAGCTGTCACAAATGGGAAAAATAGTAATTTTTGCCAATAGCTTAAGATGAGGGAGATAAAAACCTTTTATGAATCAGATTAAATACACTGTACTTTATCATGGCTCCATTTGCTCAGCAGCAGTTCCTTCTGATTTCTGATGTTTGTAGTACGTATCAAGAACTTTCCAAATAACTTTTTTCACAAGCATCTACATACATTACAAAAATAGAACTACAGCACCTTCACAAACAAATGTTTATGGTGACAACATTATTTCAAGTACAGTAGAGAAAGTGTACAAAGATAAAAAAAAATAATTTCCATCTCAAAATGTAATTCTTCACAGCCATAAAATTAAGGTAACAACTGTTTCCCAATGACCGTATCAGCACCTCTTAGCAGTTTTTGGCCAGATACGACTGTGTCCTAACAACGTCAGAAGTACTTTTTCAATGAAACATTTGCTGTCGCCTCTTTGCCAAATAAAAGTTGGCAAATTCATCAATTAGCTTGTAATACATAATTCTTTCTACTACTTTGCGTGCAGTTTCAGCATAAGACTTAGGTAGACGAGGAAATATTAAATCGCGACGTAAGGTAGAATTGAATGTTGGCATCATGGCTTTTCTTTCACCATCCATATTAGCATGGCGGTCACTCACCCTACCAATAACACGAGTGAATATTTTCGTAAGATCCCTTTGGGTTCCTTCACTCATCATTTCATTCCAGAGTGATTTGACGAACCATGAACCGTGAACCTGAAAATATAATATGAATAAACAACAAAATGAAACAACAATAATGCATGATAACATTTCCAATGACAAGTTCTGATTAACACATAATAAACAGAATCCACAGATAATATCAAGCATCACAGTACACAATTTTGTTAACCTTAGAGAAGAATCTAATTACAGACTCTAAAATAGAAATTTCTAAAGCCATGGCACCAGTAGAAAATTATACAGGGAGATAGAGGGAGGGGCGCCTCTAAAATTGCCACTTTGTTTTGTATAAATGAGTTGGGTCAGTTTCAAGATTTATCATGCCACATGGACTACATTTTTATTAGTGACAAAAAAAATTAATACATTGGAAATTTGTTATATTAATTGATTGTTATCCACGATGTACGAGAATTCTGTAACTAATAAAAACCTCTGTACACCAGATTAAGGGAGTGGGGGTCTAGTAGCCAGAAGGATTTTTCTGATTCTCGTCTCAGGTTTCTCAATATTTTCTAGTGCCTATGTTCAGTCGACAATCAATATATCTGCTGCATACAAGGTGTCTGGTTCTGGCCTGATGGCACTGTTGTGATTTCTCACTTTAACAACATGTGACAGGCATTATGTTTCCAGTCTCTTAGTACGCTCTAATAATATCCCGATTTCTCTGTTCATGAACTACTTTCTCTATCCCATGTGTCCATATCATTTAGTCAGTAACTGAACTTAAAGACTCTTGATCTCAACATTTTTTCATAACCATTTTCATGTGTATTTTTGGTTTCATATGTATTCTCTTATGGAGATTTGTAGACCTACCTTTGCAACTTCCGCTTTCAGAACCTCTATTTGCTTTACTGTAGTTTCTGTATTATCTGTGAGTATGGCAAATTCATCAGCCTGGCAATTAATATCTAGTCCTTCAGTTCTCCACCTCAGCCTGATTGGTTTAATAAAGACCCCGTGTCTTCAATTCTTTTTGCAGTTCTCTGACAACTTCACCTAATAGTAAGTTGAACAAGAGCAGTAAAATACTATTGCCCTGTCTCACTACTGTTCTAAACTTTAAGGACTCTGATAACTATTCCATGAATTCTATTTTTAATTTGGTGTTTGTTAGTGACTGACTGATAATGTTCACTGTCTTCTCATCAATACAGCTCTCTTGCAGTTCTTGGATCAGTGACGGTGTACCTATAGTGTCGTGTGCATTCCTGAAATGTGAAAATATGCATGTGATCTCTCTGCTCTAGTCTTTACACTTTGAACAGGATCTTCCTCGTCTGAAGCGTGCTTAGTATTCTCCGATCTTTTTTTCCAGTTGAAATGTGTCCTATTTGACAGGCAGTAAAGATAGCCCTCTGAAATTGGTATCATCAGTCCTACCCTTTTTCTTACGTAGAAGATGTATAACTGCGTACATCCTGTCTGCAGGTATTACCATGTCTTACAATATCAGTTATGCCTCTGATGGTATTAGAGCCAGCTTCCTTTAGGCATTCAGCAACAATGCCACCTTCTCCTACCATTCTATCATTTTTCAGTTTCATGATTTGTCTCTTTATCAATTCATTGGTGCTTTTGATTTATTTCTCTTGATCTCTTGACTCCTTGGGATCTATCTGCTGATTGAGAACAATTCGGTAATTCATATAAATACTGCACCAGTATGTTGCAGTTCTTTTCGTCATTCAGTGTGTCCGTACTATTTTTCTGAAACACAAGATTTTGTGGTTGGATCTGCACATCTGAGCGACAAGGAATTTGATGAGAAGCTGTAAATCCATCAGCTGGGGGGTCTCTGAAACAGGGAAGTGGCACTAAAATGGGCAGGCAAACTATCATAATGGTTCGCAAAAAACTGGTGTGTAAGGAGAACCTGACTAGACAAAAAAGCATTTCCTCACAAGGGGGAGGGAGGGGGGGGGGGGGGTTGCTGAAGGAGGGCAGTTAAGGCAGCAGACATAGGAAGATAGAGACTGGAAAGAGTGACTGCAGAGTCCAAGTGGACGAGGACAGCAGCTGTTCCCTCTTTGGGACAAAGGGTGATGCATGTACTAACAACATCCAGAAGGACCAACATGCAAGCACCTCTGGAAGCCATCAAACAGTACACCCAATTCAGACAGAAAGCACGGAACCCAAAAGGATCAGTGAGTAAACATCAATACAATGTAGAATGACACAAGCTACAGAGTAAAAGGAAACAAAGAATTGCCACTCTGGAAGGTGACTGTAGTATCTGTTACAGTTCCACTGAATGAAGATGGCACAGGGATCCAAATGGGAGGCAAACGGTCCGAGGACAGACACACTGCTGGGTCACCAACCATCACCAACAAGGGTGGGGTGATATCCATAAACAATAGATCATATTTAGGTTGCAACATTCTGGAGGCACTGGAGGGAACTTGTCCCAGAACTTACATTTCTCCTTCTTTTCTTTTGTATGTCAAGTAGTGCAGGGCCCGAACAGAGATCAGGTGACCTTGGTGTGCACAGATTTTGAGTCCCGTGGCCAACGTGTGCAGCAGGTCTCCATTCTGGACAATGAAGGGAGAGAAAGTATCCCGAGAGGGGGACCCATCATTGGGAGATGCCTCCCCAGAGGGGAGGAAGTGGGAACAACAGGAGAGGGGAAAAGGCGAGTGCAAAAGGGGGAAAAAGGCAAGTGCAAAAGGAGAGGGAGGGGGCAAGACTGAGATGAGGAGGGAGGAGGGGTAACAGAGGCAAAGTTAGATGTCATAGCCACAGGGTGAGTATGGTCATATTTCTGACAAGCCTCAGTGTAGTATAAATAATCAAGGGACTGATCCTCCTGCCTCTTCTTTTCCTTCTCATTCACTTGACAATCTGGCAATCATGGAGAGTGATGGTTGCAACAATAAATGCACAAGAGCAGTGAAACACAGGAACTCTCCCCAATGTAGTGTGTGTCCACATTCAACACACAAATGGTCCACAGTACAGCAGGAAGACATGCACAAAACTTGAACACCAAAAGCACCTCTTAGGTGACATGATGTAAGGCTTCACAGCACACCAATAAATGACAATCTTGACCTACTCCAGAACAACCCCCTCAAATGAGAATAAAGGCACCAGTATCTACATGATTGTCCATACAGCCTATCTGAACACAATGAACAAAATGAATGCCCCACCATTTCAGACTGGCTCGGAGTTCCTCAGCAGTTTGAAGGATTAATTCCCTATTAAAAATGACTTGCAGAACCATATTCAAAGACTGGTGAGGAGTAACATACACCACAATGTTACCAAGATGGTCACAGGCATACAGATCCACAGACTGGACAGCAGAGGAAGTTCTGATTGACAACTAATGTGCCTGCATCAGAGGCCATCGCTGGGAGTTCCAATGCTCCAGAATGACAGGTCGCCACTCCTAGGCATACATGGGGAGGAAGCAGCTCAGGTATCAAGCTGTAAAGGTGCTCAACCGATAAGATTACGTAACAATCCTTCATACAGACTGGCTACCATGCTGGCCGTATAGTGTTAAAAGACAATGATGTCTAGGAAAAGATGGAATAGGTAGTAAGGCCACATGCAGAAGACTAAATAAGGTGTTCTTCCTCAACTTTCTCACACTATGGAGATGAAATTTGAATGAAGAGGTTGAAACCCAAATGGAAAGAAAAAAAGAAATTAGGAAGGGGGGGGGGGGGTTGCACAATCTTCTTAATGGATAACAGAATACACGAGGATAGCCGGGTTGACGTAAACAAGGACACCAAAAGAGGAGGAGGAGGAGGAGGAGGAGGAGGAGGAGGAGGAGGACAGAGAGAGACAGCCGCAGGGAAGAGGATGCAGCCTGGGATATAAGAAAGGGTTGCAATAGTTTGGTGGACCATGTGCACCACACATGAAATCATAAGAGGGCCTAGAGAGTCTCATGAGGGGGGAGGTCCTGGTATTGATTCTGGTGAGATAATGATCTGAGCTTGTGTCTGCCACTCTTCTGACCTCTACATCCCTGAGTCCTCTGTGGTTCTTGTGTATAATTAGTACACTTTCAAATTTGGATTCTCCTCAGGATTTGGGCAGTGATCTCCACATCTTGGTTTTCTAAATCTCTTTCTTAAAGGGAGTTGACATTATCCTGATACTGTACAAGTAACATAGCACAACCTGTCTGACCATTCTCATTAGTGAATCTATATCCTGATTATTGACCTACTGTTCCTATGCATCTCTTCTCTGCTGAAGAAGAGGGACACTTCCCTGGTCAGGAAGGGGGAGCAGCAACCAGAGGGGAAGGAGAGAGGAAAAGGCAAGGGCAAAAGGAGAGGGGGGGCAAGACTGGAATGAGGAGGGAGGAGGGGGTAACAGAGGAAAAGTTAGAATGTCATAGCCACAGGGTGAGTACAGTCATATTTCTGACAAGTCTCAGTTACAACCTAACAGAATTTTAATATCTTTAGAATTTTTTTTCATGGTTTTCTCTAGTTTGTCCCAGCACTTACTGACTACTACTTTGTCCCTCTTGTTATCTTTGTTTCCTGGTGCAAGTGCATCAGTTATCATTTAAGACTTATTAGCAAATTTAAGCCTCATTGTCATCAGTCTGTCTATTGCTTTCACTTCTATTACCAACTAGAGGATCCCCTTGTTGATCGAAAAGGCCATTCCCAGGAATGCAGCTCCTTCACCTGCTTTCTTGTCCGCTTTGTTCTTGAGCAGACTGTAGCTACCGAAGCCCAGAGTGTTGTCATCTGTTATTCAGGTCTCCGATTTGCAGTATCAGGACCTTTTGATTGTTCACCGTCTTTTATAATTCACGCAGTTTCCCTGCTCTAAATTAGAGCATGGTCGCTGAGTGTCCCTTTGGTTGAAAGCTTTCCAGAGGAATTTTTTTGTGTGGATTTCACAGAATGTTGAAGGACAATCAATTCAGATAAGACATTATGGTGACAGAAACATCATTTAAAATTAGTGAGACATGGACGCTTCAATACTACTGTCACATTTTTGTTCAATAATGCTTAGCCACACTGCATGGCAAATGAAACTTGTTGCGTCCATTAAAATGAACATTTTTGAAAATCCACATTGCAACCCAGACTCGGCCCCCAGTGACTTCCAAGTGGTCTGAATTCCAATAGTCAATTTGATGGGAAACTTCAAAATACTGTTTTAAATTGGCTGCAGCCTCTGGTGTCAGAACTGTGCGCAAGATGAATTTGTCAACTTGTTACGAGTTACAATACATGCTTGAAGGCGAATAATGAGGATGTAGAGAAATAATACAAAGGTAGTGTTTTAATATTCTTCTAACAGGTTTACTTCTATTATTCCAGCACTTTATTTATAGAGTAATGGAGGCTGCTTTCAGATAATGATGATGATAATAATAATACTAATAATAATAATAATAGTGATGAACAGTTCTGATACCTTATCCCGGAAAGCAGCATATCCTGGAACAGTTGACCAAAATGTTACCATATCACCAACTTCTGGTGCAGTCCTTACAAATGCAGGTCCATCTGTCACAATGTCTTCATAGGGAACAGCTACAGAAAACAAAAAGAGGTCACAATAAATATCGGACACTGAGTTTTCTCATTAAGTCCAACAGAATGTGAATAGTTACAAACTACTGTTATAATTTATTCATTCACAAGACAGACCAAAGTAATCACAGAATATTGTCAAGCCTATACCACACATCACTAATCCCCCTTTTCAGTGGTAACCAATGCACATTTGATACCATTTATAGCTTCAAACAATTTATGTAGCTACATCTACATCCATACTCCACAAGCCACCTGGCAGTGTGTGGTGGAGGGTACCTCGAGTACCTCTATCGGTTCTCCCTTCTATTCCAGTCTCGTATTGTTCTGGAAAGAAAGATTGTCGGTATTCCTGTGTGTGGGCTCTAATCTCTCTCATTTTATCCTCATGGTCTCTTCGCGAGATATACGTAGGAGGGACCAATATACTGCTTGACTCTTCGGTGAAGGTATGTTCTCGAAACCTTAACAAAAGCCCATACCGAGTTACTGAGCGTCTCTCCTGCAGAGTCTTCCACTGGAGTTTATCTATCATCTCCGTAACGCTTTCGCGATTACTAAATGATCCTGTAACGAAGCGTGCTGCTCGCCGTTGGATCTTCTCTATCTCTTCTATCAACCCTATCTGGTATGGATCCCACACCAGTGAGCAGTATTCAAGCAGTGGACAAACAAGTGTGCTGTAGCCTACTTACTTTGTTTTCGGACTGCATTTCCTTAGGATTCTTCCAATGAATCTCAGTCTGGCATCTGCTTTACTGTCGATTAACTTTATATGTTCATTCCATTTTAAATCACTCCTAATGCCTACTCCCAGATAATTTATGGAATTAACTGCTTCCAGTTGCTGACCTGCTGTATTGTAGCTAAATGATAAAGCATCTTTCTTTCTGTGTATTCGCAGCACATTACACTTGTCTACATTGAGATTCAATTGCCATTCCCTGCACCATGCATCAATTTGTTGCAGATCCAGTACAATTTTCCATTGTTACAACTTCTCTATATATTACAGCATCATCTGCAAAAAGCTTCAGTGAACTTCCAATGTTATCCACAAGGTCATTTATATATATTGTGAATAGCAATGGTCCTACGACACTCCCCTGCAGCACACCTGAAATCACTCTTACTTCGTAAAATGTCTCTTCACTGAGAATGACATGCTGCGTTCTATTATCTAGGAACCCTTCAATCCAATCACATAATTCGTCTGACAGTCCATATGCTCTTACTTTGTTCATTAAACGACTGTGGGGATATGTATTTTTGCAATACGTTCATACTTCGAAACATGAACTCTTTCTAACTAACCATTAGATCACTCTTAGGTTAATGTAACTAATTTTTGTTAACTTGTCAAGAAAGTGCACCAGGAATTAGAGAAGAATGCAATATACGTCACACACACACACACACACACACACACACACACACACACAAACTGTTTATGCATGATATTTACTATACCAAGATTGCCACGCGGGGTAGCTGTGCGGTCCAAGGCATCTTGTCACAGTTTGCGCAGCTCCCCCTCGAGCGTGTGTGTGTGTGTGTGTGTGGTGTGTGTGTGTGTGTGTGTGTGTGTGTGTTTGTTATTGTTAGCGTTAAGTTAGTTTAAGTAGTGCAATAGCCTAGGGACTGATGACCTCAGCAGTTTGGTCCCAGTCCTTACCACAAATTTCCAAAATACCAAGACTGACTTAAAATTTCTCACTCACCTTGTTGGCGAGTGGTACCCTGGCAGGCTTGGATGATTAAAATCTTGGGTTTTCCAAACAATGGCTTACACTGTGAGCCATGTAGCATACTTTCTATTTTATCAACATATACTGGTAAGCTATTGCTACCATAAACAACATCTGAAATGAAAAATGAGAGAGAATAAATTTCATTTTGTCAATGGAATGAAATACACAAGAATGCTGAGTACTACAATCTAATGTCACTGCATTTTTTTAGCGCTACTTATGTAACCATCAAGAGGGAGAACGGAAAGGGGAGAGGACTATGCATAAAACCTGATATGCAGTATACATGATAGTCACCTGGTCCATACTGCCCACTAGTGGGCATTTCATGGTGGGTGGTAGGTAGGGTTTTTCAACATATTTTCATTTGCTTTTTATACAATTTTGGCATAACATAATTGGTAAGTAATTATCATCATCATCATCATCATCATCATCATAAACTTGCTGTAACTCTACTTTCCAATTCTTAAAATTAATTTACTTCCCTATTTAATAAATCACCATTACTGCATAACCATTGGGCTGTTTGAAAATTTTACTACTTACAAAGATACAAAAGTGGGCAGTAGCTAAAAAAGGTTTTCTACGCCTGTACTATATCTACATATGACAATACAAAGCATGTGAATCATGAGTGGGAACCTAATCAAAAATTTCAAATGTTTTGAATCTTTGTATGAAATCAGTGCTTGCAAGCAGGTGTGATGGATGAAGAAAGAAAGGGGAAGAAAAGATAGTGAGGTACTCTAGAGCTTCTCTCAACTGTTCTTGAGAAATCTCAATGAGTCACAAAGTTCCTGAAGCAAAAGAGAATTGTTGTCTTCAGTCCTGAGACTGGTTTGATGCAGCTCTCCATGCTACACTATCCTGCGCAAGTTTCTTCATCTCCCAGTACCTACTACAACCTACATCCTTCTGAATCTGCTTAGTGTATTCTTCTCTTCGTCTCCCTCTACGATTTTTACCCTCCACACTGCCCTCCAATGCTAAATTAGTTATCCCTTGATGCCTCAGAACATGTCCTACCAACCGATCCATTCTTCTAGTCAAGTTGTGCCACAAACCCCTTTTCTCCCCAATTCTATTCAATACCTCCTCATTAGTTATGTGATCTACCTATCTAATCTTCAGCATTCTCCTGTAGCACCACATTTCTAAAGCCTCTATTCTCTTCCTGTCCAAACTAATTATCGTCCACGTTTCACTTCCATACATGGCTACACTCCATACGAATACTTTCAGAAACAACTCCCTGACACTTAAGTCTATACTCAATGTTAACAAATTTCTCTTCTTCAGAAACACTTTCCTTGCCATTGCCAGCCTACATTTTATATCTTCTCTACTTCGACCGTCATCACTTATTTTGCTCCCCAAATAGCGAAACTCCTTTACTACTTTAAGTTTCTCATTTCCTAATCTAATTCCCGCAGCATCACCAGAGTTAAGTCGACTACATTCCATTATCCTCGTTTTGCTTTTGTTGATGTTCATCTCATATCCTCCTTTCAAGACACTGTCCATTCCGTTCAACTGCTCTTCCAAGTCCTTTGCTGTCTCTGACAGAATTACAATGTCATCGGCAAATCTCAAAGTTTTTATTTCTTCTCCATGGATTTTAATACCTACTCCAGATTTTTCTTTTGTTTCCTTCACTGCTTGCTCAATATACAGATTGAATAACATCGGGGAGAGGCTACAACCCTGTCTCACTCCCTTCCCAACCACTCCTTCCCTTTCATACCCCTTGACTCTTATAACTGCCATCTGCTTTCTGAACAAATTGTAAATAGCCTTTCGCTCCCTGTATTTTACCCCTGCCACCTTCAGAATTTGAAAGAGAGTATTCCAGTCAACATTGTCAAAAGCTTTCTCTAAGTCTACAAATGATAGAAACATATGTTTGCCTTTCCTTAATCTTTCTTCTAAGATAAGTTGTAAGGTCAGTATTGCGTCACGTGTTGCAACATTTCTACGGAATCCAAACTGATCTTCCCCGAGGTCGGCTTCTATCAGTTTTTCCATTCGTCTGTAAAGAATTCACGTTAGTATTTTGCAGCTGTGACTTATTAAACTGATAGTTCAATAATTTTCACATCTGTCAACACATGCTTTCTTTGGGATTGGGATTATTATATTCTTCTTGAAGTCTGAGGGTATTTTGCCAGTCTCATACATCTTGCTCACCAGATGGTAGAGTTTTGTCAGGACCAGCTCTCCCAAGGTTGTCAGTAGTTCTAATGGAATGTTGTCTACTCCGGGGGCCTTGTTTCGACTCAGGTCTTGCAGTGCTCTGTCAAACTCTTCACGTAATATCATATCTCCCATTTCATCTTCATCTACATCCTCTTCCATTTTCATAATATTGTCCTCAAGTACATCGCCCTTGTATAGGCCCTCTATATACTCCTTCCACCTTTCTGCTTTCCCTTCTTTGCTTAGAAATGGGTTGTCATCAAAGCTCTTGATATTCATGCAAGTGGTTCTCCTTTCTCCAAAGTTCTCTTTAATTTTCCTGTAGGCAGTATCTATCTTACCCCTAGTGAGATAAGCCTCTACATCCTTACATTTGTCCTCTACCCATCCCTGCTTAGCCATTTTGCACTTCCTGTCGATCTCATTTTTGAGACATTTGTATCCCTTTTTGCCTGCTTCACTTACTGCATTTTTATATTTTCTCCTTTCATCAATTAAACTCAATATTTCTTCTGTTACCCAAGGGTCTCTACTAGCCCTCGTCTTTTTACCTATTTGATCCTCTGCTGCCTTCACTATTTCATCTCTCAAAGCTACCCATTCTTCTTCTACTGTACTTCTTTCCCCCATTGCTGTCAATTGTTCCCTTATGCTCTCCCTGAAACACTGTACAACCTCTGGTTTAGTCAGTTTGTCCAGGTCCCATCTGCTAAGGTATCCATACCTAAATTGGAACATTCATGGTCTGTGTCCAAAATGCTCCTGAATGGGCATTCTTTTTAAATGCTTAGTGAGGAGCGTTTTCCACTATCATTATCACAAATTAATCATGCTTGTGAGAAAGTGGCATGCACCACGTGTGCTTGGTGGAAGTTTGTACCACCCCACGTGCTGTCAGCCTACCTATGATGAATAATATTCGCTTCATCATCATTTCTTGTTATAGCTCTCCATAAATTTATCATTATGATTTCATTATTAGTGTTGGTTTCCAAAGAAACTTGATCCATTAGAGAGATTCAAGTCTTTGGTTGAAGATTAGGAAAAAATGCAAGACCCTTACAGCAATGCGTATAGACTTCTAAGTGTGCAACCACAAACAGTTATGCTAACACTACTGCTCGACAACTGACACTTTCTTCTGCTATTCGATAAGCTTGTAAAACTGAACCTGAATGTCTAGATGAAAACCCCTGAGAAATGCACCCTAATAGAGCAGCATTTGTTACATTTAATTATGCATCACAATTGTGTGAAACATGAGCAAAATCTATAACTTTTTCGGTGCTTACTTCCCATAAAGTCTCTTACAAGCCCATCTTTCCTGATTACAAACATACCGTAATGCTTTGTTGGAGTGCATCCTTCTGCAATATAGGCTATCATATCTCACAGCTATAAATGACCAACAATGATTAGGGGAACAAAGCCAACAGTGCCATTACTGGTCCTACAACCAGTACTTTCCCAATCTTATTTTCTTGGCTTGATGTCATTAAGAGCACTGAGATCCACATCTCCTCATTTATTATGCAAGCATTGGCCAACATATGGTGGGCAGTGCTTCGTACCAGTATTATCGACAATTCTGGTCAACTAAAGGTACAACATGGCCTTTAATGTGGCAAAAATCCGTGAAGCATTTATTCAAATTTGTTGCCTTATTCCATTTGTGTATTGAGTGAGGGAAAAGTGACACTATATGCCTCTGTAAATGCATTAATTTATCTTATATTACTCTCATGATCCCTACACAAGACATGCAATGGTTAGGGACATAAAAATATGGCATTAATTTTTTTGGTAAAATTTACATTTCTGAAGTTTTTTCTTTCTTTATTTATTTTTAATGATTAGACATACAAATTTAAAGAATAACACTTTGGGCCTGGAGATTAAGTCTTGGTGCTCTGAAGCAGGCTTTAAAAAAGTTTGCTGAACTTTCGAGTGGAATGTTTACTTTTGCAAAAACTTCAACTGTCTTCTTTTCTCCCCCAAAATGGTCTGCTCATTTTCTTCTTCTGAATGTATTTAAGCTTTCAACAAATGTTTTTTTGTTGAGAAGCAGTAACATTTTCCCACCAGGTTACCATCCTAGATAATCTGAGGACTCCAGGCTGGCTAAGTCAGTGACATGGTGGATCACTCGTAAGATGTGGTCCACTCATTCCCGGATGCTGCCCAAGTGCTCAGAGACAGCCAACTGGCTGACCAGTGTACAATTAGCTCTCAGCTGACCATCTATTTCAGCAACTTCCTTTCAAGCAATGCTCCATCTGGTAGGTGGACCCACAGTGGGAAGCAGTCACTGGAATGTAGGTCATCAGCCATTTCCAAATAAGCAGTTTCTGAGTGCCAAAGGGTTTAAAAAGAGGTCAGTGACTAAGAAGACCCAGTAACACTCGAGAAATAAGGAGGACTGTCCATGTTGATGCACAGCTCCTGAAACAGCACAAGGCTCTCCAAAACGTGACCCCTAGGGTAAGCTGAGTTCGAGCTCCGTAATACATTATAGACACTGACATCAGAAGTAGGAGAAATGGTGTGGAAAGTTTTTCTATAAGGCCTGTGAGAGTCTCAGAGTTTATCACATCCTGAGTAGGTAAATACAGTGCACTTCAACAGCTACTGCTTGTAGGTCAATAACCAAGGAAAGAGCAAAGGAATGGCGTGTGTGTGCATGTGTAACTGAAAAACACAACAAACCTTCCCTTGGCTCCTTCCCTAGCCAGGTCAACCTAGTGGTAGAGGGTACAGCCCCACAGCACAAGGCATCATAGATTTACAATGTGTTTCTTGTAAACACATGCACAGGGGGTGTGCCTGGTGTAGGGGCTTCTGTTTTGGCATACAAGATACAAGTTCTGAACCCATTAATGTTCCTCTGTAGTATTGGTAGTCATATACCACACAAGTACCTTTTTCACCGTGTCTCTCTGCAAGGGTGGGGAGTCGTAAAAGGGTGGAGGTTCAGTCTTGGGGGCAAGAAGATTGCCCCAGCAGACTTCATATTCCATTGGCTCTAAAGCAGAAGCAGTTTAGCCATAAAGTCAAAGGACATTGACATGGCCTGACAATTTACTGCCTGCTTTCCCCTGCAGTGGAAGCTTTCTGTTTGCTTTTCTTTGGCTGGGAAGACTTTGTATTAACTATTGCAGCAACGATAGAGACAGTCCTGGACTGTTTGCCAGCCTCTGGTGGGTTTTTCTGATGTTTTCAGGATTCTTTTTGGGGGGGTGGAGGGGGGGGGGAGATGCAGTGCCAACACTAGCAACATCTGTTTGTGCAATGGCATCAGCTGTCGGCTGAGGCTGCATGGCCTTGCAGATCTTTTTCACTTCATCATACAGGATACACTTTGTTGCTTCAATCTCCTATACTCTCTTTCTTTGAGGAAGACACTACAGCCCCTACTCTAGACAGGGTGATCCACAGAGCAGTTTACACACTTCGGAGGAGGTAAAAAAACCAACACCTTCGTATGCAGCCTAACCATTATTCCATTATTTTCCATAAGTGGTTTAGACCTTACATTCTAAAGTGGTATGCCAAAAGCACTGGAATTAAAAAGAGTGCACTGAGTTGGGAACAGAAGGCCACACGTTTGAGCAAAGGAAAACGCCTTGATATGCTCTGGGAGTTTCATGCTATTTAAGGTAAAGATAAAGGAACCAGATCTCCATCCATCCTTTTCATGACATTTTCCACATCAAGGATACTTTCTTAAGGCCAATCATCTTTCAATTCTTCTTTCAGAATATTGACAAGATCTCGCAACACAAAGCCTTTGCTGTAGTTCAAGGTGGTGTATAACTCCATTTCAGTGCTGTATTCACCAAGGCATTTAAATTTCTGGAGGTTTGTAATTTGTTGGAAACTAGAAGTTTCAACCAACAGTGTTCCATTACAAAATCTCTTGTCTGGTTTTGATGTGCCAGCAATTTCCTTATTCATTTTTGGATATAAAATGTTGAAACTTTCTCAAAGCTGCCCTCTTTCCTCTTAAACATCTAAAACCTTCTGATTAGCAGCTCGCATTCTGTTACTACAAATACAAGAACTCTGAAAAATTCGTAAATCAGGACGACTGCTTACATGACCCCTCTTGTTAAATTAGGTGTTGATGCATCCATTATAATGAAAGTTTTGGAGTTTAAGGTTGAGGGTTCCCTCTCAGTCCCGCGAGCAGATAGGGGTATGAGGTTCCAGACACAGAGCTACACTAGTCTGGATAGGCCTTATACAACTGAGGTGCAGCAGGTTCCCTACAAGTTGCTTGCTAACAACTGTTCCACCTCAACAGCCATGCATCTCATCAGCACACAACACTTTGAAACCAAGAATTTATTTTAGAGAGATTTCGACAATCCTTGTGATCCAGGCAGCTAACAAAGATCCCTGGCCCCTGTGACACTGAACCTTCCACAGACATGCTGCACAGTGGTTGTTTAAACATGTCCACAGCTTATGGTTACAGAGGACTGGCACCACCTATCTGTCACCTGCTCAAAAAACCAGGGTTCGCCAAGCTCACACCCAGCAAGCCAATGCTGATCTCCCTAAGGTAATCACTATTTAGCACAACATGGATGACTTGTGGTTCATCCAATGCCATGGACACTGTAACGAGTACCTCCCCCACCCACCCCCTCAGTGCAGTCGAAACATGTAGAAGGCTTCTGGTCACTACAGAACAGAGTGCGGAAACAATAAACTGGCAGTGTGAACAAACTAGAACTAACATTGCTACAGAGGAAGGGAGTGGGGGGGAGGGGGAGGAGAGGAAGGTGAGAGGGGGTACCAAACCCCACCTCCCTCTTGCTGGGCAACACTGTGTTCTGCACAAGCAGAATGGACGTATGGTCAAGGGGATCAATGATCCCTTCTAGTGTTGTAAAATCTGTAAGCCAACTCTGTGATGGACCAGGACGAGTCTCTTCACTCATTTCAAAATACAGAAAGGAAACAAGAAGAAACACTGACACAAATCATTCAGCAAGGGCTACCAACACAAATGCTTACTGATGTCAGCAGTGTCATAAACGCGGTAGTTCAGGCTCAGTCTCTACTAGTATTTGTTGCAAACACAATTCAGAACATTTTGTATCTTAATCTACTACCTTACAAGGGTTCGTATGAGACCAACTTTTGAACTCTAGCTAATAGATATACATATGTGTTTATTTTAAGAGAATAGGTCTCACAGCTCAGTAGCAATTTGCATAATGCAGCTTGTATCCTAACCCACACCATTCAACAGCCGGTAATTAGTGTGGTAACAAAGCATCGAGTCCACTGATATGTTGTTGCATTCATGCACTTTTTATTTTGCAAACACAGTATGACACACATTATCTTTCCAAATCTGGCTTCACCACATATGCAACACCAGCAACCGAAAATTGGTTACATTTTCAATATTTATCTGCACAAAATAAAGCTATTTCAAATCATCTCTGATAAAATAATTCATCTAGACAATTCACTGTCAATCATCATCTATTGACTAATTTCACGCTTTCGCATTTTGATGCAGAATTTGCATCTGTATACACATTCACCATAAAATGGGAATTTTTGAGGCTCCTAGCAATGTCACAGTGTTCTTCGAACATACTTTTTCTAAAAATACTGAACAGGGTTTTGCAAAATTTATGTTATCTTTCTTCTAAAGATTTCCATTTAAACACCATGAGAGTTCTTGAGCTGCTACAAGTTCACATGACCTATACCATTCTGTTACAATCGTAACAGTGTATCTCACAGTAGACAGAGGGATGGGTGGGCAGGTGGACTGACAGATGAATGGGCGAGCGGACTATGGGCATTTCAGGGTTCAAAGCACTGAGGACGGACATATCCACTCTGGATATGTTAGAAACATGACAGGATTTTTTTTTTTTAATTACAAAGGACGGTAAAAGATAATTGGCATAGGACAGCCATGTGAGGTATTAAGAATAAATTATTAAGAAATTTGGGGGAGAGGGTAAAAGGTAATAGTACTGGGTCGATGTCAGCTGCGAACAATTCAAGTTCCACAGCTGGTTATCATGCAGTGGAAGATATATCCCCACCCAAGCAGGCTTCCCCACTCAGTCAATAGTTAAGTAGGCTGTCTAATAAGAGAAGCATTAAGACATTGTTAAGAACAAACTAAGTGTCAAGGTAATGGCATAACTGAGCTGAACTGAGCTGGGACGTCAGGAATCAATGAAGCCTCATCTGGAGCAGCCACAAGTTCCGAGGGCTGAAATGCAGCAGGAGGTAACACTCCTCTGCTGTGTGGCAGCAAGTATGATCATAATGAAGCTTTTAAGTACAACTATGCAATCCAGTGAAACGGATAAAATTTAAAACTTTTTTTTCCATCTTGAGATTATCTGCTAGCATTTAAAGGAGTGACTCAGCCAGTCATGAAGTCTGTCATGTAGCACTGGAGGAGAGCACTCCAACTGGATGTAGACAACTGCCCCACGAGCATCACAGCTACAATAGGGTGAGAGAGAGCTGCTTGTAGACTGTACACATAGGTCAGACTGGTGAGACCGATATGGAGCCAGCCGACATTGCGGATACACAGTAACAGGGTTGTAGCAGATCACCACACAGTCGGTAACTTTTTGATTGTGGTTGTGACATGATTCGCTGTTTCGTGCTGCTGAGAGTCAATGAGGTGATGATGTCCTCATGGCAGATCACAATATCTGTATTTCCAGAGCACTTTTCCAGTCAGCCCACTCGGCAAGTTGATCCACGAGTTTATTCCCTGGGATGCCAATGTGACTCGGGGGACAAAAGGAACACAACCTAACTCCTGTTGTTGTTGATATCCTACGAGGATATCCTGTATTTGTGTTACCAATGGAGGCTGAGAATTTTCTGTAAGCTGCTCATCGAGTCCCTGCAAATTAGTAAAGCCTCGTGTGAGTGTGGGTGTACTGAAGGGCACACATGAGTGCCATCAGTTCTACCAAAAAGTTTCTGCTTAGTGTACGCAGGAATGTTGCTTCCTGCTTTCTTGTTCTCTTACACATAAAGGTACAGTCTGTCCAGTTTTCAGCTCTTAAGCAATTCGTATAAATGATATTTAAATTGGGGTACTCACCAAGTACCAAGATGAGCAACTCAAGAAAAACCAATGGGTCTAACACATTGCCTGGACCAAGAGAGAAAGACCAAAACAAATTTGTGGATAAGGCATAGGGGAGGGCGACATAGTGAGAGGACAAAGGGTAAGCAGAAGTAGGAATTGACAGGTTGTAACTGGGGCAATACATGAATTACCAACTTGAGGCTGCTTTTCCAGAAGTCTTACTTCCATATCAGGAAGCAGAAGGCATTGATATGAATGTTGTGAATGGCTATGAATGTGCACGATGTAAATGAGCAGTAGCTTCTGGCATCTCATCTGTACAGGGAAGGGGGGGGGGGGGGGGCACAGGATCCCTGCTGTTACTATGAGCTTGCCCTCCAGGCTCATGCGAAAGACACCAGTCACATACCTGATTGCTGATCCCAAAATGGTGAATCATTGCCAATGGTGCTGCTGGTCTATAGAAACAGGCTTCTATATTGCAAATGTGATAAAATGAAAGCTTTGTGGAGTTGATAAATGGTTGAAAGATCCACATCTCGGGTGATGTTGCTAAGACAACGTAGGACAGTAATTTTTAACTTAAGCTGTCACATATGGGGAAACAAAATTAACTTGTCAGGAATAAAAATCCTAAAAAAGTGCAAAGTCTATAACACATCAAACAACCTATTATGTACATAGGATTCTGGGTGCATATGAACAGTTTAATATTGACAGAAATGCACTATGTAAGATTTTGTTGTGGTAAATTTGAAGCCATATGCATGTGCTTTCCTTACAGTGCCCAGCAGTAATAGTGGTAGTGGTAGTGGTGGTGGTGGTGGTGGTGGTGGTGAGTAGTAGTAGTAGTAGTAGTACGGTGACCCTCACACTTTAAGGACTCTAGTAGATGTAGAAGTCATCAACATGTGAGGATAGTAAAACTAAAGACCCCACTGTTTTTCTGAGAGTGTTTAGCATCATTAAGAACAGGGTCACACTCAGGGAAGAGCTTTATGGGACTCAGTTTTCCTGTATGTGGAAAGCACTGTAGGAGCTACCAACTTGGACTCTGAAAAATCACTGAGGGGGGAAAAAAAAGAAGAAGAAGAAAGGAGTGAACATTTGAAGAGATTCATTGAAGGCCCACTCATGTAAGGTGTTGAGGCTGCAGTGGCACTGTGTGGTGGCATCACAGACTTTATGCAGGTCAAAGAAGACAGCAGTAAGATGCTGATAAATCAGAAGCCATTCCAATATGACTCCAGGTGGAGCATGTGATCACTAGAGTACAAGGCCTCCCAAAACCCACTCAGACAAAAGCTGTTCCTCCAACCACCTCCAGTTATAAAGAGCAAGATTGTGGTGCTCGCATTTTATGCATGGATGACATAACTGATATGTATTCAATCACAACTGTATTTTGGCTCATTCATAAGTGTGCTGAGGAGTTTCCATTACAGAAAGAAGTCTACAGCACTCCCAACTACATACCTTGAAAGACAGGGTGACGCACACTGCTCACATTTTGTGGAGACAAAAGACGGGTGGATGTCGGGCACCTATGTTTGGGCAAAGTGCACAGAGTAAGAGCATATACTCCCTCCCAATGGTAGTGTGAAAAAGATAAAATTCTTAATCACAATTCTGTTTGGCTTAGCACTACGTGTTGGATGATTTTGGTAGCGGTGGAGGCTGTAGGGGTGGGGCCCAGGGCAGTCATGGCTGCCAAGTCTGTCTTCACATCTGATTTCATCCCCTCCTCCTCCTCCTCATGGATTTGAATTCGGTATGAGTAGTATCCACATAGGAGAGCAGTACAGACAAGTATCATGCTGCTCTGAGACCTATGGCCACACTTCTGTTGGGGGATGATGATGATGATGATGATGATGATGTGGTTTTGGTAGTAGGGCTGGAAGGGAGCAACCCTCAACTAGGGTGTGTCAGGCAGGTAGTCTCTCTTACAGGCATGTAGAGGGCCAAGGTCCCCTGTGCAGATGTAGAGATAAGGGGAAGGGGGAAGAGCCCTTCCCTTAAAAAGGAAGGGACTACAGTGGTCGCTAGGGCAGAATGACAAGGAAGGAAAGGGGATATTCACGGAGTATCTGATGGAAGCAATACCTTTTGGGAGAAGTTTGTCATCTGGACAGAGAAAAGGCAATTGCACTTGTCCCCTAGATGTCTAGCGCATTTAACAGCCGATCTTGGACCTCATGTTCCCTTCTTGTGATAAGGCACACTGGTAATCGAGAGGAGTGATCCTCTCCACTATTGGTGCAATAAAGTGACTGTACATAGGGCAATCTAGGTGTTGTAGTAATTTGCAATCTCTGCAGATGGATTCATTAAGAGATTTTGCTGATGATATCACCAAATTTCTTACATTTGAGGCACCTTATGGCAAGCAGTACATCAACTTTCATGTCACACAGGCAGAACATTATCTTAACTTGATCAGGTAGTAACTCATAGTCAGAAACCAAGAAAATGCTCTGGTGCTTACTTTTATATCTTTAGATCCTTGTTAGACCAAGGAAATAAAACACATGCCCATTACAAAGTAGCGTGTGATTCCTCATCTCTTTGAAGTGTAAGGTTCCTGTGGAAGATTTTACTGTTGACTGTGTAGAGTAAATACTTTAAGAATTTTGCCAAGTATGACACAGCTTAATAATTGTATCTGACTCAGTAGGAGAGGCTGTTTTAATCCATGTGGAGCCATTTCACATTTTCCATCAAGGTAACCTTGTTGTACGTGTGTGTGATATCCTCCACACAAAATAATAGCTTGGTATTTAGGAAGCACCCACCATCAGACCTTATGCAGATCAGGAATTAAGGTAGATAACGTGCTTGCCTCCAGACAGTGGGCCTGGGTTTGATCCCCCAGCAGGGTTAAAGATTTTATCCGTACACGGACTGGCTGTTGTGCTGTCATCACCACCACCACCATAATCATTATCAACATGCAAGTTGCCCAATGTGGCATCACCTTAAGTAAGACTTACACCCAGCGGCCGAACTCCCCCAAAAGGGCCTTCCGGCCATCAATGGCACACTATCATTTCATTTCATTTCTGATGAGAACTCAAGAATTATATGGTGAAAATCATGGTTCACCACGATTGGTCCACCACTATGCCATCCATTCTAACAGGGGGCTCTCCATGTATGCAACCTGACATTGCAAATGGCTCTCATGCATGTCCCAAGTAAGATAGGCACAAGCTGCCTGGCATTTGCAGGGAGGAAGCAGCATAAGCACAAACAGTGCATTCCCTGCATGGTCTGGTGGCTACCATCATACAGGTACCCGATGACTGTCACATGGACTGGCTAACGAGTAGGGTATTTGGTGACCACCTGTATGGACTGCACTAATGAAAAAAAATTTGAAGAGAGAGATCACACCCGTTAATTGTGGCCTGTTGTAAATAAATCGAAAGGGGTACAAGATTTAACAAAGAACGTAAAACTGAGTAACAGAAAGCAGAGACCGGAGATACAACCGAGTCAATATCGAATAGGACATTCATTAGATTGGAGTACAGGAAGATGAAACACCAAAATGGCTAAGGGTCCTGAGCTTGCCATGCACATGCACATTGTTTGCCACCTAAGGGGCACATCTCTATTCGTTAATTCATTCAAAACTTGTTGTTGTGCGAACTCCTAACACTGGAACAATACTCTAAAACTGGTTGCACTAGCATTCGAACACACTATTTCCTTTACAGATGCTCTGTACTTCCCCAAAACCCTTCCAATAAATCTTGATTATTCCATTCCTTTCCCTAATACTGATTTTGTGTGATTGTCCCATTTCACATCACTTCATAATATTATCACAGGAGAAGCTGAGTAGCTCCATGGTGTAGTGGTTATGACACTAAGTTGTTGCATGGAGGTTTGCGAGTTCAAAACTCACCTGGACTGTACAATTTTAATTTCTAGATTCAGTTCTAGTACATTCTAGAAGTAGCCCCAAACGTTAAGAATCATTGTACTGGAATGTTCTGTAGGTGTAAATATACTGTATGTGTTCTGGCCCGAGGCAGTTTGCTCTGCGCTCTTGTATGTGCAAGTGCTAAATAAAACTTCATTAAGATAAGTCAGTGTTTGTCATTCATGTAATTACACCTTCTTCTTCGTGACAATATTACCCGTAAATACTTTTACAATGTGACATGCTTAAAATGTCCACGACTTATCTTGTCATTAGGTATTATCAGGCTCTTTCACTTTAATAAAGACATTATCTTGTACTAATTCCCATTTAAAAGAGAGTTACCATTCATTGCTCCATGTGGGAACTTTATGTGATTCTTTCTGATATTCCTCATGACAGTCCAACAATACTCTCCTGTAGACAACAGCACTGTCAGAAGTCTGTTGGTGCTGCTGATTCTACACAATAATTCATGTATTTTTTTTTTAATTTATTTACTTTCTTTCTTACTTTCTTTTTAATTACTTACTTATTTGTTTGAGATGTCAGTTTGGTTAATGGTTTAGTACTATGCCAAAGAATATGAGAGCATCGCAGAGGTCACCCAATGTTACTTTCATTTCTGTAGAACATTCCCCAACCCAAAGAACATACAGTACTGGGTTTTCTAAACCAAATATTAAGTCATACATCTGCAAAGATACTCTGTATTATCATAACTTGGTTAGAGGTTAACAGTGTGGTACACATCTATCATAACAATCACCCTTCAGACTGCTTGCAGGTATCTGTCAGCAGTCACAGTGTGGCTTGGCATTAAATTTATAAGTCGTTCAAGGAGCAGGTGACACATTTATTACACTACCCCTCAGTGAAATGGAAAAGAATGACATTTCTGATTTTCATTTATAAATACATAAACTAGACGCACTGTTTTTCATTGTTCTAAATGAAACACAAAATTTTTGATAAATCCTTTCACAGTCTCTCTCACACTGAATTAATTGGTATATATAAGGTGAACTCAAAATATCAAGATGTTATCTAGCTTCTCATACTCACTTTTCTTTCCATGACTCAGAATGCAGAGAGCAAAACACGAATGATATGGCAGGGCTTTATTGGCAATGGTCTTCACCTCTGCCTCCATTATTACATCTGTAAGATTTTCACGAACACGCACAAGAAATCCTAATTTCGTAAATATTTCAATCAGGCGATCCCTGTCGAGATCTGTACCCATACGAGTATCCAGGGGCTCTTCTGGCAAGAGATGCTGTCAAAAGATAAGTTTGAATCAGAAGTATGAAACCAAAACACAAAATATTATATTTCAAGTGACAATTTTTGAAATGTGGGAAGAAAATAGGGGATATGGAGAGGGGGAGGGGGTGGGAGGGAGGGAGGGAGGGAGGGGGGAGGGAGAGGGGGAGAGAGAGAGAGGGGGGGAGAGAGAGAGAGAGAGAGGGGGGGGGAGGGAGAGAGAGAGAGAGAGGGGGGGGGGGGAGGGAGAGAGAGAGAGAGAGAGAGAGAGAGAGAGAGAGAGAGAGAGAGAGAGAGACTCAGAATGGAATATACTAACCTGGGATGCTGGAGTCATATCTCTTGTAAACACTTTCTGGTTTATTATTAAACACATCCCAACATGCTTTGGGTTAATGGGATATCGGAAATCGTCATCACAAACTGAAGGCACCGCAGATATTTCAGTCTTCAATTTGCTTGGGCTGGTAGACGAACTCTTAAAACTCATTTCACTGGCAGTTGACAATGACTCTTCACCTTTCCTTGAACATAGTGACTGAAAATTTTCAGCCAGTTTAGGGGCACCAACAGCTTTTAAACCATACACAAACCCTGCTGCATCTGTGTACGTGTGACTGCCAACATTCAGGAACCTATAAAAAATGTGTTTCGTGTGAATAATCATACCACAAAATTCACTTTTAGAGTGTGTGTGTGTGTGTGTGTGTGTGTGTGTGTGTGTGTGTGTGTGTGTGTGTGTTTTTACATGGTAACTTCAACCAGTAGCAGAAGGAAGTGCTAACCTTTATAAATTAAAAGATAAGAATAATTGAACTTCATATTGTGGCATGTCAGAGTGGACTAGGGCTGAGCTAACTTTTGTTTTGAAGATACTGAAAGTTCATAACTCCATGTAATATGTTTGGCTAAATCCAAAAGCAACATAAATGAGACCAAGCAATTTACAAAGCAGACTGTATTTTCTGTGGTACATAAAAATACTTGTAACCAGCATACAGTGCATGAGAGAAAGTTATCACATTAATCCTTATTAAATTAAAGGTTACCACATTTGTCCAACAACCCCTCACAGTGCTGTGAAGCACAGTAAGACACTACGAAAGACCAGGAAAATAGCAGAAAACTTGTCTAGGATGGATACATACATTTTTCTGCAGACTGCATTTGTCTTCCAAGGTATGATAAATTTTGGTGCACAGACTTGCTGCTATTGAATAAAAAAACTGGAGCATTGCATTAACATTACAAGCTGGAGCTATCCCACTTCTATGATTGCACTCCTATCAATTTATTTCTTTTTATATTCATTTTTCAGTTTATAGTTTACATCCACATACATAAGAAGTGCAGTCATAGTATATAACTGAATTTATTAAAACATGAATCAGACTTTGCTTCACTTGAATTTATTGACCAGACTACTTTACTTCACTATATGCCAATACCAGTAGAGTATTTATTTTTCACAGACACCTTATTAATTAAAAGATAAAACTAACACTGTTTTGAAAATACTGAAACCATTCATTATAAAGCTCGAGATTCCAACCCTTGAGTAATTTGTGTGAAACTAACTTACCAGATAATTAATGCTAAATTTCAAAAGTATCTAGATTGTCCATCACTGACTGAGCCAATACACTTATTAGATTCAAGAGTTTACTGCTGTACTTTTGTTACCCTATTTTAACTGAATCAGATGACACCTTTCACTAATTGATTGACCCTTTAAGGGATTACATAAATTTGCACTGATTATAGATCTAAAGATGGCGCCTGTACTCATAAATGAATTAATCCCAATGCGATTGTACAAAACGGTCCCATGGTGACCTGCATTTTCCGAAACCACTACATATTTTATAAACCAAAATAACTGCCATAACATGTAGACCATCCAAACCTAGCTGTTTTTCAAACCAAAACAAATTTTGCAGAATTGGAATATGTTCATATGCCAGTCTTTATAAGGGTAAACCATAAGCTCACAAGCAACCTCTAAGTGGAAATCTGCTGCTGGTAATCACAAGAATAACATCTCCAAAAAAAGTCTGTCACCTATACCATACATCATGTAATTTCATATATGGTATTTTCGTTAAGTTGGTTGGTAAAGTTTAATTTGCATCTGAAATTCAGTCCTGCAATACTTCCAGGTTAAGATCTGTGCAGAGTATGATGAAAATTTTTCTACGTAAACTACACACATTTCTGAGCATTTTTTTCTGGAAGTGTCTCCATTACCAGTATGATCCGATACAAACTTCGGATTGTCCATCCGGATTTCAAGTACAAAAGCACACTGTATCAGCTGCTGCCATAAGGTTTCTTGGGATTGTGAATATATCTGTATAAATAACTGTTTCACTTGGAAACTGGAACTGCTCACCGTACCAGATATAATGACAATAAATGTTGTAATAATCTAAGTTTGTTAAAAAGTTGTGTGGAGTACGTCATCAGAATATTTCCCATAGTAACAATTTTCCAACAAATCTATAAACATCCTTCAACCAGACATCAAGGGCAGAATAAAGGTTTGCAGATGTATCATGTACCATATGAAAAAAGCAGCATAAATTTGAACATCAACTGAGCTGTGGCTGACCACTAGCAGCAGCATGGTCAATAAAGGCAATATGATCTATCTGATCAGCTAAGATGTTAGTCAGTTTGGAGTTTTGGTTTGGCCATTTCTCACTGACTTGTACAAACATACTTACAGGACTCTAGCATTCTTTGATAATTACGCATTTTGTTAAAATCTCCAATATAATGTAGGTCTAGACACTCCCCAGGGGATTGCTTGGCAGCACCTCAGGCCAAGTCTGCGACCATGTTAAAAGAAGACATCATCCAAATGTGAAGTGGTCCATGGTCTCTCCACTGACCCTGGTTCCCAAGAAGAGTGGACATGGTGTCCATGTGATGATTACAGAGAACTTAATGCAAGAATTGTACCAGGAATTACCCAGTTCCATTGCTGCAGGATTATAATTATGCTTTACATAGTGCAACAATTTTTAATGTGCTGGACTATTCCAAGGCTTATATTCAAATGCCAGAGCCAGATACCGGCAACCATTATACCATTCAGGTTGTTCGAGTGCATGTTTATAACCTATGTCAGTTCCACAGGATGCTATTTTTTTTTTTTTTTTTTTTTTTTTTTTTTTTTTTTTTTTCTTTACTGTCGGCAACTACTGTGGGCAGTACAGCTAAAAGAACAACTGCAGCAGTTTCTTGCCCTAAGATTAAAGAAAAACTCTTCTGTACATTGGACTGAGCCAATGAGCTCTGCCTTTGATGCTCCAAACTAAAGTACGGCAAGCACTGTACTTCTGGTGCATCCTAAGCTTGATACACCCTTGTCAATGGTGGATGATGCAAGTTTAACGGTTATAGGTGCCGTATTACAACAATGGACAGAGGGCTCATTGTCACTGCTAACCTTTTATTCTCAAACTGTCACTGTCACAACAGAAGTGCTCGCTGGGTACAAGGCATTCACATACCTATAGCAACAGCAACAACTGTTCACTGCAATTATATCACGAATTTATCACACAATGTACATCCAACATCAGGCCCATCTCTTGTACAGGCAACATGGTAGCCAACTGGCTTTCGTGAATGAACAGTGTGTTAAAGCTCATGGACCAACACACTCACCCAGGTGCAACAGACTAACCAAGAACCAAGAGACTAACCAAGAACTTCACACTTTCCTGAACGATGCCAACTTGGCATTACAGTTAAAACTTGTTAATGTCTCTGGCGCATTTGTTAAAATATTTGTGACATTTCACAACTAAGATCCAACCATTCCTAACAGCTCAATTTCACATGCAAGCCTTCAATAATGTGCCATCCCAGAGCCCAGATGTCTGATGTTTAAGCACTCTCTCTTGCCAGAATTGAGGACTGCCACGAGTGGATGTGCATGTTTATGCTATGCCAGCACAGCAAAGTGTCCCCCCATGTACACGGACCAGTGAGAAAATTCCCCAACATCACCTCACATTTTGTACAAGTAAATCTGAATGTCATGGGTCCTCAGTCACATGATCAGAAATACTTATTGACTACCTTACATCGTTTCACTCTATGGCCAGAGGCAGTAACATTGGACAACACCTTTGCAGGAACACTAACCTCCACCTCCATGTCCACATGTTTATCAAAATTTGGTTGCCCACTGCACATAACAGGTCACAACAGGCAATACGAATCGGAGCTATTCGCCCAGCGTATAAGTTTCTGCAGGTACTTCCATTATAAAACCTTAAGTTACCACCGACCAAGCAAGGATTTGTTCTCTCAAAGCTGCTCTCAAACGCCATGAATTGTCTTGGACGATTGCTCTACTGATTGTATTACGTGTTCTACAAAATACTTATGAACCACACACAGATGCTTCATCCGTAGAACTGGTTTTCAGTGAAGCAATATCTTCCTGGCCAATTCATCGACGTCCATTTCTGCAATACATCACGCACGATCAGACAGACTTTCTGCAGCACTTGTACAAGCACATTGCTTGTTTTCATCCGCATCAATGTTCCAGACTGGCATCAGACTTTTGCATGTACTATGACATGGCCAGTTGTTCACACATTATGCTGTGCTGTACATGGACACACACCCTGTGTTACAAAGCAGTGCACTGATATTAAGATACTGCCGTCAACGGCAAGTTCACAATTGTCTCCACTGACTGCATCAAACTGGTGTACATCTTTCACGGCACATCACCAGCAAAATTTTCACTCTGGATGGAATGGGCACATAACAGAAAAATGTATCTGATAAATCCTTGTCTCACAATCGACTTTCTCGGGGCCGTCTTTTATTTCTGCCTTCTCTCCATATTTACAAATAACGGTTTACCATGGGTAAAGGTGCCCTCTTGAAAGACACACAGTTGTTGAGACAGCAAAGTAATTTTCTGAAAAAGCACACTTGAATGCTGTATGGTTTAGTTTCACATTGTGGTGTAAACAGCAGCCAGCATGTGTTAAACGGGTCGTGTACACTGTAATAAGTCAGTTATTCTGTACCATGCTTGCTGGATGTTTCATTGAAGGAAAAACCTAAGCAAAGCAATAATAGTAAAAGTGTTCAGTACAATTTACTTTTCGACTTTAATCTTTCCAAAATGGCTGATTACACACCGTTAGAAATAGTCAGAATAATAAAAATTGTTGGCAAGTTTCATGACAATTATGCAGCCCCGCAAAGATTGTATGCCGAAAGGTATCATGATGCCTGTCATCCCACGAAGGTTAGAATTACGTATCTGGTAAGACGAGCTGAAAGAGAGACCTTTAAGAGGCATAGACGAAAGACGGACGGAGAGAGGCGATTACGCTGGGAGTTCATGCTATCATCACTAAAGATTCACACCTTTTGACTCTTCAGATTCAGCAAATGCATACCGTGCCGCAATCAACGATATCTCTTATTTCAAAATACTTTAAATTTTACTCATATCGCTTAAATATCACTCAGCAATTGAGCCTGGGGATCCTGAGAGATGCGTGGCATTTTGTTGATGGGATGATACGCAAATATGTCGTGATCCCTTTTTCTTCGCATGCACTCTCTTTACATACGAGGCAAACTTTGACAACATGGTAGGATTCAATCTCCATAACGCTCACTACTGGGCTGCTTCCGCCCAATGCTGGCAACGAGATCACCGAACGCAGAGATGGTGGTCAATCAATGTCTGGGTGGGCATAGTTTGAGATTACGTGATAGGTCCTGTTTTTTTATGGTGAAATGTTGAATGGCTTGTGCTATCTTCATATTCTCCGGAATCTGGTGCTTCATTTACTAGAAAATATCCTCCTAGACATACGAGCATGTATGTGGTTTCAACATGACGGCACCCCTTCATATGAAGCCTTACCTGTCAGAAGGTACCTTAATGCAAGTTACCCAAGTCCATGCATTGGTGTTGGTAGTGCAATTCCTGAATTCCCGCCAAGATTGCAGACTTAACACCACTGGACAACTACTAACGAGGAGCTGTGAAGCAGAAGGTGTACACCAGTCCCACTGACGATGCCAGAAGATAAGAGAGAAAGGACTGTGGTGGCTTTCCAAGCAATCATCCACCAGACATGGAATGACGACGAGACCAGTTTCCAACAGTGTGCAAATTTGCATTAGCAAAATGGGCAGTTGACCCTGCATATGAGATCTTAAATTTCCAGGAACAAGCCCTTTGCAGGGCTAATGATGTGCAAAGTCCACTGCGCAACCTCCACGTGGTTCACATTGGTTTCCGCTAATGCCAACAGTATTTGCCTTCCAATTAATCACTACTGAAAAATTTCAAGGTCATTTAAAGTTCACAAAAACAGTGGACAGAGTTCAGAAACCAGATAAGATTTTCACTGAAAATTTTTCCCACTCTCGCTTTGTTCTCAAGACACTGGTAACCTGGGAGTTACAATGAAGTACCCCTGGTGACAAACCATTAGTTTTTCGAAAAAATGTACCTTACAAACAATGCTTTTTTTTGTGTAGAATACGAATACGGAATAAAAAATAGGGTTATTATTTGTAAAAATGGACTTGACCTTGGTGTGACCTTGAAAACATGGTTCAAGGTCATTTTGAGGTAACCACTCCATGACCCCCTTAAATATTACAACTTTTACTAAATACTCCTCCAGAGATATCGGCCAGTACAGATTAAAATGGGGCACCCTTTATACAGGTATTGAAATTTGGAAGCTTTCGGAGCCAGCTGCTGCTGCTGCTGCTGCTGCTGCTGCTCCTGACAGAAGGATTGAAAGGGAAGGAAGACAGGTGAAGGAAAAAGAAACTGGTGAGGTTTAGGAAACGGGGAGAGTTCAGGAAAGTCACTCAGTACCACTGTGTCAGGGGAGACTTGCTGGACGGGATGAGAAGGAAAGACTGAGTCTTGGACAATGTGTAATTTGAAAACCTAAGAGCATAAAGGTGGAAGACTAGGTAATATGCAGGACAGTGATTACTAACAAAACATTGTGCACGAGTTAATAAGAGCTGAAAGCTAAGTGCATTGCATTTGTTAGAGGTAGGACAAAGTAGACAGGTCAAATAAAAGATACAGAATACTAAACGGTAGTGAAGAACGGAATAGTTACTGAGAAGGAATGCTGATATGGAGGAAATTAACGTAAATTAAGGCCAGGTGGATGGCAAGAACCAAGGACATGTTGTGACACAAGTTCCAACTGCAGAGTTCTGAGAAACTGTTGTCCGAGAGAAGAAGACAGATAGCGAAGTCCACTGAGCAACCTCCATTTAGGTCATGACTGTTAAGTTGTTGAACATGTTCTGCAACACGATACTGTGTATTGTTAGTATAAACCCCCCTGCCTACGCCCATTCATCGTAACTGACAACTTGATGACAGTCATGCTGTGAAAGACCCAACAGTGTTTATTTACCAGCTGCTACACAACATGCAAGTCATTTCACAGGTGGCTCTTCCTTTGATGATACTTGTTTTGCCAGTTACTGGACCGATATAGGTGATGGTAGGAGGGTACATAGATAAGTCTGAACAAGGATGTTTGCCTCAAATGCTAAGGCTGTATGGGTGGGAACTTTTAACATGGAAAGGAGGCAACTGCCAAAATGTAAGTACTGTTGTTTGGTACATCTACATCTACATTCTACATTTATACTCCCCACCCAATGGTGTGTGGCGGAGGGAACTTTACGTGCCACTGTCATTACCTCCCTTTCCTGTTCCAGTCAAGTATGGTTCGCGGGAAGAACGACTGCCGGAAAGCTTCCGTGCAAGCTCGAATCTCTCTAATTTTACATTCATGATCTCCTCAGAAGGTAGAAGTAGGGGGAAGCAATATTCGATACCTCATCCAGAAACGCACCCTCTCGAAACCTGGACAGCAAGCTACACCACAATGCAGAGTGCCTCTCTTGCAGAGTCTGCCACTTGAGTTTGCTAAACATCTCCTTAACGCTATCACGCTTACGAAATAACCCTATGATGAAGTGCGCTGCTCTTCTTTGGATCTTCTCCATCTCCTCTGTCAACCCGACCTGGTACGGATCCCACATTGATGAGCAATACGCAAGTATACGTCAAACGAGTGTTTTGTAAGCCACCTCCTTTGTTGATGGACTACATTTTCTAATGACTCTCCCAATGAATCACAACCTGGCACCCGCCTTACTAACAATTAATTTTATATGATCATTCCACTTCAAATTGTTCCGTAGGCATACTCCCAGATATTTTACAGAAGTAACTGCTACCAGTGTGTGTTCCGCTATCGTATAATCATACAATAAAGGAGCCTTCCTTCTATGTATTCACAATACATTACATTTGTCTATGTTAAGGGTCAGTTGCCACTCCCTGCACCAAGTGCCTATCTGCTGCAGATCTTCCTGCATTTCGCTACAATTTTCGAATGCTGCAACTTCTCTGTATACTACAGCATCATCCGCAAAAAGCCGCATGGAACTTCCGACACTATCTACAAGGTCATTTATATATATTGTGAAAAGCAATGGTCCCATAACACTCCCCTGTGGCACGCCAGAGGTCACTTCAACGTCTGCAGACGTCTCTCCATTGATAACAAGATGCTGTGTTCTGTTTGCTAAAAACTCTTCAATCCAGCCACACAGCTGGTCTGATATTCCGTAGGCTCTTACTTTGTTTATTAGGCAACAGTGCGGAACTGTATCAAACGCCTTCTGGAATTCAAGGAAAATAGCATCTACCTGGGAACCTGTATCTAATATTTTCTGGATCTCATGAACAAATAAAGCGAGTTGGGTCTCTCACGATCGCTGTTTCCAGAATCCATGTTGATTCCTACAAAGTGGATTCTGGGTTTCCAGAAATGACACGATACGTGAGCAAAAAACATGTTCTAAAATTCTACAACAGCTCGATGTCAGAGATATAGGCCTATAGTTTTGCGCATCTGCTCGACGACCCATCTTGAAGACTGGGTCTACCTGTGCTCCTTTCCAATCATTTGGAACCTTCAGTTCCTCCAAGGACTTGCGGTACAAGGGTGTTAGAAGGGGGCAATTTCTTTCGCGTACACAGTGTAGAATCGAACTGGCATCCAGTCAGGTCCAGATGACTTTCCTCTGTTGAGTGATTTCAGTTGCTTTACTATTCCTTGGACACTTATTTTTATGTCCAGTTTAATGTGAACAGAAGTGTGTAGCTCACCTTCGGTGAGGACAAGGTCAACAGCAAGGGAAGTGGCATGGGATTCGGAATAGATCACTGAGAAATATACTTGAGAGAATGTACATAGTTACACACAGCTTGACTACTGACTCATTATTCTGTTTCAGCCTTTGAAGAGACAATTCTGCACTCAAGTAAAATGTCTCCGAACTGTTCATAAGCAAGTTGAGTGCCACTGTCCACTGTTCTGATAAAGTTATTATTCTATGTAATTTGGAGAGTGGATCATTTACACACTAGCTGGGTTGGAAGATGCACGTCTAATAATTCTCTAACAGTCCTAAGCACAGCTGCACTGACAACACTATCAATTATACTATAGTTCCAGCACAACAGCAGTACTTTATGTGGCATACAATTTCTACAAATGGCTAAAGGCTGTAACCACAGCAGTCATTATCTGATATTTAACTGTAGCAAATCATACCAAAAATGATGCACTTTCGATAAATAATCACTGCACTGTACATTTGAAATAGCATACTGTCATAGCATAGACAAATTTAACTTCCTGTCACTTTTTTGCAGCAAACCACACCATCAATTATGTGTTTGGGAGATCTTCAATATGCAGGTCCATTGAATCAGCATATTTTCATAATACCCATGTCAAAATACAAAAACCACCAAATACAAAGTTCATCTCCACATGACTTAATCCTATATGATTTTTTCCCAAGTCCTGCTAATGATGTAAAACGTATGCAGCACCTCACTGGCTACATTTCTGTCCATGAAGCAAAAATATAACTTGGGAGATACTACTTTTCTAAATTCGCAATGTAGTGGAATGTGAAATTTCTCAGCGTGACATTGTGAAACTCTACTAGCTCCTCATTCAGAAATGCCTTCACATACTGAGAAAGGATGCTTTTGCACTGCTGCTTTAACCACATGTTTGGTGGATTAACTTTGATGGGAAACTTTACTACCCATCTTGCAATCCAGAATTTATCACTTAATGATTTTCTTCTTTTCATGAAGCTTTCCTGGGTGGTAGTTAATGTTTTTCAAGTGATGCCAATGTTAAAAATGCAGTGAAAACACAGGAACTCTACAGTTCATGGAAAGATCTCTCACATTTATAAATAAATTAGGTATTGCATGGATAAATAACGCAGGCTTCAGTTTTGTACAGGACATGCTTTCTGTTAGTGAAATATTTGGCGTTTAAAAAAATTTAACCAATTTCACACATCTTTCATATATCTTCTACATGCATTACGGTAGAACCTTAGACAGAATTAAGTTACACATGAAAATTAAGATTTACTCTGGCACACGTTGTAAGTTGTCCGTTTATTTGGTTACCATTAAGGGTCTCCATGGTGCAGCAAGCTCAATCACTATCTCGTTCATTCTTAACCCTGTATCTATCATATTGAGATGGCAACAGAACAGCAATTTTGTTTTGTCAGTTTCAGTAAGCGCAATTCATAACCACACAGCACGCGAGTTGCTTTGCGGAAGTTTGTGAAACACTATGCTTTCAGTATTGCATTTAGTATACAATCATCAACTAAACACCAGTTTGGCCACAGGCCTGACACAACAGCTTATATACGGAGAGGAAACAGCAAAATCACTAAATGTACACAAGGGGCACTTGGAGACTATCCACCTCCCAACTACAACTCAGATTGCTTTGTGCATAAGCCCCGGATCAATTATATTTCCGAACCACAGCAATACTAGATAGAAGTGTCTGCAAATGTAATACAACCCTAAACTTTTCAAGTGACAAATTTTGGGAAAAACCTCATCTTATAATTGGATAAACACAGTAAGTAGAAGATACATTAAGGCACCGCAACACTGCACTCCAACCATCACGAGACTGAATGCAGCTTGGTGGCGTTGCATGCATATGACAAACTGATTGAAGTATGTAAGAGGAGTAGAGATGAATCTGGAATGATTCTAGCAATGATTAGGGTTGCAAATGAGGAAGTCCACTGAAATAAGCAACTTTGTGAAAGGACTGATTGTCATGTCCTAACACCTCTGTATGGGCATCTCCAAAAATGGCAAAGCTGGTCAGCTGATTACATGTTACTGTCATGAAAATCCATGAAAAGTGGTTGAAGGATAGTAAATCCACAAGCGGGCAACAAAGAGTTGGATATCCACACTTCATCACAGAATGTAGAGGTTATTTGTCCATTCTAAAGCAGAATAGGTGAGAACCTGTAGTAGAAATGATGACAGTAAAATGCTGGTAAAACATGGCAGTGTCCACTGCTCAAGGGACACAGCTGAACATGGAGTTCAGCAGCAAATAACCCCAGTGTGCTCCATTTGACCCACCGGGTTTTGGGTACACTTTATTTGGAGCGAAGAGTTGCTGGAAACATTCAACTTAGCACAGGCTGGTGGGTGCAGTATTATGCTATAGGGGATATTTATCTGGGTATCCATATGACTGGAAATAGTAACCAAAGACAACAACTGCTGCTGACTATATGAACATTATTACAGACCATCTGCATCCCTTCATTCGTCTATTTCATGGGGCTGACCAGCAAGTTTGACTCTCAATGATTTTTTTTTTCTAGAGGGGTTAGGGTGCGAGTGACTGGTGGGGTGTAGGTGCTTTCCCAGCGACAACTTGGGACATCCTTGTCTGCTAGAATCCAAAACAGAAAGTAGCTGATGCAAAGCAGGAAGACTGCAAAGCAGGGAGACTACAAAGCATTAGGCAGTGCAAGAAAACATTTTGGGATCTGTAGCAAACAGACTATAAGATCCTTTTGAAACAGCATCAATTAAACAATTTTTAATATACTGGTCAGACCGGACACTCAACCAACGCCGGATGATGCATGAGACATACAGGACACTTGCCACGACCCCAACAAGGAAGAGCTACTTGGCACCTGGCCACAAGTGCCTGCTTGAATCGTGGAACCAGAGGCCACGAAACATGTGACACCACACCCCCTCCCCTTCTCCTTCCCAGCAGTAATTGCCCTGCCATGTGGCCAGACAGTGACCAGGTCAATACGGGCACTGCTGTGGCTCCTGATAAAATAAGAGCCAGCAATTGGGGATGCTATCTGCAAACTCTCGTGCACAGCTTGGGTTGTCCCACAAAACTTTAACACCATCACTGCCTAGTAACAGCATGCATTTAGGCATTGTCACAACCCATATGATAATTCCCTTTATCCATGAACAACAATTAATAAAAACCATGGTAATGAACCTGAGGCACTCATCAATACAACTGGCATGTTACTGTTTTCTCACTTTTAACAGCAACAGCACAAAGAGCATTTTTATGGTAAGAAATGATTTAATGTCATCCATTTACTTTCTCCTCAGTTGGCACATCCAATCCTTTTATTTATTATTAAGATGCTGATGCTACACTCAAATGCAATAACATGAACATTAACATTAATGAAACAGTCAGGAAAACTAATAAAATACATCACTATTCAAGTGAAAGGCAATCACCTTCACCAAAAGAAGCTGTAGGGAACTCAGAATTACCAGGGTACGGTTGAAAGAAATGCCTCCTGCAGATCATAGTATTAAAATCCTAATGGTAAACTGCTGAAGCACTCTCAACAAAGTGTCAGAGTTTGAAGCACTCACGAAAAGCAGTGAAGCTCACATAATACTAGGTACAGAAAGCTGGTTGAGACCTGCTATCAAGCAGCGAGATTTTTCGGGAAAATTTAAGTGTATATTGACAGGATAGGCAAATGGAAAATGGTGTATTTGTCACAGCAAAAAAAAAAAAAAAAAAAAAAAAAAAAGCATCAAAATAGAAATTTAAGCTGCATGCAAGATAGTTTGGGCAAGCCTCTATCAGGGGTGGGATAACATTATAACTGGATCCTTCTATTGCCCACAAGACTCATCTCCTGATGTGATTAAACACTTTAAGGAAAACCTCAGTTCACTTGTACATAAATTTCCCAATCATATTGTAATCATCAGTGGAGACTTTCATGATGAAACAATTAACTGGGAAAATTACAGTTTTGTTAGTGGTGGGCATGAAAGCCACCCTGTAAAACATCACAAAACATCATCTCCGAAAACTATCTCAAATAGAAAGTTATGGACCCCACTCATAACGGAAATATATTGGATTTAATGGCAACAAATAGACCTCAGCTTCAGGTCTCTGAGGATGTCCACATTGAAACTGGTATAGTGACCCTGACACAGGTGTGGCAACAATGACTGCCAAAGTACAAAGAACAATTAAAACAAGCAGAAAGATACGTATGTTCATTAATTAGATAAAAAAATCAGTAGTGTCACATCAGCTCGTGGACGAGTCAGGGATGAAACTGAAAATAGTAAAGCAAAAGCTGAAATGCTTAACTACATTTTCAAATGTTCCTTCACAAAGGAAACCCAGGAGAATCACTCCAGTCTAATCCTCATAAAACTGAAAAGATGACTGAAACAACTATTAGTGTCAGTGGTGTTGAGAAATAGCAGATTTGTTAAAACTGAATAAAGTTCCAGGTCCCAATGGAATTCCTGTCAGATTCAACACAATTTGCGGCAGAATTAGCCCCTCTTCTCACTTTAATCTATTGTAGTAATACCATGCCCAGTTCTTGGAAAAAGGCATAGGTCACACCCGTCTACAAGAAACATAGTAGAAGTGATCCACAAAACAACTGTCCAGTATTCTTGACATTGATTTGTTGCAGACTCTTAGAACATTTTCTGAGCTCAAATATAATGAGGTATCTTGAACAGAATGACCTCCTCAATGCCAACCAGCATGGTTTTTGAAAATTGGGTGAAACCCAACCCGCACTTTTTTCACATGACATGCCTTGGATAAAGGCAACCAAGTAGACGCAGTGTTTATTGATTTCCAAAAAGCAGATGACTTTGTACTGCATCCACACTTAATGTCAAAAGTATGATCATAAGGGGGTATCAAGTGAAATTTTTGACTGGATCAAGGACTTTTTGGTAGGGAGGTTTGGATGGAGAGTCATCATCAGAGATAGAAGTACCTTCGGTTGTGTTCCAGAAGTGTGCTGGGACCCTTGCTGTTGATGATGTATATTAATGACCTTGCAGACAATGTCAATAGTAAAAATCAGGCTTTTGGCATATGTTGAAGTTATCGATCATGAAGTACTCTCTGTGAGAAGCTGCATAAATATTCAGTCAGATCTTTACAAGATTTTAACATGGTTCAGAGATTGGCAACTTGCTCTAAATGTTCATAACTGTAAAACTTTGCACTTCACAAATCTAAAAAAACTTAGTACCCTACGACTATAATATAAATGAGTCACTGTTGGAATCTTCTAATGGTTCAAATGGCTTTGAGCACTATGGGACTTAACAGCTATGCTCATCAGTCCCCTAGAACTTAGAACTACTTAAACCTAACTAACCAAGGGACATCACACAACACCCAGTCATTACGAGGCAGAGAAAATCCCTGACCCCGCTGGGAATCGAACCCGGGAACCCGGGCGAGGGAAGCGAGAATGCTGCCGCACGACCACGAGCTGCGGACTTCTGACTAATACAAATACGTAGACGTTACACTTTGTACAGATATGAAATGGAAATATCACATAAGAGCAGTTGTGGGTAAAGTGGGTAGTAGATTTTGGTTTATTGGTTGAATACTAGGTAAGTGCAATCAGTCTATAAAAGAGATTTCTCACAAATCACTTGTGCAAGCCATCCTAGAATAATGCTCAGTTGTGTGGGACCCGTATTGGATAGGTCTAACAGGGGATATTGAATGTATACAGAGAAGGGCAGCTCAAATGGTCATAGGTTTGTTTAATCGATAGAAGTGTGTCACAGAGATACTGAAGGAACTGAAATGGCAGACTCTAGTTTCACGAACCGACTTTAAATCATTGTTCTAGGGATATGTTAAAATCCCCTAAATATCGCTCCAACAAGGATCATGAGGATAAGATTAGAATAATTACTGCACACAGAGGCATTGAAACAATCATTCTTCCCATGCTTCATATGTGAATGGACCAGGAAGAAGACCTAATAACTGGTACAATGGGACGTACCCTCCGATATGCACCTCACTGTGGTATGCAGGGTTTAGACGTAAACGAAGATGTAGAAGCAGCTTGGGAGAAGGTAGCATAACCAAGATAAAATTAAAGTTGTAAAGATATTGGACCAAAGAGCTGACTTTTGAATATTATCACATATTACCATACTAGGAAGACAGTGAACAGGCTTACTAACCCAGTTGTGCACCTTCATTGTGTTAGCCCTATTTCTTGCAAGCAAAATGGATTCCACACCCGGCAACCCACACTGTGCATTTTAACTACATTACAGCAGGCACATTATCAAACCAAATTATAATTTTTATTCGACACTAGGGTCCTAGTTCAAATAATTAAGTTTCCTTACCGCAATGACATCATCTGCAATAGCGTTATCTCCAATAAATCTGGATCGAAGGCCCACAAATCTTCTGGTGCATGTCCAGATTCCACTAACTTCCTTTTCAAGTGATTTAAGAGTTGGACTGATTGACTTCCATCAAGTGACTCGCACAAAATGTACAGAGCCTTGCGAACAATATGCACATATACTGAAGTTTCATTGTTGTCCGGAAGAAATCTGGAAAAAAAAGTATAATACATATTTTTAAATAAACCACTGTATACATATAAAACATTTTTTAGTCCCTTATACTTGCACATCCCTGCCCTAAAATTTAATCCATGAAAATTAGGATTGCACTAATCAGTTCCATGACAACCTTCAACAAACACCATACTGCACTAACTGTCAAATTCATACAGAGAGTTGTGCACAGGCTTCGCTGTAGCTAAGACATTTCCCCTGTACATTCCCTTTTACTACTAGTGGTCGGTTGTTCCGCAGCAATTGGCAGTTTTCACTCACCAAGTGTTCGCCATCCCTCACCAAGTGTCAGATGCCCACAGCATCAAGCAGTGTACGAGGGGTTTTCAATAAGGAGAGCAACATGTTCTTTTCTGAAGGTAGATTGGTTTTATTCACTATTCCAATATTAATATTATTCTGCACTCTTTTGGCTACAAAACCTTGTTTTTCAAATTAATCTCCATTCAATGCAATGGTCTTATGCCACCTTACTGGGATGGCTTTTATGCCTGCATGGTACCAACCTACCAGTCAATGCTGGAGTCAACGTTTTCCGTATCATCAAGTACTGCTTGTCACAGAGTACATCATTCATTGGGCACACAGTTTGAAGTCTGGAGGTGTGAGAGCCAGGCTGTAAGGTTGATGAGGAACAACAGACCAATGAAGTTTTATGAACTCGTCTCAGGTGCGCAGACTTTTGAGAGGCCTTGTGTAGTTTTGGAGAAGGAAAAGTTAGTTTGCAGTTTTGTGGTAATGAATACACTGAAGTCGTTTCTACAATTTCCTGAGGGTAGCACAATACATGCCCAAGTCGATTGTTGCACCATGGAGGAGGATACTAAACAGAATAATCTCCGAGTCCTAGAAGACCATTGTCATCATGTCACTGGCTGAGGGCATAGGTTTGAACTGTTTCTTCACGGAAGACGTGGTGTGCCACCACTCCATGGACTGTTGTTTTGTTTCTAGTTCGAAGTGATTAACCTGTATCACCACCTGTGATTATGTTCGAGAAAGAATTGTCACTATCAGCCTCTTAACACACAAGCACAGATGTTTCTTCATTACTCTTCAGGACCTCCTGTTAGGCAGCGAAGAACCCAGCGGGCACACACCTTTGAGTACCCAACTGGCAGACGACTCTTAGCACTACCAACAGAGATGTCCAGCTGTGCAATAATGTGTTTCATTGCGATTCATCCATCACGTCAAATGAGATGGTCTGCACGTTCCAACATTGTAGGGATCACAGCTGTGTGTGGTCAGCTGGCACATGGGAAATCAGACATGTCTAGGCAAACCTGGATTGCAATGATGACAGATGCCTCACCCAATGACTCATCATGCTATTGTTCACTGCCAGGTCTCTGCAGATGATGGAGCACAGTAAATTGCTTTTTCTAGAATTCACATTGTGGCAACACTGTTGGTTGAATAGAGGGGAGAATGGGCGTGGTCGATAGGCGCTGTCATTTTATGAATTGTATTTCTCAAATTCCCATTCAATCATTGCACTAGAGGGTGCTTTTCATTTGTGATTTGTAGTACCCCCACACGGATGTGCTCCTGGATGGCAATCAATTTTAAATTGGGTAAACGCATTCACGACAACAGGAGATGTGTCATCTGTACGAAGAGGACCTAAGAGAAACATTACAGCACCACAAAATGCCACAAAATGAAGAAAGAGTTAGAGCAGCAGTACTTCAATGTCCGAAACGCTCAGCTCAGAAACACACACTTGCTCTTTGCATTTCATGACACTCTCTCCACCAGCTTCTTAAGGAAGAACTGAATTTTCATCTGCATAAATTGTGTGTGGCCTATAAACTGTCAGTACAGGATTGTGTAACACAAAGAACATCTTGTGAAAACATGCTTGCAACCGTACCCCGTGACGCAAATGTGTCCTTTTCTGATGAGGCCCATTTTCATCTCAGTGGGTGTGTAAACAAAATATGCACTACTGGCATGACACAAACCCAGGCAAATTCATCAGAGATCCCTGCAATCAGATCGTGTCACTGTGCAGTGTGCCATACTATGAGTAGGCGTCAGTGGCCCTTACTTTTTCCAGGAAAATCGTCATGCTGTATCTGTGAATTCGGATTGTTACTTAAATACGCTGCAAGAGTTTTTCCAGCCAGCTTTCAAGGCTATGCAATTACAGGATACCTGCTTTCAACAAGATGCTGCCACTGCACACTGAGCACACTTACCATGAATTTTTTGATGTAAACATTTCCTGGAAGGCTTATCTCTCGGATGAGGGATCTCAACTGCACACTCACCGGACTTAGCCCCATGCGAGCCAGATATACTGTTCGAACTATGTAGTTAGAAACTTCCATTATTGTCCATTATGATAAAAATAAACCTGGAAGTTTCTAAGTGTTAATTATTTTTTATTTCACTCCCAAATCAGCAATTTACAGCGCTCCACCCTGTACAAGCACAAAGAATATCTATGATTCTCTGTTTTTCTGCCAAAAGAAACTTTTGGAGCACACCTCTGTAACAGATGTCATTTTGTAGGCTACATGCACCACCACCACCACCACCACCACCACCACCACCACCAATCTCAACTACCTGAAAGAATAGTGGCTGAAGCAGAAATGTTCCACAACAAATTCTGCATTTTGTCAACCAAAGAAAAGAAAAATGTGTTGCATTACTTATCAAATGCCCCATGTAGAGCAGGTGATATGGTTGGCCACACAAACAATCTCTTGTCTGTAGAGTTCTGCTCACACTATTCGGAAACAACCTGGGAGCAATGGGGTAATTCACTAAACTACTGCAAGTCCATGTCTTCTACTGGTAGTTGTAGCCAAACAAATTATTCAATTCACAATTGCATACTAGGTTTCCATACAGTTTGCTCGCTAGAGACAGAGATACATGCAGTCTATTTCATCACATATTAACATACAATACACGGAAATATTTCGTCATATACCCTAATAGAATACTATATCAAGCAGGACACATCGCACTGCTTCAAAGGGAATTCAATGTACTCATACCCACTTATTAGTAAGCACCGACATGTAAAATGACCAATCATCCAGGCAAACTTTCGACGAGCTTTCCATGCTCAGCGGTAGCATTCCCGAAATAATATTTATGTTGGCTCCCGTTAACATATAGTGGGCACTAGTGCAAGAATGAACTGGCTACAGTATTCTGTAACAAGATGGTAGTTCTACATGGTATGGTACTCACTAGCTGTTGCTGTTCTTCAATAAATTAACAACTGGTTTGCTACACTAAGGAATATTTATCTGCTTGAAAACTATTCAAAGTACTCATCTACATCCACAACACAGCAGTACACGAGGCTCAAGTGTAAGGTACTCATGATCTGATAACAATAAATCTAAATAATAAAACAAACCTTACCCATCTTGCACTGTCATGCTCTGTGTGTGTGTGTGTGTGTGTGTGTGTGTGTGTGTGTGTGAGGGGGAGGGAGGGAGGGAGGGAGGGAGGGAGGGAGGGAGGGAGGGAGGGAGGGAGGGAGGGGAGGGAGAGGGAGGGAGGGAGGGAGGGAGGGGAGAGAGAGAGAGAGACTACTGTAAAAAACAAAAATTCAGTAAATAAATGATAAATATACTATTACAATGCAATGTAGGCCACACTACACAAGAAGAAGACTGAGTCTTCCTCTATGTCTACATGGTTACTCTGCAAATCACACTTAAGTGCCTGGCAGAGGATTCACTTAACCACCTTCACACTAATTCTCTATTTTTCCATTCTTGAACAGCACAAGGACAACATGAACAGAGCTTGGGCAAAGCAGACACTTATCTCTTTCTGTGAAAACTCTGATTTCCCTTATTTTATTATGATAATCATTTTTCCCTATGTAGGTCAGCATCGACAAAATATTTTCGTAATCTGAGGAGAAATTTCATGATGAGGTCCTGCTGCAACAAAAAACATCTTTGTTATGTCCACTCCATATTCTGTATTGTATCTGTTACACTCTCTGCCCTATTTCTCAATAATACAAAGCATGCTGCCCTTCTTTGAACTTTCTCAATGTACTCTGATAAACCTATATGTGGCAAGGGCTCCATGCCATGCAACAGTACTCCAAAAGAAGATGTAAGCATAGTGAAGACAGATTCTTTAGTAGGTCTGTTGATCTGTTGAATCTTCTAAGTCTTCTGCCAATAAAATACAGTCTTTGGTTTGCCTTCCACACATTTTCTGTGTATTCTTTTTTATTTAAGTTTTTCATAATTGCAATTCCTAGATATTCAGTTGCATTTACAACCTTTAGATTTCACTGATTAACCCTGTAACTGAAGTTTAATAGATTTCTTTTAGCACTCACATTTCTAGTTATTTATGGACAACTGTCAATTTTCGCACCATACAGATATTTTATCTAAATCATTTTACAATTAGTTTTGATCTTCTAATGACTTGACTGGACAATAAATAGCAGCAGCATCTCCAAACAACCTAAGATTATTGCTCAGACTGTCTCCTAAATCTTTCATATAGATAAGGAACAGCTTAGGGCCTGTAACTCTACCTTTGGTAATATCAGAAATAAATTCCATTTTACTCAATGACTTTCTGTCAATTACTATGAACTGTGATCTCCAACAGGAACTCTAGAAATACAGACTGAGTTTGAAATCCTTTGTTGAGTGTGTGTCAAGAGACCATTCCCTTCGAGGTAATTCATAATGTTCACACACTATGTGTGTTTCAGAGGGCTGCTGCATATCGACATTAATGATGTGGACCTGTAATTAAATGGATTATTCCTACTGCCTTTCTTGAACATGTGTGGGATCTGTGCAACTTACCCATCTCAACTTTCCAATCTTTGAATACAGATCTTTTGTCGAACGAGCAGTTGTATATGATTGTTAAGTATCAATGTATTGCATCAGCATACTCTGAATGGAACATAATTGGTATACAATCGGGAGCAGAAGACTCAATATTTACTTTGTCTTCTTTGGTGATCGAATTTCGGAAGGCTGTGTTCAGCAATTTTGCTTTAGCATCACTGTCATTGATAGTATTTCCATTGTTATCATGCAGACAAGGCACTGATTGTGTCTTGTCACTACTTTACATACAAACAGAATCTCTGAACTGTGCTTCAGGTTTCGAGATAAAGTTTCGTCATGGAAACTATTATAAACATCTTTCACTTAAGTCCTTGCGAAATTCTGAACTTCTGTAGATCACCAATCTTGGGAATCGTGCATTCGTTTAAATTTGGCATGCTTTTTTCATTGTTTCTGCGACAGTGTTTTGTGTACCATGGGAGATCAGCTCCGACATTTGTTAATTCATTTGGTATAAGATTATAAATTTGAATGAAATATCTTTTAGACTGTTTACTAGTATTTGCTCTAGTTCCTGTACCCACTGTGTTTTGTTGTTCTGCCCTTAGTTAATACTATCTTTATCTATTTGATTTGCCTGTTTCTATTTCAGTGGAGGAAATTCACTCATGTTTCTTTCCTCTATACAGAATCATAAGTAGGTGCATTTTTCCCCACAAAACCCTACCCTGTAGTCTTATTAATATATGTTACTGTTTTTTATATGATGGTCTCCTAACCACTGATTACCATTATTTTTTTTGTTCTGTAGGAACAGCCAAAATTTGACCGTTTCCAATAAATTAATGTTTAACTAAATTAATGCTTTGTATTTGAGGATATTTCTATCTTCAAGCACATTACAGACTAGAAAAATCTAGATAATAACATGTCTTTCACTTAATGGTAACTGACAAAACAACACAACTTCTCTAATTCTATATAAGTAATTTTATCACCCATATGCCTTGTAGAAAGTCAGAACCATGAACTTACAAAAACTACTTTAAATTGTTTTGTATTACAACTGAAAAGTAGTTGCAGATTAAATTATGAATGAAAAAGTTCTTAACAATGAAGGGCTGAAAATATGCAAACCATGAATAACTACTCTGAGAAGTTTAATCACAAAGATATTGTCAAAAATGCATATTCTTATAAAATGAAGATAAAAGTGATTACATATAATTCAATGGAGTAGTCTGAAGAAAAAAAAAACCATACCAAGAGCAATATGAACTATTCTGTAGATGAGCTTCAGTAATTTATATGTACATTATTAAAATTTTTAATGTTTCACAAGACACTCTTAATCCAACCAGTTGAATGCTAGTGACATTTTAAATAAATTGGAAGACCTGCCTATGAAGGACCATCTTCTATTGTGAATCAGTGACATACCATAAGAGAAAGAAGTTAGAAAATGTACAGTGTTTGATGAGAGCTTTGAAAAAGTTTTTTTCAAACACTGTCTCACTAGAATCAATGGCCACAATGGTGACAAAGGAAGACAGGACACACTTAATGCCACTACATCTTGAGGCAGGTATCCACGGAATGTACTTTTATTCTGTAGCAACCAGAACCATTGCCATTAAGCAATTAATGCATTATCAGTTGTTTTTTTCAGACTGCAACAAATATTAATTCTCGTCTGACTTCCCCATTCAGGACTAAGGCTACCAAGCATGCCAATGAAAATTACCGATCAGTATTCCCAACAGTAGGTAATTGCAACCATTAACTCAATGACCCACAAGCCAAGAAATACTAATACAAAAACTGAACATCTGCTGCATCAGTACCATATCTGCACAGAACAATGCCAGAAGCCAGGAAGAACATTGAGTCAAATTCTCATAGTGCAGTTCGAGTATGCACAGCTGGAGTATGCACAACTTACTGAGCACAAAAACATCAAGTCCACAACAGTATTTGTCATGTTGTAAGAATGATCTGTTTTTCAAGAATCCTGCTGAAATTGTAAACATTGTATAAAAGCTAGGACAGTGTCAACAAATATAGTTCAAGAAATTCAACATCAAGCAAGGTGGACTTGCAGGGGGTTGGATTGTCCTGAAGAAGATCCACTCATAACATGGAAATGTCAGCCAAAGCACCTGACAAATTTTAACAGATTTATGTATCACAGAAATCTCAGAAGACTATATCTAAAATGTCTATCATTACCTCTTATTAACAATAGGTGTATGATGTGGTGATTATGATCATATACTGGGTGTCTGAAAAGTGTGTAGTTTTTTTTACAGGGGATTATCAGACCAAATTGATTGTGCTGAGGTACTCAGTGAATAAGGCTGTATTCCTATTGACGTTCATTTGTTATTTATTCAAATCACATACAGCGTGTGCTAGTTCTCGGGCCATAAGACTACCATGCCATATTACAGTTTTGCCAATGGATTCTAAGACGGAGCACTAGATTCACAAAAAATGGGATAATAAATTACCACAGTAATCACAGATTGACAAATTATTCAAATCCTTGAGAATCATGGCAGCAAGGTTATCAGATTCACTTTAGTACCAATGTGGTGGCAGGAACTGTTCCTGCAGAATCTAAGAAAAATTAACAGGCAACTGTTTATCAACAACTGCTGCGCAACAATCTCACACATTATTACAAAATTTTATTCTAGCAAAAGATAATAGATAGTTTTATGCACACTGGAGCTCCACATTTATTTTCTATGCCCCATAGAATAGTACCAAATGCAAATATTCCGTGAGATATGGATTGGTTGATGGATTGTTTGGTTTTAGGATGCAAAAACAACTGTGGTCACATTCACCCAACTCAAAGTATAGAACACGAAGACAGAGGGGAGTTAAAAAACTACTACACATCAATCCCAGTCAGCATAAGAGAAGACAGCTAAAAACAGAGACTTGGTGAAAGGTACATAAAATACACCACAGAGAAACAAAGGGAAAGAAAAGGCCTTCACCACATGTTAAGAATAAAAAATAAAACGCAGTCAACAACCCATGCATCAATTGCTAAAATGGCGGATAACTTTGATGTTTGATGGCAAACCCAAGTGGGAACATAAATGGTTAAAACATGGGCATTCCACCAGGAAATGGAGGACAGTTAAAACTTGGGCACAATGTGCACGAAGTGGTGGGGGAGCACCACTTAAATGGCGATGGCTAACATGCAACCTTATTAAAATGACCTCTCCCAGCGGCAGGGCCAAGAGTTGGTCATCCAAACCACTCCAAGAATCTTAATAATCTGGAGCTTCTGCCCATGAAGGGAGGACAAATGCCAGTGCCAAAGTGACACCACCTCCTGACAGATGGCAACACAGATATCACCGGAGGGAATATAGGAACTAGTGGGCAGAGGTATGAGGACTGTAGCCTTGGCAGCAGCCTCATTTCCTGGCAGATCGACATCACCAGGAACTTACATAAACATCACAGTGCCTCCATCAACATTGAGCAAGTCACAGTTTTATTGGACTCATTGAACTAAGGAATGGGGGTGTACACTGCACAGAGACTTTGAATAGCGCTGAGAGACTAGTCTGAGCAGAGGACACCACAATTTAAAGCCTGTGTCGCCAGATGTACTCTGTGGCCTGATGCAAGTCGAAGAGCTCTGCTGTAAATACTGAGCAGTGTGCGGGAAGCAGATACTGAAAAGTGTTGGCACCAATGATGAAGGCACACCTGATACCACAGCCAGTCCGAGAGCCATCAGCATGCACAACGGTACTATTGTGAAGTTCCACACAAAGGTCATGGAATTGAAGAATATAGAGTGAGGCCTTAGGAATTGAATGAAGGCCAAGGTAAACATGGGCCGCTGCACGAAGCCAAAGTGGTGAAGGATTCACACCCACCAGAAAAGCTTTAGGCAACAGAGAAGATGGACGCACCCCATACTGGTGATCAAAGGAGTCATCAAAGGAGGAGGCATAGGGTGTGTGGCCATGCACGGCAGACAAACGGCATGCACACCTGCTGAGGAGATAGTCATGGCAGTAGGACAATGGTAGTTCAGAAGCTTCGACTTACAGACTCTCAACCGGGCTAGTGTAAAAGGTGCCAGTGGCCAGACAGATGCCACAATGGTGGCTAGTGTTGAGAGATGCAAAAACAAAGCACCTGTAGCCTAGTTTCGAATGGACAAGGAACCTGTAAAAACAGAGGAGGGTGGTTCAATCTTCTCCCCAGGAAGTACCATTGAGGGCACGTGGGACATTAAGGGACCTCGTACAGCGGGCTGCCAGATAAGACACATGGGAGGATCAGGAGTGTTTCCTATTGAGTATGAGTCCCAGGAATTTTGCAGTTTCAATGAACTAAACAGCAATAGGCCCAAAATGTGAAGACGGTGGAAAAAACCAACTGCACCGCCAGAAATTCAGACCAACAATTTTTTTAGTGAAAAAACAAAAGCCATTATCGATGCTCCACGAGTACAGACAATCGAGACATCGTTAAAGACATCATCACTCAATGAGACAGATCTGCAGAGAACTGCAATGGATGGCAAAATCGTCAACAAAAATGGAGTCAGAGTTGCTTGGCAGGAGACAGGCCATTACAGGGTTAATGGTGATACCAACGAGGACAACACTCGGGATAAAACCCTGAGGCCCATCATTTTCCTGGGTAAAGGTGTCCAACAAGGCAGAACCCACACACACCTTGAATACTCAGTCTTTTAAAAATTCCTCAAGGAGACAGGGCAGGTTGCCATGAAAGCCCCACATGTAGAGAGTACAGAGGATACCAATTCTCCATCAGGTGTTGTAGGCCTTCTTCAAATCAGAAAGCACAGCCACAGTCTAGGATTTCCACAGAAAACCATTTGTGACAATGGTGGACAAAGTGACGAGATTGTCAACTGCAGAACGGCGCGCTCAAAATACACACTGTGCAGTGGTTAGTAAATGCAAGCCAGGCATGAATCATACATTCCATCACCTCGCAATCACAACCGGTGAGAGAAATGAGGCCTTAACTGGAAGGAATGTGTTTGTCCTTACCGGACAGGGGCTTCATGCCAGTGTCTGGGAAATGTACCCTCTGCCCAAACGTGGTTGTATGTATTAAGCAGAAAGTGCTTGCCTGTAAAAGAAAGGTACTGCAACATCTGAATGTGAACAGCGTCTGGCCCTGGGGCAGAGGATCGGGATGAAGTGAGAACACGATCTAGCTCCCTCATAGTAAAGGCAGCATTGTAGCACTCAAGTATGAGAAGAGAAGGGTGTCGCCTGGGCCGCCTCCTTCCGATGGAGGAAGGGAGGGTGATAGTATGAAGAGCTCAAAATTTCTGCAAAATGGTAGCCCAAGGTGTTTGAGATAGCAACAGGGTCCACAATGAGATTGTCTGCTACTGTCAGGCCAGAAATTGGGGAATGGATCTTGGTCCCAGAGAGCCGTTGGAGGTTGGCCCACATGACAAAGGAGGTAGCGGGGAGGGGGGGGGGGGGGTTGGGAGGGAGTGGAACTGTTAAAAGAACTAGTGAATGAAATCCAGCTAGCTTTTTTGCTACCCCAAACAACAAAATGACACTGTACACAAATTATGTTTTATTATGAATGCAGTTTGCCACTGAAGGCGCACAAATCATGTCACGGCATGCCTCAGTCCACCAAGAGATTGGGACATGTTGTGGTAAAGAGGGAGTGTGAGGAATAGAACATTCTACAGCAGTAAGGATAACATTTGTAAGGTATTCCACCGAGTCATCCCAACTGGGAAAATCTTGTTCTTCGAAGGTTGACATAGAGGAGTAAAGCCGCCAGTCAGACTAGAAAGCTACCATTTGGGTGTGCACACAGGTGGGGCAGGAGTCAGCAAATGGATAGCACATGGGAAATGGTCGCTTGAGTAGATGTCAGAAAGGACGGGCCATGCGAGATGATGGGCAAGTTGGGCAGTGTAGAAGGGCAAGTCCAAATGGGAATAGGTGTGTCAGGAGTCGGAAAGGAATGTGGGTGCTCCTGTGTTACGTTAGAAGAGGTTAGTTAAGTTTATTAAGGGGGTCAGCCAAAGGGACACCTCTGACAGGTCCTGGGAAAACCCCAAAGGGGATGGTGCACATTAAGGTCACCGAGCAGCTGAAATGGATGAAGTAGCTACCCAATAAGCTGGAAGAAGTCTGCCCTGGTGACATAGAATGATGGAGGGATATAAATGGTACAAAGGGAAAACGTCACATAAGGAAGGAAAAGGCGAACTGCAGTAGTTTGAAGATGGGTAGGCAGGGAGATAGGCTGACTGAATGTCATCCTGTATGAGCAGACTTTACTCCCGCATGAAATGGAATGCTGACCTCCCACATGAAATGGAATGCCAACCTTAGGCTGAAGATATAAACGGACCAGGAAGAAATGCAAAAACTGAAAGCCATCATGAGGACACAATTTTGTTTCCTGAAAGCAGAAGACAAGGGAACACTGCAATTGTAAAAGCAACAATAAATCCTCTTTGCTTGATGAAATGCTGTAAACTTTGCATCAGAGGAAAGTCATGATGAGGAAAAAATGAAGAGGTTTAAACTCGGCAGCTGTCGAGTGCCAGCCTGCAAAGACTCGCTTCTATAGGGCACAGAGGCAGGAGGATCCTGCTCCATGAGGCCTACTGAAGCAGCAGCTTTCTTGTGCTGTTGGTCTGTCCAACACAGAAAAACGATTGGTGGTGCACACCTGCAGCAATGAGGCCGGCTGGGTGAAGGTGTTACGTGGTGACACACTGTTAAAGAGGATCTCTGAGTCAGGGAAGTAGAGGACCATTTGCCTTTGTTGGACATATTTGAACCTTTCCAGTTAGCAGAGGAAGATTCAGGTTTTGGTTGGCTGGAGGGCTTTAGGAAGTCTTCACGAGAGTACTACTATGGTCCTTTCCAGCCTACTGGTTGTGAAGCAGGTGACTTTTCCCCTCGAGGTGAGAGTTTGATGGCTTGTTGCACAGCTGGACAAGGGGATGGTGATGCTACCTTGACACTAGGTGATTTCACAACCTCGGAGCTGAATTTCAGGTCGCATGTCTGTGTGGTCATGTCCTTCAGAGCGAGATGTAGCAAGCACAGTATTACAAGTCTCACATGGTAGAACGCAGGGTTTGGAACTAGCCAATAACTTGCGAGCGACCGGGTAAGAAACTTTTTCTTTTACTTGCATCTCCTGGACAGCCCACTCTTCGAGACACAGGGAACGCTCTCCGGAGCAGGCAGTATGGTCGGCACTGCAGTTGATACAGTGGGGAAGAGGAGGCAGACAACCATCCTCGTGCGCTTCCCTACCACATGATACACATTTGGCTGGGTGTCCACACGACATTCAAGTGAGGTTGAAATGACGACACTGGTACCAGTGCATCAGAGTCGGAATGTACGGTTGGACTGTGATAATTTCTTGATCTGCTTTGATTTTTCATAATGGACGGCAATGACACTCTGATCAGAGAGGTATGATTGGATTTCGGCCACAGGCAGACCGTCAAGCAGCCTAGTGTAAATAACACCACAGGAAGAATTCAGAGTTCTATGGGCCTTGACATGAACAGGATAGCCATGGAAAAGCAAAGTGGCAAGTAGTAGTTGTGCTTGAGAACCAGAAGTAGTCTCCAAAAGCACAGTGCCATTCCGTGAACAAGAGCAGGATTTCACAGGACCAGCAATTTCTTCAACACCTTTCTGAATAACGAATGGATTTACCATTGCAAAGGACTGACTGACTTCAGTATGTGAAACAATGAGGAACCGTGGTGTAGCTGAAAGGATGTTTGAAACATTAACCTCATTCATTATGTTTCATAGACATTATTTGTGAAAATGATTAGCTCATTCTGAGAAAATCCTCCACGATTGCCAGTGTCTCTAATGGTACGCTCCTTCCAACTGGAAGCCCCCTTCACAAGGGATGGGAGGACCATTCGGCCATTTGGGAAGGTAGCAGCTCAGGCAGTGACGCTTCCCTAGGCCTGGCCTATACTGGGAGTATGTGAAAAACCCTACCTGACAACCCATGGCTGGGAATTATGCATTACCCAGTCACCTGTAACATGTCAGACACTTGGGCCAGCCTTCAGGAGCACAGAGGGAGGAGGAAGAAAAGGAGGAACCTCAAACGCCAATGTGGAGGAAGGATAGGAGAAGATGAATAAAGAAAGGAAAAGGGAATGGGAACGAAAAATAGTAGTGAGACTTCTTATGTCAGCGACAGACAATGTGGAACATTCCCAATAACACCCCAGACATGTTCACCAAGGGAGGAGAAAAAATAACAAGAGGATGGACATGCAGCACGGAAGGGAAAAGATGCTGCAAGGGCTGGGGCCCTGTGGTAGCCAAGCACAAACCCGCCAAAGAGTGGCGAGCCCCCGGGAGGTGGATTGGTTGAGGAGATCGAAGAGAATAATTTCCCTCATTCACCTGATATTAATCCCTAAATTTTTTTTTGTTATGGGGCCATTTTAAGGCAGATTGCTATCAGAGTAGAACTGCCCATTAGTCAAGAAGTATTTCTTTCTGAAAACGTTTAGTTTTGACCAAAGTCTATCTCTTGCAAAAATAGAGGACACTATTTTTAAACATTCTGCACCATTTACAGCCTGTGTAAAATGTCCTTTGCATGGAACAGTTGATACAGCATTCTATTTTTCATTTTCCATATCTGATTTTTTACCCTGACACACAGAAGTAATTACTACAGCTAATGATGGTTCCACAATATACTATCTTTAGGTCATCAATATGCTAAAAATTAAACTGAGTATTAATCACCTAACTGTTACCTCGAGATACAAGGTGGTTATAATTACTGTTTTGCTGCTTGAGTCAGTGTACATTGGGAACTATTTACCATATGAGTACCACACTTTATAGACACGATGTTCATATTGTGTACTGCAGGATTTGCTTGTGTAGTAAAATGTCATGACACGGTATTTATATGGAGACACTGGTTAAAATGTGTCAGAACATATTACAGGTACAGACAGTAACCATGGGTCTGGGCAACATGAACAGCAATTTACTCATCATGGTTTTTTTTTATCAAAACAATAGCAGTAGTGCTGTTGCTCTTCAGAAGTATCGATGGGTTAAAGGAATATGGAGAAGTCCTCTTTCCACACCCAAGTTTAAAAACGTGGTTCCGAAGTTAAAATTAACTGGAGACTTGAGACTTGAGACTTGCTCCTGGGAGAGGTAAATAGCCAATTGCACCATGAACTGTTGAAGTTATTGTTGGCATGGCTGAGAATGCTTGATACAATGTGCAATCTTCAAGCAATACATGAGCTGTGTCACAACAGCTGAACATTTCAGGGTCCACCATTGGAAAAGTGCTGCGAACAATTGTGAAATAGTATCCCTAGTGTGATTCCAGGCTGTTGTGGACACAGAAGGTTATCACAGTGAGCAATGTTTGTAATCTGGTATGTACACATTGTATACAATTAACAAATATTACCTTCATGTAAAAACGAGTTTCTTTCAATGCTTTATTCATTGTTTCTCTTCTGCATGTCCTTGCGAACGTTTCCAGAAAGTAAAACTGTCCTACAATCACTCTTTTTTTTTTTTTTCATGGTAGGCCTCATAAATAGCAGAAGTGTAATTATAAACACCCTGCCCTGTACTGTACTGTACTGTACTGTACTGTGTGTGTGTGTGTGTGTGTGTGTGTGTGTGTGTGTGTGTGTGTATTACAGCACATAAATATTTTACTTGAAGGGAGTGCCAATTATAATAAAGTGAAAAAGGAACATGAAACTAAGAGACTACCCACCCAAAACCATCTCAATCTACACAAATTGTGCACTACAAAGAAGGTACAAAGAGAGCTGATAATTACAATGATGGATGTGTCAGGGCATTAGAACCAAAGCAAAACACTACATTTCCCATTTCTGTAAGAAAGGAAAATGTGACTTACCACACGAATCCACTTCATCAAAAAGCAGTATTTCATGTGTATGAAGTAATGTTTGAACACACAACAAAAACTGAGCTTCCCGCGTATGTATTAGCTCTACTGATGAAACCTATGAAAAATTGATTGAATGTTTGAATTTGAAAGAAAGTATAGAACCCAATACAAATTGTGTTAGAAAGGGACTGGTGCAACATTTTAAACTTCTATACATTTACAGAATGTAGTCTCTGTGAAACGCGCAATTAAAATTTAACTGTAGTAATTTGCAAATAGTGTGGCTGAAACAGGGGCTAAGTAATGAAAATGAAATTGGAAAATCTGGATACAAAGAAGTAAAATTTTTAATTAAAATTCATATACTATGATACATCAAACTCACTAAAAATGGAATAATAGCTGAAGCTCTTTACAGGTACAAGAGAATTATTTATTGCATTAACATAGAAATCAACTTGGCATCTGGCTGCTATAATTTAGTAGAATGCTTAGGCTACATTCTACAAAAGCTGAAATTTAAGTGTTAGCTTATATCATCTCCATTAAAAAAATAAATTAAAATTTGTAAATGCTGCCGCTAACCTGTAGATCAACAACACTGGGCTGACAAGCTCACCTTAAAAACAGAAGTCCAAAGCTTTCTTTTTTTTCTGCATCTTAGAATTCCTGTTACCACCGCAAATTTTATTGAACTTGTATGGGACTTGGGAGTAGTTGTCCACTTATTTTTTAAAAGGGGTATATTTAATGCATTTGGCATGTTGTGTGGTGCTGTATAGCATTAAATATGCAAACTATAATTACTTTTCCTCAAGGTATTAAGAATTCCTTACAGGCTTCGTGACTCCAAAGTCTGGGAAAGACTGATTTAAGAACTTCAGTTAAGGTATACGCATAAAACTTTAATTCCATTTCATCTGTGCTACCACAAGAATTTTTTTCTTTTTTTACTGTGACAATTTATTCAGAAATTAACTCTAAAAGCATTCGTTTAACATAATATCTCCTAAGAGTTGAAACTGGAGAGGGGCCTCTTTACTGATGATACAGAAAGAAGGAAGCTGTAAACTGAGTAGAAAAGATGGTTTAATATTTGACTGACAATGAGGGTAAGAGATATGGAGCACCAACTAGGAAAGCAATAAATAGGTAAAAATCTGGTTTTCTCTTATTGAAGAAACTATCATTTGCCTGAAGTACTCTAGCAAAAACGTCGAACATGTAAATCAGGATGACTCCTGAAAACAAGATTGGCATTTATACTATAATGTCATCTTCCTCACAGCATCACAATACACTGACCCTCGAAACAAACATGACATTATTACGATACCAGAAAGTCCCAAGGTGGAACACACAATGGAAGGACTAGTGTAACCATTCGCTCTATAGTGGCACTGTTGAGTAGTCAATAGTCTAATCGAGGCTGCAGTTCCAGAACAATGGGTCTCATTGGGGGAAGTGGGGCAGGGTAGTGGGAGTGGGAGGGGGAGGGGAGGGGAGGGGAGGGGGGGCGGCGGCAGTGTGCACAGTATGTAGGACCACTTCATCCTAAAGATCAGGAACATTTTTCATCTGCTTTATGTTGTCTGTCAACCTTTCAGTGTCTCAAACTGAGTCATTACATTTATTATTATAAAGCGCATTAGCACAAACAACCTAATAAATCATCTGTGTGTAGTTTAGTGAAGGTAAGTATTAACAACCAGAAAGTTAGAAGGTGCTACCCATTTAAAATAAAATAATTTTTTATGGTTGTGTAATTATCATCACCTAAAATTAAAATTTAAAATTAGCTAAAACAAAAATATTAAACACCAAATATTGTTAAGAACTTCTTTCAAAATTTCATTTCACTGAGTCCTCTGCAACCCTTTCACAGTTCAAGGTACAAGTCAGCATACAATTACATTTTGTTATAAATAATCCACCAAATTTACACTCCAAAAGAATGGAATGTCCATTCAAATTTCTCACAAAACATCCTTTTCTGTAAATTGTGTGTGATATTGCTCTCACCATTAAAACTTTTTTTATTTTCTGCTTCTCAATCTCTTGATGAAAGATCAAACCAGTATCCTCAAATATTCTCCAATATACTACTTTTTTTCCTCTGTAAATAAAAACTTAAAAACTAGTAGCAAAGCACTGAAACCATTTTATTTCTCACCTCAGATCAACATCTGATCGAGAAAATCCCAACTTCCGAATCAATTTATAATTCTGAATAATACATAAAGCTTCTAAAAATTTGTCATGCCAATGTGGATTGGTGCTGCTTTCCAACCTGGCCCAATCAGAGATTAGCCCAATTCTATTGGACTGCTTAGCAACCTAAAAAACAAAACAAGAACAATGGCAACGCATTTTCATTTGTGTACTTAGGTGGAAAAACTTTCACAAATACCTAAATTACTTCACGTTATGATAACAGCATTATTTTCCTGCAGATTTATCTTTACGCTAAGTAGGACAACTAGTGAATACTACATATAATACGGGTTCAACTGAATCAGAAGGATGTTATATTAACAAACAGTCTGAGCAGGTACACGGGGGAAGAGGTTTACTAGTTATCGGGAGCTTCAACATTAGGCACATTATGAAGCCCCTTAGGCATTTGGCATTCAGGGCTGGAAAGTAAGTCAATGTAAGTTCAGTATATCTGCCAGAGGCTCTCATCTGAGATGTGGAGGCAGCCTTACCTGTGTCTACAGAGTGTGCAATGTGCAGATGTCTGCAAGCTGCAGTTCACATCAGTAGCAAAGACACCTGTTGCAGGGATTCTGGGGCCATCCTTTGTTCATACAGATAGCTGGCAGAAGTGCCATATGCTGGCAGAGCTTGCAATTTGCAGCATCGTTCCCAGAGTTATCAGACTCCTTTGGTTTAAAGGCAAGTGAGGATCTCAACCAAAGGACTGGCTGCAGATTTCTAGACCTGCATTATTGGTTGGGGATTTGTGGAATTCCCCTGGATAGGCCAGGGATGCAATACATCAAGGAAGCAGCTTCTTGGGTAAAAGAGTACTCATGGATTGCACATGAGGAATTTTTATGCTAGGCAGTAGTCTGAGGGAAGACAGATGGCATTTAAAGTAATGACACTTCAACTGTCAAAATTTCCTATGTAAATCGTCTAAGTATTCGTAACACAGTTCCTGCATTTACCGCCCTCCAGTAAAGTTCTTGTGCTCAAATTATTCTCAGGACCGAGAGCTGTCTAAAACCTCAAGTGGAAACCTCCAAGATATTTAGTGAGTCATGGAACATACGTCAAAAAGACAGATTAGAGGCCATAGGAGGGAAGTATTCATTTCAGTTGACAAAAATATTCTCTATTGAGGTCAAAGTTGAGTGTGACAATGAACTTATCTGGTCACATATAACAGGTCTAGATCAGATGTTTCACCAGCCAGCTGATTCTACTGTGACAGTTCTACTGTTATTCAAAGAGTCTACAGTCAGCAGTGCATAAATATCCAGATTATGCAATACTAGTTGGAGGTGACTAATCTTTATAGAGTGGCGTATCTGTGGATTCATTACAGGGGACAGGCAGACAATTGTGTGAAGTACTTTTGAACACATTTTCAGTAAACTGTCTTGAGCAGCTGGTTTGTCAGCCCACACACAATGGAAATATCTTAGACCTTGTAGCTATACATAGGCTGAACCTTATCGACAAGGTCAGTACAGAAATGGGGATGATCAATGATGATGTCTTAATAATGAACTTAATAAATCAGTTAAGAAGGCTAGAAAAGTGTTTCTGCAAAAAGGGGCACCAACTGGCAAACAGTTAACTGACATCACTTAGTTAAATTATGGTGAACATAGAAGAATTATGTGCAAAGTTTAAACAGATTGTAAACCACGGTCTGAAGAATTATGCACCTAGTAAGCAGATTAAGGACAGAGAAGACCCACCATGGTTTAATAACACGATTTGGAAAAGGCTGAGGAGGCAGAAGCTGTTGCACTCTTGGTTCAAAAGAGAATGTGCAAATGATGACAAGCAAAGGTTAGTAGAGATTCACAGATGAAGCACTGAACTATCACCCCCATGATATGCCAGCAAAAGGTCTGGTGGAGAACTCAAGAAAATTCTGGTCTTATGTAAAATTGATTACTGGGGTCTAATGTTTCCATCCATTCACTGGTTGATCAGTCTGGTGAGGCAGTTGAAGATAGCAAAACAAAAGCCCAAGTTTCAAATTTCAGGTTTAAGAAACTTTGCACGCAAGAGAATCATACAAACGTGCCGCTGTTTGACAATCGAACAAACTTCCACATGGACGACATAGTAAGAATATCTCTGGCACAGGGAAATGGCAGAAAGAGTTGAAAACAAGTAAGTCTAAGTCGCCAGGTCCTGACAGAACTCCAATTCCGCTTTACGAAGAGTGCTCTACAGCACTGGTCTCTTATCTAGCTTGCATTTATCATGAATATTTCTCCCAAGCGACTGGAAAAAAGCACAGGTGACTCCTGTATACAAGAAAGGCAAATAAATGGACCCACAAAATTACAGACCAATATCCCCAACATACATTTGCTACATAATCATTGAAAGCATTCTCGTTTTTCTTGAAACCAAGAATCTTTTGTCCACATATCAGCATGGTTTTAGAAAGCATCGCTCATGCAAAACTCAGCTTGCCATTTTCTCATGTGATGTACTGCAAACTATGGATGAAGGACAGAAAGGAAGATTCCATAGATCTAGATTTATGGAAGGTGTCTGACATTGCCCCATTGCAGATTGTTAAAGTAGGTGCAAGCAGATGGGAGATTTTTACAAATATGTGAATGCACAAAGACTTCTTATGTTATAGAACCCAGTGTGTTGTCCTCAATAGCAGGTGTTCATCAGAGAAAAGGGTATAGCCAGGAGTGCCTGAGGGAAGTATGAAAGGACCACTATTATTCACTATATACATAAACAATTTGCAGGGCAGGGTGCGCAGCAATCTGCAGTTGTTTGCTGATTATGCTGTTGTAAACAGTAAGGTATCAGCATTGAGCGACTGTAGGTGGATACAAGATGACTTGGACAACATTTCTAGTTGGTGTGACGAATGGCAGTTACCTCTAAATGTAGGACAATGTAATTTACAGTGGATGAATAGGAGAAAGAAACCCATTATGTTCGAATACAGCATTAGTCATGTCCTGCTTGACACAATCACATCGTTTAAATATTGGGCATATTCCAAAGCGATATGAAAAAGAACGAGTATTTAAGGATTGTGGTAGGGAAGGGCGAAAGGTCGACTTCGTTTATTGGAAGAGTTTTAGGAAAGTGTGGTTCACCTGTAATGGAAACCACATTTAGGACACTAGTGTAACCTACTCTTAAGTACTGCTCGAGTATTTTGGGTCTATACCAGCTCTGATTAAAGCAGGACATCAAAGCTATTCAGAGCTGGACTGTTAGATTTGTTACTGGTACAGTAAAACAATACCCAAGCATTACAGACATGCTTCAGGAACTCAGATTGGAATCCCTGGAGGAAAGGTGACATTCTTTTCGAAAGCACAAAGAAAATTGAGAGAAACAGCATTTGAATCTGGCTACAGAATGATGCTACTGCTTCCAACAAACATTACATGTAACGGCCACCAAGATAAGATACGAGAAATTAAGGCTCATACAGAGTTGTATACTGTAGACAGTTGTTTTTCCTTTGCTCTTTTTGCATGCGTAACAGAAAAGAAATGATTACTAGTGGTATGGAGTACCCTCTACGACATGCAATATGGTGGACTGCAAAGTATGTAGATGTAGACGTAGAGATGCCTCAGGAGGACATCCAACAGCTCTATCAATCAATGCCAGGCTAGATAGCTTCTTGTGTAACAGCCATAGGGAGATGACGGTGTTGTTGACTTGCTCAATTTGTGAAGGTCTTCCTCTTAAATAAATCATCCAATCTTTCTAAAACTTAATCTCTTGTTTTGCTGTATGTGTACTTCACATCTGCAATTTTTCCATTCTATTCGGATAATTCCTTCTTAGTTTTTGTCCGAGCATATTACACTCTTTGCTCTGTAATATTCACGCATTCCAGAAATCTGAACTCTTCGTATTCATATTCTCTTTTCTACATAAATCTCTAATTTTCCTACAAGCAGTATTTATCTTTTCAGTAATCATGCATGCATTTAAAGGGTCACACTTCTATTCTGACATTTTGCACTCTGTCAATCTTTTTTCGACTATTCTCTCTAACTCATTTCATTTGCTACATTTTTATATTTTCTCCTTTTGTCAAATAAGTTCAATGTGTGTTCCCATTGGTTTTTAATAGTCTTCTCTTTTTGCATTTGTGACTCATTCCTGCCACTCTTTAAATGCTATCCACTCATCTTCCATTGTATTCCTTTCCCCGTTTCGGTCAATTGTTGCCTAGCACTACCATTGGAACTCTCAACATTCACTTCTCTTAATTTATCAAGATCACATCATCTTAATATCCTACCTTTTTGGAAATTCTTCAGTTTTAAACTGCATTTCATAACCATAAAATATGGATGAGTCCACATTTACCCCTGGATATTTTTTCAATTTTAAAATCTGGTTTCAAAATCGCATTCTTGCCATGATACACTGAAGTGCCAAAGAAAGTGGTATAGGTACGCAAATTCAAATACAGAGATTATATATAAACAGGCAGAATACGGGACTGTTGTCGGCAATGCCTATATAAGACAACAAGTGTCTGGCCCAATTGTTGATCGGTTACTGCTGCTACAGTGGCAGGTTCAAGATTTATGCGAGTCTGAAAGTGGTGTTATAGCCAGCACAGGAGAAATGGGACACAGCATCTAAAAGGTAGTGGAGAAGTGAGGATTTTCCCATTTGATCATTTCACAAGTGTACTGTGAATATCTGGAATTCAGTAAAACGTCAAACCTCCAACATCGTTGCAGCCAGAAAAAGATCCTGCAAGAATGGGACCAATGACGACTGAAAAGAATTGTTCAATGCAACAGAAGTCAGTGTGTGAACCATTCAACTGAACATTATCAATATGGGGCGCAGCCGAAGATCCACTCGTATATCCTTGATGACTGCACCACACAAAGCTTTATGCCTCGCCTAGGTCTGTCGGCATTGGACTGTTGTTGACTGAAAATGTGTTGCTCGACATGTCCACAATCTCGACATGTGACATTGGAAGTACAGCAGGATGACATATGACCGAACTTTCAACATTTAAAGCACCGCATTGGAGGGATGAATATAGGGTTTTACATCACACCTTTAGACCATCACCTTGACCTCCTCAGGTAATGGATCACACTCAAAGGCCAAGATGAAGACACCGGTGGCAACCTGATTATCCCTCAGACCACGGTGGACACGCCAAACAAAATATACACATAGTAGTTCTAAATTGGTTCGCAGCTCATCTTCGGACTGCAAAAGAAGGTCCCTGAGAAATATGATACTCTGGACCACATTTAAGCTCTTATGGGTCATGATGGTTACAGAAACATCCCCCAGCTTGACCACAAGTGAGTAAAGCCCGTGACTGGCAGAGAATGCTGTTTTAATCAAGACTGACCCAGATCTCAGTTTGGACAAGCCCTCAACCTCCCCAAACTTGTCCTCTAAATGCTCAACAAAAAACTGAGGCTTCATCGTCATGAAAGATTCCCTATCAGCTCTCGAACATACAAGGTACCCGGGCGAGTAAGAGCCGCTGCCATCCTTAGCCTGATGTTCCTCCCAAGGTATGGCCAAGGAGGGGAACGATTTGGGGTCGTACTTCTGTGCACTGAATTGAGCCCGTGAGCACTTAGAGACTGCTGATGTTTGACCAGCAGCAAGAGGTGATGTACTATGCTTCATCACGTGTCATCCACCCTGATCCCACCCACTCCGACCAGGGGGCCTCCCCACGGGCGCCACCCAGCAGCAGCAAAAGGCCACCTGGCAGGATGGTCACTGGCAGGAGTCCCGATGCACCAGGAGAATGGGCATCTACCCTTTGGTATATATGGGGAGTTAACGGCACAGGCATCAGCAGAGAGATCCCTGTGTGGTCAGGGGGCTACAGCCAACAGGGTAGTTGGCAGCCCCACCACAACAGACTGGCTACCGTGCTGGATATCAAGTGTAACCAAGCAAATAAGTCCTTTATCATCATCAGCGTAAAAAAACGATAATGCACAGTTGATAGAAAAATATGCACCCAGGAGGGTGACCTCGCCTAACAGTTTGAGAATGAGCAGAAGTGCAGATCCACAGTGAAGGATGCGATAGGTCTCAGCGCCTGATGGAAACGATGCACCAAGTAAGGCGCCCTTCCCAATTGGCTCGCTCTTCGGGAAAATTTTGTAAAATGAAGGTCAAACCCTACAGGGGACCATCACAAAGGCCGAAACGTGTAAGACTCCTTTCAGTCGCCTCTTACGACAGGCAGGAATACCTCGGGCCCATTCTAACCTATGGACCTGCAGGGGGGTAGCTTGCATTTATCATGAATCTCTTACCCACGTCAAAGCCCCAAAGAACTGGAAAAAAACCATCAGTGACTCCTGTACATAAGAAGAGTAAAAAAATGGACCTGGAAAATTATAGAGCAATACCCTTAACATCATTCTTGAACATACAGTTTGAATACAGTAAATTTCCTTGAGCTGAACAAGCTTATGTTCACAAATCAGCATGGGTTTTGCAAGCACTAGCTGGTACCCGGCACATTGTTGCTACAGAAGAAGTAATTGCAAGAATACCATCTGAATTTTGAAAGAGTTATTTTGTTTAATAATGAATGACAGAAAGAATGAAATTTATTTCATTGTCAATAATGAATACATTTAATGAAATTGAGTGATATATAAAGAAAACTATAAATGATGATTTTGCTCACTTTAGTATTCCAGTGCTTTAGAATAGACAATTTTTTTTTTTTTTTGTTTTTCCATCTTCAGTAAAAACAAATTTCTTGGATGTCAGACTCTTCAGCATGCAACATACAACAGGATGTGTGAAAAACATGGATTTTGTAGATTCAATCCATAAGCTTCAGGTGACTGACCTTTGCCTTGTTGATGGCCATTGAGAATGTAAGTCAAATGGGGAAGTGCAGTCATTTTAAATCAAATGGCATGCCGAAGGGAACGATGGTAATGCATGGAATGAGTACATCATCTCCTTTTGACTTTCTAGTAAGAATAGTTGCTTCAAGGAAAGTCGGCATCAGTTTCTTTAGAGCAAGTCTTGCTTCATTACACGAGTGGGGTGGATTAATGTTCCACACGAGATTAACTGCCATGCTGACTTGTGCAGTGCATACTAGGAATATCGAACAAATTTCAAAACCCGACTGGACAATTAACTACTTTGTTCACATGCATGATGCTGTCAATCGATTTGTAGGTAACAGAATAGTCTGCAATTTGTACTTTAAGTGCACGGTTGATTGTATTGATGTTTATGCTTTTTGTTGCCAAAATAGCACATTTGCAAAGCCCTCTGGGTTTTATAACTGGTGACAATTCATGGAAAAACTTTCTGAAAGAGATGTTTGATGTCTGGCACAAAGACGCAAAAATTCAATCGAAATGAAAGACATTTTGTGGTAGCATCAACTGGTACTTTTCCTTCATTAGTGTTTAATAGCTGCTCTGAATATGTGGCTGCCAACACATCACACTGCAAATGTACGTGAACATTGGTCTTTAATGTGAGTTTTCTCGCGTCTCCAAAGATCCTATGCTTTGAAAAAAACATTGAGCTTACCTGCTGGTGTTGATGTAGGTATCACTGGAAGATTTTGACGAGTTGCCAGACAATAAAAAGAGAGTGGCTGTACATTTGATCATAAATATTTAAAGAGTTCAATCAAGTGTTACAAGTGATTTCTTAAGCTCTATGTGCATTCATGTCAGAATGATCTTGCAAAGTTTCACAACTTTAGTCACACCAGATCCTTCTGAACTGTTACTTGTTGGAGCTTCTGAGAAATGCATATCCAATGGCAATTTAAGTGCCAAATGCATTATTCACCCACCATTTAATAATGGTGAGATTTACTATGAGCCAATAGCAAACTGATGAGGAGTGTTTTTCCCATGGCGCCAGGCACATTGAGTAAGAACAGAAAAACCTCTGCCATTTAACACTGCAATTTTATGTGAGTTTCACCATAAATGTGATGCTTCACAGATAAGTCCATCAATTTAGTGAGTTTTTGCTTGCATATTTGTGCAGTCAAATCATGTCTATCACACGGACAACAGAAGTTTTTATCTCGGGCCATGCTGGATTATCATGGATAAACGAAACAGTTGGGTCGACCATATGAACATATGTCATAGCGTCTTGTGCATATTCATGCACATGCCATGTGGCAGGCAGTGAAGTGTTGCAGTTTAGATGGAGGGTAAGAGGGGGGGAGGGTAGGAGAGAGGGGGGAGGGTAGGAGAGAGGGGGGGAGGGTAGGAGAGAGGGGGGAGCATAGGAGGGGGGGTGTAGGGTAGGAGGGGGGGGAGGGTAGGAGAGAGGGGGGAGCATAGGAGGGGGGGTGTAGGGTAGGAGGGGGGTAGGGTAGGAGGGGGGTAGGGTAGGAGGGGGTAGGGTAGGAGGGGGGTAGGGTAGGAGGGGGGGAGGGTAGGAGGGGGGGAGGGTAGGAGGGGGGGAGGGTAGGAGGGGGGGAGGGTAGGAGGGGGGAGGGTAGGAGGGGGGAGGGTAGGAGGGGGGAGGGTAGGGGGGGAGGGTAGGAGGGGGGGAGGGTAGGAGGGGGGGAGGGTAGGAGGGGGGGGAGGGTAGGAGGGGGGGAGGGTAGGAGGGGGGGAGGGTAGGAGGGGGGGAGGGTAGTAGGGGGGGAGCGTAGGAGGGGGGGAGGGTAGTAGGGGGGGGAGCGTAGGAGGGGGGAGGGTAGGAGGGGGGAGGGTAGGAGGGGGGAGGGTAGGAGGGGGGAGGGTAGGAGGGGGGAGGGTAGGAGGGGGGAGGGTAGGAGGGGGGAGGGTAGGAGGGGGGAGGGTAGGAGGGGGGAGGGTAGGAGGGGGGAGGGTAGGAGGGGGGAGGGTAGGAGGGGGGAGGGTAGGAGGGGGGAGGGTAGGAGGGGAGGTGAGGAGGGGAGGTGAGGAGGGGAGGTGAGGAGGGGGGAGGGTAGGAGGGAAGGTGAGGAGGGGGGAGGGTAGGAGGGAAGGTGAGGAGGGGGGAGGGTAGGAGGGAAGGTGAGAAGGGGGGAGGGTAGGAGGGGGGAGGGTAGGAGGGGAGGTGAGGAGGGGGGAGGGTAGGAGGGAAGGTGAGGAGGGGGGAGGGTAGGAGGGAAGGTGAGGAGGGGGGAGGGTAGGAGGGAAGGTGAGGAGGGGGGAGGGTAGGAGGGAAGGTGAGGAGGGGGGAGGGTAGGAGGGAAGGTGAGGAGGGGGGAGGGTAGGAGGGAAGGTGAGGAGGGGGGAGGGTAGGAGGGAAGGTGAGGAGGGGGAGGGTAGGAGGGAAGGTGAGGAGGGGGGAGGGTAGGAGGGAAGGTGAGGAGGGGGGAGGGTAGGAGGGAAGGTGAGGAGGGGGGAGGGTAGGAGGGAAGGTGAGGAGGGGGGAGGGTAGGAGGGAAGGTGAGGAGGGGGGAGGGAGTAAGTAGTGGAAAGGAGAGAAATAAAAATAAAAGAAATTAAAAGACTGGCTGTGCTGGTGAAATGACTGACTGCTGTGTAATGCTGGAATGGGAACAGGGAGAGGGCTGGATGGGTGAGGACAATGACTAACGAAGGTTGAGGCCAGGAGGGTTACGGGAACGGAGGATGTACTGCAGGGAAAGTTCCCACCTGCGCAATTCGGAAAAGCTGGTGTTGGTGGGAAGGATCCATATGGCACAGGCTGTGAAGCAGTCACTGAGATCAGGGGTAGCATCTTTGGCAGCGTGTTCAGCTACAGGGTGGTCCACTGTTTTTTTCGGCCACAGTTTCTCGGTGGCCGCTCATACAGACAGACAACTTGTTGGTTGTCATGCCTACATAAAATGCAGCACAGTGGTTGCAGCTTAGCTTGTAGATCACATGACTGGTTTCACATGAAGCCCTGCCTTTGATGAGATAGGTGGTGTTAGGACTGGAAGAGGGCACTAATCATCCCTGTATTCAAGAATGGAAGGATTGTAGAACCTACAGGGAAGTCACACTGCTACCACACTGTGCACAGGTATACAAAAAGAACCTCGAGGACAGAAGTTGAAAAAGTGTAGAGAACAAATTCAGGTAAGAGCAGTATGGCTTCAGTCATGGGAGGTCAACTATTGACTTCAAATTTGCAGTGAGGCAGCTCGTGGAGCAGGCAGCTCGAGGAGTATCACTAAGAATTTGTGGACCTTGAAATGGCCTTTACAATGTAGGAAAGGCATCTGAGTCTGTAGAAGAAAGGTCTGAGAAGCACTAGGAAAGAGAAAAGTGGAAAAGAGAGATAACAAGCAGGGTACTGTGGAAATCTGAGTTGTGTGTAAGTGGGATATGAAAAGATAGATTGCTTCCAGCAAACAACTGAAGTGAAACAGGGCAGTGCATAGTCACATTTCCTCTTCACTGTGGTCTTGTATGAAATAACGACTAAGTTGGCAAAAAAAGCTGGAGAAGACAAGATGAAAGCAATGGTGCTCGTGGATGACGAGATGATCTGGGAAAACAGGAAGGCCTCTGAAACATAGGTAATGAGAAAAATAGAAGTAAGCAGGTTTCTGGCATGTGAAATGAAGTTCCTCGAAAGCAAGATAGGAGTAATGAAGAAAGAGAGGATGAGGAATGAGACAATAAGGAAAATAGTGAATGAGAAGCGCTTGCAGAACAGGATAGTAACATGTTATGGAAAACAAGAATATTTTCAAGAAGATGCATGAAACAGAGATGCAAAGGAAACTACCAAGAAGAAGACCAAGGGGTATATGGCTGAAAGTTGTGGAAGAGTGTGTTTCATGGGGAAAAAATAAAAAGAGGGGAGGACTGGCAAGGCTTATGTTCCAAACATATCCAGCCTGGGACTGGAAACATCATGATGTGATGATGACGATGACACATAAGAAAAAAAAATGAAGTGTAGAGACGGCAAAACGTGGGAGACATTTGAACAGGAGGAAAACTTAACTACTAGAGTTTATTACTTCTACACTTATGAGAAGATATTAAAAGAATTTAAAAAAGCAGAACAACAATGCCATGGGCTGAGCTTGTGTTGTATGCATTTCTGCTGCTAGGCACGTATAGCACAACTCATTGCCAGTTCAGTGCCCCAAGTGGTGTCGATCTGGCTTGTTCTGCTCATCTGCAGTGATCGTTTTTGCTAGCACTGTTTTGTTCTTATGTCATTTTTTATGGTGGCAAGTTTAAGTGAACAATGTGCAGCTGTGAAATTTTGTTTCTACTCAGTAAAAATGCTGCTGAAACTTAATTCTGAAAACAGCATACCAAAACGATACTATGGGAAAAACTCAAGTATACAAGTGATTTGCTCGATTTAAAAATGGTGACATGTCGATTGATGATAAACCTAGTTTTGGACATCCATTACCTACCTGAATCAACGAAAATACTGAAAAAACTTTGAGAGCTTGTGCTTAAACCTTTTATTTAGAAGTTTTAGGAAGACTGTGCAACAGTGTTCATGAAAAAAGACCCGATTTGTGTCAGACAAGAGACTGGTTCTTCCACAACAACAACGCACCTGCACATATCGCAATCTTTGTTAGATAGTTTTTGATGAAAAATGGCATAGTTCCTTTTCCCCATGCACCTTACTCACCTGACATGGCTCCGTGAAACTTTTCTTATTTTCAGACGTGAAAAGGGGCATGAAAGGACACTGATTTAACAACACTGACTAAGTCAAGAAAAACATTATGGGGGAGCTGACAGCCCTTTGTTAACACTATGCCGTCCGGCGACACCACAGTGGTGTTGTGCACAAAATAGTGGTCAACGGCCAGAGACACCACAGTAGTGTCATGTGCATAGTATCGCGCAGTGGCTGGTGACAGCATTTTAGTATCTTTTGCATTCTGTTGGTGTTTTGATTAGGTAACCCTAAGTTACACACCTGAGGAAGTTTTTTTGTTTTTATAAGTACTTGTGCCCTTTCATCATGACAGACAAAAGAGATGATACAATTATTTACAATGAATACGTAGATGTCTTGTCTGACATTCCAGATGACTTGGCCAATTGGGAAGAAGACACTGTATATATAAAACGAAAATGAAGCAGAATCTTGGGAAAATAGTGAAATATGTCTGAGAAGAATTTGGTAAGCGCTACGGTTGCGAACTGATTCCGATGAATCAGACAAAGAAGACAGTGCACAGTGATCAGACTTTGATTTACCAAGGACCAATAATAAATCTGAAGGATCTCTTGTGTCCAAACATATTTGCCAAAGATACACGAAGCATCAAGAATATTGTAGAATTATATATTGGGATCAATATATTTCAATATATTGGCAATGAAACCAACAAGTACTCCAGTCAAAATTGCAACAGGAGGAAACTGGATTTAAAAAAAAAATGCCAAATTTTCCAACGTTATGGGACACGAACTTAGAAAATGCTTTGGACTTGCTATCCTTATGGGAGTTGTAGAAAAAGCAAAGACCAATGATTGTTGGTCAGTGAATCCATCGATAGACACATCAATATTTCGCAAAACGATGTCCTGCAACCCATTAAGGCAAATATTATCATCTTTACATTTTTCGGACAACAACAATAAACTGGATAAAGCCAACCGGCTTTTCAAACTGCAATTTGTAATTGATTATTTTTCCAAAAAGTGTAAAGAAACTTTTAATCTAAGTCGAAACATCTCAACTGATGAAGGAATGATATAGTGGCATGGATGGTTAAATTTTAAAGTTTACAATCCATCGAAAATTACGAAATATGGCATACTCATTCAGATGCATTTCCTCATTCAGCCTTTAGCAAAAACAGTGATGGAACTATTGACATCATCTTATGCAAAGTGGCATCACCTCTAAATATATAATTATTGTAACAGTGCAGAACTTGCAGAGAAGTTACTTGATAAGAAAATTCAAGTTTGTGGAACAATATGGCAAAATAGAGGATTTCCGGAAAAAATAAAGTGCACAAAAGTCAATTTGTTTGAAGCTTGTCATCAATGGAAAGGTGAAGTACTCTGACATGTACAGAGAGCTTTGAAAACTAAACTGATACAAAAGATCTGTACAATACACAATGCCACTTTGATTGACACTCAAAGAAAATGTAGAAAAACCAAATACACAATAATAATAAAAAAGAACCTGAAAGTGTATTAGACTACAACAAATACATGAAAAGAATGGATCAGGCAGACCAATATTTGATTTATTACCCTATATACAGAAAAACTATAAAATGGTCAAAAAAAGGTTTGCATGTACCTCTCTAATAGTGCGTTATTTAATGCATTCCGTACATGTCAATATTTCAATACAGAACACAAGAGTTTCTGATTTCACGATTTTTTGCGGAACGTGTGGAGTTCATGGATGTACCTGCTTCTGAGCAAAACTTGGAGGTTTCCACTACATCACGTACGTCTCATCATAATCCAGATGACAGACTTTCTGGTCACAAATAAAACCAACTAATACTTATTTCTGAAACAAATAAACGAAAATGAAGAAACTGCCATGTATGTACCAAATCAAAAACGGGAGAACAATGAACTTAATGTGCAAGTCTTGTAGAGTTGCGTTACAACTTGGAGACTGTTTTGCTGCATATCAGATAAAAGAGAAATACTAAATACCAAAGACAATGCAAATAAACACATATATGAAACAACAACAAAAAATATATTTATTTACGTACGCATATCTTTGAAATTTCATGAATGTTCGGGAACAGGGTTGTGAACTTATGAGAAGTAACGATGAGATGAGTAAAACTTAACAATTTATAATTTCCTGATAATGTCAAGAATGTCAGCAACAAGCCAAGTAATCTGAATTAGCACTGTCGATGCCAAGCGAATAAATTTGTACAAGACGTGCAGACAGCAAAATGTTAAGATGACTGCAAAAAATGTTTCGAACAGTGGAAGCACCACTGGGACAAATGTATTACATGTAATGGAGAGCATTTTGAATGGTATAAGATAGTTCTTGAAAATATATAGCCTTTAAAAAACAATTCCGTTTTCTTTTTTTTTTTTTGGGGGGGGGGGGGGGGGGGGGGGCGTATTCCCCTTTGTACAAACATACTCTGCAAGCCACCATATTGTACATGGTTGACGGTAACACATACTACTACTAATTGTTTCGTTTCCATTCCATACGCAAATGATGTCAGGGAAAACATGTCTATATGCCTCGAAATGAGCACAAAAACTGTATACTTGTTGAAGTAGAATCATTCTGCAACCAGCTGTAAATGCCTGTTCTCTACGATTTGTCAACAGTGAAAAGAACATTGTCTTTCCCCCAGCGAATCCCCTTCAAGTTCACAAAGTATCTGTATTTAACACATTTAGCTGAAAAATCTGGCAGCACCCTTCGGAACCACTCTGATGCCAGCCTTTAATCCCACCTGGTGGGAATCCCAGACACTCTAGCAATGCTCAACAATGGGTTGCACAAGTGTTCTATACATGGTCTCCTTTGTAGATAAGCTAGTTTCCAAAAACTGCCACAATAAAGCAAAGTTTACCATTTGTCTTCCCTATTATTGTCCATATGTGCTTGTTCAATTTCATATCGCTTTGTAACATTATGTCCAGATATTTAATAGAAGTGAATGTTTCAACCAAAATACCACTAATACTATGTTAAAACATTACAGGATTGTTTTTCCCACTGTGTTAACTCCTTACTTTTCTACATTCAGAGCAATCTGCCATTCATCACACCAAATTATTTCTAAGTTATTCTTCACCCCTGTATCAGTCACCTGAAAACTATACTTTCCTGTACACTACAGCTTCACCAGCAAACATTCACCAACTGCTGCTCACCCTATCTATCAGATCATTCTGCAACAAAAAGTTATAGAGAAATGAATATTCAAATCACTCTGACCCATTCCATGGACATCCCTTGCCTAGAACGCAGATGAGGAAGCTCTTCTCCCTTTAAGTTTTATCTGAATCTATTACAGTATTCAAAACCTCTATAACTGTAAAATTTCAATATCACCAGGAGGACAATTGTGTTTACACAATCATCAGATTAAGTAAACAAAATGGACATAAGGTAATCTGATTTGCAAATAAATATCTACAATGAATATTAAGGTAGTTGTATCAGTCACAGACACAATCATATTCTAGGAAAGGTGTTCCTACTTCACAGTCAGTCAGCACATGACAGACTGGCAGAAGAGAAGCGTTGTGGCTTGATACCAGTACCCAGGAAAAGTCTTACTGGAAACTAAAATGACAAGCTTGCTTCTGTTGGCAATGACCTATCTTGTTGTTGGGTATAAATAATTTGTGATAATAAAACAAAAAAATCAGAAACTGACTGGCAACCTGCATTCACCATAAATCATAACTTTCAACATTTAATATTTAGGTTTAGCACAGGAAAGAAGTGACAGGTTACAAGAATGAGATAAATATTCCCACAACATTTACAATTAGATAGGTTGTACTTTACAAATAACAATAATTCCAAGTACAAATAACTTACTTTTATTCTCTGAAGAGCGAGGTCTTCATTATCATAAAGTAAAAAGACAAGTGCAATCTTCTCATAGAAGTCCAGTTCTTTCTCAATATCAGACACCTGATCTGGTGTTATATGATTGCCTGTTAGTTGCCACCGTGGATTCACTGTACTCCTTTGATGACCAACATGTCTCACAGGATTTTCATGATCATTTGCAAGTTTTACATTATTTGGCTGTAACATCAATAACAAAGGCACATGATGATAATGTATCAATACCAGTAATACATAAAAAAATAAGTTTGACCCACCCCCTGCCCCCCCCCCCCCCCCCCCCATGAACCATGGACCTTGTTGTTGGTGGGGAGGCTTGCGTGCCTCAGCGATACAGATAGCCGTACTGTAGGTGCAACCACAACGGAGTGGTATCTGTTGAGAGGCCAAACAAACGTGTGGTTCCTGAAGAGGGGCAGCAGCATTTTCAGTAGTTGCAAGGGCAACAGCCTGGATGATTGACTGATCTGGCCTTGTAACACTAACCAAAACGGCCTTGCTGTGCTGGTACTGCAAACGGCTGAAAGCAAGGGGAAACTACGGCCATAATTTTTCCCGAGGACATGCAGCTTTTATTGTATGGTTAAATAATGATGGCGTCCTCTTGGGTAAAATATTCCGGAGGTGAAATAGTCCCCCATTCGGATCTCCGGGCAGAGACTACTCAAGAGGATGTCGTTATCAGGAGAAAGAAAACTGGCGTTCTACGAATCGGAGCGTGGAATATCAGATCCCTTAATCGGGCAGGTAGGTTAGAAAATTTAAAAAGGGAAATGGATAGGTTAAAGATAGATATAGTGTGAATTAGTGAAGTTCGGTGGCAGGAGGAACAAGACTTTTGGTCAGGTGACTACAGGGTTATAAACACAAAATCAAATACGGGAAATGCAGGAGTAGGTTTAATAATGAATAGGAAAATAGGAATGCGGGTAAACTACTACAAACAGCACAGTGAACGCATTATTGTGGCAAAGATAGATACAAAGCCCACGCCTATTACGGTAATACAAGTTTATATGCCAACTAGCTCTGCAGATGATGAAGAAATTGAAGAAATGTATGATGAAATAAAAGAAATTATTCAGATAGTGAAGGGTGACGAAAATTTAATAGTCATGGGTGATGAATTCGGTAGTAGGAAAAGGGAGAGAAGGAAATGTAGTAGGTGAATATGGACTGGGGCTAAGAAATGAAACAGGAAGCCGCCTGGTAGAATTTTGCGCAGAACATAACTTAATCATAGATAATGCCTGGTTTAAGAATCATGAAAGAAGGTTGTATACATGGAAGAATCCTGGAGATACTAAAAGGTATCAGATGGACTATATAATGGTAAGACAGAGATTTAGGAACCACATTTTAAATTGTAAAACATTTCCAAGAGCAGATGTGGACTCTGACCACAATCTATTGGTTCTGATCTGTATATTAAAACTGAAGAAACTGCAAAAAGTTGAGAATTTAAGGAGATGGGACCTGGATAAACTGAAAGAACCAGAGACTGTACAGAGTTTCAGGGAGAACATTAGGGAACAATTGACAGGAATGGGGGAAAGAAATACAATACAAGAAGAATGGGTAGCTCTGAGTGATGAAGCAGTGAAGGCAGCAGAGGATCAAGTAGGTAAAAAGATGAGGGCTAGTAGAAATCCTTGGGTAACAGATAAAATATCGAGTTTAATTGATGAAAGGAGAAAATATAAAAATGCAGTAAATGAAGCAGGCAAAAAGGAATACAAACATCTCAAAAATGAGATCGACAGGAAGTGCAAAATGGGTAAGCAGGGATGGCTAGAGGGCAAATGTAAGGATGTAGAGGCTTATCTCACTAGGGGTAAGATACATACTGCCTACAGGAAAATTAAAGAGACCTTTGGAGATAACAGAACCACTTGTATGAACATCAAGAGCTCATATGGAAACCCAATTCTAAGCAAAGAAGGGAAAGCAGAAAGGTGGAAGGAGTATATAGAGGGTCTATACAAGGGCTATGTACTTGAGGACAATATTATGAAATGGAAGAGGATGTAGATGAAGATGAAATGGGAGATACAATACTGCGTGAAGAGTTTGACAGAGCACTGAAAGACCTAAGCCAAAACAAGTCCCCCAGAGTAGACAACATTCCATTAGAACTACTGACGGCCTTGGGAGAGCCAGTCCTGACAAAACTCTACCATCTGGTGAGCAAGATGTACGAGACAGGCGAAATACCCTCAGACTTCAAGAAGAATATAATAATTCCAATCCCAAAGAAAGCAGGTGTTGACAGATGTGAAAATTACCGAACTATCAGTTTAATAAGTCACAGCTGCAAAATACTAATGCGAATTCTTTACAGACGAATGGAAAAACTGGTAGATGCGGACCTCGGGGAGGATCAGTTTGGATTCCGTAGAAATGTTGCAACACGTGAGGCAATACTGACCTTACGACTTATCTTAGAAGAAAGATTAAGAAAAGGCAAACCTACGTTTCTAGCATTTGTAGACTTAGAGAAAGCTTTTGACAATGTTGACTGGAATACTCTTTTTCAAATTCTGAAGGTGGCAGGGGTAAAATACAGGAAGCGAAAGGCTATTTACAATTTGTACAGAAACCAGATGGCAGTTAGAAGATTCGAGGGGTATGAAAGGGAAGCAGTGGTCGGGAAGGGAGTGAGACAGGGTTGTAGTCTCTCCCCAAAGTTATTCTATCTGTATATTGAGCAAACAGTGAAGGAAACGAAATAAAAATTCGGAGTAGGTATTAAAATCCATGGAGAAGAAATAAAAACTTTGAGGTTCGCCGATGACATTGTAATTCTGTCAGAGACAGCAAAGGATTTGGAAGAGCAGTTGAACGGAATGGATAGTGTCTTGAAAGGAGGATATAAGATTAACATCAACAAAAGCAAAATGAGGATAATGGAATGTAGTCGAATTAAGTAGGGTGATGCTGAGCGAATTAGATTAGGAAATGAGACACTTCAAGTAGTAAAGAAGTTTTGCTATTTGGGGAGCAAAATTACTCATGATGGTCGAAGTAGAGAGGATATAAAATGTAGACTGGCAATGACAAGGAAAGCTTTTCTGAAGTAGAGAAATTTGTTAACATCGAGTATAGATTTAAGTGTCAGGAAGTAATTTCTGAAAGTATTTGTATGGAGTGTAGCCAAGTATGGAAGTGAAACATAGGCGATAACTAGTTTGGACAAGAAGAGAATAGAAGCTTTTGAAATGTGGTGCTACAGAAGAATGCTGAAGATTAGATGGGTAGATCACATAACTAATAAGGAAGTATTGAATAGGATTGGGGAGAAGAGAAGTTTGTGGCACAACTTGACGAGAAGAAGGGATCGGTTGGTAGGACATGTTCTGAGGCATCAAGGGATCACCAATTTAGTATTGGAGGGCAGTGTGGAGTGTAAAAATCATAGAGGGAGACCAAGAGATGAATACACTAAGCAGATTCAGAAGGATGTAGGTTGCGGTAGGTACTGGGAGATGAAGAAGCTTGCACGGGATAGAGTAGCATGGAGAGCTGCATCAACCAGTCTCAGGACTGAAGACGACCACAACAACAACAAGACAAAAATTGAAAGAAAACAGAATGCGAAGGTATGATATTGACTAATCAGGATGTATACATGGACAAGGAAAAAAATCTTACATTTCTTGGTTACAATACACTTTTTCCAGGATGAAATAAAACTTATCAATCATTTGAAGGGTAAAGATTTTATAATCCAACGTAGAACTTCCCGACGCTTTAAGAACCAAAACCTCTCAAAAAGCAACGTGTATTGAAAGCTCTTTCGTGCATACACTGAATATTTTTTCTATTTTTCCCAATCGGCAAGACTCAGCACAACCAGGAGCACCTATGAAGATGTCCAACGTAGCTTTGAACAAAACATCAGGGATAGAAGAGTTCCATAGACCATGACCATACAACCCAGAAGAATTCTCGGCAGCTGAAACATTCAGTCGTTAAAGCCTTCATTGTATGACCAAAGTTAATGTTTCCGGATTTACTGTAGACATGTCAGCAATGTGCGAACGTCTCATCAGTCCCTTGCTGAGATATCAGTGCTTATATACCCACATCAGGATCACACTAGATTGCAAATATGTTGCAACAACTTTTTGGTCACCTTCATAAGTTCCATAATTTTCCTACCTGATAAAGGGGCCTAACATGCCACACACGAACCCACAGAATGCCAGTATTTTTTCCTGATGACAATCTCCTGAGTAGTCTCCACTCAGAGATCTGAATGGGGAACTTGTCTCCATAATTTTTTACCCAAGAGGATACCATCATGAAGACAGACAGTAGGCTAGAAATTCTTATTTTAAGTGATTTGAGTTATAGGTTTATCCACAAACTGCACATTTCTTATCAAACTAATTAAAAAAACAGGAAATGAGCTAATGTTTCAAGCGATTTTTCTAACATTTCACCAACACAGTGTATTGTCTTATGGCGACACTGCTTGTTGACTAACCACTAATTCTACGGAATGAAATCACAGGAGTTACTCAAGAATGGCCAAATATTGTTTCCAAATACAAAGTAATGCATAGATAACCAACCAGAATCTTTGTCTTGAGGCAATGGCATTCATTTTTAAGGTGCGAGAGTAAGCTGATAGAATTGGAGTATATAGTTAAAAAAACACACAAGAAATGCTTTCATTTTGTCATTGGAGAGGACGTCTCCTCACCACAACACACACACACACCCATCGCCCAATGCGCATATGGGCCATGCGATATCTTGCTGAGAATGGACTAAAATAGTTTAGATTCTTAAAAGATAGTTGGAGAATTTCCCATTTTGAGTATCGGTGCAGCACTTGATTTTGATCTGTCAGGAAGTTTCAAATCCAAATACACATTGTTTATCTTGTTGTACAGTAAGCAATTCTGTTTCAAGTTACATAAGTAATTTGGTTTTTATAATCCACTGCTCTTGTATGCATGGTAACCCTCCCCCCCCCCCCCCCCCTCCCCCTGTACACACATACGCACACAAGCACTACAGAACAACCAAATGTTTTCTTTTTCCGTTCACTGACTGCTTGCTGTTAATCACTGACAAAAAGGACCTGGAAAAACAAAACAAAAACACTTACCTCCACATTATCTATTTCTATATCGTCATCAGAACCATGCAGAAATTCTGATGAATTATGATCAGATTCTGCGAGGTCAATTGCCTTCTTCACAAGAGATGCTACTTCGGTACTAGAGAACTCTGAAGAACAGTTTGGTATCTCCATCCTGTGACAAAGATAGTCATCATATTGATATCATTACAACACTGTAAATATCAATAAAAGTTACTAAGACATGTTAATTAAGAATGTTTATGAAATTAAACAGCTGACACGGCCAATATCAAACTGAGAATGGACTAAAATGGTTTAGATTCTTGAAAGAGAGTTGGAGAATTCCCATTTTGAGCATCAGTGCGGCACTCAATTTTGATCTGTCAGGAAGTGTCAAACCCAAATAAATATTGTTTATCTGATTGTACAGTAAGCAGAACCGTTCCAAGTTACATAAGAAATCAGGTTGCTACAAACGACAGCTCTTGTATGCATGGAGAAGTAGTTAAGTTCCTGCATTGTTCTACATAACTTTCTAAAATCAGCAGGAGTTAAGAGTGAGTAGCTCCAACAGGAAATAAATATGAATTAAATGTGCATTCCGTGACACATGCGAGCTGAATATAGCTCATGAGAAAGGGAAATTAATTGTCATGAAATTTCTAAAACAAAAAAGTAGGAATGTACAATTTCCTGCCACTGAATCCCCTGTCCCTCCTCATCCAGGTGCTTTCCTTCATTCCTTATAGCCAATTGCCCCTTCCTTTTCTCCTGGATTTTCTGCCTCCCATCTCTAACTTGTGCGTCTCCCATGCATCTTCACCACTCTGATTAAATGCCCATATCATGTTAATCTTTTTTCCACAAATCACCTCTTGTTGGGGGTACTCTTGTGTTACCTCCCTAAACCATTCATTTCTCATTCTTTCCCTTTTTTGTTACACCTACCTGACTTCTCCAGGACTTAATCTCACTAGCTCACACCAAGTTGTTCTCTTTCCTTCATGTCCCACTTTGTAGCAGAATTTAGGACAAATTGTACATAACACATTTGGTATACCACCTATTTACTTGTTTAAAGGGCTCCTTTGTTCCATACCTTCCTCTCACATTGCACATAAAGCTCTCAGCTTGCCTTGCACATTAACTTATTTCTTTAACATTTCTTCCCTTTTCCTGTATTATGCTCATCATATACTCTAAATTCCATCAGCTGCTCCCCACCCAGTGATATGTTTAGTATTGGTCTACACTTTTTGTTATTATAACCAACAGCTCACACTTGTTTGCATTAAATTTTAGGTCATATTCTTATACATTTCCTTTCCAACTAATTGCTCCTGAACTTCATCCTCCTCCCAGACACTCCCAAAATTCCTCTTCATTATAAGCTCATCAGCAAAGAACACTGGTGTCATCTTACCTCCATTATCTCTCACCATTTGTGTCACTGTTGTTGTTGTTGTCTTCAGTCCTGAGACTGGTTTGCTGCAGCTCTCCATGCTACTCTATCCTGTGCAATCTGCTTCATCTCCCAGTACCTACTGCAACCTACATCCTTCTGAATCTGCTTAGTTTATTCATCTCTTGGTCTCCCTCTACGATTTTTACCCTCCACGCTGCCCTCTAATGCTAAATTTGTGATCCCTTGATGCCTCAAAACATGTCCTACCAACCGATCCCTTCTTCTAGTCAAGTTGTGCCACAAACTTCTCTTCTCCCCAATCCTATTCAATACTTCCCCATTAGTTACGTGATATACCCATCTAATCTTCAGCATTCTTCTGTAGCACCACATTTCGAAAGCTTCTATTCTCTTCTTGTCCAAACTAGTTATAGTCCACGTTTCACTTCCATACATGGCTACACTCCAAACAAATACTTTCATAAACGACTTCCTGATACATAAATCTATATTCGATGTTAACAAATTTCTCTTCTTGAGAAACGCTTTCCTTGCCATTGCCAGTCTACATTTTATATCCTCTCTACTTCGACCATCATCAGTTATTTTACTTCCTAAATAGCAAAACTGCTTTACTACTTTAAGTGTCTCATTTCCTAATCTAATTCCCTCAGCATCACCCGATTTAATTTGACTACATTCCATTATCCTCGTTTTGCTTTTGTTGATGTTCATCTTATATCCTCCTTTCAAGACACTGTACATTCCGTTCAACTGCTCTTCCAAATCCTTTGCCGTCTCTGACAGAATTACAATGTCATCGACGAACCTCAAAGTTTTTATTTCTTCTCCATGAATTTTAATACCTACTCCAAATTTTTCTTTTGTTTCCTTTACTGCTTGCTCAATATACAGATTGAATAACATCGGGGAGAGGCTACAACCCTGTCTCACTTCTTTCCCAACCACTGCTTCCCTTTCATGCCCCTCGAATCTTATAACTGCCATCTGGTTTCTGTACAAATTGTAAACGGCCTTTCGATCCCTGTATTTCACCCCTGCCACCTTCAGAATATGACAGAGTATTCCAATCAACATTGTCAAAAGCTTTCTCTAAGTCTACAAATGCTAGAAACATAGGTTTGCCTTTTCTTAATCTTTCTTCTAAGATAAGTCGTAAGGTCAGTATTGCCTCACGTGTTGCAACATTTCTACAGAATCCAAACTGATCCTCCCCGAGGTCCACATCTACCAGTTTTTCCATTCGTCTGTAAAGAATTCGCATTAGTATTTTGCAGCTGTGACTTATTAAACTGATAGTTCGGTAATTTTCACATCTGTCAACACCTGCTTTCTTTGGGATTGGAATTATTATATTCTTCTTGAAGTCTGAGGGTACATCTTGCTCACCAGATGGTAGAGTTTTGTCAGGACTGGCTCTCCCAAGGCCGTCAGTAGTTCTAATGGAATGTTGTCTACTCTGGGGGACTTGTATTGGCTTAGGTCTTTCAGTGCTCTGTCAAACTCTTCACGCAGTATTGTATCTCCCATTTCATCTTCATCTACATCCTCTTCCATTTCCATAATATTGTCCTCAAGTACATCGCCCTTGCATAAACCTTCTATATACTCCTTCCACCTTTCTGCCTTCCCTTCTTTGCATAGAACTGGATTGCCATCTGAGCTCTTGATATTCATACACGTGGTTCTCTACTCTCCAAAGGTCTCTTTAAGTTTCCTGTAGGCAGTATCTATCTTACCCCTAGTGAGATAAGCTTCTACATCCTTACATTTGTCCTCTAGCCATCCCTGCTTAGCCATTTTGCACTTCCTGTCAATCTCATTTTTGAGTTGTTTGTATTCCTTTTTGCCTGCTTCATTTACTGCATTTTTATATTTTCTCCTTTCATCAATTAAATTCAATATTTCTTCTGTTACCCAAGGATTTCTAGCAACCCTCGTCTTTTTACCTACTTTATCCTCTGCTGCCTTCACTACTTCATCCCTCAGAGCTACCCATTCTTCGTCAACTGTGCTTCTTTCCCCCATTGCTGCCAATTGTTCCCTTATGCTCTCCTTGAAACTCTGTACAACCTCTGGTTCTTTCAGCTTATCCAGATCCCATGTCCTTAAATTCCCACCTTTTTGCAGTTTCTTCAGTTTTAACCTACAGGTCATAACCAATAGATTGTGGTCAGAGTCCACATCTGCCCCTGGAAATGTCCTACAATTTAAAACCTGATTCCTAAATCTCTGTCTTACCATTATATAATCTATCTGATACCTTTTAGTATCTCCAGGATTCTTCCATGTATACAACCTTCTTTTATGATTCTTGAACCAAGTGTTAGCTATGATTAAGTTATGCTCTGTGCAAAATTCTACCAGACGGCTTCCTCTTTCATTTCTTAGCCCCAATCCATAATCACCTACTATGTTTCCTTCTCTCCCTTGTCCTACTGACGAATTCCAGTCACCCAAGACTATTAAATTTTCGTCTCCCTTCACTACCTGAATAATTTCTTTTATCTCATCATACATTTCATCAATTTCTTCATCATCTGCAGAGCTAGTTGGCATATAAACTTGTACTACTGTCGTATGCATGGGCTTTGTGTCTATCTTGGCCACAATAATGCGTTCACTATGCTGTTTGCAGTAGCTTACCCGCATTCCTATTTTCCTATTCATTATTAAACCTACTCCTGCATTACCCCTATTTGATTTTGTGTTTATAACCCTGTAGTCACCTGACCAGAAGTCTTGTTCCTCCTGCCACCGAACTTCACTAATTCCCACTATATCTAACTTTAACCTATCCATTTCCCTTTTTAAATTTTCTGACCTACCTGCCCGATTAAGGGATCTGATATTCCACTCTCCGATCCGTAGAACGCCAGTTTTCTTTCTCCTGATAACGACGTGCACCTGAGTAGTCCCCGCTCGGAGATCCGAATGGGGGACTATTTTTACCTCCGGAATATTTTACCCAAGAGGACGCCATCATCATTTAATCATACAGTAAAGCTGCATGCCGTCGGGAAAAATTATGGCTGTAGTTTCCCCTTGCTTTCAGCCGTTCGCAGTACCAGCACAGCTAGGCCGTTTTGGTTAATGTTGCAAGGCCAGATCAGTCAATCATCCAGACTGTTGCCCCTGCAACTACTGAAAAGGCTGCTGCCCCTCTTCAGGAACCACATGTTTGTCTGGCCTCTCAACAGATACCCCTCCATTGTGGTTGCACCTACGGTACGGCCATCTGTATCGCTGAGGCACGCAAGCCTCCCCACTAATGGCAAGGTCCATGGTTCACTACGTATATCAATTATCAACACATTGAAAAGTTGTACAGATAACGCAATTCCTTGTTTCAGAACATTCCTTTGTCTCACCCCCCCTCCCCCACTCTCTCTCTCTCTCTCTCTCTCTCTCTCTCTCTCTCTCTTCCCCCCCCCCCCCCCCTGAAACAGTACTTTTATCCTCAGAGCAGTCTATCCCTTTCCTTATTAGTGCCTTCTGAACTTCACTTCCAGATACAAGATACAGCGTCACACTTTTTATAAATCCAGGATGATAATCAGTAGATTTATCCCATACTCACAGCCCTGTTTTTGCAGCTATCTCACTGTAAGCATGAGATCTAGTCTACTGTTTAACTCTCCAGTCTGGAGCCATACTGTTTCTCTCCCAGTTGCTTTTACATTGCTCTCCAGATTCTTATCAGATTTTCGCATAGTGGCATTAAAGAATGAAACCCCTATAGTTCTGAAGAATCCATCTATCTTGTCAAATTAAAATAACATACTGAGAATTTTTGTCAGATAGGATAGATTCGAATGATGTAAACTGGACACACAATGAGTTTTGAAAGTGTTTCATCACAATTTATTTGCACAGTATTACACTTGGTGTCCCATTCTGGTAAATAGATGTGCATCACCTTTGTGATCCCATAAGGAAGTAAAATCATCCAACTACTAAGCACACCATGGATTTGGTTAACATTCACAGTGCAGAAAAAATAACAGAATTATGGTTGTTCAGTTAGAACTTCTGCACTGAGAAGCCATGGTCAGTATAAAACTGCTTCTTGATGTTTCATCTCCAATTGCGGGAGACATCATCTTAGGTAAAAAAAAAAAAAAGCTACTGCCATTAAGGTTTGAGGGGCTCTAGCTTTTATATAGTGCACAGAGGGTACCACAATATGCCATGTAATGCTGACTGTGAGACTGCATTTATGAATCTCTATAGCTTTTCTACACATGTGTGCATGATAATGTGATGTCTTTGTTAAAATGTTCATCATTGGAGCCAGAACATCAGAAAGCAATTTTATACATTGACAATAGCCACTCAGCCCAGAAGTTTTAACTTGAGACAACACTGGCTATGAGAGCCTACATTGTATAATTATGATTCTGTCAGTGCCCAGTGTTCAGTTTGCAGATAATTAGGACTTTAAAGGTTAATATTTACTAGTTCAGAGATTTTCTGACACAAAGTTATTATAAACTTTCATATTCTTTACAACAGACTATTTATTGTGCATGTTATTTCAAGGTGGAGAATTTCACCTTAACCGATACTGGGCTAGCAATACGCAAACTTTCACACAAACCACCACGTTTATGTTTTATGTATGATCGCTAATCACAAACTATAATGTGAACTGACATATAGATTTTACAAGTGTACCAGTCTAATGCAATCTGGCAGATGTTAGTGGTATACTGATCAGACAAGTATTTTCTTATTCAAGCCGACAAAGACGTTTAACGCTAGGTGGGTTCAGACACTTACACAATCTGACATAAAAGTTTTTGTCTGTATGCTGGCTGGTCAGGGAGTGCAGACTCTGGGACAGGGGTCACTATAAATTCACAGGCATATGAGCACATTTTAAATTCTGAGATTACATAATACTTTGAAATTCTGCAAGGTTTGATTTTACTATTTGCACAGATTCTTAAGACTTAACTGTTTTTTTGGTTTATGTAAAATGTTCCAGGTTAGCAATTCACAGCAGTATACTGAATACAGTTATTAGTTGGTTTCTTAAATCCCCTATTTACAACTATGGCATCCATCTTTAAGTAAATACTTCAAGATTCTAGATTAATCAAAATCTTAATTACTGACTGAATTAGAGAGCTGTCTTGTCAGATTTAGGGAAAGATGCAGCAATAAGATCCTACTGTCAAAATTCAGAATATTGCAGTCATTAAGGCAAAATAGGTGATTGAAATCTGGAGGTTCTGATCTTTTGAGTCAATTATTTCATAAGTTAATTACTTTTAGGTAATTCCAAATATGTTCTTTTGACGTTGGGAGTGTCTGCTTTTGGATCAGTGGTAACAATACTACTACTTTTGCTTAATGGCTCACAATGTTTCTCTCATTGCAAATATAAACAACTGAGCTAGAAATTTACATGACATTTTACATGAACAACAATTCAACATATTCCTATACATACCACACATTAAACATGCATCTGCATTAATATATAGCACAAAAAAGTTCAAAAAATTGGTTATCTTAGGAACAACAAACAAATAGATGGGTAAGTCCCAACTCGCTCCATCTCAAAAGGCTACCATTATTCCTTTCTCTCAGTCTACTTCAGTCTTCATTTTCTTTCACACAGCTCTCATAACTCTATTATACATCTCTTCTACTCTGACCCTGAGTAGTACCATTTAGATAATAGCACAGACTGTAACCATAACAAACATGAAAAAGTTCCACATCCCATATCCTGTGATGCATGCCTAACATGGATCACTGGAACACAAAATAAATGAATGAATAACATAATAAATAAAAATAAATTTCCACAGTTTATCCAAACGCTTTTCCTCATTTCATATTCTTCAATGCCTTTTCAACTTCTGTCCTCATTAGTTCTTTTTCCCATTCCACCTTAACTTTTATGTGCTTTACCCCTAAATCCCTGTAATTCCTGTACTGTTCCACCCAGATTCAGCAAATTAGAAATATGTTCTCCATAGCTCTTTTGAGGTCCTCCTACTCTACCTCAATCTCATCTTTATCAACAATTTTTACACACTCTGCTATTCTTCTTCCCCTATTTCTGATCATTTCAGATAGTATTTTCTTATTTCCTTTACTACCCTGTTTCCAAGTCAATGACCCATTCTTCCATCCACTTTATCTTTCCCTCTATCACCTCTTTTGTGCCACCCTCTTCCTCACTTTATATTATTCTTGCACCTCTGATGTCCTCTGTTGAAAGCATACTCTAAATGAAGTTTTCTTTAAAACTGCTTCTTTAACTTTAAAATTCCACCAATGTTTCCTCTTATCTGTTCCTATTACCAGGTCTTCCACAAATCACCTCTGCTGATTCTCCAAATCACTCTTCAAACTTGTGCATTATTCTTTCACAGTTTGAAGCCCATTTAGTAGGATTTTGTTTCTTCTTTTCGTCCGATACTGTTTCTTGAACTCAGCTCCTTTTACATGCTATGCCGTATTTCATCTACCTTACTTCTGCTTGCCAAGCCATTTGCTCCAAGTACGTTTTGACTTTCATGTCTCTATACTAACATGTACACTAAGATTTCCCACTACAATTTCTGCCTCATCACCTGCAGGAAAGCCATTAAATTGGTACAGCGGATTTAATTCCAGCAAAGCTCAGGATGGTTCAAAAGAAGAATAAAAAACAGGAGGACGAGGAAGGGACCAGAGTAGGGAGCACCCCAGAGCCACCACACATGTAGGGACACCCAGCACTGCCATCTACCAATTCCAATCTCCACAGCATACAATGAACAATATCTACGGAAGAGGGGGGGGGGGGGCAATCCGGGGGCGAGAAACTGAGTGGGGAGAAGGGGGGAGGGGGTGTTCAGTGGAGAATGTAGGAAAAAGGACAAAGAGGGAAGGCAGAAAATCCCAGCAGCGAGAAGCGAGGCAGAGCCCAACCATTAAACTCACTCGAAATGAAGCAGCAGACGGGCAATGTCCTGAAGCTGAGGAATGAATAGAACAGGAGGGGTGAGCAGGATAACAGCAGATACAGATAGAATAAGAAAGCAAGAGGTACTAATGGCCATATGAATACCTTACTGGAGGACTGGGTCCAAGAGGAGCAATGTCAAAGGGGCAAATGGGCCACAAACTTGAGAACTACAGATAAGACGGGACAGAACTAATGCCTGATAAAAATGGAGGAAAGTCTATTGATGCACATCCCAAGAGGTGTGGGCAAGAAAGTGAAGGATACCGAGTTTCCAGAAACAACCAATCTTCAGAAGGCAGTTATGGGGCAACCAAGTAATCTAGTTGTAAAAAAGGACCCAAGAGATGGAACTAGCAGATCATGGTCAGGTGCTGGGAGTCTGGTGTAAAGCTCCCGATTGACGTGGACTGGAGTATTGTGTCAGAAATATGCCACCCAAAATACAAGGGGGAGAGAATTTAAAAATGTTTGAGTGTCCACACGAAAGTGCACCAGACAGCACAGAAGTTCACGGGAGTTGTCACTTGGCAGAGGCAACTGAGTGGGACCTAGCCCACAATCACCACATACTGAGTAGGTGTGACCAATGGATCAACGGAGACCACAAGTCTGTTAATAACGAGGAAGAGGACACTTAATACGGAACCCTGTGGATCACCACCCTCCTGGGTCTGCAGAGAACTGAGGAACTGCCAAACTGAACTCAGAACAACCAGTGTGACAGGAAATGGCAAATAAAAATTGGGAGGGGCCCCTGAAGATCCCAATCATGGATTGTAAGTAAGATGTGATGTCTCCAAGCAGTGCCTTAGGCCTTACGAAGATTGGGGGGGGGGGGGGGGGGGGAGAGAAAGACTGCGATGAGATGGCAATAATGAGGAAAGACCTGCTGAGCTGCAGTTTCCAACCGAAGCAGATGGTCTATCAGAGACTGTCCCTTCGGAAGCCTGTAGTAGTAAGGGTACAAAAGGTCCCAAGATTAGGAGACCCAACAGAGCTGATGAGCCACAATCCGTTCAAATAACTTACAGGGGACACTGGTAGACTGATCAGCCAATAACTATCGAGGGACAACAAATCGGTAATGGACTTAGACAGGAACCACAATACAGTCCCTCCATTGAGAGGGGTAAATGCCTTGATGCCAAATACAGTTTAATGCCCAGAGAAGATGATGTGGAGAACTGAGGCACTTAACTTATTGGTGTGGATGGTTTGGTTTTGTTTTGCTTTAGGGCACAACTGGGGTCATATGCACCCAAGTCAAAACTATAGAACACTAAGATCAAGATGAGTTAAAAAATGTCCATCTTCAGACCCAATTCACATAATAGAAGATGGGTAAAAACAGGCACATGGAAAAAGGGCTAGAAAAGACACCATACAGGAATGGAGGCCCAAAACTGAAACTTAAATGGCCTTTGCCATATTGCTTTGGTGGATAAAAAGGAAAACGCGGTCAACAACCCATGTATCATTTGCTAAAATGGCAGATAACTCAGACGTCAAACCCAAGATGGAATGTAAACAGCTAAAAATGGGCATTCCATCAGGAACTGATGGACAGCTAAAACCTGGGCACAATGTGTACAAATTGGTGGGGTAGCACCACTTATCGACGATGGCTAAAAAGACAGCGCCCAATACACAGCCTAGTCAAAATTACCTCCTCCTGGTGGGAGCGCCGAGAGGTGGTCATCCAAGCTGCAGGGAGAGGCTTAATAAGCCAGAGCTTACTCCAGTGAAGGGAGGACCACTGGCAATGGCAAAAGGGCACGACCTCCTGACAGGAGGCAACAAAGAGATCGTCTGAAGGAATACAGGAACTCAAAGGTTGTGGTACGAGGACTGCAGCCTTGGCAGCAGTGTCAGTAGCCTCTTTTCCTGGAAGACTGACACGATCACGAACCCACAAACATCACACTGGCTCCACCAATAGTGAGCAAGTGACTGTTTTCCTGGACCCACTGCACTAAGGGATGGGCAGTGTACAGCACACAGACTTTGAAGGACACTGAGTGAGTCCGAGCAGAGGACACAATTGAAAAGGCTGTGTCACCAGATATACTCTGTGGCCTGATACAGGGCAAAGACCTTGGTTGTAAATACTGAGCAATGTGAGGGAAGCCAATGACAAATGCACACCCGACACCACAGTCGGTCCAAGAGCCATCAGTGTATACAAAGGTACTATTGCTAAGTTCCTTGTGAAGGTTGTGAAACTGAAGGCGATAGATCGAGGCTGGAGAGGTGTGCTTAGGAAGCAAATGAAGGCCAGGGTTAACGTGGGCTGCTTCACAAAGACTAGGTGGTGAACAGTTCACACCCACCTGAAAAGTTGCAGGTAGCGTGAAGTTAAGCTGCCGTATCAAGTACTGAAAGTGGACTCCAGGAGGTAACAGAAGAGGGTCATGCCCCATACTGTCAATCACGGGAATCATCAAAGAAGGTGGCATAGGACGGGTGGCCATGTATGGCAGACAAACGGCATGCATACCTGCTGAGGAAAAAGTCACAGCAATACACCAGTGGTAATACAGCAGCTTCAGCATACAAACTCTACCGAGCTAGTGTAAAAGGCACCCATGGCCAAACGGATACTACAATGGTGGATAGTGTTGATACGGCGTAAGAGGGATGCACGGAGGAGGGTGGTTTGATCAGCACCTCAGGAAGTACCATTGAGGACACACAGAACATAAAGGAACCGCATACAGCGAACTGCCAGGTATGACACATGGGAGGATCAAGACCATTTCCTATCGAGCATGAGGCCTGAATGACCTGCTTTTTCTTTTTAACCTTCCCCAATCTGTCACTGTTATCTCAGTGAAGAAGGAAGTATTAGTTCTGAAAGACACGTAGTGCATCATTGTAACAACCATATAAGAAGTAACTCCTTTTTAAACAGACAGAGTGAGGGAGATCAATGCAATTGAAAAATAGACACCAAAGAGCAAAACAAATATCAAAAAAAGATGTGAAAGATAACAAAGTGAAGGGAATGAGCCCACAGACAAATAGGGCAGGCAAAGCCAAGGGCACCTCTGGTGTTCAACATGTGACTTGACCCACAACTATGCTGAAAGCTACAGAGAGATCTTAGATATCCAAAGCGGTTGTAACGTGCAAGCATGAAACATACTCTCGCTCCATAATTCTACAACTGATCAACATCAGCAATAGGGTGTCTAGTTATCAGGTGACCTTCATGGAGAAGTGAAGCACGCTGTGTTTTCTTCCTATCACTTGTCAAGCTTTTTAGTCCAGTGACCTATGATATACCACTGCTAGAATGGGCTAACGCTTGTCATATAATCTGTATAGTTGCGACAGTTATCAGTTCAACTCCAGCAGTTAGTGAGCTACTAAAGATTATTTGCAATTGCAGAATCATTCCATCTCAGTGTCATTTTAAAAAGTTTTAAAAGTTGATGTGCTCACAGTAAACAGGAGCATCTTCCTTGCAGGAAAGAGTTATGGTATACAGAAGTCAGTATTTCAACCTGCTCTTTGCCAATACGCATTTCAGTGCCAGCACAATGCACGAGTGATTATACAGATAATTCTGAAACAGAATTAATATTTCTCACACTGTCTCCAGCAAATCATTCAGCTTCTGTTCATATCCTTGGCTTCAACTTTGTTCATGACTGCCAAGAATCTCTGTGGTTTTCTAGCAACTTTAAAAGACAGCTGCTGAACCACAACCAGACTTTCTTGCTCCTCATAACACTGCTCAAAACAAATTTTTCTTAAGAGTGTCAACTCCTGCTGCACATTTTCAGATCCAGAGATGGATTTCACACTTCCACTGTCTATTTAATCAGTAATGTGTTTCTTGCCGCACTTGCTGAGGGAAAATTGATTCATATTGTTCTTAACCACCCCTTTATCACCTGCAATCAATGATGCTACAATAGCTGTTTTTCTCCAGTAAGGTAACTAAATTGTGGCTGTGGCTGTACCTGTAAGGAGGAGGAGGAGGAGGAGGAGGAGGAGGAGGAGGAGGAGGAGGAGGGGGGGGGGGGGGGGCAACTAACACAACAATCTCACTGTCTACAGTTACACCAATTTTCATTAAGATATTTAGTACAATATCACACACATTCCTGTCTCTGCTGCCTATGCTGAATACATATTGTTGGAAGATGTGGAACTAAACAGGTTGTTCATCAGCCGCTCTTGACCGAGTTATGAAAAGAAGTAGGAGTGATAAAATAGAGGCATTGAAAGAAAGTGATGCCAGGGATGTGAAATAATTTAAGAAGTGAAAGTACATTATCTAATCAAAAGTATTCAGGCACCTATTAGTAGACATTAATATGGAGTGTGTCTACCCATTATCTTTACCATGGCTTGAACTCTGCTGAGGAAATTTTCAATGAAGTGTCAACGTCTGAGGAGAAATGGCAGCCCATTCTTCCCGAAGAACTTAAACAAAAAGGTAGTGCTTAATTTCAATTCAATTCACTGCCGCAAATTTATGACTTGTTCAATGTTCCTTATTATTTTATATGAAGTTCTCTTAATTAAATTTATATACGCCTATCATTACCTATAATGGAGGATTGCTTCTTTGATCTGTTGACATTTTGATATTCAGAGCATCCACTGTATCTTACAGACAAAGCTGTCTGTTACATATTCAATCTGCAATCATTAACTGTGGTCCCCAAGTTTTGGTCACTTCAACTGTTTGCAGATGAATGCAATTTTCTCTCTACTTGGAAAAGTGGGCATCTAAGAACAATACGATCAGCACAGCCTTCCTCTTCACATTCACTGAATGGTGTGTTACTACACCCCACTTGATGCAACTGTTTGGGATATGGACTGTGACCTGTTAACAGGTGCACCATACCTCAAGTAGGGGTGATGTCACACAGTTGAGCCTGTTCTTGATGCATGGGAATAGATTGTAAACCCACTCTGCAGTGCTGCTAGTGTCCCGGTCAGACTGCCATTCATCTAACTTCCAGGTAGTGATGCTGGACACTAAAGTCTGTAAAAAAGTCATTTTAACTCTTCGCAAATGTGCTCCGATGGGATCATGTCTTAACTCTGAGAAGGCCAGTCCATTTCAGGAATGTTAGTCCACAAACCATTGCCTCACCGATGCTGCTTTACAATAGGATGCACTGTCAAGCTGATGCAAATAATCACAGTCTGTTCCTTTGTTGTACACAGAATGCAAAGCTGTAAAATGTGTTCATACCCTTATGAATTTAGCATTTTCTAAAGTGCAATAACAGGACTACAACCTAACCATGTAAAACACCACCTCTGCAGTACTTCACTGTTGGCACTACACTTTATGGATCCAATTTCCATAGGGTACAGTGTGATTCATCACTCCAAATAACTTCTTTCCAGTCACCTTCCATCCAATGACACTGCACTTTACACCACCTACGCCAGCATCATTAACCACTAGTTACAGATATGTATGGCTTATAAGGACATGCTCAACCCTGTACCTCCCACTTACTTTAACTCTTCACGCACAGACAATGTCTTTCTACTGGTGGGTCAACCTCTCACGACTTTTAGCAGTCATTTCTGTATGACATAGGGGTGTCCAGATACTTTTTACCAGATAGCGTACATTGGTTGGGGCAGTATGAAGCTCAGAGCAGATGAGGTGTCTCCCAGTGCTTAAATATTTGTGGTGAGAGACCTCATCTGCATTTGGGTTTTACTTTGTTTTAGACTTTGAACAATACTAAATCACCACTCGAAAGGAAACCATTTCTAGACAAATAAAAGTCAAAGATCAAGTAGATGGAGTCTGAGTAACATTCAGACGTTGAATCATCCTTTTATAAATCTAATCAGGGCCTGGGGTTGTGTTGTTTGACGAGTAAAGCCTGAAACAGTGCTCAGTGACTGAAATGTTCACTATACAATTTGGCACGATTGAGTTAAAAACACAGAGATGTCTTCAACTTTCTACCTTCTAAAGAAGGCCGGATAAGAAGAGAGAGATTCTGTAGCAACATAGGTTACATGGTGCTCACTAAAAACTTCATGCATCTGTACAAATATCATGAAGAACGAGACCCAGAACAGCTGCTGTTCTTTGTTACCCAGAAGATTACAAAGCTGGGTCTACATCTGGGATGAAGAGGCATACGTTCTCAGGGAGCAGATGTAGCACTCCCAGCATTCCTTCTTACTACTGAATTAGATAGCAAGCCTTAGCATGAAGATGCTTGAAAGTGAGTAAGGTGGTCTGTGAAGGGTGTCATTTGAGATATTTCAACACCCTTTGATGATCCTGGATAGCTGTTGCAATGTCTGGTCCAACAAAGCATTGGTCAGTAGTGGAGTGGGCCTTTAGGGAGGGGAATAGCAGTTCCAGCAGCATGGGTGATCACATCAGACACATATCTCACAACTTCATCTATACAATCTGAAAGAAGGACGAATGTGACAGCAGAGGTATGCAACTACCAGTTGACTGACTGAAGAGCCCAACATTGTAAACGGTCCATTGGACAGTGAGAAGGAAGTAACAGGATCGGTGAAAAGTCGTTACTGTCACTAAGATCATTATGTAGCAAACACTGGAGGGAAGCCATGAGATTAGGGAAGCAGATCATAAGGTTAACAGCCAGAACGATCCTGTAAGTAGCACAGAACTGGTAAGAGGACCACCAGATAATGTGATACTTCCACACAGGGGGTGGTACACACTGAAATCTCCCAAAAAGGAAAGCAAACAGGGATGAAGGGGGGGGGGGGGGGGGGAGGGGGGAGGATTTTTAGATTAGGTTGGTCATTTAAAGGTATGTAAGTGCCCTGTCTGGAGACAGAGAAATGTCACAAACAGTGATCACTGGGGTGATTTGTACTCTCACTATTTGCTTCCAACATGGGAAATCCATCCACTGATGACATATACACAAACCAATGTATAGACCCTTCTAGATGTTCTTTCTGAGTATGTACAGTAATCTCTCAGAATTTGGGAATTTTTGTCAGTAATATGTATTGCTTGGAGAGCAAGAGCAAATTAGTTATTGTAGTTCTGGCAGGAGATAGTAACATACATTGCAGTTTCACCTGGATTCTCACATTGAGGGTGATCTGCTTATGAATGAAGGGGTAGGGAAGACTGGTCATATACCAGGATCACTGCATCACTGGTGGGTATGGATCAACAACAATGAATTCTGGATCGGAAACATGTGTGAGGGGATCTGATGCCTCCGAAGTCGCCAGAGTAGCCTTGTCACACGGTTTCCAAGCCTTCCTCCTCCTCTTTCTCTATGGTATGGACTTATTCGCTCTGAGTTTCAGAACAGAAGAGAGCAAGCAGCCCTGGGGGCCACAGCCCATGGCTCCATCAGCTACTGGTTCGTGTTAGGCTTCTGATCTGTGGATTGCTGCAGAGATGATCCCAAGTGGAGGAATCTGCTTTTTGGCCGGGTCCAGAGAGTAGTTCCACGTGAGGGGATGGCCTGTGCCACCATGCCCAACTTTATTTGTGCAACTACTAGAAGTCAGTCGTGAGGGCATAAGTACACTATGTACTGCTGATGACCTGACCATAATAGCAGCAAATTTTGATATCACTGCAACTGGATACAAAAAAAAAAATTTCCAAGGTTCAAAATATGAGAGAGACTGTGTGCTTCAGTTCCTTGATTTTGCATTCCTTTAGTAGGTTAGCACATTTCTGAGACTATGAGTGGTTGTCATTCATGCAACTGTCGCAGGCAGGTGGTAGCATAGTACTGCATTTGGGTCATTCCTCACTTCAAAGGTACCAATATTAAAATCTGATGAAATTTGGTGTGAAGGTTCTATATGGTATGATGGTTGTATACCAAATTTCAGTCCAGTACCTTCAGTGGTTGAATTTTTAGGGGCTTTTAAAGAGATGCTACTCATCTCTGCATCACATACGAAGCTGCAAATGTGCAAAGTTTGCTAGACTTTTAAAAAAGTTCTAGCAGACTTTTGATCCTTTGCTTTAATATACATAGACAACTTTTTATGCTGAATCACACATCGGCAAAAATCTGATTTAGCCACACCTAAATATAGATACAAGCCTCTGAAGTGGCTAAAAAATTCATCGTGCTATTTCGAGAAACCAGGTTTGACCACCACTGCTACTTTTCATATGAGCCAATCACACCAAAAATGCAGAGGGTTATTGCCACCTCTGATGTCTATATGTGGATCAAATTTAATTAAGATTAGATGCCTAGATAAAAAGATATGCATCTGCAAAGATAGCTAAAATTATCTACGTGCAAATTTTAGGGGTAATATCTTAACTGTGTCTTATTCAATCCTTTTGTCCTTACCACAGCTGGAAAGAGCATGCTTTAAGCTTTCCAAGCTATATTGTTTAATTTCTGGATCTTGCATATTGATGAGTACGAATACCTATCAAAATATGGAAAATGAATTATCGATAAATTAAAAAAATTAATATAATTTCAAGTTGTAAATAAAAGAAGTGTAATTGTAGTGTCTTAATAGATTTGTCTGTGGTTTAGGGAATGTAACTATGCTAATAAGAAGTGTTTTTACATTATTTTCCAGTATAGAATATAAATATAGTGAAACCTCAGAAAATGCTCTTCAGATAATAAAATCTGAAAGATCTTGACTGAAAGCAATCTAGCTTTAGAACGTTTTAACCCTACAAGGCATGGTGGTGCATATACACATTGTCAGCCATTTTCCAGTGGCATTATAAAGCAGCAATAGTTTAGTAATGGTCTATTCTTGCAGCAATGATCCATTGCTGGATCACCACTTTCAGTTGTTGCTTTCATTATTGGCAGTTTCCATAGTGTCACTCTTATGAGCAGTGTTTTGGTGTTGAATTTTACAATGTTAGTGTCTGAATAATCAATAATCATTGTAGCTGAAGGTAAGCTCTAAAACAATATGTTTTGATTCACTAATTTGTATATTTTTTTATACAAACAAATCTGAATTTGCCATGCTTCAAACCAGGACATTCATGAGCTTTCAAAATTGTTTGTTATAAGTTAATCAACTATTGTATAAAATGAACCAAGAGATCCTTGCGCCCTGCTCTTTGGTGGATCAGATGGAGCTGATTGTCATTAAGTCATCACCATTCTATTGTGGGAAAAGTTAACTTCGTTCAGTTAAGGAAATGTCACCAGTGGACAAAAAGCTTCTACAATGTAGGTCTGGTCTTGATTTTATTGAAGATGCCCAAATTTCTCCTACCATAATGCCTTGTTGATGAAAAATTTCAATTTCTGTAGAAGACTTGCTGCAACCCATTTGGTAAAGAAAAACATGAAATCAAGAAGGCTTTAACAACAGTAACTACTGCAATGTCCAATAGGTTGAAGTTACTGACTAATGAAGTTTTTAAACCTGGTCAAAAATTTGTACCAAATGTAGACATGAAGTGGCCCAAAAAGAATCATCCCACCAAGGTAAGTAAGAATCCCCACCCACTGAAGATATGGATGTTGATGCTTGCTTTACAGCTAGAGTTCATTATCACCACTTGGAGAGTCACCATTAAAGCTTCAACGGATCAGCAAAAGGGATTCAATGGGATACATAAAGCACCAAGTTATGAAAGCCTAAGGCAGTATTACTAATGTAATTGCCACAGCAGCTGGTGTGAGCTGAGTAGATATTGTGCAAATACAAACAGAAGAGTGCCAAAACAGTAAAGATATGGACATCTTAATGGAAGAACTTAAGATTAAGCTTCAGACTTCAAGTAATTGCAGTAAAGTCCAAATTTTGACCCTGGCCCCAAATAGCTGGACTATTGAAAAAGTGGCTAAAGAATTTGCTGACTGAACTAAAGTGGTGAAGAAGGCTAGGAAACTAAAGATAGAAGATGGGATTTTGGCAACACCGGCAGACTGAAAAGGGAAAAAGCTCAGTGTTGATATAAAAAAAAATCCCCCTTTTTTAAGAAGATGAGTTTTCTCATTTATGTCCCAGCAAAAAGGATTGTGTTGCAGTATGAATAAATGGGGAAAAGATTCACAAGCAGAAATGCCTGCACCTTTGTAACCTGAGAGAAATGTTAATTGCTTATTGTAAATAATATGGAAATCAACTAAGCTTCTCAAAATTTTGTGAGCTCAGGCCGAAATGGTATACTACAGTTGGCACTTCTGAATCACACTCAGTATGTGTTATGTGCAATTCATGAAAATGTCAAATTAATGCTGGCTTCAGCAACATACATTCAAGTTGACTATAACGATTTGATGGGAAAAAAAAAAATGTATGCAGTTTGGAATCAAAAGACTGTATGCTGCAACATTGTGAGGAATGGCCAAGAAAAATGCAACTAGAGGCTTTTCTTGAAGATGCTTGTAAGGTATATGACTCTGAACAAACAGTAGAATACAAGTAATGGGTCCACACAGACAAAGATACATTTAAGACACATTAGAACGGTTGAAGATGCCGTACAGAAGATATCGCCGCCGTTCTAAATAAACAGTCTACAAGATCATCGAGTTTGCTACAACAGCTGGAGACAAGAAGAATCGTATTCCAGTTAAGTCTGTCGCTGCACAAGATCTGCTGGATGGTCCTGCTGTTTTAGTCAGTTGCAGACTTAATTTTAGTTTAGATATAAACGATTCGTTTGGTCATGGTAACGGATGGTTTACCATAGCCATTGTTCGTGGGGTACAGGAGTACCAAATGTTCCTGGACTTGAAGGCACTAATTTTGTAAATTACAAGTTTGAGAAGCCACCAATTTGTGTCAAAACAAAGAAGTTTATACCTTAAGCAGCTAAAGAGAAATCTTGCAGAAAATGAATTAATTATATTGATGGACTTTGCCGATCATTATTCATTTGTTGTTCAAGATGCTGTGCAAGAATTTCATTGGGAGAACAGTCAGGCCACATTATATCCATTTGTTGTCTATTTTTGTAGCAAAGAATGTCATTGTATTAGCATTTGCATGATCAACAACTGTCTCCATCATGATACCACTGGTGTTCATGTCTTTCAAATGAAGTTAATAGCATATTTAAAGACAAAGATTGAAAACATTAAGAATATTTATTACTTTGGTGATGGTTCAGAAGCCCAGTATAAGAATTTCAAAAATTTCATCAATTTATGTTTGCACAAAAAGGATTTTGGCATCACTGCAGGACGGAATTTTTTTTTTTGAACAAGCCACGGTAAATCGCCTGGTGATGGCATTGCGGTAACAGCAAAAAGACTAGCAGCCCGTGCTAGTCTGCAGACACCCTTAGATAACCAAATATTGACTCCATATAATTTATTCAAATTCTGTGATGTCAGTATTCCGAGGATAAAGTTTTTTTTTATGTACCAAAAGAAGAGATTGAAAAAATTAAGCATAATCAAGAAACAAGGTTTGCTGTGGGACATACAATACATGCAACAAGAGAAAATCATCAATTTAAGCCAATTAATTGTAATCAGCTGCGAGTAAGCAGAGTTTCCAATGATGCTACAGAATTCACAGTTCATGCCTTTGAAGCAGATGAAGACACTCCAGCAATCTCAATTCCAAGTTTACAACCAGGAAAATATGTTGCATGGATGTATGACAATTGTTGGTGGGTTGGAAACGTGTGTGAAGTTTCACATGAACAACAAGATGTCATCAGCTTTATGCACCCACATGGTTCTGCTCATTCCTTCCACTGGCCAGCTGCTAAAGGCACCTAGTGGATTCCTGAGCAACATATTTTCATGACTTTAGAAGCACCATCAACATCATCAGGAAGACAATACAGTTATCCACAATCTGCCCTTGACAAAATTTTAGAACTGTTTAACCAAAAATGGACTGACTCTTGGCATTTTTGGTTTGCAAATTTGCTGTGTAGTGTATTACACTTGTTTTCATGACGTGTTAAATTAATGTTTGAAACTGATTTAAATACTGCAATAAAAAAAATTATCACGGGACTTAATCAGCAAAATATTTCACTTTTCAATCTCCTGAAAGTGCTAAAATAATAATAACTTTTGAAACATATTCTTCCTCAAGAAAATGCAAGATCCAGAATTTAAACAATGTAGCTTGGAAAGCTTAATGTATGCTCTTTCCAGCAGCAACAAGAAAAAAAAGGACTGAACAAGACACAGCCAAGACATTTCCCCCCAAAAATACCCTAAAATTTGCATGTAGGAAATTTTGGCAAACTTTGGAGAAGCATATATTTTCATCTAGGCACACAGTCTTAATTAAATTTGATCCATATATAGGAAACACAGGTAGTAATAACCCGCTGAAGTTTTGGTGTGATTGGTTCATATGAAAAGCAGCAATGGTCAGTCAAACCTTGGCTCTCTGAATAGTGTGCTGAATTTTTTAGCCACTCTAGAGGCTTGGATCTATATTTAGGTGTGGCTAAATCCCAAATTTCTGCCATGGAGAGATTCAGCATAAAAATTTGTCTGTGTATATTAAAGAAAATGATCAAATGTCTGCTAGAACTTTTAGACAAGCATAGCAAACTCGGCACATTTTCACCTTCACACGTGATGCGAAGATGAGTAGCCTCTCTTTAAAAACCCCTAAAAATTCAACCACTGAATATACCGACTGAAATTTGGTATACAACCATCTAAGACCATACACCAGATTTCACAGATATGGAGAGGGTTGAGTGTGGACCTCTGTACAGCGTGGCGGGGTTTGAAAATTCCATGTGCTGTGCAGGATGCAAATTAGAAATTCACCTACCTCAGAACAGCGTCTGCTCGATGTCCCTTCACTCGGCAATGTAGGTACTTACAAGATGATGTAAAAGCAGTGTTGATAAGAGACAGCATCTAACACAACTCTAGTAATGAAATAAAGTTCTGTAGAAAAACTATCAACGAAAAATTTATCGGGCAGTAAGATAATGGATTGGATTCTACAAAATAATGTCCAAAATTTCCACACAAAAATATTTATTTATTCTTATAACTAAAGAAACTGTACTAATCTGTTCAGTTTAAACTATTGGTTGTTTTCATCACGTTCACAATTCATACACTCATTTCGTATGCACAGCAGCCAGAAATCAGTCCAAATCCGACCGAAGTTAAACATTTCCTCAGTCATTATTTCCACCACTAACAACGAGATATTACATTCGATCCTTCTGGTGGATTTCAAAAAGGAAATTGCTCACCAAAAATTCTCAGTGGTTGAATACTGAAACATGCCACACAAATACTACAACGGCCAAATTTTCACACATGAATATCATTCCAACAATAGAGTTCCGAAACTTCCAAACTTCACAAAACTGTCCGTAACTATGTCAGCGTTAGTCACAACATGTATCAAACGTGAGGAACTCAATATTACGTCATTTTACACATTATTTTGACTCACACTCGTGACATGACAGTCCATGTTCAAAGCTATCGAGTCACCCTTCTTGTGGCCTCACTCCCAGTATAACTATCAGATAACGAGCGGGAACTGTCTCAATTCTGATTGGCTAACCATACTCACTGCCAATCGGAATGCTCGCTCATGATCATACTTGCGCCAAAACTGGCATGCAGACGCACCTACGTCAAATTGGTTCAAATGGCTCTGAGCACTATGGGACTTAACATCTGTGGTCATGAGTCCCCTAGAATTTAGAACTACTTAAACCTAACTAACCTAAGGACATCACACACATCCATGCCCGAGGCAGCATTCGAACCTGCAACCGTAGCGGTCATGCGGTTCCAGACTGAAGCACCTAGAACCACACTGCCACACCGGCCGGCGCATCTACGTCATTCTGATATAGAAATATTAAAGTAATATTTAATACATGAAAACGAAAAGGCAATAAATCTGGAAATATCCTTTAGATACAGATAATACTCCAGCTGATGTTCTGGGTGCTCTGTTACAATAGCAATCACACCTAGACGTACATCAGCAAAGTTGATAAATTCCCTATGTACATTTTCTCCACAACAGGCTTGCGTAGCTCTTGCAGGTTACTTAAGATGGTATATAATGGAACAAGAAAATTTGATGAATGTCCCACATACGAGGGCTGCTATATATATTTCTGGCCTAGGCAACACTAAGTGTTGCCAGGTGCAATCTGACATTTCCATTGGAAAGTTTGACATTTTTTAGCATAAATGTACTCAGAACTTTTTGACTTACGACAATTTTTTTTTCTTTTACAGGGACTTGAAGAAATCAATTTGGCACAAAAATGGAATTAACTCGTGAACATTTTCGTGCGATCATTTTTCACAACTTTCGACGTGGATTATCACGACAAGAGTGCATCGATGAACTTAAATCTTTGTATGGCGACGAAGCACCATCCTATAGCACTGTGAAAAACTGGTACAACGAATTCAATCGTGGCCGACACTCGCTCAAAGACGAATTCCGTGAAGGTCGTCCAAAAACAGCCGTTGTGCCAGAAAACATCGATGCCGTACGTGAACTGATAATGCAAGACCGTCATGTGACATACCGTGAGATAGAGGCATGCCTAGGCATTTCTCCCACCAGCATACATTCGATATTGCATGAACACCTGGCCGTAAAAAAGGTTTGTTCTCGTTGGATCCCGCACAATTTGACAATCGCTCAAAAGAAAGCTCGTGTGGATTGGTGTAAAGAAATGCTGAAAAAATATGATCGCGGTGCTTCAAAAGACGTTCATATGATGGTCACAGGTGACGAATCATGGATCTATGCGTATGAGCCCGAAACAAAACAGCAATCGACCGTGTGGGTCTTCCAAGACGAGCCAAATCCAACGAAAGTTGTTCATGGAAGAAGCACTTCGAAGCAAATGGTCGCCTGTTTCTTCGGCAAAACTGGTCATGTGGCGACTGTTCCGCTTGAGCAACGTAGGACGGTTAATTCTGAGTGGTACACCACCATTTGTTTGCCTGAAGTCTTCGGAGAAATTCGAAAAATGAACAAGAGAAGACGAATCATTGTGCACCATGACAATGCGAGCTGTCACACATCGGCTCAAACCAGCGCCTTTTTGACCGGCCAAAACGTCGAAGTGATGGGTCATCCGCCGTACAGCCCTGACTTGGCACCCAATGACTTCTTTTTATTCCCACACATCAAGAAAAAATGTGTGGTCAACGATTTTCGTCGCCAGAAGATGCTGTTGCAGCATTCAAAAACCATGTTTTGGAGGTGTCTCAATCGGAGTGGAAAAAGTGCTTCGAAAATTGGTTTGAGCGCATGCAAAAGTGTATAAATCTTGATGGAGAATATTTTGAAAAACAATAAACCATTTTCGTTGATAAATATTCGTATTTTCATTATTAGGCCAGAAATATATATAGCAGCCCTCGTACACATACTCATTTGCTCACATATACTCCAACAATTTTAGGCACCAATAATAATTTTGTCTGATTTTTATATTACAAAAACGAAAAATTAAAGTTTTAATGTGAAAACCTCAATTAATTAATTCTGCACCCTGCAAATTTTGTTTATGCTTTTAGATAATACCACAGGATAAATTATTATATTTCCTAACTGAATTTAGTTTCCTAAATGTTGGTTTTTGACTTTAGCAATTTTTTTTCTATATCTGAAACTGTCATATTTATTAAGCTTAAATTTGGATACAATCTTCTCCTGAATGTCAAAAGGTAGTGTACCGATTTTGAAAATGATTGAATAATATTTAATATTTGTTTAGGTTCTTATAAGTGGTGAATGTACGTGTCCAGTAAGACACACTGGATAGCTTTCCCATGGCAAGTAGTGACAGACGCACGTGTGTCTCCCAGTTAGGCCGGCAGTTGTCAGCCCCCTGAAGTTACGTGCAGCTAGCTATCCTAAAACAAATTTTTGCTCAGAACAAACTTGCGACACTACATCTGGTCCCCTCGACGAGGAATGACCCACTTAAAATACCATATTAGGGGTGGTAAATACAGCTTCGCACAGCTTCGCATTGCCTGTTTGCAGAATTAGGTCCCAGTGAAAAATTGATCCCTCTACCTAGTTGAGGTTCTTATGGGGTACTTCATTAAGTTGTTTACAAGACAGTAACACCCAAGACTCTAGAGGATTGGTTGACTTAAGACAGAAACTCTTCGAAATTTGCTAAGTGAGGAGAAACCACTGTATGGTGCTTGGTTGAGGAAGCCTTATACTGGAACTATTATTTTTCTCTCTTGTTCTGCTCACAGATGGAGACAAGGAAAAACAACTATACGCCTCCATACAAGCCCTAATTTCTCCTCTTGACTGTCCTCACACAAAATGTGCATTGGCAGAATCATTCAGCAGTGAGCTGCAAATGCTCATTCTCTAAAAATTTTTAATAGTCATCTTTCCTCCCAGGATTCCCATTTGAGTTCATGAAGCACCTTCATAATAGTTGCTTCTTGACTGAACTTATTGGTAATAAATCTACAGCATGTCTCTGAATCACTTTGATGTCTTCCTTTAATCTGACCAAACACTAGCCATATTCACGAATGGGTCTGACTAATGTCAGATAAGCTATACTTACCTAGCATTCTCCCATTAACAATCTTTTGTGCTCTTCCCATTTCATGTCACTTGGGAATGTTACACCTAAATATTTAATCAATTTGACTCTTTCGAATAGCACACCACTAATATTGTGTTCAAACATTATAGGATTGCTTTTCCTACTTATTAATATTAATTTACATTTTTCCATATTTAGGACAAGCTGCCACTCATCACACGAAATAGAAATTCTATGTAGATCATCCTGTGTCACTCTAGTCACTCTACAATGACGTGTTCCTGTATACTGCAATATCATCAGCAAACAGCTGAATATTGCTCCTAAATCTATCCATAGGATCATATATGTATACAGAGAACAGAAGTATTCTTAGCACACACTCCTGAGGCACTTCTGACAATAACCTTGTTGCTCACAAACACTCAATCTACTGAATTCTATTTCTTACGAAATCTTTGACCAACTCTGATATTCTGAACGCTCAGACCTTGATTAAATGTCTACAGTGGGGTATCATGTCAAATGCTTTATGGACATATGGGATCTGCTTGCTGCCCTTTATCCACACTTTGCAGGCTATCATGTGAGAAATGGACAAGCTAAGTTTTTCATGAGTCATACTTTCTAAATTCTTACCAATTTGTGGACAGAAGCTCTCCTCCCTAAATGACATTTATTATATTCAACTTTGAACATGTTCAAGAAAATGGCTCTGAGCACTATGGGACTTAACGTCTGAAGTCATCAGTCCCCTAGAACTTCGAACTACTTAAACCTAACTAACCTACGGACATCATCACACACACCCATGCCCGAGGCAGGATTCGAACCTGCGACCATAGCTGTCGCGCAGTTCCACACTGTGGCGCCTAGAACCACTCTGCCACCCCGGCCAGCGAACATATTCAAGAATCTGCAGCAAAAGGTCACTTATATGTAATTTAGCGGGTCCATACTTTTACCCTCTTTGTATACAGGAATCACCTGCGGCATTTTTTAGTTGCTTCAGATCTTACACTGGGTGAGACACTCATGATTAATGCAATCTAAGTAAGTGGCCAATGTAAAAGAGTATTCTCTTTAAAACTAAACTGGGATTCCATCTGGACCTGTCAAATTACTTGTTTTCCACTCTTTCAGCTGCTTCTCTATGCCATGCCTGCTTATTACTATGTACTCCACAGGAAGTCTCTGTAATGATCAAACATGAATGCACGACTTAGAAAGTTCATGCTTCTGTTGCCACAGCAGACTGATCAACGAGTGACTGGACAGAAACCTTCAACCTGCTTAGTGACTTTACAAAGAGCCATACTTTTCTCAGGTTCTTCACAAAACTTTTTGCTACGGTAACGGTAGAAGTTGTGTATTTCACATATCAATATTTTGTTTTAGATGCATGAAATTTTACTAACTTTTGTCTGTCTGATGAGACTGATAAAACCTGTGGCTACTGGTTGATAACTTTGGCTGCTTTGATGCCACCTTCTCTGAACAAGGGTTTGTGCCACACCACCCAGCCAGAGCAAAGGCTGGAGAGTTATTAGGGGGAATGAACTGGACTCAACACTTGAATTTTTACATCTTTAAGGAGATCAGTTCTTGGGGTAGTACATAATAAATAAAGTAAAGTTTATATTAAGCAGTTCACATTTAGGTAGTATTTTTAATTGTACTATACTACTGCAAAAAATTAAAAAATTGTTTTCAAACACTGTGCCTAACTCCAGCAGACTTTTTTCAAATTCTGAGGGCACTTTAAACACTTGTCAATATGCTTTTCCATTTTGTTGGTGTGTGACTGTATTCCTTAAAACAATATTTACAAAATACTCCTTTCCCTTTTAAATTGAAAATAAGTCCCAAAAGGGTCCTTTCTTAACCTTCTAGCAACTGTTCGTAGCCAATTTCCTACAAAAACTGTAAATAACACAACAACGAGGTTATGTTTCTGCTCACTCAACCACATAGCAATAAATGACTATCACACAGTCAGATCTGTGTCGTCAATTCCAATTAACTAAATAACCCAGAGAATAGGCTATTTTCTTAGGTAAAAATATGATCCGGATTTTGTTATTCTGATTGATTATAGCATATAAATAGCATTTATGGTCAATATTCTCACAAAATATCTATTTTTTATGTAATTACAGCTTGCAAATTATTAAATATCAATATCTGGTAATGTGAGCGAAAACACACTGTTATTGGCTGACATTATGACGATGTCAAGAGACAGAGTATGACGAAGCTATACATAAGTTAAGAAGCGTCAGTCGAAGTTATGAGGTTTTTTTACATACTATTTTTCTGCAAACAGTTTAGCTATTTAGAGATGGAAAACACAATTACAACTTCATAATACACAGGAATTCTGTGAACGCTGATATGGAAGGACATTTACAGCAATGATATGTGCAACGATACACATTCTTTTCACTGCTCCTTGAAATATCATTAATCTTGCTCAACACTAACAAATTTTAAAACTTTTGCAAGAGGGTTCCTATATTGCAACTAGATTGTCTACCATAGTCATTAGCAATGGCCCAAAGCACAATAAAATTATTTTTGGCAAAACTTCATGCTGATTTCCTTTGCAGAAGACCCTCAGCAGGTATACTGACAATGAATAGCACATTTAACTGCATATTAAGAGGTTACATGTTCGAAACTTGAAGCGTCATATCTTTTAAAAAGTTTTACACGAAATATGAAAATAGCATTAGCAAGAACTGAAGTGGCAGTTGTTTCGATTGTGGGATGTATTGTATACAGCTTCACATTAGTATTAATATGAGAAATTGACAACAGAAGATACATGCATTTCCTGTGCAAACAGCCAAGTCACTTTTTTGGAAAGCATTGCTAGTAATGAAGATATCACCATACATCCAGAGTACAACACGGTGTAGAGCGATGAGGTTATACAGAGAGAGATAAAGCATGTACAGCATGCTGGTGACACAAACTTAAGCGCTGTGGTGATAGTGAAGGTAAACTAATTTTAGTGTCTGAAGCAGACTTTCTTCATATTTATGCAAGATGAGGAAACAGCAAATGTTTAAGAAATATGGATCTCAGCTGGACAGTACGATGATAAAGCGCTGTTTCTAATAAAGTAAAAGGTGTGTGGTCACGTTAAGCAGAAAATATCTTTTCAAACATGAATTGTGTGAGTAGCAAATGCAAATGTAAGTGCATGTAAACAGCAAGGAAATTACGATAATATTCAGTTCCTGATCAGTGTGATGCAGTTTTGTAATTGTAATTAACCGAATTATCGAATAATTGAGGCAGTTGGGTAAAACAATTTTCACTAGGTGCTTAATTTCGCCAATGTTAACTTCACAGTGTATCATGTTTTAGGTAAGTTAGTTAATGTGTGTGGCGAGATGATGGCAACTTGTCAGTACAATGCAACCGCATTTTAAACACCTTATTCTCTGAAACGCACGAACACAATTCTTCAGTTTTTATAAATGTATTTGTACAAGATGGTGCTACAGACCAATTTAACCAATTTTCCAAAATGTAAATTCCAAAACAAGGTATCACTGAATTACCATTATGATGGTGGGAGCAGCAAGCTACCTAGTTACAACACAGATGTCACAACTCGAATGGAGCATTTTAGCAGGCTTTCAAATCATTTGTATTTCTTTTCTGTTTTTATAAAAGAATACTGAAATTCAAGTGGGGAGAAAGGATGTCAGGAGCATAAAAACAACATAATTTATCATTTAAGACAATTTCCAGAAAATAATCAAATATCCTATTGCATGAATTACCTGGAGTTACCATCCACTCACTCAAAATTTCATTTACTACCTATCTGCAATAGTAGCAATAGCGCTAATATTTACTTAAAATAATTGTAATTACAGTAAAAAAGGTTATCCATAATGTTTTAATTAGGAATGTGCCACATACTGATTCTGATTCCACAGTTCCAAGAATCACGGATTCTCCAGGAATCGACTAGTATCAAAATCAAAGAATTCCAACATCTCGTGCATTGATTCTTTGTTATTAAATCTTTATGTCAGTGTTCTCACTTTATCTTGAAAGTAGTGCACCCATACAAAAGCAGATAAAGAGAGGAGCAAAATAGGTAACTACAGTCTGTCTCAGATGTCACTACTAACAAAGAGAGAGAGGGGCTGGCCAGTACTTACCTCAGCTCAGTACAGCCAACAGAAACACAAAAAACAACCGAAAATTTAAGCTCCTAGCTTTCGGAATAAATGTTCCTTCATCATGGAGGAGAGAGGGGAAAGAAAGGGAAGAAGGGAAAGTGGATTTAGTTACTCACAACCCAGGTTATGAAGCAACAGGGAAAGGAAAACAGGGAAGATGTCACTACATCTGACAAAACTCCCCCCCCCCCCTTCCCAAATGAAAAAAGTTTCACATTTAACAATACATTTACCATCATGAAAAACATGTCAGCTATTTAATACATACAGTAACAATTTGTTGTCAGTAATCATTCTTCAACAATATTCAGAGATTTGACACAGATTATAAAGTGTGTTACATTACAAAACGATGACCTAAGAATAATGATTTTTATACTGGCTTTATCACTACACAGCCATTCAACATGTGTGTGTGTGTGTGTGTGCGTGTGTGTGCGTGTGCGTGTGCGCGTGTTTTCATGAATGCAAGAGAGCCGAGAGTGAAGAGCAGAACCAGTAAAAGTAACAAGAAAATTACAAATAAAAAGAAGCTACCAGCAACATGTGCCCTTCCTTAGTACAGCAAGTTGGAAGGCTGCTAAAAAAAATTAAACTATGTTTTTCTCTTCTTTCCTTTCATTCTCAGTAATAAAGGCAAGTGTAAACATTTAATAACTTTTGATATCTGGAATATCATCCTAGTCCCTTATTTTAATTGACAAATTATACATTCCAGCAATAAAAACTTTAAAATTACTTTGATTTTGTGCCTTTAAAACTGCTCTGGGCAAATGCCATTTATAAATGTCCCACCAAATGGGCATTGGACTGTGTCAGCCCACACCATTCACTACCCATGCTGGACAGTGGGCAACCTTTCCCACATGGCCCACAAATCTGTAGGAAGTTCTGAAAAGGTGGAGGTCAAACATTAGCTGTGGGGGCCTAGCATAAATTAGCCGAAGAGCAAGGCCAAAACCTACATCTTACAAATGAACTACATTGTCAATAGAGAATCTGTCCTACAGAAAGTGAGAGAGGATATAGTCAGAGAGTAAGATTGCAACACCAAATAAGAAGTACTGCAACGGCCTGGGGTCCCAATTCACTGCACTCATACACAACAAAAAGTGTTTGCGAGCCTCCTGATGGATACACACATTCATTTGAAATCTCCCAGCACACAATGAGATGTTTATGTCAGCAATCTCTCTGTTCTACCTGAAGTTCTGGTACTACAGCACCTGTGGTAATGATATATGCAAGCCTTAAAATACATTGCATGATGTACATTCACTACAGTATTTTCATGTACATTATTTTGCGTTTTGAATTGGTACAAACGGCATTCAGAGACCTTATCCTGGATATTCCTGCTTTCCTCCCTACAATTTAGACGAGTGACCTACACTTATCAGTGTGTTAGTTATTTGACATGCTGCTCTAAATAAGAAACCAATATGTACACACCATACACAATGCGCTACCTGGGCAGCTTTCTATTGAGTGCACAGCATACCAGACAAAGTGAGGCCCTAAAACTGACACCCAATAGCACAAACTTTCAAGCCACTGATTTCAGCGTTTCTCAGTCTAAAGCACAGGATGAAGATAACTTCTAGGAACAATATGCAGTTCACGAGCTCTGCTTCCTTGCTGCATGCCATTTCAGACAGCCGTCTAAAAGATATGAAGGAAAGGCTCTGAACTCTGATGTCAGCCACGTATTAGCCTTTCCCACACTATGACAGGAAAAATGAGCGTCTTTAAATGTACACATTATCCCAAATTTTTATACTATTTTTACTGACTACTTGCGAGATATCTAACGGTGGCAATATGTATATGTACCTGGCTTGTATCAAGTACCAGTTCTTTAAATTCATCCAACACAATTTCACTGTAAAATTGTGTAACACTCCAACTTCCATTCAAACAATGAGCATTTCAATTACACTGTTACACACTATACTGTCTCATTAAAAAACCTAATAGCTTTACTTTAAGCTCCTTTGGATGTCTTTTGCATGACAAACTTTACAAGAACACAAAATACTCTAACGGTACTCTAAAGACTGTCTCACAAGAGTCACATGAGTGGTCTCATACCAGAAGCATGACATTTTGTCATAATTTCCTCACAAATCTATGTCTTACTTATTCTTCCTCAGTATATACTACAAGCATAAGTTCCATTGCGTGTCACTCTGTAGCAAACCATACGTATTTAAATCATGTGACGGACAGCAGGTTTGTTTCATTACAGTCGTTATGCAGTGATAGTCTGCTGATACAGCAAACAATTCAGTTTTTCTGCATCTACCTGATTAACTTACCATGTATACTGCAATCATTAGAAGATATTATCACTACCTTACAAGCACCCAATGTTGCTTTTATTTATACCAAATTTTTGCTCCCCAATGAGAATACAGAGGACATTGTGCATGAAAGGAACGGAAAGCTGCATTTCAAGTATGTAAAATTTCCTGAAAGAGTGACATGTCCTTTGAACAAATAAAACATAAATGTAACGAACATACAAATGATACTAAATTTACTCAATAATTAAGTCAAAATTTTCCTGATAGTTTATTAACTGAGTTACTAACGTTTTAAAACAAGCCATAAATTGAACTGAGCACATATCTTGGTTTAACACAAATTTTGTACTATAATTACATATCAAAACACACCTCAATGGCAAGTATCTGAGGACCCAAGAAACTGAAGCAGAACTGCAGGAGAAAATAAAATCCCACAGCGTAATAAAAGCCTGGCTTATGAACCTGCAAAATAAAACAGTCTTTTATCCTGGATCAAAATAAAAAACATATAACAGAAATATTACATTATATACATGACTTTTCCAAAGCAATGTAGCCTTTAACATGACACCTGTTATATATTTGAGCATTCTGTACATAAAACTGGAAACTGCTTAAACTTCCTTTATACATACACATGTTCCTAATGTAAGGTGTCAATGATTAGAAGGGGGGGAAAAATGATCAACTGCCACACCAATAGTGCTTCTTCTCCCCCCCCCCCCCCCCCCCCCCCATTATCAGACCTTCCTTCAATATCAGGTTTCTGTATCACAGATACACAAGGCAGTTTGGATATGTAATTGTACTCTGTCCCACTAGATATGACATTTTCCACAACTAACTACACAATTATGATTAACAGGAGTTGGTTACGAGGTGCTCTAGTGCATTTTATTTTAAAAAATGCATATTTTATAACAAGAATTGCATGACTACTATGACACCTGGTCACAGAAAAACCTCTGAAGACACCTAAAGGCACTACACATACTAAAAACAGTGTTACAGAAAATCACTGTCTTTGGAGGTTTGTCATTAATGACATAACGGTGCAGAAAGAAAAATGAAACTTTAGGGATGACTAAAAACTTCACTAGGACGTGACTTTATTGTTACCAATAACCAAATTAAATATGAAGCTACAAACAATTCTGACCACTCGTACACAGCAATATTTCACAACTAAACATACAGATCACTTAGATAAGTTATCAGCATTTAATTTCACAAGGGCTCAATATTGTTTTACATTCTCAAACTTCAAGATCAAAGCAACACACATTGTAAATCAACTACTTACAATATCAATGTCTGCACTACAAGCTACAAGTACTGCAGAAGAATTAAAAAAAGAAACATTCATTGGCAAGATGGAAGCCTATAATTTATTATTACAAGACAAAAACTGAACAGTGAAGAAGACTAACAGCAATAAAAATTCATGGATAGAGCAATATGTAAAATAAGGGTAAGGGAACCACTCATCTACAGCAAACTGATATGTGGGGGCACAGAAAGATGTAACAGAAAACAATGTTTACACTAGTTATTGAGCACTAGCCCTTTGTCTAGCTAACATATATGTATATTCATGCATACAACCACAAAAGACACCCCAAACATACACCTCCGTGGCTGCAGCAAGGCTGATTGATACACCCACACGTCCTGATAAAGAAAAATTGCTTCTACATAAATTACATATGCATATTAAGAGAAACAGGCAGTTTTGGAAAAAAGGGTCACTGATCCTCCTCAAGACTATTCAGCTTATACTTCATCTAATACTTCAAACAAAACATTTACTTTAGACGTGTTACCATTAGCTGCCAATGCATAAGGCAATATCAAAATCCTTTCAATACACACAATGGACTATCAATATATGCTGGTGGGTGTTCTGTCGGACATGTCCAACAGAACATATATATAAAATGAGAGAGTGGTGTGAGGGGGGGAGAGACGGGGAGAGAGAGAGAGAGGGGGGGGGGGGGGAGAGAGAGAGAGAGAGAGAGAGAGAGAGAGAGAGAGAGAGAGAGAGAGAGAGAGAGAGAGAGAGAGAGACTGCCTTGATAAGTTGAGAATTTGGGCCTGACGGGAAATGTGTCTGGATGGCTGCACTATGCGAGAGATCCAGATCGCGCCCCAGTCCTGCAAGATTTTCAACTTTCACCATCACATTTCAATGCCTGATTGTAGCTCAAGCCAGTCTCGTCTTCAAAACAATCTACATCCCTGAATCAAAATGCTTCGGTAAGTTGGAGCTGCTGCTGATTTTTTCTTCTTTTTTAAATGTCTGGGATTTTTAATTTCCTGCCTGCTTCACACAATACTCATATTTTTCCACCTTAGATGCCCTGCAACATACAGTTATGACACACTGTCATACCGACTCACAGTTTGCCAAGTATGCCAAATATCCTGTCAGCATGTCAATACAGAGAGAGAGAGAGAGAGAGAGAGAGAGAGAGAGAGAGAGAGAGAGAGAAGCCAACTAGATAATGGAAAATACTGTAATTGTGACCCAGTGGTAAAAAGTCAAAACCTGATCACTCCTATGACGTTTTCCTCTCACTTATCACTGTATTCACTTCTCGCAATGTTTGTTAATGTGAAAAATGCTGAGTTGCACCCTGATTTGAAATCCGTGTCAAATGCCAGGTCTCTCTATTATTGTAGATGCTCTTTTAACATATTCTCAGTTTTCAGAATATTTACTGTGTCAGGTCTAACATTAATTACTACTGTTATGAAATCATATACAACTTGCCGAGCTACATAAGTCACTGCAAAAGAATTATTTTCAAGGTGCCACCAGACAAAGCAAACATACTTTTATGTCTCAGTGATTCAAAGGAAAAACACATAAATTTAACATCTCCACAATTAAATAGATCCTAGAATGGAAAGTCCCTTTCGTAATACTGTCACCCCAGACACACATCTTAACATTCTTAGCAAATAAATCTATTGCTAGATTACACTTGCCAGAATATGCCTAAATTCTAAAAGTAAATCAGCACCAGTTTTATTTTACCACAAACATCCAAAAAGTATGAGGAAACTTGCTAGACAGTAATACTTTACATAGAAATTCTAACTGAAATTTCTAAAAGTAAAAAGATATGAAATAAACAAATAGGGCTTTAGAACAAGCAGGTAATGCATTTGGTAGTAACAGTACGTCTTATGCTCCCAGTGCAAACAATTTTGCAGGAGGAAAGAGCATAAACTGGGTGTTTTTGTCAGCAGGGCAATCCCAATCACATGCCAGCCTAACTCTGTATTCTAGTCATTAATTCAACAGTACAGTATACACTTCACTGAGGACTGAAGCCTATATCCTGAATTTGATTTTTGTGGTCATACGAGAGGATCAGATGCACAATATTATTCATCAGTTATTCACCTAACAAATTTATAAAAACGTTCGGATTAAAGGAGACCAGTCCCCAAAAAAGAAGTGTTGCGTGGTCGATCAGCACACACAAAAGAATATGTCTGTTCCTTTGATAAAAGCAACAAACTGTACTGTTGTGCGCGCGCACACACACGCACACACCTACCTTACACAAAGCCAACTGGACTAATGTCGTAATTTGCCAGCTGAACTGCTTAGGATGAGGATGTTATATGATGGTATTGATATAGGGAGAGATACTGGGGCTGAGTGGCAGCCAGTATGCCAGCTAGGAATGCAGGTGGGGCACATCGGCCCATCCCTCCACCACCAGCTCCTCTGAACTCCACATATGGGAGTTATCCTTAGAGAACACCCACCACTCCCATAATTGTCCTGGCCTTAATCACAGGTTACCCCTTCCTTCATCCTATCAAAACTTCCCAATTCTGGTCCCCTTGCCACACTCAGCATGGGCCTCTCTCCACCTGCCCCCAACAACCATGCATTACACGTCCAGCCCATATAATCACCCCCCCCCCCTCCCCCACATTCCTAGCTGGCTCCCTCCGAGCTATTAGCCAGTCATTTCCAGACCCTCTCCCTACCCCACACAACACTAACCCAACCACAATCACTCCACATTCTGAGATACTGTGGAAATCCAGCCAGCACCATGTAGGAGCATAGTTATGTCCATTTTACTGAAGTTCATCAAAGAGTACCTCCAAAACCTAACAAGTTTTCTTTCTTGTGTACATGTGCCTATTAACAACTCAACACTTCTGCTCTTTGGTGAGAACTGTCCTTTAATCAAAAAGTATTTACATTCTACAAGAACTTTCCTGTTTCAAAATAGGCCTATATTGTATTTTGTAATTTTGGATGCTAACTGCATTCACCAAGTAAAAATTGTGTACTGAGCACTACAAACACAGTCTTCATATTTATGTTATTTATAATTTTCCTGTATTTTAACTACATCTATTCACTGTATACAATGTCAGCTATTTTTATTAAGATATATATACCAAATATGGCAAATTTCATCTCATATGATCAATGAAGGTTCTTAATTTTTGAAAAACAATTTTTGTATCAGGACAGTATGTCACACAGAAAGCTGGGTACTGATACAATGCGAACTATGAGGTTCAGTGTTCACCATATGGTAGTAGTTCATCCACAGTACCTAAATTTTATCACAGTCTTCATAACATACATAAAAAACGAAGCACAACCTATAGATTTCAATCAGTAAAGTGTTAGCTGCACAAAAAGCATACATGAACTTTTATTGGGGTATTCTGAAGTTTCGTAATCAAATGCATCACAGTGAAGGTTGTATGGTGTGCTTTTAAATGACATGTCTCCTTTTTCTAAGCATGAATTCTGGGTTTGTGGTTAATTTACATCTTCTGTTTTTGTTTACCTTTTATTACCAAAGGTCTTTATAATATTACCAAATAACTGTTTATCAAGGCTTTAAATAAACACTAATTAAGAATATCAAGTTATAAATACCACATCATCAAAGCAGAACATGAATCAGGGACTAAGATTACATGTACTTGCATAAAGGAAACGAAGAAATGTTACACATCAGAGTAACAAATGACATTCTCAATCACCTAGCCATCCTTTTTTTCCTTGTGTCACCACATAAGTTGGTAATATCACTCTGTACACTCTCATGTGTTAGTATATCACAAATTTTGCAACAGATAAGGTATTAATACAAAAAATGAAATCTGAAAAAATAAACAGGCATTCTTACACATAATAACACTCGGGTTTCCCAAGCAAAAAAGAAGCAGGGATAAGAATGTTCCATATACTGACCGAGCATCTCAGGAATTTGCATACACAAAATGTAGTATAAAACAAGTCCACAAAAAGCTTTAACACAAATGCTGTAAGGCACTCCAACACTTGAATTTACTAAAATGGTAATGCCAATTCCAGAATGCATTGGCTGATACATAAACAACCACACTTAAGTAATGACAAAACTATTCATAGTGATTAAATTATATACCGAAGCATTAAATCTGAATTGCTTAAAATTACAAAATGTTGACAGGAAAATTATTCTATCAAGGTCAAAGCTCAGAACACAGGGAACGGTCCAAATGAATGAAGTGGGAAGTGTAGGGAAACTGAATTAAAAGTAATGGCCTACATATCCCACAAGCTTACAACACAAATGGTTGCTGAATCCAGACGTTATCATGGCTATAACACAAATGAATGAACTACTAGCATGCCAACCAAGGACACAGTTAAGTGATCAAAACTTGTCATTAAAAGAAACGAGAGGATATCATCATCATCGATAAGATTTTTTAACATCGAGATTGTTGGCAACCGAGTCCAATTTGGAGATAACTTTTAAACACGATATGCTAGGCTGTTTTACACAACATCACAAAACTAAAAAATCAACGATAATGCCGTTCAGAAACGATTTGTGAGAGTAAATGAAGTCGAACATATTGCACTTTAGGACACCAACTGTATTTGTGCATACCTACTCTGAATGTTACAAGGTACAGTAAAACACGCTACTATAAAGTATATTTACTTTGGACTCGCGCGTTTCTCCCAATTGCGATTCACAAATTGACAATTTGCAAACAAACTCTGATGTCGCTAGACACAAACTCCAATCACAAACAAACTATATTTTCATGCTGCAGCCATAACTTGACGTCACTGCAGTAACTAGATATCACAGCACAGGCTAACTTTCGCGTTAAAAACTAATTTTGCCTTTTTGTCATTAAACTAATAAAAAGATATTAACATTGGCCTTCTGTTCTAAAACAATAAAGCTACTGCATTACAAGTTAAAAATAAAACTGTAACAATACATGACATATCTTCGATAAGGATAAAACGAAAGTTTGTACCTGAGAACCAAACTTCCCCGCTCACCCAACATGTGCGTCACCACTGTGTACACACTTCCTCGTAGATTGACAGTACTACCATCACTCACCAAAGACACCCCGCAATTCTACGAAGCCAAGCCGGTACGGTACCTACGGTGAATAAGTTGCCCGGTGCGGTAAAATGTGAAATGTACGGGCCATCACAAATGGGAATAGACAGCTGTAATCCGATGCACCTTTCGCTCGTGTTGTTGTGGGCGAATCGCAGATCGCAACAATCGATTGATGATAGCATGGACCTCTCTTACATTACGATGAATCGCACACGTCATAAGACAATCTGTCGGCGAATCGTTTTCTTGGTATTAAGTGCGGTTACGGTTAAAATAGTTTCGTTTCACTTCGTTGTACGCACGTAGAATAATAACCGTATTTTACAATTTATAGTTATTCGGAGAATAAAACACATTCTGGAAAGTGAAGCTGAAGCCGGAGTTACTACTTTTATTAAGAAGAAATACAAGTGTAAAAACCTCAGATTTTGTAGTGATGAGCATTTGTAAGTTCGGGCTGTAGGAGTAGAAAGTCATACAAAGGTCATAGCTGTTGTCACCAAACAGAGAAAAAAAGCTGCAATGCATCTTCATACCATACACAACAAACAGCAATTAACCTCCGACTATAAATCTATTTAAAAAACAATTATAAATTGTAAAAGCAACAAAATTTCTAGGAATATGGATTTAGTTAAGTATGAAAAAGTACATACATATCAGTTACATTAATACGAAGCTAAGCAAGATATGCTTTGGCATAAAAATAGCCAGTAAGTGTGTAACAAAAGAAAGGTTAAAAATATGTAAATGCCCAAGCAGAATCATTACTGTGTTAGCCATTAGGTGATAATTTTTTGGAGTAACACGCGAACAAGAAAACCCGAATTTTTTGGAGTAACACGCAAACAAGAAAACCCGAATTTTTTGGAGTAACACGCAAACAAGAAAACCCTTTTCATAGCACAAAAGCAGGTCATAACGGCAACAAAAAGTACAACCCCGAGAAACTCTTGCAAGCAACATTTTAAAGCACTCCAGTTGCTACCATCGTCACTCATTGATGAAGTTACTTATAGAAAGGAAATTTCAGAGGCTAAAGCCAATTTAGTGTGCACAGATCAAGCAGTCTATACATATAACACCACGCAAAAAGTGGACCTTCACAGGGAGCATGCAAAGTCAACTCTCAGACAAAATGGATCACTGCAAACTGGGAAAAAGTTTATTATAAACTTCCATATCACAACGAGACACAAAAAGAATAACAAAAATTCAAAGTGGTCCAAAAACACATTTGCAAGATGGTTCTAGTACAGTGTAAGTGAATGTTTGTTGGTATAAATTTAAATTATTTTCTTATTTCTATTTTGTTTTTAAAATCGCTTTTGTTATCTACTGCACTATACAGGGCACTTGGAAAGCGGGGAGCAAGTACATAATATTTTGAATAGGAACCCTCATTCAGAAACGCACCATATCCGTTCTACGACAGTTTCAGTTCAGATGTGTAACGTTTGCTGAGAGAAAGAGAAAAGTCTCTGAGTTGACAGTTATGGTATGCAATGGGGTGCACAGGATGATGTGTATTACTTATAGTGGGGCGATACGCAACCTTCGATCTTACAGACTCCTATAGAGACAGAGGAAGATCTGCTGCCATGAGTCCTGGGTGCTACACTAGAAATTCAAGAGAGACCTGGTGGAGTGGAGAGTGTGTACCAGTTATTTTTGAATTAGGATGGGATATTCATATCAAACGTCATAAGTGAATATATGTACTGCAAAGGTACTGTGAACAGCCCAAGTCCCTTAAATGTCCAAAGCGTGATGTTGGGTGGACGCCAGCTATTATTGTGACTACACACTTTTGGGCTGTGAATCCCTTTTCTCTTAATGATGAATTAGCGCAAAATATAGTGTCATATGAAAGCAGTGAATGAAAATAGGCATAGCTGGCAAATTACTGATAAGTTTATAATCAAAATTTGCAGTAATGCTAACAGTGTAAGTAGCTGAACCTAACTGTTTCACCAGATCATCAATGTGTTTCTTCCAATTCAATTTCTCATCAATGCAGTCACCCAGACGTTTTGAATATTCTGCCCTAGCAACAGACTCCCATTCAAAGTCTGTATTTAACAATGGTGTTACGCCATTTACTATACAGAACTGTATATTTTCTCAAAATTTAGAGAGTCAATTTCCTCAAGTAGAAGTGGCTCAGTTTAACATCAGAATGGAAACAGAACAGAAATGGCATGTTTCTCGACCTGGATTCCTGTTAGAAATATTATGTAGTCACTTCCCTCTACAAGTCCTAGAAGTCTGTAACAGGAATTTATGAACACCCTGCACATAATATTAGGTAATACTATTACCTTAGTAGTAGAGTTACAGGGGTGTCGCCCCACATTCCGTTGTTGCCAGATCTATCCAAGATGGCGGTGATATAGTCATCAGAGATGGCATCATGTAGACTTGGCAACAGCGCATGACATCATTCAAGATGACGGATTTTGGTGGGAAGATAGGTCACTTGGGCTACCCCCACTAACCTAACCCTCCAGAAAAAATGGCGGGAAGTTCAAATTCCAACAGGATAATGTGTCATTCCTAAGAATATCGCTGGAAGATAGGTCACTTGAGGTTTCGCTGCTTATCTAAGAAAATCCTGGGAAGAAGGTAACTGGGATACCTCCTCTAGCCTAAGTCACCCGACCACCACTTCCTCCTACAAGCTGGTGCCAAGTTTGAATTTAGGCAGTAAAGAAAGCTAACTTGGGGTTTCGGTACCAACGTAAGAAAATTGTTGCAAACGAAACTCACCACCACCATTAACCAAAGTCACCAGGCTACAACCTCTTCCAAGAGGCAGGTGGAAAAAAGACTCACCCGCACTAGGCTAAACGGAGAGAGGAAGGAATGTACTTCATTTATCTGGGGACTATTTATTTACGGATGAAGAATATTTATCACAGAACACAAGCTCTGACATGCTCCACAGCATACAGAACTGCTAACTACTCCTACATAACTCATGTATAAGACACACACATGCTTGGTAATTGTAAACTGTCAAAAATAATACATTGCACAGCCAACAGACATGCGAACCTCTCGTAAATAATGCAATATAATTACGTCCATAGAGCCAAACAACTGGTAAATAATAATAATAATAATAATAATAATCCATCTAAAAGACTCTGCTTGCAAATCATCAGCTGGATAAATCATACAATAGTCTTTATTTAAACAATTAGATGCAGCACCACCACCACTCAGTGTGTTCGCCACTGTCTAAGTACATTTTGTCGCCATCAGAGGACGCCGTAGTGATGACTCAAGTACCATGTATCCGCCATGAGCTCCAGAGCACAAGTGGTAAAGTTCATATCACTATCACCAGAGAGCACCACCCTAACATCAGATCATGCCACATGTACCGTTATTCAAGATGGAGCCATACATTGTGTCCACCACTTGGTGTTCACCTAGTTCCTATTGCCGTCAGGACTTCGGGTGATGACTGAGGATCATCAGATTTCTCTCTCACACTGCTGTCATCTCAGCCAGGGCCATATACTCGTGCCAGACAGTCTTCTGGAAATATTCTCTGAGACTATGATCATGCTACTCTTCATACGTAAAACATATACTTGTTTCCTCCTTGTAGTCAATATAGCTCAATTGTATAAGTGATGGAACTATACTGACTATACACACAAATACTATTATTATCCTTCTAGGTGTATTTTCTATATATAGCTCAACTACATGACCATGCACGACTCATTTAGTATAATGGCGGGTTGGGTAAAGCACCCTCGCCATAAGAACTTTGTTGTCACTGACTGGTCATGTGAAAATTCAAGTGAAGAGCTGCAGAAGAAGAAGAAGAAGAAGAACAACAACAAAGGAATTCTCCTTCCCAATAATATACAAGCAATTATTGTAGGTCCATCCAACTGCGGCAAGACTAATGTCCTCATGACTCTGCTAATGCATGTAGACGGTGTCCAATTCGAAAATGTCTGTGTATTCTCAAAAACAATCTTTCAACCCAAGTATCGGCTATTGCAAGAGATATTGCGAGGTCTAGATGGTGTTACATACACAACATTCCGTGAAAGAGGTGATATCCCCCCAACTGAAAAAGCAAAACCAAACACTGTCTTCATATTTGACGATGTTAGCGTGGAAAACCAAGACCAAATTCGAAAATATTTGTGTTTCGGTCGTCATATGTGTGCTAACGTATTTTATCTAAGTCAAACATATTCAAGAATCCCCAAACAGCTTGTTAGGGATAACACAAACCTCATTATAGCCTTCAAGCAAGACAATCTGAATTTAAAGCACTTTTACCAAGCACATGTGGGAACGGACATGTCGTTCAATGATTTTGTAAAGATACGTTAAGATTGCTGAAACCATTCACAGTATGGCTAAAATGGCTCTGAGCACTATGGGACTTAACCTCTGAGGTCATCAGTCCCCTAGAGCGTATAACTACTTAAACCTAACTAACCTAACTAACCTAAGGACATAACACACATCCATGCCCGAGGCAGGATTGGAACCTGCGACCATAGAGGTCGCGCTGTTCCATACTGGAGCGCCTAGAACCGCACAGTCACCTTGGCCGGCCATTCACAGTATGGTTTTCTCGTTATTGATAAAATAAGAAAACTTAATGATGGTAGGTACAGGCGAAACTTTCAAGAGTTTTTGCATGTATAGCACGGTAGGAGAGATTAGGACATCAGTCTACGCCATATCATGGACAAATACGCGCTTACGTCCACCTCTCAACACGAGAGTATGGGTGTACACAGACAGAACATTCACTTGTACTTGGTTGCGAAAATTCAGGCTATGGCGCATAAAGTTGCAGGTATGCGCAGGGAACTACAGACGTATTACCGGACTCTTCTGAGAATGGTGAATGCATTAAATGAGCTAGTTAATCAGGTCAGTAAGGAAGTCACCGACTTAACTGAAAATGTTGATGCTATTCAAGGGAAAATAGATGTAGACTTCCTGGTTGTTGAGAAGGGCAATCAGGATCATAGTAAGAGGACGAAGAAAGTGACTGGGTATATAAAGCATCATGGCTCAGAGATATCTAATTAGTATACGCAGAGATGTCGACGACGAAGCAGAAAGTGATTAAAGTACGCAAAGCAGTTCGTGAGAAATTATGGCTGCTGAGGTTAGGGCATATGGATCGACAGCAAATACTAGGAGAGACCTTTGAGCTGGTTACTGAATCTCTCCGACAGCTCTCAGCAAAAACAAAAACACACGATAACGAAGGTGTCGCCATTGATGACTTCATTATTAGTCACGCTCCAGGTCAGGTAGATAGAACATACGGCGTTAGCAGGGGAAGGCCGTACATGTTGGGTGTGCATCCCATAACTGTAACTGAATACAAAATACAAATCGGTGATAGGCAGTTTGACAGAACACCCGGCTTAATTAATCTTATTTTCCTAATACCCATCATAAAACCCATAAATTATTCAGTTAATGATAAGGACATGTAATGTGAAATACTGCACATAACTGGTGTACACAAGATCACGAAGAGCCTCACCAACAGGAAATATAAAACATTATAAAACCAATACTTGAAGACGAAAACATCAACCACGACGGCAGCAGCGGTGATGGTACTGACATTGGGCTTAAAGCAGGGAACAATCGAATCCCGCAGTATATATATTATGACGACCCCAGCAAACTAACAGATCGACTCCGCTTGGTCATGGCATCAGCTGCTGCAGGTAATACAGCTCATTCGAATGAGGTTGCTTCGATAATCTCCGAGCTTCGAGAGAGAGGTATCATTGAATAAGTATGGAGATGGTAGTTGGAGAACTACACAAACCAGTACGAGAAACATACCTTCGCATGCGTGTTATGATTAAAGGGCTTGATGACTTGTGGCAAGGCCATCTTGTAGATATGCGGCAATATTCACATGAGAATAATGGATTCAAATACATTTTAATGGTTATTGACACATTCTCGAAATTTGCTAGGACATTACCGGTCAAGACAAAAACGCGTCCAAATGTTGCTGATGCTTTTGAACGTTTGCTACAGACAGGAACTTATCGATACCCGAACAATCTCCAAACCGATCATGACGGGAAAATCTACAATAGATATTTCAAGACAGTGATGCAGCGGTATGGAATACATCACCTCCCAACATTCACTCACCTGAAGGCGAGTATCGTGGAGCGCTTAAACAGAACAATAAAAGGCCGAATGTGGATGCGTTTTAACTTTCACGGCTCATAAAATTGGAGAGATCCTCGCAGAAATAATTGCTCATATAATAGAACCAAACATAGCACAATATAAATGCGGCCAATCGAAGTTCGTGATAATGGCCTCCTGGATACCGTATACTTCCACATTAAGACGCTGGATCCACGAAAACAAATTCAATGTAGATGGTTTGGTGCGTATCTCAAAACACAAGACAGCATTTGACAAGTCATACCTACCGAACTAGTCAGCTGAGATATTTACAGTCTCAAAAGTGCAGCGAACGATTTCTAGAACTTATATATGAAGGACAGTAAAGGTGAAGAAATTCCGGGATCCTTCTACACTGCGGAGATCCAGAAAATCTCAGAACCAGTCGTTTTTCTCGTGGAGAGTCATAAGACGACAGGGAAATAAGACACTAGACAAATGGCTTCGTTTTCCTTCTAAACGAAATAGTTGGATTGATGCCAGCGATTTACTATACAGGGTGAGTCACCTAACATTACCACTGCATACATTTCGCAAATCACATCAAATACTGACGAATCGATTCCACAGACCGAACGTGAGGAGAGGGGCTAGTTTAATTGGTTAATACAAACCATAAAAAAATGCACGGAAGTATTTTTTTTAACACAAACCTACGTTTTTTAATGGAACCCCGTTAGTTTTGTTAGCCCATCTGAACATATAAACAAATACGTAATCAGTGCCGTTTGTTGCATCGTAAAATGTTAATTACATCCGGAGATATTGTAACCTAAAGTTGACGCTTGAGTACCACTCCTACGCTCATTGATCGTGTGTATCGGAAAGCACCGAATTACGTAGGGATCCAAAGGGAACGGTGATGGGCCTTAGGTACAGAAGAGACGAACAGCACATTACGTCCATATGCTAACACCTTTCTATTGGTCTTTTCCACTGACGCACATGTGCATTACCATGAGGGGTGAGGTACACGTACACACGTGGTTTCCGTTTTCAATTACAGAGTGGAATAGTGTCCCGACATGTCAGGCCAATAGATGTTCAATGTGGTGGCCATCATTTTCTGCACGCAATTGCAATATCTGGCGTAATGAATGTCGAACACGCCGTAGTACATCTGGTGTAATGTCGCCGCAGGCTGCCACAATACGTTGTTTCATATCCTCTGGGGTTGTAGGCACATCACGGTACACATTCTCCTTTAACGTACCCCACAGAAAGAAGTCAAGAGGTGAAAGATCAGGAGAACGGGCTGGCCAATTTATGTGTCCTCCACGTCCTATGAAACGCCCGTCGAACATCCTGTCAAGGGTCAGCCTAGTGTTAATTGCGGAATGTGCAGGTGCACCATCATGCTAATACCACATACATCGACGCGTTTCCAGTGGGACATTTTCGAGCAACGTTGGCAGATCATTCTGTAGAAACGTGATGTATGTTGCAGCTGTTTGGGCTCCTGCAATGAAGTGAGCACCAATGAGGTGGTCGTCAATGATTCCGCACCATACATTTACAGTCCACGGTCGCTGTCGATCTACCTGTCTGAGCCAGCGAGGATTGTCCACGGACCAGTAATGCATGTTCCGTAGATTCCCTGCCCCGTGGTTTGTGAAACCCGCTTCATCGGTAAACAGGTAGAACTGCAACGCATTCTCTGTTAATGCCCATTGACAGAATTGCACTCGATGATTAAAGTCGTCACCATGTAATTGCTGACGTAGCGACACATGAAATCTGTGAAAGCGGTGACGATGTTGTATGCGCATGACACTACTTTGACTCAGTCTACCGGCTCTCGCAATCTCCCGTGTACTCATGTGTGGGTTCATGGCAACAGCAGCTAACACACCAACTGCACCCACTTCTCCTGTGACGGGCCTGTTACGGACCCGTTTGCGTGCTACGACCATACCTGTTGCATACAGTTGGCGGTAGATGTTTTGCAATGTGCGGCACGTTGGATGCTCTCTGTCCGGGTACCGTTCTGCATACACCCTGCAGGCTTCAGCTGCATTTCGTCGACACTCGCCATAGATGAGTGTCATCTCCGCCTTTTCAGAGTTCGAATACACCACGGCCACAGTTCCTACAACACTACACAATCACAGACGTCTGGTAACACGGTGTATTACAGTTAGTCTGCGTGCGGAGACGAATGCAGAATAACATTAGCGGCAAGCGCTACATGCGGACACTGCGAGAGCTAGACCAAACCACAACAGTGCACTACAGCCACACTCGTAAACAAGGTCGTCATTGTAAACATGTCCCTGCAGATGCTGCTCGCCGACCGTGGCCCGTGTTTGTTACAACACGCAACTGAACGTCGGAGGTTTCAAGCGTCAACTGTAGGTTACAATATCTCCGGATGTAATTAACATTTTACAATGCAACAAACGGCACTGATTACGTATTTGTTTATATGTTCAGATGTGCTAACAAAACTAAAGTGGTTCCATTTAAAAAAACGTAGGTTTGTGTTAAACATACTTCCATGCATTTTGTATGGTTTGTATTAAACAATTACACTAGCGCCTCTCCTCACGTTAGGTCTGTGGAATCTGTTCGTCAGTATTTGGTGTGGTTTACGAAATATATCCAGCGGTAACGTTAGGTGACTCACCCTGTATGAGTGTGCATTGCCCGCAATCACCACAGTAGCGTAACATGCACAATCGAAGACACATTAGAGGATGGGGTGGTGTTCTAGCCAACTACCTGTGGAATTACACATGCCTGCGTATAACTACTGCGGGCCTGGGACAAAGCTTCAGAAAAGCTTGGCGCGAAGTGATAAGGGAGTGAATCTGCTTCACGAAGCGTGTATGGAACACGACATTGCATACGCAGCAAATAAAGATCTATCAAGTCGTCACATTGCAGACAGGATTTTAGCTGACAAGGATAAGACGATATGGTAAAGAAGGTATTGGTATAGGTCAACGCATTGCAGCATTTGCTGTTGATAAAACCATACGCGGAAAAATCAAGTTGGGTTTAGGAGTGATGGATTTCAAGTTAGTTATGAACGCTGCACGTTGCGCACTAAACAAGAAGAAGAAGGAAGAAGAAGAAGAAGAAGAAGAAGAAGAAGAAGAAGAACAACAACAACAAGGCTTCTGTGAAGAATTGCATCCTGAGAGCGATGTATGCAGCTAAAAACGCAATGAAGCACAAAGATTCCCGAACAAGAACAAGTGGATCGGTTGAAACACCTTGAGTTCTACCAATACCCAAGACATCTGGTGGTTTTATTCCTTTTCTCATACAGGCCCTCTCCGCGCTCTCGGCTGTAGGGTCCCTCGCCGGTAGTGCCGCAGCAATTGCTCAAACGGTCAAGAATGCGTAAAACTCCCAAGTGCAGTTAGAAGATGCGAGAAGACATAACCGCGTGATGGAAGCCGCAGCCACCGGTAAATGACTATACATGAAACCCTACAGGAAGGGCCTTGGTCTACTCAAAATTAAAAAAAAAAGAGCCCATTAGCTGTCCTACCAGATCGGCCACTAACAAATAGACTTTCTTAAGTTTTTTATACATAAATTCATGATACCAAGATTCCGTGGTTTTTTCATGCAGGAATATTACCGAAGACTGTGGAAAACTGGTGAATGTGGTATTATGGATTTAGATCTTGCTGGAGGTCCCACTGGGTGGCGAAGTTATGAAAGATGCTGGGACAGTGTATTATTTCGACTCATTTGACGACCTGCAGCCACCTGAAGAATTACAGCAATACTTCACTCACAGAAGACATGTATTTTACAATTATCTACGCTCTCAGGACTTTAATATGCAACTCTGCGGACATCTGTGCATCATGTTTCTCTTGACGTTCACAAAGAAAGAGCATGCTATATAAGGAGTATATTTAAACATTCATTCATCAGTTTAGGTCCAGATACAATGTCATACACTTTGACATTGAAAGGACGGTCATCTTTATTGTGAGCAAATTATTTCCGCCAACTGATTTGAGTGCTGGTCAATGGAGTATTGCATTGATTGGACTGGGGACGTACAACAGCATCCCAAATATCACCGAGACCAACAATAAACTGCATCGCGATATTAATGGTGAAAAAGATATTCTGGAAATAGAACCTGGTGCATACGATATTCACGATTTAAACGACATCTTAAAACAATCTGGAAAAGGTATTGAACTACGTGTAAACATCAGTACACTTATATCTAAAATAAGAACTGTAAATGCAACGATTGACTTTAACCAGAAAGGTTCAATAGGACGCCTGCTTGGATTCACAAAAGGACAGATTTTGAAGGATCCAACTAAATTTTACAAGTCGAATCAGACAGTAGATACACTCTGTCAGTAAGATATGTATCGAGTGTAACATTTCAACAAACTTCTATCTCAACGATTCTCAAATACACAATATTTACGGATTCTTTCCCTCAGTTGCAACGGGGTATAAGATTTTTGTGACCCCAGCCGATGCAATATACCTTCCAGTGACAGCTCAGACATTAGACTATTTGGAGCTGCGTATTGTGGTTCAGAATAATCAACTTATTGACTTTCACGGTGAGGAAATCATTGTACGGTTACATCTAAGACGAGGTGGGCGTTCAGTATAAAACAAGTGCACGCCACCCACAGCACGCCACTTCACTCAGCAAAGTGATAACACCTGCGAACGAACTAAGAGTTTCTTGAAACAGTTGGACTCAAGCCGGGCAATGACATCATTCAATGTAACCAGTCCAGTAGAGTATGATGAGAGAATTACACACCAGGAATACTTCTCTCATAAACCTTTTGCCTCAACCACGTTTTACAAGAATGATGAAATCAGAATTGTCATACAGCATCAATAGACAATCATGCTTCCATGCAAGAGCTTAATACATCTCGAGGGGTCATTCAAGAAAACTGACGGCAGCGAGACAGTGGGATCAAAGCTGACACGCAACGCATTGGCATTCCTCTTCCAAGACATTCGCTATGAACTGAACGGTTCTGAGATCGATCGTACACGCGATATTGGCATAACATCGACCCTCAAAACATACGTCTCAGCATCACCAGCATATCTGTATAGTTTAGAAAATGTATGATGGTTCTTAGATGAGCCGGCGGATAGAGCAGTTCAAGAGTACAAGCTACTTACTGTATGCATACCTCTAAAAAGGCTTATGGGGTACTTTGGGGATAAGAGACAGATTATGATGAACGCTGAACAGGAACTCATTCTGGAGTGCGACGGACAATAACTCATACATTCAAGTAGCTCAAGAAGAGAATATGATCACCATCAACAGGATAATATGGAAAATGCCTCACATCAGTGTATCTGACGAGGAGCATTTGAAGCTTTTAAAGGTCCTGAAGTCAGGTACATTTCTCTCACTGACATTCCGCTCATGGGAGATCTTCGAGTACGCAGTTTCACCGACTGCGGGCAGACAAATATGGGCTATTAGGACATCCAGCCATCTAGAGACACCCAGATTCATCATACTTACATTTCAGACTGACAGAAGAGCAAATACAGCAAATGATTCCACCGTGTTCGATAACTGCAAGTTAACTAACGCCAAAATCTACCTTAATTCAGAATTCTACCCATATAACTATCTACATCTCCAATGGAATCAAAATGTATACAGCCTGGCGTATGACATGTATGCTAGGTTTCGTCCTTCTTACTATGAAATTGCTGAAGGAGAGGGAGTGGGGTGGCTACTAAGTCCGTGTAAGTTCAAAGAGATTACAATGATCATTGTAATAGATTGCTCTAAACAGGAAGAGATAATTAAGTCTGAACCTATAGATGTGCGAAGTGAATATGAATCATCAACTTTCGCGGAACACAACGCTGCGTACACTTTAATTCTACACGGTCAGTATTTCACACTATACGTCCTTATCATTAACTGAATAATTTTTTGGTGGGTCTTCGGAAAATAAGATTAATTAAGCCGGGTGTTCTGTCAAACTGCCTATCACCGATTTGTATTTTGTATTCAGTTACAGTTATGGGATGCACACCCAACATGTACGGCCTTCCCCTGCTAACGCCGTATGTTCTATCTACCTGACCTGGAGCGTGACTAATAATGAAGTCATCAATGGCGACACCTTCGTTATCGTGTGTTTTTGTTTTTGCTGAGAGCTGTCGGAGAGATTCAGTAACCAGCTCAAAGGTCTCTCCTAGTATTTGCTGTCGATCCATATGCCCTAACCTCAGCAGCCATAATTTCTCACGAACTGCTTTGCGTACTTTAATCACTTTCTGCTTCGTCGTCGACATCTCTGCGTATACTAATTAGATATCTCTGAGCCATGATGCTTTATATACCCAGTCATTTTCTTCGTCCTCTTACTATGATCCTGATTGCCCTTCTCAACAACCAGGAAGTCTACATCTATTTTCCCTTGAATAGCATCAACATTTTCAGTTAAGTCGGTTACTTCCTTACTGACCTGATTAACTAGCTCATTTAATGCATTCACCATTCTCAGAAGAGTCCGGTAATACGTCTGTAGTTCCTTGCGCATACCTGCAACTTTATGCGCCATAGCCTGAATTTTCGCAACCAAGTACAAGTGAATGTTCTGTCTGTGTACACCCATACTCTCGTGTTGAGAGGTGGACGTAAGCGCGTATTTGTCCATGATATGGCGTAGACTGATGTCCTAATCTCTCCTACCGTGCTATACATGCAAAAACTCTTGAAAGTTTCGCCTGTACCTACCATCATTAAGTTTTCTTATTTTATCAATAACGAGAAAACCATACTGTGAATGGCCGGCCAAGGTGACTGTGCGGTTCTAGGCGCTCCAGTATGGAACAGCGCGACCTCTATGGTCGCAGGTTCCAATCCTGCCTCGGGCATGGATGTGTGTTATGTCCTTAGGTTAGTTAGGTTAGTTAGGTTTAAGTAGTTATACGCTCTAGGGGACTGATGACCTCAGAGGTTAAGTCCCATAGTGCTCAGAGCCATTTTAGCCATACTGTGAATGGTTTCAGCAATCTTAACGTATCTTTACAAAATCATTGAACGACATGTCCGTTCCCACATGTGCTTGGTAAAAGTGCTTTAAATTCAGATTATCTTGCTTGAAGGCTATAATGAGGTTTGTGTTATCCCTAACAAGCTGTTTGGGGATTCTTGAATATGTTTGACTTAGATAAAATACGTTAGCACACATATGACGACCGAAACACAAATATTTTCGAATTTGGTCTTGGTTTTCCACGCTAACATCGTCAAATATGAAGACAGTGTTTGGTTTTGCTTTTTCAGTTGGGGGGGGGGGGGGGATATCACCTCTTTCACGGAATGTTGTGTATGTAACACCATCTAGACCTCGCAATATCTCTTGCAATAGCCGATACTTGGGTTGAAAGATTGTTTTTGAGAATACACAGACATTTTCGAATTGGACACCGTCTACATGCATTAGCAGAGTCATGAGGACATTAGTCTTGCCGCAGTTGGATGGACCTACAATAATTGCTTGTATATTATTGGGAAGGAGAATTCCTTTGTTGTTGTTCTTCTTCTTCTTCTTCTTCTGCAGCTCTTCACTTGAATTTTCACATGACCAGTCAGTGACAACAAAGTTCTTATGGCGAGGGTGCTTTACCCAACCCGCCATTATACTAAATGAGTCGTGCATGGTCATGTAGTTGAGCTATATATAGAAAATACACCTAGAAGGATAATAATAGTATTTGTGTGTATAGTCAGTATAGTTCCATCACTTATACAATTGAGCTATATTGACTACAAGGAGGAAACAAGTATATGTTTTACGTATGAAGAGTAGCATGATCATAGTCTCAGAGAATATTTCCAGAAGACTGTCTGGCACGAGTATATGGCCCTGGCTGAGATGACAGCAGTGTGAGAGAGAAATCTGATGATCCTCAGTCATCACCCGAAGTCCTGACGGCAATAGGAACTAGGTGAACACCAAGTGGTGGACACAATGTATGGCTCCATCTTGAATAACGTTACTTGTGGCATGATCTGATGTGAAGGTGGTGCTCTGGCGACGGTGATGTGAACTAAACCACTTGTGCTCTGGAGCTCGTAGCAGATACTTGGTACTTGAGTCTTCACATGACATCCCTATGTAACCTCCCCTCACTTATCGACCTGAATGACAGTGAAAAATTAAACCACATGCACCTAATGGAAATTTGGGAAAAGCAATCGTCACTGAAGTTAATTTGTCGGTTAAGAGGGAGGAAAGGGTTACATCTAAATGAAAGGAAAAATGCAAATGAAATTGGTGGAAATTGATTTTGGAAATGTGTAAAGTTAATAAAGAAAGTAAATGTGCCGTCGTTACATTAACAATTAATTGGCGTTAATGAGATATTTGAGATTTGGGGAAAATTATGGTCGCCAGTCCCATGGACAACTACTATAATAACTGAAAATGAAAGATTAATGCACATATATTTAGCATTACAAGTGTGGCAACTGAAGGTTGACACGTATTGTGTGAAAAAGTTTGTCTGAAGTAATAAATTTCGCTACACTGACTTAGGCTGGTTGGTTGGTTTGTGGGATTAAAGGGACCAGACTGCTATGGTCATCGGTCCCTTGTTCCATAAAAACTAAAACCACCCAAAGAGGATAAAAAACGAACAACAGGGAAGACAGCAGACGAAACAGGAATTGAAATACTCTATAAGAGACCAGACAAAACAAATTAAAACACACAGTGTGACGGTTGTTGGCCGACCGTAGAGAAAAAGAGGAAAAGCCAACCAGCAAGAACACTTTAAAAACTCTGTTTAAAATCAGAGGCTAAAAGCCAGAATCAACACTAAAAAACAAACACTCAGATTAAAAGATAAAAACCCCCTGCCCGAATAAAACACAAACCAAGTCCACCATGGCAGAGACATCTGATAAAAGAGCAGAGAGTGTGTCAGGCATTGCAAAAGTCTGCCTGAGCACGGTTAAAAGGGCGCACTCCGACAGAATATGGACCACCGTCAAGGACGCCCCACAACGACAAAGAGGGGGATCCTCACGACACAGTAAATAACTGTGCGTGAGTCGGGTGTGGCCAATGCGGAGCCGACAAAGGACGACCGAGTCCCTGCGGTTGGCTCACATGGATGACCGCCACACAGTCGTCGTGTCCTTGACGGCACGGAGTTTGTTAGGGGTGGCCAGACCGTGCCATTCAGCATCCCAAAACGAGAGAACTTTGCGGCGTAAGACTGCCCGCAAATCAGCCGCCAGGAGGCCAATCTCCAGAGATGGCGCACTGGTAGCCTCTTTCGCCAGGCGGTCAACAGTTTCATTGCCGGGTATACCAACAAGGCCTGGGGTCCAAACAAAGACCACAGACCTGCCACTATGGACCAGAGTATGCAGGGACTCCTGGATAGCCATCACCAGGCGAGAATGAGGGAAACACTGGTCGAGAGCTCGTAAACCGCTCAGGGAATCGCTACAGATAACGAAGGACTCACCTGAGCAGGGGCGGATATACTCTAGGGCACGAAAGATGGCGACCTGCTCAGCAGTGTAAACACTGCAGCCAGTCGGCAACGAACGTTGTTCAGAATGGTCCCCTAGAGTTAGTGCATAACCGACTAGGCCAGCAACCATCGAACCGTCGGTGTAGACAATGCCAGAGCCCTGATACATGGCCAGGATGGAATAAAAGCAGCGTCGGAAGGCCTCCAGAGGGACTGACTCCTTCGGGCTATGTGCCAAGTCGAGCCGAAGGCAAGGGCGAGGCACACACCACGGGGGTGTACGCAGAGGGGCCCGGAAAGGAGGTGGAACAGGGAAACACCCAAGCCAGGAAAGAAGCTGCTTTACACGTACAGCGATCGGACAACCCAACCGGGGCCGACGTTCTGGCAGACGAACGACTGACTGCGGGAAGAGGACACGATAATTTGGATGCCCGGGCAAGCTAAAAACATGGGCAGCATAAGCAGCCAGTAATTGTTGGCGTCGTAACCGTAGTGGAGGGACACCTGCCTCCACAAGTATGCTGTCCACAGGGCTGGTTTGGAAGGCACCAGTGGCAAGGCGTATCCCGCTGTGGAGGATTGGGTCCAGCACCCGCTACGCAGATGGGTATGCTGAGCCATAAGCCAGACTCCCATAGTCCAGACGGGACTGGATTAACGCCTGGTAAAGCCGTAGGAGAGTAGATCGGTCGGCGCGCCACCTGGTGTGGCTCAGGCATCGCATAGCATTTAGATGCCAACACGCCTGTTTAAGCTGCCGAATATGAGGCAGCCAAGTCAACCGGGCATCAAAAACCATCCCCAAAAACCTGTGAGACAGCACCACTTTAAGAAGCTCGCCGTCAAAGCCGCGGCTCCGGGTGAACAGTGCGTCGCCGGCAGAAATGCATAACGCAGGTCTTGGCTGCCGAAAACTGAAAACCATGCGCTACAGCCCAGGACTGCGCCTTGCATATTGCGCCCTGTAGCCGACGTTCAGCAACTGCAATGCCAATAGAGCTGTAGTAAAGGCAGAAGTCGTCAGCATACGGGGAAGCGGAGACAGTATTTCCCACGGCCGCAGCGAGCCCGTTAATAGCTATTAAAAACAGACACACACTGAGAACAGAAGCCTGTGGCACACCGTTCTCCTGGACTTGGTAGGAACTATATGAGGGCGCGACGTGCACGCGGAAGGTACGATACGACAGAAAATTGCGGATATAGATCGGCAGAGGGCCCTGAAGACCCCATCCATGAAGCGTAGAAAGGATGTGATGACGCCATGTCGTATCATACGCCTTCCGCATGTCGGAAAAGACAGCGACCAGATGCTGACGGCGGGCAAAGGCAGTACAGATGGCCGACTCCAGACTCACCAGATTGTCGGCGGCGGAGCGGCCTTTACGGAACCCACCCTGAGACGGAGCCAGAAGGCCTCGAGACTCCAGTACCCAATTCAAGCGCCGGCTCACCATCCGTTCAAGCAACTTGCAAAGAACGTTGGTGAGGCTAATGGGACGGTAGCTGTCCACCTCCAAAGAATTCTTCCCTGGTGTCAAAATGGGGACAACAAGACTTTCCCGCCATTGCGACGGAAACTCACCCTCGACCCAAATACGGTTGTAAAGATCGAGGAGGCGTCGCTGGCAGTCCACTGAAAAGTGTTTCAACATCTGAGAGTGGATGGTATCTGGCCCAGGGGCGGTATCAGGACAAGCAGCGAGGGCGCTGCGAAATTCCCACTCACTGAATGGAACATTGGACAATTCAGGATGGTGAGTGCGAAAAGAAAGACTCCGACATTCTATCCGCTCTTTAATGGAGCGGAAGCCCAAAGGGTAGTTGGCAGAAGCGGAATTCATAGCAGAGTGCTCTGCCAAGCGGTTTGCAATGACGTCGGAGTCAGTACAAACTGCTGCATTCAGTGAGAGCGCAGGGACACTGACAGAAGTCCGATAGCCACAGAGGCGGCGAATCTTGGCCCAGACCTGCGATGGAGTTACATGGAGGCCAACGGTGGACACATACTGCTCCCAGCACTCCTGCTTGCGTTGGCGGATAATGCAGCGGGCCCGCGCACGCAGCCGTTTGAAGGCGATAAGGTGGTCGATTGAGGGATGTCGCCTGTGACGCTGGAGCGCCCGCCGGCGAGCTTTAATCGCTTCAGCGATCTCAGGCGACCACCAAGGCACAGTCCGCCGCCGAAGGGACCCAGAAGAACGGGGAATGGCAGAGTCTGCGGCAGTAACGATGCCTGTGGTGACCGATTGAACCACTGCATCAATGGCATCGTTAGAGAGAGGCTCAATAGCGGCAGTGGAGGAGAACAAGTCCCAATCAGCCTGATTCATAGCCCATCTGCTAGGGCGCCCAGGAGACTGACGCTGTGGTAGTGACAGAAAGATCGGAAAGTGGTCACTACCACACAGGTCGTCATGCACTCTCCATTGGACAGATGGTAAGAGGCCAGGGCTACAGATGGAAAGGTCAATGGCGGAGAATGTGCCATACGCCACACTGAAGTGTGTGAAGGCACCATCATTTAAGATCGAGAGATCGAGCTGCGCCAATAAATGCTCAACGATGTCGCCTCGACCTGTTGCCACCAATCCACCCCACAGATGGTTATGGGCGTTAAAGTCCCCCAGCAACAGGAAAGGTGGCGGCAATTGAGCTATCAGAGCAGCCAGGACATGCTGTGCGACATCACCATCCGGTGGAAGGTAAAGACTGCAGACGGTAACAGCCTGTGGTGTCCACACCCGAACAGCGATAGCCTCTAAAGGTGAGTGGAGAGGTACAGACTCGCTGTGAAGAGAGTTCAGGACATATATGCAGACGCCACCAGACACCCTTTCATAAGCTGCCCGGTTCTTATAATAACCCCGATAGCCACTGAGGGCGGGGGTTCGCATTGCCGGAAACCAAGTTTCCTGCAGAGCAATGCAGAGGAAAGGGTGAAGGCTGATAAGTTGGTGGAGCTCAGCTAGATGGTGGAAGAAACCGCTGCAGTTCCACTGGAGGATGGTGTTGTCCATGGCTGAGAAAGGCTTGACGGGACTGGGAAGGGAGATTACGCCGCTGGGTCACCTGCTGCCTCCGATTTAGCACCTGTGATAGTGCTTTCCATGGCGTCTGATGGACCAGCGAGATCGAGGTCCTCAGCGGACGCCAGAATCTCCACCGCATCCTCAGACGCAGAGCTGGAAGGTTGCGGTGGGATGGCTGGCACCGCGAGTTCCTTGGGCTGAGAGCTCTTCTTGGGTTTCTCACGCCGTTCCTTGGGTCGCACTGGCTGGGAAGGCTTCACCGATTCAGTCTCCGGGACGGAGGAGGATCGTGAAGCCCTACGACCAGCTGATTGCGGGCACTTACGCCATTGTCGGTCGTCAGCCTTCTAGCTGGCGGAAACCTGGGAAGGAAGGGGCCCAAGGGACCCCTTGCGAGCGTGAGAAGCCGAAGAAGTTGGACACTTCTCCGGCTTAGAAGTGGGGACGGATGTCCCCGATGGGTGGGATGGTGTTGCTGCTGAGGTAGGTGGCGCAGGAGCAACCCGGTGGATAGAGCCCCCACTGGCGAGGGGGCAGGAGGAGTTTTACTACTCGTCGATCCGGCCACAATTGGAGAAACAGACGGGGCTAGCACAGGTGTTGTAGCAGCAGCGTAGGAAGATGTCATTCTCACAGGATGGAGTCAGTCGTATTTCGTTTTAACCTCAGTATAGGTTAGTCGGTCCAGGGTCTTGTATTCCATAATTTTACGCTCTTTCTGGAAAATTCTGCAGTCTGGCGAGCAAGGTGAATGGTGCTCCCCGCAGTTGACACAGATGGGAGGCGGGGCACATGGAATATTGGGATGTGATGGGCGTCCGCAATCTCGACGTGTGAGGCTGGAAGTGCAGCGAGAAGACATATGGCCGAACTTCCAGCACTTAAAGCACCGCATCGGGGGAGGGATATAGGGCTTAACGTCACATCGGTGGACCATCACTTTGACTTTTTCCGGTAATGTATCCCCTTCGAAGGCCAAGATGAAGGCACCGGTAGCAATCTGATTTTCCTTCGGACCCCAATGAACGCGCCGGACGAAATGTACACCTCGGCGCTCTAAATTGGCGCGCAGCTCTTCATCAGAGTGCCCTATGGTAAATAACCCCCTGGACCACATTTAAACTCTTATGGGGTGTGATCGTAACGGCAACATCCCCCAACTTGTCACAAGCGAGTAACCGTCGTGACTGGGCAGAGGATGCCGTTTGTATCAGGACTGACCCAGAGCGCATTTTTGACAAGCCCTCCACCTCCCCAAACTTGTCCTCTAAATGCTCGACGAAGAACTGAGGCTTTGTGGAGAGAAAAGACTCCCCATCAACCCTCGTACAAACTAAGAAGCGGGGCGAATAACTGCTACTGCCATCCTGAGACTTACGTTCCTCCCACGGTGTG